>NC_057801.1:841332208-842033856 GCF_018294505.1 Triticum aestivum | reverse complement strand
CCACCCTGTGTTCGGCGGGCGAGGCTCCTCATCGTCATCCTCGCTAGGCGACCCTTTCCCCGAGTGCTCGATGTTTAACTTGCCGGCTTGTTTGAAGACCCAACAACTTCTGTTGGTATGGTTAGCAGGCTTGTCAGGGGTGCCGTGAATCTGGCAAGGTCGATCGAGTATTCAGTCCAGGATAGATGAGCCATCCTTGTTTCTTTTGAATGGCCTCTTCCATTGACCGGGCTTGGAGCCGCTGAATCCGGCGTTGACCGCCATGTCTTTGGCATTGTTAGTGTTACTCCGACGCTTATTTTTATTGTGTCGGGGCCTGCCGTTTCTATTCTTTGCCTCGGAAGTGCCAGGATAGCTGGTATTATTGCTGCTACGAGCCAGCCAGCTACCTTCCCCTGCGCAAAAGTGGGTCATGAGTGATGTGCGGGCTGCCATGGACTTCGGCTTTTCTTGGCCGAGGTGTCGGGCGAGCCATTCATCGTGGATGCTGTGTTTGAAGGCTGCTAGAGCCTCGGCGTCCGGACAATCAACAATTTGGTTCCTTTTGACTAGGAACCGGGTCTAGAATTTTTTGGCTGACCCTCCGGGCTGCTGGACTATGTGACTGAGGTCATCGGCGTCTGGAGGTCGGATATAGGTGCCCTGGAAGTTGTCTCTAAAGGCGTCCTCCAGGTCTTCCTAGCTTCCAATAGAGTTTTCTGGGAGGCTGTTTAACCAGTGCCGAGTTAGTCCCTTAAGCTTAAGAGGTAGGTATTTGGTGGCATGTAGATCATCACCGCGAGCCATGTGAATGTGGAGAAGGAAATCTTCGATCCACACTGCGGGATCCGTCGTGTGCCATCGTATGATTCGATGTTCACGGGTTTAAACCCTTCTGGGAACTGGTGTTCCATCACCTCATCAGTGAAGCATAGGGGGTGCACGGCGTATCTATAGCGTGCCACGTCATGGCGCAGTTCGGATGGAGTCCGTATGCGGTTTTCAGCCCATGTGAAGTTATGCTTGTCGCGCCAGGCTTGATGGTTGTCTTCTCATGTTGGGGCTCCGCCCCTTGATCCGTATATTGATCTAGTCTGACTAGCTCTATTATCCAGGTCCTGTCATAGGTCGTAAGTGTATCCTGCAGCTGATGTCTCTTTACCTTTACGGCGGGGTGGTGCAGGCGGGTGTTCGGCTTGAGTTGCCGCTCTGTCTCGGCCACGTGGTGGTTGGTCAGGTCCGTCAGTAGCATTACGCTTGGGCGGTATAGGATCTGGGGCCTCGTCGTCAAATTGGGATAGCAGCTTCCGCTTCGGGTAACTCTTGGTTGGGCGTCCGAGGCTGAATTCCTCGGCTGCCAGGACATCAGTCCATCTTTCATTGAGCAGATCCTGATCAGCTTGAAGCTGTTGCTGCTTCTTATTCTAGCTTCTTGCAGTGGCTATTAGCCGTCGCTTCAAGCGCTCTTGTTCGAAGGGTTCCTCTGGCACGATGAATTATTCGTTGCCGAGGCTCTCGTCTTCTTTGGAGATTGGTATGTAATCATCATCCTCCGAGCCCTCGTTCCCGATGGGATTGTCACGGTTGACTTTCCCCTCCTCCCAATCATTATGTTCGGATGTTGGTTCGACCGGGGCTTCTTGGTCTTCGGCGTTATCCGGAGTATTGTTGTCTTCGGTGCCGGTATTGCTGTCTTTTCCTCGGTGCAGTTTAGAGCGGCGCTCCTAGCGACGACGGTTTGGTGGTGCCTCAGGAGAATTATTCTCTACTGGGTCCTTCCCACCTTCGCCGTCATCCTCTTTGGGTGTATCCACCATATACACGTCATACGTAGAGGTAGCCGTCCAGCGTCCGGAATCGGCGGGTTCTGGCCTTGTTCTTCTCCGGCGGCGGCGTCCATGCCGTCGATGTCCTCGGAAGCGTAATCGAGCATGTCGGTTAAGTCCTCGACAATGGCTATGAAGTGGGTGGTGGGTGGGACATAAAATTCCCTACTCTCAGCCCCTAGTGCAGGCTGGGCATAGTTCGGCAGCGATTCTTCCGTAATGGCGAGAGATTGCATTAGGTCTAGAGCCTCGTTCAAGGGCGAGGTATCTACAAGGAAGCAAGAATCCGTGGGGCGGGGTGGTACAAGAGTTCCCTGGCCGAGCTCGTGCAACACAGACCTCGAGAGTTCAGAGCTAGAGCGCGAAGGTGAGTCCGGCTTGGTGAGGATAAAGGGAGCCAGGAGTGATTCCGGGCCGGCCGGTGAAGCAATTCCCTTCATATTTCCGGTGTTGAGCTCTATGGCTGTGAAGAGCCCTGCGGGTTCTAAACTCCCATCTTCAGACTAGGTGAGGATTTTCGGATCTGAGGCCGGAGCAGCGGTTGAGGCCGTGAGCCCTTGGAAGATCAAGTCTCCTCGGACATCAGCGACGTAGTTTAGGTTTCCAAAACTGATCCGATGACCAGGGGCGTAGCTGTCGATCTCCAGACGGCCAATCGAATTGGCAGGCAGTGCGAAGCCGCCGAATACGAAGATTTGCCCGGGGAGAAAAGTCTCCCTCAAGGCGGTGTTGACGTGGATGGTTGATGGAGCCATTGAGCCTTCTGGTGACGACAAAGTCAAACTCTCAATGAAAGCACCAATGTCGGTGTCAAAACCGGCAGATCTCGGGTAGGGGTCCCGCACTGTGCGTCTAAGGATCAAAGGTAACAAGGAGGCAGAGGGCACGATGTTTACCCAGGTTTGGGCCCTCTTAATGGAGGTAAGACCCTACTTCCTACTTGATTGACTATGATGAATATAGGGGTTACAAGAGTTGATCTACCTCAAGATCATAATGGCTAAACCCTAGATGTCTAGCATGTATGATTTTGTTGTTGCCCTACGGACTAAACCCTCCGGTTTATATAGACACCCGAGGGATCTAAGGTTGTACAGAGTCAGCTACAGAAGAAGAAAAATACATAATACGAACGCCAAGCTTGCCATCCACGCCAAGGAGAGTCCCATCCGGACAGGGGAGGTTCTTCTATCTTGTATCTTCATGGCCCATCAATCCGGCCCGCATCACATAGCCCGGACGCCTGAGGACCCCTTAGTCCAGGGCTCCCTCAGTGAATAAGTAGCAATTAGATGATGACCACATCGGTGCTTGCAGACTACATCTGGTGAATGGAATCTGCCCCCAAGCTTGTCTTCCATGGTGGAGCCATTAACCGACTTTCTAGTAGTGTCTCCTTTAGTAATATTGCGAGGCAGTAGGATCTTGTGAAGAGAGAGGCACCCTCAACCTGTCAGCCACCGAGGTGATAGAGGAAATGTTGGTCGGTTCGTTTATGCGTTTCTCCATTTGATTGTCCTGTCTGAGATGGTTTCCGGTGCTTTACCTACAACATCTACTGCTACTCCATCTGGTGTTCATCCTCAACAACATCCCATAACGGCCAAATTCACTGTTTTGACACTTTTGCAATAGTTGAGCAAGATATAACCCTACTTTAACAAAAATTTGAGATATGTCCCTTTTCCTACAGCCATAGTCGATGGCGGTAGGGATGCACCTGGCGGTAGGGTTAACGACAACCGACGACGTCCATCGGGTGGGGCTGACGTGGACTAACGACCTACTGCCAGATGTATGGGGCGATAGGTAGGTAAACCCTACCAACAACGAGGCTGGCGGGAGGGTGTACCCCCACAACCCCAACAAACCCCCATACTGTTGCTAGGGAGGGAAAAATGTTGCGGTAGGTAGTGCAACCCTACCGCCAACAAGCTTGGCGGTAGGCCGTAGTACCTTACCGCCAACAAGCCTGGCGATAGGTAGTAGTACACCCCCTAAGGGGGGAATCGGTACTATATCTAAACCTAAATATTTTTTACGGTTGGGTTTGCAACCCTACCGCTAGTGACTATGGCGGTAGGATCTTGGGGTTTAGGGTTAGTGTTTAGGGTGATATAGTTTGCAAATCAAAATTAGGATCTCATACATCATAAAATGTATGTCACATCGAAATAAATAATAGTTCAACATAGCAAACATAGAAAATAAGTTTACATGTCCAACGTAGCAAATATTTTAGCAAATTGACCATAGCAAGTAGTTCAACATAGCCAACAAGTTATTGTTGACAGCTCAACACAAAGCAAATAGTTCTATCACTTAGTCTTCATGCCCCTCTTAGTGATGTGCTTCTCATTTCTCTTTGAGTGAGTCTCTTGCATTGTTGTTGTGTGACGAGAAGTACGCTCCCTCAGAAACGGGGATGGACTCTTGCATTGGTGTTTTGGTTGTTTCCCCCTTTTGTCCTAGGTTGGCTGAGTGGATGGAGGTCCATCATTCTTGTCGTACTGCTCCTCGTCACCCGCTTCCCTCTGGGCTTGCTCCTCATCCTTTTCTTCCTCACCTTCCTCGTCCTCCTCAACATGGCGAGACGATGAGGCGGCATGTCTAGAGGAAGCTCCACCGGCATGGCTCGATGAAGCGATGGTATGTCTTGATGATCCAGGAACATTCACATCAGCCAAGCTAGCGCACCAAGCATGCTCACTAGCTTGCAACAACGGTTCATGAACTTCTGCAATAAAAAATAAACAAAAACATGATATGGATAAATTTTATGGTTATGGATATAGCGCCAAATATTATACTAGGTTATGGTTACTCGAACGTATGGCTATGGCTAGGCTCAAACTTGCGTCCGTTAGTTCCCTCAGCTTGTTGTCAAATTACGTGGTCTCGGGGTCGTAAAGTAGCGCATTCAAGCCATAGAGAATGCTCCTGTTCAACTCAGAAACCTGCAAATATCAGCATCATGAATAAGTTAGTAACAATGACTGAAGTAGATTCTCCTCCAAATTTCGGCTCCAAACAATTGAACACAACTGGCCACTCTGTTCATTAGGGGTGCATACTCCCTAAATTCACCGAAGGACTCTCTGAGGTTGGCATTGTGGGCATCTTCCTTGGGGTCATCTGCCTATAGTGATGCGATATCCGATCTCATCCACTATGGCCTCGGGCACACATAGTACTTTACACCATCATCATACTAACTCCAATGTAGATCGTATGTGTCCCAGCCAACCACTGCCTTCTCCCCATCTTTGCGATATCTCCTCTCATCCCATGCTTTCAAGTAACCCGCGTGCTCTTTTCCCCAGTCTGATATCGCCTGGCAACTCTTCCTACTCTTCCTGCAAGGCATAAGAAACAATAAAATATAAAAGAACATAAAAACAAGAAACCATCTGAAAACATAATAGAGATCAATTCCCTCACCAGTGAAGTTCGGAACCACCAGTGTCGGTATCCTTCGGTGGGGTGTGTTGAAATTTACCAAATCGCAAGTCCATGTGATGTGGTACTTGCCACTCGACAGCATACACGCATATCAATGGGACAATAGCCCGCCAGATAAGCAAATCCCGAGTGCATATCTCGCTCAGCTCAAAACCCAAGCATGTATCGTGATACAGGAACCAGTTAACCCACAGAAAGATTGGTAAGCAACCGTGAAAATGGCTACAAGAAAACACTAGCAAGAGGTTTACCTGGTGATACGTCATGTTGTCCAGCTCATTGGTTAAGGCCTTATACAATGTAGTGGCCTTGCATGTGAAGACTTTAACACTGTCTCAAGAATACGCGGTGGTGGGGTATCGAGAAGTATCGCCTTTTTTCACCATACTACATCCATGGACGCCGCCTGTCTTTCTCAAGACGATCCACCGGCAACCACTCCCATATCCAAATCGAGAGGGGCCAGACACATCCAAATCGAGAGGTTTGCCAAAAATACTAGTTTAATTAGGCATGTTGCATGCAGTCGACGTCCATCCACACGTTGATGGAAGTAATCTGGTATAATAGTTTAACGCCGTAAATCAATCCATTCAACGACAACTTCCACCTTTTTCTCCATCTGACTACTTTACTTGGGTATGGATGAAACTTCTGTTGGTCCAAAAAATTGTTTTCACCAAGTCTAACGTCAGATTTCAGCTTATCAGAGCTGGAAAGCGTGTGAACAAAATCACCACATCATGTACTCATGTAAACTAGTACGTAAATCACAACGACACTTGCCAGTTAAGAAAAGTCAGGCTAAAAAAGATTAGATTTGTTTCCTATGTTTTTTTTAACAACATTGATCTGCTATGTTGGGGTTTTTATCCAACGGTCGCGAAGTGGCAGCTTTTTTGCAAACTAGACCGACAACTACTTCAAAGTGGTAGTAGTGATTTGAGATGAATTATAGCAAAAGTGGTACTCCATCCGATCCCTAATTTGAACTAAAACCATGACACTTATTAATTATTATAAATCAGAGGCAATATATAGCTTTTTGTTTCGTATCCGAATTGTAGTATTTCTTGGAACAGTTGCCAAAATTGTGGTAGATGTAAAAGATGGGTGCATGCGTGATGCATGAACAAGTGGCCGGTTGAGTGGAGTTGGATGCATTGCATGCAGTACATTGTGGTGCAGCGACGCCAGTAAATACTGACAGCCACATGGTCGATGCCCGTTTCACACTTAATTGGCTATTTGCTGCCAGTGTCCATCCGGCATGTGATTGTTCCGTCGCATCCGGTTGACCTTTCTCTGGATAGCGACCGCTACCAGCTAGCTGCCGTCCCTTTGCCCTCTCTCAACGGGCGTGGCACGTATGTACGCCGGGTAGATAGCTTGCCGTCAACAGGTTAGGCCTCCTTTGGTTCATAGAATAGAAATAGTATAAAAATAGGAAAATCATAGGAAGTGAGATGACGTACATCTCAAATCCTATAGATAAAGAGATGTCATTTGATGCATAGGATAGGAATTTTTTCATTGAGTCTAGGCCAATGTTATCTTTTCCTTTGAAATGTAAAGGATTGATTTCTATCCTATATATGAATAGCAATCCATTCCTACAAACCAAAGGGCTCCAAAGGAATTTTTCTTACAAAGTTTCTATCCTTCGCAATTCCTACAATATTCCTATGAACCAAATGAGGCCTTAGACTTTGTGACAGTCAAAGGCTCACGAGCTCATCCGTTATGGTCTCATCTCTGATACATCGAGGAACCGGCCCGGCTGGATTCACACTAATGAATGAATCCATAGGCATGCGCCAATTCGGTCCATGTAATATACGCATTCCTTCGTGACTCCCTCGGGCCACGAACCAGGACGTCCGTGCGTGGGCGGCGCTTCCGTGATCGTTTCTTCTTTCCGGCGTTTTTTTTTGAAGAACCCCGCGTTGATCAACCTACCGCGCATTGCTGAAATGGTGACAGTTTTTTTTTTTCGGGTGAAATGGTGACAGTTTTTTTCAGCCGAATTACGCAAATTGACTAATCATCATTTATTTAGGGTATTCTTTTTTCTTTTTAGGAAATTAGGGCATTCTAAAATAACAGTGTAACTAACCATTCTTTTATTTAGGAGAATTACGCAAATTGACTAATGATTGTCTTGACTCTTCCTCCTGGGCCGATCGATGCGCCCAGGTTCGTCGACAAATAAGACTATCAGCGGCGCCGTTACGTACTCCCTTTACTAATCGCCTGCCGGAAAGGGAAAATGGTCTCAATGTCCAATCGAGATAAGTTTACCCTTATTAATTAACCGACCGGCCAACATACCTCGTTCAATTAAGTATGCCAAACTCATCAGCTGCAGTAATCAGGTTGATTACTTCAACCCGTCGTAAATTGTTTATGCATTCATTCAACGACAACTTTTACCTTTTTCAATTTGACTACTTTACAAACAACTCTATAGCTTAGCTCGGAGCTGTTAGCGAACTAACTTGTTGTATGCCAAACTTGTCCACAACAGTAATCAGGTCGATTACTTCAACGAGCGGTAAATTATGTATGCATTCATGCGACCACAACATTTGCCTTTCCAATATGACTACTTTACTAGCAACTCTATAGCAACCCTCATTTAATTCAACGGAGAAACGATCAGACATAACACACTGCATGATCATGGCTATCCATTGTGGATTAAAAGCTGCTAGATCGATCGATGGAATCATTCCTACTATCCAGGGGGAGACCCGCGTTGCTATATAATATGTGGACAGAAAGTGTATTGTATGTCCTAAGATTTGACCAACATGCACAACCGAATATACGAAGAGATGTGTAATCTGGAGTGACACCAAAGAGTCATGTTATAGGATTCTCTAACTTGATGACTTTGCTAGGACGAATATTGATAAGATAAGTGGCAGTAAGAAAGGCTTTGTCCCAGAATTTGAGAGGCATGGATGCATTGGTTAACAATGATAGTCCTACTTCAACAACAGGACGGTGTTTTCGTTCAGCAGAACCGTTCTATTGGTGAGCATGTTGACAAGAAACATGATGAGAAATTCCAATCTTTTGAAAAAAAGAATTAAGTTTCTCATATTCACCACCCCAGTCAGTTTGCATTGCAAGAATTTTGGAGTTCAGTTGCCGTTCAACAAGATTTTGGAAATTGCCAAGGACTTGGAAAACATTGGACAGTTTCTTTAGCAAATAAATCCAAATAAACTTACCATAATCATCAATGAAGGTTACATAGTATGAAAATCTACCAACTGAAGTAGGGGCTGGCCCCCACACATCTGAAAAAATAAGTTGCAAAGGAGCAGTGGATACACTGGTAGAGATGGGATATGGCAATTGATAACTTTTAGCTTGTTGACATGCATCACAAAATGACTCAACACTAGACTCGTAAGGAAGTTTATTTCTACTATGAACATGTTGAACAATAGTTGAAGACGGATGACCTAAACTACTATGCCACTTTGCTGATGATGGTTTGGTGACACTCCAAGCTTGTTTATTTGACCATGATGAAGGGGATGATGATACAAGTGGATAAAGACCTCCCTCGCATCTTCCTCTAAAGATGACTCTCCTCGTTACCAAGTCCTTAATAACAAAAGAATAAGGATAGAATATTATTAGAACATTGTTGTCAAGAGTGAACCAATGAACTGAAACAAGATTTTTTTTATGCATGAGGAACATGTAGGACATGATTTAGATGCAAATTTCTCCTGGGGGCTTTAACAATTGAGTTACCAATATGAACAATATCCATACATGTTCCACTTGCCATGCTTGGTCACCTCTGTGGTATCTTTCTCGCATTGCCAAATTGTCAAGTTCCCCCATGATGTGCTTGGTTGCACCAGAATCTGCATACTAATTAGTGTAAATTGTTGGGGAACGTTGCAGAAAATAAAAAATTTCCTACGGTTTCACCAAGATCCATCTATGAGTTCATCTAGCAACGAGTGATAATAGTGCATCTACATACCTTTGTAGATCGCGAGCGGAAGCGTTCAAGGGAACGGGGTTGAGGTAGTCGTACTCGTCGTGATCCAAATCACCGATGACCAAGTGCCGAACGGACAGCACCTCCGCGTTCAACACACGTACGGAGTGGATGACGTCTCCTCCTTCTTGATCCAGCAAGGGGGGAGGAGAGGTTGATGAAGATCCAGCAGCACGACAGCGTGGTGGTGGATGCAGCAGGGTTCTAGCAGAGCTTCGCCGAGCTTCTGCGAGAGGGAGAGGTGTAGCAGGGGAGAGGGAGGCGCCAAGACTTCAGGGTGCTGCTGCCCTCCCTCCCCCCTCCTTTATATAGGCCCCCAGGGGGGCGGCCCTGGAGATGAGATCTCCCAAGGGGGGCGGCGGCCAGGGGGGTGGAGTGCCCCCCAAGGCAAGTGGAGGCGCCCCCCCACCCTAGGGTTTCCAACCCTAGGCGCAGGGGGGCCCAAGGGGGGGCGCACCAGCCCACCAGGGGCTGGTTCCCATCCCACTTCAGCCCATGGGGCCCTCCGGGATAGGTGGCCCCACCTGGTGGACCCCCGGGACCCTTCCGGTGGTCCCGGTACAATACTGGTGGACCCCGAAACTTTCCCGATGGCCGAAACTCGATTTCCCATATATAATTCTTTACCTACGGACCATTCCGGAACTTCTCGTGACGTCCGGGATCTCATCCGGGACTCCGAACAACTTTCGGTTTGCTGCATAATCATATTCATACAATCCTAGCGTCACTGAACCTTAAGTGTGTACACCCTACGGGTTCGGGAGACACGCAGACATGACCGAGACGGCTCTCCGGTCAATAACCAACAGCGGGATCTGGATACCCATGTTGGATCCCACATGCTCCTCAATGATCTCATCGGATGAACCACGATGTCGAGGATTTAAGCAACCCCGTATACAATTCCCTTTGTCAATCGGTATGTTACTTGCCCGAGATACGATCGTCGGTATCCCAATACCTCGTTCAATCTCGTTACTGGCAAGTCACTTTACTCGTACCGTAATGCATGATCCCCTGACCAGACACTTGGTCACTTTGAGCTCATTATGATGATGCACTACCGAGTGGGCCCAGTGATACCTCTCCGTCATACGGAGTGACAAATCCCAGTCTCGATCCGTGTCAACCCAACAGACACTTTCGAAGATACCTCTAGTGCACCTTTATAGTCACCCAGTCACGTTATGACGTTTGGTACACCCAAAGCACTCCTACGGTATCCGGGAGTTACACGATCTCATGGTCTAAGGAAAAGATACTTGACATTGGAAAAGCTCTAGCAAACGAACTACACGATCTTTGTGCTATGCTTAGGGTTGGGTCTTGTCCATCACATCATTCTCCTAATGATGTGATCCCGTTATCAATGACATCCAATGTCCATAGTGAGAAAACCATGACTATCTGTTGATTAACGAGCTAGTCAACTAGAGGCTCACTAGGGGCATGTTGTGGTCTAAGTATTCACATGTGTATTATGATTTCCGGATAATACAATTATAGCATGAATAAAAGACAATTATCATGAACAAGGAAATATGATAATAATCATTTTATTATTGCCTCTAGGGCATATTTCCAACAGTCTCCCACTTGCACTAGAGTCAATAATATAGTTACATTGTGATGAATCGAACACCCATAGAGTTCTGGTGTTGATCATGTTTTGCTCGCGGAAGAGGTTTAGTCAACGGATCTGCGACATTCAGATCCGTATGTACTTTGCAAATATCTATGTCTTCATCTTGAACATTTTCACGGATGGAGTTGAAACGACGCTTGATGCGCCTGGTCTTCTTTTGAAACCTGGGCTCCTTGGCAAGGGCAATAGCTCCAGTGTTGTCACAGAAGAGAGTGATTGGCCCCGACGCATTGGGTATGACTCCTAGGTCAGTGATGAACTCCTTCATCCATATTGCTTCATGCGCTGCCTCCGAGGCTGCCATGTACTTTGCTTCACATGTAGATCCCGCCACGACGCTCTGCTTGCAACTGCACCAGCTTACTGCTCCACGATTCAACATATACACGTATCTGGTTTGTGACTTAGAGTCATCCAGATCTGTGTCGAAGCTAGCGTCGACGTAACCCTTTACGACGAGCTCTTCGTCACCTCCATAGACAAGAAACATGTCCTTTTTCCTTTTCAGGTACTTCAGGATATTCTTGACCGCTGTCCAGTGTTCCTTGCCGGGATTACCTTGGTACCTTCCTACCAAACTTACGGCAAGGTTTTCATCAGGTCTGGTACACAGCATGGCATACATAATAGATCCTATGGCTGAGGCATAGGGGATGACACTCATCTCTTCTTTATCTTCTGCCGTGGTCGGGCATTGAGCCGAGCTCAATCTCACACCTTGCAACACAGGCCAGAACCCTTTCTTGGACTGATCCATATTGAACTTCTTCAATATCTTATCAAGGTATGTGCTTTGTGAAAGAGCTATGAGGCGTCTCGATCTATCCCTATAGATCTTGGTGCCTAATATGTAAGCAGCTTCTCCAAGGTCCTTCATTGAAAAACACTTATTCAAGTAGACCTTAATGCTGTCCAAAAGTTCTATATCATTTCCCATCAAAAGTATGTCATCTACATATAATATGAGAAATGCTACAGAGCTCCCACTCACTTTTTGTCAACGCAGGCTTCTCCATAAGTCTGCATAAACCCAAATGTTTTGATCATCTCATCAAAGCGAATGTTCCAACTCCGAGATGCTTGCACCAGCCCATAAATGGATCGCTGGAGCTTGCATAACTTGTTAGCATTCTTAGGATCGACAAAACCCTCCGGGTGCATCATATACAGTTCTTCCTTAAGATAGCCGTTAAGGAATGCCATTTGGACGTCCATCTGCCATATCTCATAATCATAGTATGCGGCAATTGCTAACATGATTCGGACAGACTTCAGCTTCGCTACGGGAGAGAAAGTCTCATCGTAGTCAACCCCTTGAACTTGCCGATGAACCTTAGCGACAAGTCGAGCTTTATAGATGGTAATATTACCATCCGCGTCCATCTTCTTCTTAAAGATCCATTTGTTTTCTATCACTCGCCGATCATCGGGCAAGTCTGTCAAAGTCCATACTTTGTTTTCATACATGGATTCTATCTCGGATTGCATGGCTTCAAGCCATTTGTTTGAATCTGGGCCCGCCATCGCTTCCTCATAGTTCTAAGGTTCACCGTTGTCTAACAACATGATTTCCAGGACGGGGTTGCCATACCACTCTGGTGTGGAACGCGTCCTTGTGGACCTACGAAGTTCAGTAGCAACTTGATCCGAAGTACCTTGATCATCATCATTAATTTCCTCTCCAGTCGGTGTAGGCACCATAGGAACATTTTCTTGGGCTGCACTACTTTCCGGTTCAAGAGCTAGTACTTCATCGAGTTCTACTTTCCTCCCACTTACTTCTTTCGAGAGAAACTCTTTTTCGAGAAAGGATCTGTTCTTGGCAACAAAGATCTTGCCCTTGGATCTTAAGTAGAAGGTATACCCAATGGTTTCCTTAGGGTATCCTATGAAGACGCATTTTTCCGACTTGGGTTCGAGCTTTTCAGATTGAAGTTTCTTGACATAAGCATCGCATTCCCAAACTTTTAGAAATGACATCTTAGGTTTCTTCCCAAACCATAATTCAAACGGTGTCGTCTCAACGGATTTAGACGGTGCCCTATTTAAAGTAACTGTAGCTGTCTCTAGAGCGTATCCCCAAAATGATAGCGGTAAATCGGTAAGAGACATCATAGATCGCACCATATCCAATAGAGTGCGATTACGACGTTCGGACACACCGTTACGCTGAGGTGTTCTAGGCGGCGTGAGTTGTGAAACGATTCCACATTTTCTTAAGTGTGTACCAAATTCGTGACTTAAATATTCTCCTCCACGATCTGATCATAAGAACTTTATCTTTCGGTCACGTTGATTCTCTACCTCATTCTGAAATTCCTTTAACTTTTCAAAGGTCTCAGACTTGTATTTCATCAAGTAGACATACCCATATCTACTTAAGTCATCAGTGAGAGTGAGAACATAACGATATCCTCCGCGAGCCTCAACGCTCATTGGACCATACACATCAGTATGTATGATTTCCAATAAGTTGGTTGCTCGCTCCATTGTTCCGGAGAACGGAGTCTTGGTCATTTTGCCCATGAGGCATGGTTCGCATGTGTCAAATGATTCATAATCGAGAGACTCTAGAAGTCCATCAGCATGGAGCTTCTTCATGCGCTTGACACCAATGTGACCAAGGCGGCAGTGCCACAAGTATGTGGGACTATCGTTATCAACTTTACATCTTTTGGTATTCACATTATGAATATGTGTAACATTACGTTCGAGATTCATTAAGAATAAACCATTGACCATCGGGGCATGACCATAAAACATATCTTTCATATAAATAGAACAACCATTATTATCGGATTTAAATGAGTAGCCATCTCGTATTAAACGAGATCCAGATACAATATTCATGCTCAAACTTGGCACTAAATAACAATTATTGAGGTTTAATACTAATCCCGTGGGTAAATGTAGAGGCAGCGTGCCGACGGCGATCACGTCGACCTTGGAACCATTCCCGACGCGCATCGTCACCTCGTCCTTCGCCAGTCTCCGCTTATTCTGCAGCTCCTGCTGTGAGTTACAAATATGAGCAACGACACCGGTATCAAATATCCAGGAGTTACTACGAGTACTGGTAAGGTACACATCAATTACATGTATATCACATATACCTTTAGTGTTGCCGGCCTTCTTGTCCGCTAAGTATTTGGGGCAGTTCCGCTTCTAGTGACCCTTCCCTTTGCAATAAAAGCACTCAGTCTTAGACTTGGGTCCATTCTTTGACTTCTTCCCGGCAACTGGCTTACCGGGCGCGGCAACATCCTTGTCGTCCTTCTTGAAGTTCTTCTTACCCTTGCCCTTCTTGAACTTGGTGGTTTTATTGACCATCAACACTTGATGTTCTTTCTTGATTTCTACCTCTGCCGACTTCAGCATTGAAAATACTTCAGGAATAGTTTTCACCATCCCATGTATATTGTAGTTCATCACAAAGCTCTTGTAGCTCGGTGGGAGCGACTGAAGGATTATGTCAATGATCGCCTCGTCCGGGAGGTTAATGTCCAGCTGGGACAGGTGGTTGTGCAACCCAGACATTTTGAGTATGTGCTCACTGACAGAACTATTTTCCTCCATCTTACAACTATAGAACTTGTCGGAGACTTCATATCTCTCGACCCGGGCATGAGCTTGAAAAACCATTTTCAACTCCTCGGACATCTCATATGCTCCGTGTTGCTCAAAACGCTTTTGGAGCCCCAGTTCTAAGTTGTAAATCATTCCGCACTGAATGAGGGAGTAATCATCAGCACGTGACTGCCAAGCGTTCATAACGTCTTGGTTCTCTGGGATGGGTGCTTCACCTAGCGGTCCTTCTAGGACATATGCTTTCTTGGCAGCTATGAGGATGATCCTTAGGTTCCGGACCCAGTCCGTATAGTTGCTGCCATCATCTTTCAGCTTGGTTTTCTCTAGGAACGCGTTGAAGTTCATGTTGACATGAGCATTGGCCATTTGACCTACAAGACATATTTTGCAAAGATTTTAGACTAATTTCATGATAATTAAGTTCATCTAATCAAATTATTTAATGAACTCCCACTCAGATTAGACATCCCTCTAGTCATCTAAGTGTTACATGATCCGAGTCGACTAGTCCGTGTCCGATCATCACGTGAGACGGGCTAGTCATCATCGGTGAACATCTCCATGTTGATCGTATCTTCCATACGACTCATGTTCGACCTTTCGGTCTCTGTGTTCCGAGGCCATGTCTGTACATGCTAGGCTCGTCAAGTTAACCTAAGTGTTTTGCATGTGTAAAACTGTCTTACACCCGTTGTATGTGAACGTAGGAATCTATCACACCCGATCATCACGTGGTGCTTCGAAACGACGAACTTTAGCAACGTCGCACAGTTAGGGGGAACACTTTCTTGAAATTATTATGAGGGATCATCTTATTTACTACCGTCGTTCCAAGTAAACAAGATGCATAAACATAATAAACATCACATGCAATTAAATAGTAGTGACATGATATGGCCAATATCATATAGCTCCTTTGATCTCCATCTTCGGGGCTCCATGATCATCTTCGTCACCGGCATGACACCATGATCTCCATCATCGTGTCTCCATGAAGTTGCTCGCCAACTATTACTTCTACTACAATGGCTAACGGTTTAGCAATAAAGTAAAGTAATTACATGGCGTTAAATCATTGACACGCAGGTCATACAATAATTAAGACAACCTATGGCTCCTGCCGGTTGTCATACTCATCGACATGCAAGTCGTGATTCCTATTATAAGAACATGATCTCATACATCACAATATATCATTCATCATTCATCACAACTTCTGGCCATATCACATCACAAAACAATTGCTGCAAAAACAAGTTACACGTCCTCTAATTGTTGTTGCATCTTTTACGTGGCTGCAATATGGTTCTAGCAAGAAGGTTTTCTTACCTACGATAAAGCCACAACGTGATTTGTCAACTTCTATTTACCCTTCATAAGGACCCTTTTCATCGAATCCGCTCCAACTAAAGTGGGAGAGACAGACACCCGCTAGCCACCTTATGCAACTAGTGCATGTCAGTCGGTGGAACCTGTGTCACGTAAGCGTACGTGTAAGGTCGGTCCGGGCCGCTTCATCCCACAATACCGCTGAAACAAAATAAGAATAGTAGTGGCAAGAAAGTTGACAACATCTACGCCCACAACAGATTTGTGTTCTACTCGTGCAATAGAGAACTACGCATACACCTAGCTCATGATGCCACTGTTGGGGAACGTTGCACAAAATAAAAAATTTCCTACGGTTTCACCAAGATCCATCTATGATTTCATCTAGCAACGAGTGATAATAGTGCATCTACATACCTTTGTAGATCGCGAGCGGAAGCGTTCAAGAGAACGGGGTTGAGGTAGTCGTACTCGTCGTGATCCAAATCACCGATGACCAAGTGCCGAACGGACAGCACCTCCGCGTTCAACACACGTACGAAGCGGATGACGTCTCCTCCTTCTTGATCCAGCAAGGGGGGAAGAGAGGTTGATGAAGATCCAGCAGCACGACGGCGTGGTGGTGGATGCAGCAGGGTTCCAGTAGAGCTTCGCCGAGCTTCTGCGAGAGGGAGAGGTGTAGCAGGGGAGAGGGAGGCGCCAAGACTTCAGGGTGCTGCTGCCCTCCCTCCCCCCTCCTTTATATAGGCCCCCAGGAGGGGCGGCCCTGGAGATGAGATCTCCCAAGGGGGGCGGCGGACAGGGGGGTGGAGTGCCCCCCAAGGCAAGTGGAGGCGCCCCCCCACCCTAGGGTTTCCAACCCTAGGCGCAGGGGGGCCCAAGGGGGGCGCACCAGCCCACCAGGGGCTGGTTCCCATCCCACTTCAGCCCATGGGGCCCTCCGGGATAGGTGGCCCGACCCTGTGGACCCCCGGGACCCTTCCAGTGGTCCCGGTACAATACTGGTGGACCCCGAAACTTTCCCGATGGCCGAAACTCGACTTCCCATATATAATTCTTTACCTCCGGACCATTCCGGAACTCCTCGTGACGTCCGGGATCTCATTCGGGACTCCGAACAACTTTCAGTTTGCTACATACTCATATTCATACAAACCTAGCGTCACCGAACCTTAAGTGTGTAGACCCTACGGGTTCGGGAGACACGCAGACATGACCGAGACGGATCTCCGGTCAATAACCAACAGCGGGATCTGGATACCCATGTTGGCTCCCACATGCTCCTCGCTGATCTCATCGGATGAACCACGATGTCGAGGATTTAAGCAACCCCGTATACAATTCCCTTTGTCCATCGGTATGTTACTTGCTCGAGATTCGATCGTCGGTATCCCAATACCTCGTTCAATCTCGTTACCGGCAAGTCACTTTACTCGTACCGTAATGCATGATCCCGTGACCAGACACTTGGTCACTTTGAGCTCATTATGATGATGCACTATCGAGTGGGCCCAGTGATACCTCTCTGTCATACGGAGTGACAAATCCCAGTCTTGATCCGTGTCAACCCAACAGACACTTTCGGAGATACCTGTAGTGCACGTTTATAGTCACCTAGTCACGTTGTGACGTTTGGTACACCCAAAGCACTCCTACGGTATCCGGGAGTTACACGATCTCATGGTCTAAGGAAAAGATACTTGACATTGGAAAAGCTCTAGCAAACGAACTAGACGATCTTTGTGCTATGCTTAGGATTGGGTCTTGTCCATCACATCATTCTCCTAATGATGTGATCCCGTTATCAATGACATCCAATGTCCATAGTCAGGAAACCATGACTATCTGTTGATTAACGAGCTAGTCAACTAGAGGCTCACTAGGGACATGTTGTGGTCTAAGTATTCACACGTGTATTACGATTTCCGGATAATACAATTATAGCATGAATAAAAGACAATTATCATGAGCAAGGAAATATAATAATAATCATTTTATTATTGCCTCTAGGGCATATTTCCAACATAAATCCCGTAGGGGTTGGTGATGAGATTGGTCTTCTTCTTTTCTTCATGATCCTCTTCATATCGGTGCCAACAGGCCCTTGCGCCACCGGCATGAAACTTGTAGCATATTTGGCCCTCGGGATGGTCTCCCTCATGCTGTTGTTGCTGCTGCTGTGGTGGGGGTTGTCATTGACGCTGCTGGTAGCTGCTACCTCAACCACCGCTAGCAAGAGTTGGAGAGGCACGATCACGACCGGGTCGTCTGTTCCCTCGCCCGCATCCACCTCTCGCACGGGACTGCCCGCGTCCTCTGTACATAGCATTTGCAGATGAGCAAAAACCGGACGGTCCATCACCCAACATCTCCATCCTTTGGTCGAACGCTGAAATCTGCGAGAACAAATCATCAATGGTGATGGAGTTTTTGATGGTGCCGACTGGTGCAACAATGGGATTGTAATCCCGATCAAGTCTGGCAAGGATGTAGTCGACCATCTCGCCATCGGTCACTGGACGACCCACTGCCGCAAGCTCATCTCCTAGACTCTTCATCTTGGCGATAAAGGAGTTGCTTGACATGTTGCCCTTCTTAGTGTTGGAGATGGCAATTCTCAGATTTCTTATCCGAGATTGGGATTGCACAACGAATAGTGTGGTAAGAGCAGTCCATAAATCATGAGTGCTTTCATTACCAATGACCTGCGCCAAGATTTCTGGAGTTAACGAGTTCAACAGATAGCTCAGAACACGTTGATCTTTCGCCAACCACGGACCATAAAGCGGATTGGGCTCGATGGCCGTGGTTTTGTCCACCTTGGTGACCTCCACTGTTCTTACCGGTGCAGCATTTATGCCATCAAGGAGGCTGGTTACTTGGGCACCTCGAAGCGCCGACATTACCTGCGCTTTCCAGAGAAGGTAGTTCCCTCTCGTAAGCTTTCTTTTGGTGGAGCGCCCAGGTTGAGGGCGACAGCGCTGGATCCTGCCATGGCGACGATAGGATTTGAGCTTCTGTGTCGCTAGATGGGATAGGAGGGTTTGGGTTTCTGGCAGTGGGTTTTGGGATTGATAGATGATAGGGGAAGAGGCTAGGCTCTGTATACCATGTTAGATGGATCGATGGAAGCGTTCCTACTCTCCCCGAGAGCCATGTTGCTATATATTGATGTGGACAGAAAGCCTGTCGTGGATTACAAGGCATGATGATCGCTAGGATTCATCCCATTACATCTATCGTGGAGAACAAGAGAAAGAGATAGAAAAGGATATGGGATAGCGGGAGAGATAGTTGAGATTACATTTTTCGATAAAGGATGTATTTTATTGACTTAGTATGAAGCATCAAGAGGATACAAACACAATGAGCACACACCCGGCCTCTGCATAATTAGGATGCACACATCCAACATCGACACACACAAGAAAAAAAAACATCGACAAATAGCAAAGTCATACAAGACCAAAGCTATGCCTATGCATGCAAAAAAAGCCAAAGCATCAAATCCGCACTGGACAAACTACGTCAATGACGTTATCCACACCAACTTTCTCATGACACTACAAGGACGACAAGGTTCTTCAACAGCAACGCCTTCAAGAACGAAGCGATGATCAAGCGTCGTCGTCACCGGATCCAACCATCAAAGGCTAGATTCTAGGTTTTCACCTTGAAGAATCGGTCTGACCGTATCCGAGAAATGCCTCCAACAAGGTCACGACGCCAAAACATCGCCATTGCCACGTATAACCAACTTGGCTTAGACCTAGGTTTTCACCTCGAAACTCACTACCGGAAAAGAGTCCTACCCCAACTGCCAAAACAATGCCGACGGCCGCCGTCGGCCTATTTTGAGCTAAGCCGACAGCCACGTCCTGTCCGTCAGCGTATCCTGGCCGTCGGGCTACCCCGAGCTAAGCCGACGGCACCCGTCGGCACAAAATGGTCGTCGGCCCAGCTAAGAACACGCCGACAGATGCCGTCGGCATACCCGTGGACCCGGTGACCCCGCCCGTGACCAGCGGCTAACGTCGTCAAATCTATGCCGACGGTGGGGACGGGCGGTCGTCGGCATATCTCCGCATGCCACGTCACCGATCCGCGGCGCACCGTCCAGCACGTATGCCGATGGCGGCCGGCGGCATACCCGCCACGTCAGCGATCCGCGGCACGTCGCCCGCCTAAACCCTGCCGGCTCTATGCCGACCATCGGCATATATATATATATATATATATATATATATATATATATATATATATATATATATATATATATATATATATATATATATATATATATATTATGTGTGTGTGTGTGTTTATGCTTTTTATGTATTATTATATTAAATGACATGTAGCATATGCTTTTTTATGTATTATTATATGAATATATATGTAGTTTGTAATTTTTTCATAGATTATATATATATATATATAGTTTGTATATATATATATATAGTTTGTATTTTTTTTCGAGCGCGTTAATAATGTGCCGTCATGTTTTCTGAATATAGGTCCTTGTATTTTATTAAAATTAAAAACAGCTATGCCGACAGAAGTTTTGTGGCAGTTGCAAACGCCCGACACCCATCTCCGGACTGTGACCCCCTCACGTCCGCGGTGTGCCCCCCTCACGGACAGTGCCATCGCCGACACCTGGAGGGCGGAAACAGCCGCATCGGGTCTGTACGGAGGGGACGTTGCTCCCAAGTGTTTCTATGGGATGACCTACCACAACCGGGTGGTGTTGTGGCATGTCCGAAGAGGCGGCACGCATCTCCGGGGCGTGGCCCCCCTAACGGACGGCGCCGCCGCCCGCACCTGGAGGGGGAAACGGATGCGTCGGATCTACACGGAGGGGATGTAGCTGTGGGTTTGGCCTAGATGTTGCTCCCAGGTGTCCCTCTGGGCTGACCTGACACAACCGGGTGGAGATGTCCGTTGGTCAAAGCCCGTCCGTGGAAAGTCAAAGGGCTAGATCTCATGCTCAACCGCTCCAGGGTAGGCGGGACGAGGCCCTGGGGGTAGCAATGTCACCGGAGCGTCGCATCGGCCCCTCATACATGCGGGGTGGTGTTGTGGCATGTCCGAAGAGGCGGCACGCGTCTCCGGGTTGTGGCCCATCTCACGGACGGCGCCGCCGCCTGCACCTGAAGGGGGGAAACGGACGCGTCAGGTGTACACGGGGGGGATGTAGCTGTGGGTTTGGCCTGGATGTTGCTCCCAGGTGTCCCTCTGGGCTGACCTGACACAACGGGGTGAAGAGGTCCACTGGTCAAAGCCCGTCTGTGGAAAGTCAAAGGGTTAGATCTCGTGGTCAACTGCTCCAGGGTTAGGCGTGACGGGGGCCCTGTGGGGTAGCGATGCGACCGGAGCGTTGCACCGGCCCCTCATACATGCGTGGTGGTGTTGTGGCATGTCCGAAGAGGCGGCACGCGTCTCCGGGGTGTGGCCCTCCTCACGGATGGTGCCGCCGCCGGCACTTGGAGGGAAGAAACGGACGCGTCGGATCTACACGGAGGGGATGTAGCTGTGGGTTTGGCCCGGATGTTGCTCCCAGGTGTCCCTCTTGGCTGACCTGACATAACCGGGTGGATAGATCCACTAGTCAAAGCCCATCCGTGGAAAATCAAATGGCTAGATCTCATGGTCAACCGCTCCAGGGTTAGGCGGGACGGGGGCCCTGGGGGGTAGCAATGCCACCGGAGCGTCGCACCGGCCCTCATACATGCGGGGTGGTGTTGTGGCATGTTCGAAGAGGCAGCACGCGTCTCCGGGGTGTGGCCCCCCTCACGGACGGCGCCGCCGCCGGCACCTGGAGGGGGGTAACGGACGCATCGGGTCTATACTGAGGGGATGTAGCAGTGGGTTTGGCCCGGATGTTGCTCCCAGGTGTCTGGGAGCGCCAACCATCTCCCTCTGACGGACTTGGATCCGTCGCCGCCCCCACCCCCACCCTCACCGTCGACGACCCCCTCCCCCTTCACTCACCTGACCAACTAAGCTCCAGATCGAGCACGTGAGGTGACGGCCATGGCGCTCCCAGACCCGCGACGAGGCCACGGCCTCGGCGGACGAAGCTGCTCAAGTTTGGCGCCTCCCCTCCCCTCCCCTCTGTGTGGTTCCGGGAGAGGCGAGGGCCGAGCGTTTAATTTTTTTTAAAAAAATCTATATGAAATAATAATACATAAAAAAACATAAAAAAGGAAAATTTTAACTATAAAAAAATTAAAAAATCTATATGAAATAAAAAGGGAAAATATAACTATAAGAAAACATTAAAAATCTATATAAAATAAAAAAAGAAAAATATAACTATACCGACGGCAACGCCGTCGGCATAGCTGCGGCCATATGGAGTGTGGTACACGGATCGATGACGTGGGTAATAAAAAAAATTAAAAATATATATGCCTACGGCTAAGCCGTCGGCATAGGTGCCACGTGGCATCGTCAGCTATGCCGACGGCTTAGCCGTAGGCATAATTTGCCTTATCCACCCACGTCTCGCCCCCTCCACCCATTCCCCATCCTCCCCGACCCCGATCCAGCCCCCACACCGACCCGCGCCGCCGTCGAGCCGCCCCGTTGCCCCCTCTAGCCCCGCCACTGCCATCGTCCCCCTCGAGCCCCACGCGCCACGCCGTCGTCGTCGTCCCCCTCGAGCCCCACGCGCCCCGCCGCCACCTTGGCCGACCCCTCCTCTCGCCGCCGCCTCCTGCACCGCCGCCACCTCGACGTCGCGTCGCCGCCAACACCACCCTCTCCGCCCTCACCCCACCACCACCCCCGTCCGCCCCGACCCCGCGCCCTCCTCTCCTCTTTAGCCCTCACCGGCGGCCTTCACCGTGCCGCCCCTGCTGCTTCGTCGCGCCCCACCCCCCTGGTGAGCACCCCCCCTTCCAACGGTCCTTGTTGCCGCTGCTCGCTGCTTGCCGGTGCCGCTGCCGATGCGTATGTGCTGCTGCTTGTCGCTGCCGCTGCGTGTGTGCTGCTGCTTGCCGCTGCCACTGCGTGTGTGGTGCTGCTGCCGCATGGTGCTGCCTTATGTGATGTGGTGGATGAATAGATCAATGTGTGTTTTTGCAAGTGATGAAATGACAAACGGATATATAGCAATAGATGAATAGATAGATGGATGTTAGATAGATGAATAAAATGTAGTTTTTTGTTTGTTTTGTGTAGTTTTATTAGGTTTTTGATACATA
Organism: Triticum aestivum; assembly: GCF_018294505.1. Classification (NCBI taxonomy): domain Eukaryota; kingdom Viridiplantae; phylum Streptophyta; class Magnoliopsida; order Poales; family Poaceae; genus Triticum; species Triticum aestivum. The sequence goes on along the minus strand of NC_057801.1, from coordinate 842,010,783 downwards.
CTCAATAGTTTTTACTAAGTTTGTGAATGGATGTTAATGAAGTTGGTCAAGTTTGTGATATATGGATGTATATTGGTCAAGTTAGTGTTAGGTCATATTGATCTTGCTAAAAAAAGTTGAAAAACAAAATTTGATACTTGACGAAAATTAGGATTTGAAGTATCAAGATCTAAAAACTTGACTAGATGTCATTAGCAATATGATTTTTTCCATAGTTTGAAGTGTCAATGCTTTATGTGATTTGATGTCCTAAATTTTTTTGACTCGGTAAAATTTACAGGTTTTGTACTATTTCATCTCCCTGGAGTCTTCATTGTCTGGGTTTTTGGTCCGTGACCCGCGCCTATTCGACTACTACCTCTACAACAGAGGGTGAGCTATGAATCCACCCTCACCTCCTACCCGTTGTTTTTCCATGTCACTAGATTAAATTTTCACATCAAGTCGCGTAACCTAGGCGTCTCCCGTCCGAAAGGGTTGCATCGATAAATATGCATTCGAGGGACGCTAGCTTGCCTTAACACATGCCAACATGACAGACAGTGATCGTTCGGTCCCGTGGCATCATGGATCCATATTTTCCACTTTAATTCCGGCCAGCCAACTTCTCCGGTCGCCGTCCGGCCACCAATGAGACGCCGTGACCCCCTTAACTCATCGACTCATCTGCCGGAAAGGGAAAACCACTTTGAGATAGGTTTGCCCAAAGTACAAATTAAATTTATCAGCATGTTGCATGCCGTCGACGTCCATCCACGTTGATGGAAGTAATCTGATACTACAACGCGGTAAATCAATTCATTCAACGACAACTTCCACCTTTTTCTCCATTTGATTTGACTACACTTTAGTTGGGTGTGGGTGAAACTTCTGTTGGTCTAGCAAATCGTTTTCAGTCAGGTTTCAGCGTGTGTACAAAATCACCACGTCATGTACTCATGTAAACTAAATCACAACAACACTTGCCAATAAAGAAAAGTCAGGCTAAAAAAGGTTATATTTGTCTACTATGGTTTTTTAACAACATTGATCTGCTATGTTGGGGTTTTTATCCAGCGCGAAGTGGTAGCTTTTTGTAAACCAAACCGACAGCCATTGCGACGTGGTAGTGATTTGAGATGAATTACACGAAAAGTGGTACTCCCTCTGATCCATAATAAGCTTGAACTAAAACCACGGCACTTATAATGGATCAGAGGCAGTAGCTTTTTGTTAAGTATCCAAATTGTGGTATTTCTTGGAACAGTTGCAAGAGTTGTGGTAGCTAGTGGATGGGAAAAGAAAATATAGGTGCATGCATGATGCATGGACAAGTGGCCGAGTTGGGTGGAGCTGGATGCACTGCATGCAGTGCATTGTGGTACAGCGACATCCACGAGTTGCTGCAAATACATGGCGCCAGGAGGCATCCACCGCGGCCGTTCAGACCGGTTGACAAATGGCCAACTGCTACCAGCTCTCACGACCAGGCGCTGCTCCTTTGCCCTCTCTCAACGGACATGCCACGTACGCAGCCCCGGGGTAGATAGCTAGCGGTCAACCGGTTAGACTTTGTGGCTGGGAAGCCAGCCGGTGTACCAGTAATTAGAGTCAAAGGCTCACGAGCGCATTTCTTCTGGTCTGTTATGATGCATCCAGGAACCGGCCCGGCCCGGCTGGATTCACACCAACGAATGAGTGCGTAGGCATGCAGCCAATTCTTCTTCTTCTTCTTCTTCTTCTTCTTCTTTTTATTTTTTAGCCAATTAGGTCCATGTAATATATGCATTCGTTCCTGACTCCGTCAGGCCGGCGACCAACGACGTTTCGTGCGTGCGCGCGCACCGCTTCAGTGATTCTTTTCTTCTTCCCCACGTTGATCAACCTAGTACTACGCATCGCTGAATTGGTGGCCTTTTATTTAGGCTAATTACGCAAGTGGACTAATTATTTATTCAGGGCGTTATTCGCAAAAAGTATATGTTTATTTATAGCGTTCTTCTTTTTTTCCCTTTTTGCGGGTAATTATTCAGAGCATTCTAAAGAAATGGATAATTATTTAGGGCGCGTATGCGTGCATGATTGTATTGACTCTTACTCCTGAACCGATCGATGCGCTCGGGCTCGTCGAGCAATAAGGTGTGCATCCGTTCGTAGAGGTATGTATGTACGAGCGTCTATGTCTGTACTGTATCAACAAAAAATAGGCGTCATTGTTACTCTCTTAATTTATCGTTTGCCGGACAGGGAAAATTATCTCCATGTCCAATAGAGATAGGTTTATCCTAGTTAATTGACCGACCGGCCAACATACCTCGCTCAGTTAAGTATGCCAAACTTGTCAGCTGCAGTAATCAGGTCGATTACTTCGACGAGCGGTAAATTATGTATGCCTTCTCCATTTGACTACTTTACTTACTCTATAACTTACCTCGATGCTGTAGAAAACTAACTTGTTGTACGTGTGCGTGTCCGACGATTCTGTCGACTTTTGCACCTAAACGATCAAGGTTTAACCTCTTTCGGGGCGTGGATGAACCTTCTTTGGGGCCAAGAGATCGTTTTCACCCGTACAAAATACTACAAGTCACATTTCAGCTAGCGCGGTACAGCGTGTGAACAAAATCACCACGTTCGTGTATCCTTCAAAAAACAAACCAACATGTACAGCACTTAGCCCGCACAAAACAAACGTCAAACTAAAAAAATTATATTTTGCGGACCAACCTGTGGTTGGATGGTTAGAGGGACTGTGGTATCCCCAGCCCACCAGGGTTCAAACTCCTGGAGCTCGCATTAATTTCTGGATTTATTTCAGAATTTTCGGCGATGCACATTCAGTGGGAGGAGACGTTCCCGTCGACGACGAGGCGCCTACGATGACTTTGTAAATCTCAAGATGATATGCCGGCTCAGACTTTCGAAGGTGCTTATAGAGGTAGGGTGTGCGTGTGTGCATTCATAGGGGTGAGTGTATGCGCGTGTATATAAGCGCTTGTGTCTGCACTGCTGTTCAAAACAATTTATATTTATCTATTATGTCGGATTTTTTAATTCTTAGGGGCCGATGCATGGTGAAACCAACAACCGCGTACTCATACGTAATAAACTCCGACACACATCCTGCAAGCGTCCGGATCAAACTGTTCGGACGTCGCAATCCATCCAACGTTGTCTCGTATTTTCCCATGAACAAGTCCGGGTGTCCATTTCCCCCCAAACCGAAAGCAAAAGGGGGCCTTTGCGGGAGTTCAGACATTAGCCAGGTAGAAGTCCGACACCACGGACCACTTAAACTGAGGCGGAGCCCGCTCATTTGAAGCTGGCCGAATTATTTCCCCGCAAAACCCCGGTCCGGCAAGGCAGAGAAAACATTTTTTTTTGCACCGGCAGCTAGACTGCGATACTTTTGTGATGGGTCATGTAAAAAACTATGAGCATCAGCCTCTTTGGGGTTGTGATCGGGCGCGATGCATCTGAATTTCAAGATGGTCAGACCTAGGCAAACTCTTAGAGGATGCGGTTGGATGGTGGTCGCAACAAGTAATGGAAAGGGGATTTAGCATGCCTGGTTGAAGAGAAAAAGATGGTGGTGGCGGCGATAGTAGGAATATTATTCAGGTCGTTGGTGGCTCTCCCGTTTTGCTCTTGGCGTTCCTATTCTTCTCGACCACCTGAGGTGAATTAGCAGCGATTAGATTAAGACCACATCGGCAGCACCGTCTGGTGAATGCAATCCACCCCCAAGCTCGTCTTCCATGGTGGAAGCCGTTGATCAACATTTTGGTAGTGGCTCCTTCAGTAATCTTGCGAGGCGGTCGGATCTTGTGAAGAGAGAGGTGCCCTCTCCCTGTTAGCCGCCGAGGTGGAGGAGGAGATGTTAGTCATTTCATTTCTGCCTTTCTCCGCTTGATTGTCGTGTCGGAGACGGGTTTCCCATGTTTGGTCTGGAGCATCTACTGTTGCTTCCTCTGATGTTCATCTTCAACGCCGTCCCGCAACAATTTAGGTTGCTCCGCTCCTGACTATTCCGGCCGAAGGGCTGCTCTTTTCCTCCCGGCCGCGATGCCGAAAGGGACGCGGGCCTGGCTTCGTCCCAACGTTTGTTTCTACTCCAACATGTCGACAACGGAGCGACAACAAGATTCCCTTCCCAGGTGGTCTTGTCATTGGTGAGGGGCGATCTTGATCTTGTGGTGAAGCTTAAAGACTGTGGATCGTGGATCACATTGCAATCTTCCTCTTTTGTTCAGGGCCATTTTTTGCAAAGTTCTTGGGTTGAGTTATAATTTTACATTTCCTAGGGTCATTTTCTCAACTGCAATGCAATGCAAATTCCAATGGAGTCATTCCGGTCTTTCTGCACCCGTCTCCTTAAAAAAAGCAGCACACGGCGTGTGCACACACTAGCAAGGTTTAATCCTAGACTAAATAGAGCATGTGCAATAAATTATTTTGTTCCGGAAAGTGTTCTCTTAACGGCATTCAAGCCGTCCCGCCTAAATTGACCGCCGACACTAGTAGAAAAGGGGGCAATGGCTCAGGCCAGTTCAGCCCATTAGTCCCGGTTCAATCCAGAACTGGGACCAATGGAGCTATTTGCCCTGGTTCGTGAGCCCAGGGGGCCGGCCGGGCCACGTGGGCCATTGGTCCCGGTTCGTCCGGACCTTTTGGTCCCGATTGGTGGGACGAACCGGGACCAATGGGCCTGGCTCCTGGCCCACCACTATTGGTCCCGGTTGCTGGCATGAACCGGGACCAAAGGCTTCCCTTTAGTCCCGGTTCATGCCACCAACCGGGACCAATAGTGGTGCCTATATATACCCCCTCCCGCAAGAGCAGAGCACAGTGCTCTGTTTTTTTCTGGCCGAGGGGGAGAGGGCTTGGTGGTGCTCGAGCTCACCTCCTATGCACACAAGGTGTTCGATGGAATGCCCGAGCCACACTACTTAAGGTTTCTCCTCTCCAAGCTCGACCGCCAAGCTCCGTTTTCCTCAAGATTGATCTAGGTTTAGCGGTCCGTCACGCCCCGTCCCCGTCTTCACCGCCGTCGATCACCCGCGCCGATCTCATCGCTGGCACCACCGTGGTGAGCCTCTTGTTCTTATCTTCTTTCTGAAAGGAAAAACATTCTTACTTGTATGTTTAGATAGATACTTGTATTATTTTCTTACTTTTATTATTGCATCTTATATAGTGCGATGGTTTTGGTATCCGCCCCCGTCGGCCCTCGTCCTGTCTATGATTCAGATGTGGTATATATTATCTTTTCATAACTATTGGTTCATTTATTGTTTATGAAAATTATGCCGACCAACGTGACATAGATTTTATTTATCTAGGAGGTTGTTGAACCGGAAATTCCAACCGACCCTATTGTCGAGAGGTTAAATTTAGTTGAAGAAGAAAACAATTTCTTGAAGGAAAAAATAAAAAAACTTGAGGAGGAGAAGATGATATTGGAGTTGCATGTTGCGGATGTCGTCGATGATCACAAGATCAAGATGGATGCAATGCGCTTGAAGATGAGAAAGATTAGAAAATATGCCATTCATATCGAGGCTTGGTTTCATTATGCCGTTGGATCAGTTGTTACCTTGGTTGCGATTATGATCGCATTTGTTTTCGCATTGAAATGTTTTACATAGTTTCAATGTATGGTTTAATTAATTTAGATGCTCTGCAGAGCTTTATGTTGTTAGATGAGAACTATGTATGTACTTTGGTTTTTATGTGATGATGAACTTCTATTAATTTGGTCACTTATAATTATCTATTCATGATGTTCTGTAATGATTTTTGACACACTTAATTATATATAATGCACGCAGATGAACCGGCAATGGATGTACGGTGACAGACACACCTCCGAGTACATTAAGGGCGTGCATGATTTTCTCGAAGTGGCTGAGGCAAACAAGCATAATGGTTTTATGTGTTGTCCATGCCCTATATGTGGGAATACGAAGTCTTACTCTGACCGAAAAATCCTTCACACCCACCTGCTTTACAAGGGTTTCATGCCACACTATAATGTTTGGACGAGGCACGGAGAAATAGGGGTTATGATGGAAGACGGCGAGGAAGAAGAGTACGATGACAACTATGTGCCCCCTGAATACGGTGATGCTACTGAACATCAAGATGCACCAGACGATGTGCACGATGGTGCTGCAACGGGCGAAGCTGCTGAAGATCAAGAGGAACCAGATGATGTGCCCGATGATGATGATCTCCGCCGGGTCATTGTCGATGCAAGGACACAATGCGAAAGTCAAAAGGAGAAGCTGAAGTTCGATCGCATGTTAGAGGATCACAAAAAGGGGTTGTACCCCAATTGCGAGGATGGCAACACAAAGCTCGGTACCGTACTCGAATTGCTGCAGGGGAAGGCAGAGAATGTTGTGCCTGATAAAGGATTTGAGAAGCTACTGAAAATAATGAAGAAGAAGCTTCCAAAGGATAACGAATTGTCCGACAGTACATACGCAGCAAAGAAGGTCGTATGCCCTCTAGGATTGGAGGTGGAGAAGATACATGCATGCCCTAATGACTGCATCCTCTACCGTGGTGCCTACAAGGATCTGAACGCATGCCCGGTATGCGGTGCATTGCGGTATAAGATCAGACGAGATGACCCTGGTGATGTTGATGGCGAGCCTCCCAGGAAGAGGGTTCCTGCGAAGGTGATGTGGTATGCTCCTATAATACCACGGTTGAAACGTCTGTTCAGAAATGGAGAGCATGCCAAGTTGATGCGATGGCACAGTGAGGACCGTAAGAAAGACGGGAAGTTGAGAGCACCCGCTGACGGGTCGCAATGGAGAAAAATTGAGAGAAAGTACTGGGATGAGTTTGCAAGTGAGCCAAGGAACGTTGGTTTGCTTTAAGCGCGGATGGCATTAATCCTTTTGGGGAGCAGAGCAGCAATCACAACACCTGGCCCGTGACTCTATGTATGTATAACCTTCCTCCTTGGATGTGCATGAAGCAGAAGTTCATTATGATGCCAGTTCTCATCCAAGGCCCTAAGCAACCCGGCAACGACATTGATGTGTACCTAAGGACATTAGTTGAAGAACGTTTACAGCTGTGGAATGGAAACGGTGTACGTACGTGGGATGAGCACAAACAGGAGGAATTTAACCTAAAGGCGTTGCTGTTCGTGACCATCAACGATTGGGCCGCTCTCAGTAACCTTTCAGGACAGACAAACAAGGGATACCATGCATGCACGCACTGTTTACTTGACACTGATAGTATATACCTGGGAAGCTGCAGGAAGAATGTGTACCTGGGCCATCGTCGATTTCTTCCGACCAACCATCAATGTCGAAAGAAAGGCAAGCATTTCAAAGGCGAGGCAGATCACCGGAAGAAGCCCGCCATGCGTACCGGTGATCAAGTACTTGCTATGGTCAATGATTTACATGTAATCTTTGGAAAGGGTCCCGGCGGACTAGCTGTTCCGAATGACGCTGAGAATCACGCACCCATGTGGAAGAAGAAATCTATATTTTGGGACCTACCCTACTGGAAAGACCTAAAGGTCCGCTCTTCAATCGACGTGATGCACGTGACGAAGAACCTTTGCGTGAACCTGCTAGGCTTCTTGGGCGTGTATGGGAAGACAAAAGATACACCTGAGGCACGAGAGGACCTGCAACGCTTGCACGAAAAAGAGGGCATGCCTCCGAAGCAGTATGAAGGTCCTGCCAGCTACGCTCTTACGAAAGAAGAGAAAGAAATATTCTTTCAATGCCTGCTCAGTATGAAGGTCCCGACTGGCTTCTCGTCGAATATAAAGGGAATAATAAATATGCCAGAGAAAAAGTTCCAGAACCTAAAGTCTCATGACTGCCACGTGATTATGACGCAACTGCTTCCGGTTGCATTGAGGGGGCTTCTACTGGAAAACGTCCGATTTGCCATTGTGAAGCTATGTGCATTCCTCAATGCAATATCTCAGAAGGTGATCGATCCAGAAATCGTACCAACGCTAAGGAGTGATTGAAGGAAATATGCCCTAGAGGCAATAATAAAGTTATTATTTATTTCCTTATATTCATGATAAATGTTTATTATTCATGCTAGAATTGTATTAACCGGAAACATAATACATGTGTGAATACATAGACAAACATAGTGTCACTAGTATGCCTCTACTTGACTAGCTCGTTAATCAAAGATGGTTATGTTTCCTAACCATGAACAATGAGTTGTTATTTGATTAACGAGGTCACATCATTAGTTGAATGATCTGATTGACATGACCCATTCCATTAGCTTAGCACCCGATCGTTTAGTATGTTGCTATTGCTTTCTTCATGACTTATACATGTTCCTATGACTATGAGATTATGCAACTCCCGTTTGCCGGAGGAACACTTTGGGTGCTACCAAACGTCACAACGTAACTGGGTGATTATAAAGGAGCATTACAGGTGTCTCCAAAGGTAGATGTTGGGTTGGCGTATTTCGAGATTAGGATTTGTCACTCCGATTGTCAGAGAGGTATCTCTGGGCCCTCTCGGTAATACACATCACATAAGCCTTGCAAGCATTCAACTAATATGTTAGTTGTGAGATGATGTATTACGGAACGAGTAAAGAGACTTGCCGGTAACGAGATTGAACTAGGTATTGGATACCGACGATCGAATCTCGGGCAAGTAAACATACCGATGACAAAGGGAACAACGTATGTTGTTATGCGGTCTGACCGATAAAGATCTTTGTAGAATATGTAGGAGCCAATATGGGCATCCAGGTCCCGCTATTGGTTATTGACCAGAGACGTGTCTCGGTCATGTCTACATTGTTCTCGAACCCGTAGGGTCCGCACGCTTAAGGTTACGATGACAGTTATATTATGAGTTTATGCATTTTGATGTACCGAAGGTTGTTCGGAGTCCCGGATGTGATCACGGACATGACGAGGAGTCTCGAAATGGTCGAGACATAAAGATTGATATATTGGAAGCCTATGTTTGGACATTGGAAGTGTTCCGGGTGAAATTGGGATTTTACCGGGTTACCGGGAGGTTACCGGAACCCCCCGGGAGCCATATGGGCCTTCATGGGCCTTAGTGGAAAGGAGAAAGGGGCAGCCAAAGGGGGCTGCGCGCCTCCCCCCTTCCCCTAGTCCTATTAGGACTAGGAGAGGTGGCCGGCCACCCCTCTCCCTCTTTCCCCCTTGGGAATCCTAGTTGGAATAGGATTGGGGGGGGGGGGAGTCCTACTCCCGGTAGGAGTAGGACTCCTCCTGCGCCCTCCTCCTTGGCCGGCGCCCCTCTCCCCCCCTTGGCTCCTTTATATACTGAGGTAGAGGCACCCCAAAGACACAAGTTGACACAAGTTGATCCACGTGATCGATTCCTTAGCCGTGTGCGGTGCCCCCTACCACCATATTCCTCGATAATACTGTAGCGGAGTTTAGGCGAAGCCCTGCTGCTGTAGTTCATCAAGATCGTCACCACGCCGTCGTGCTGACGGAACTCTTCCCCGACACTTTGCTGGATCGGAGTCCGGGGATCGTCATCGAGCTGAACGTGTGCTCGAACTCGGAGGTGCCGTAGTTTCGGTGCTTGATCGGTTGGATCGTGAAGACGTACGACTACTTCCTCTACGTCGTGTCATCGCTTCCGCAGTCGGTCTGCGTAGGGTACATAGACAATACTCTCCCCCTCGTTGCTATGCATCACATGATCTTGCGTGTGCGTAGGAAATTTTTTGAAATTACTACGAAACCCAACAGTGGCATCCGAGCCTAGGTTATTGATGTTGATGTTATATGCACGAGTAGAACACAAGTGAGTTGTGGACGATACATGTCATACTGCCTACCAGCATGTCATACTTTGGTTCGGCGGTATTGTTGGACGAGACGACCCGGACCAACCTTACGCGTACGCTTACGCGAGACCGGTTCCCTCGACGTGCTTTGCACAGAGATGGCTTGCGGGCGACTGCCTCTCCAACTTTAGTTGAACCAAGTATGGCTACGCCCGGTCCTTGCGAAGGTTAAAACGGAGTCTATTTGACAAACTATCGTTGTGGTTTTGATGCGTAGGTGAGATTGGTTCTTACTTAAGCCCGTAGCAGCCACGTAAAACATGCAACAACAAAGTAGAGGACGTCTAACTTGTTTTTGCAGGGCATGTTGTGATGTGATATGGTCAAAGCATGATGCTGAATTTTATTGTATGAGATGATCATGTTTTGTAACCAAGTTATCGGCAACTGGCAGGAGCCATATGGTTGTCTCTTTATTGTATGCAATGCAATCGCGATGTAATGCTTTACTTTATTACTAAACGGTAGTGATAGTCGTGGAAGCATAAGATTGGCGAGACGACAACGATGCTACGATGGAGATCAAGGTGTCGCGCCGGTGACGATGGTGATCATGACGCTGCTTCGGAGATGGAGATCACAAGCACAAGATGATGATGGCCATATCATATCACTTATATTGATTGCATGCGATGTTTATCTTTTTATGCATCTTATCTTGCTTTGATTGACGGTAGCATTATAAGATGATCTCTCACTAAATTATCAAGAAGTGTTCTCCCTGAGTATGCACCGTTGCCAAAGTTCGTCGTGCCCAGACACCACGTGATGATCGGGTGTGATAAGCTCTACGTCCATCTACAACGGGTGCAAGCCAGTTTTGCACACGCAGAATACTCAGGTTAAACTTGACGAGCCTAGCATATGCAGATATGGCCTCGGAACACGGAGACCGAAAGGTCGAGCGTGAATCATATAGTAGATATGATCAACATAACGATGTTCACCATTGAAAACTACTCCATCTCACGTGATGATCGGTTATGGTTTAGTTGATTTGGATCACGTGATCACTTAGAGGATTAGAGGGATGTCTATCTAAGTGGGAGTTCTTTAGTAATATGATTAATTGAACTTAAAATTTATCATGAACTTAGTCCTGGTAGTATTTTGCAATAGCTCGCGTTGTTGCTTCCCTGTGTTTTGATATGTTCCTAGAGAAAATTGTGTTGAAAGATGTTAGTAGCAATGATGCGGATTGGATCCGTGATCTGAGGATTATCCTCATTGCTGCACAGAAGAATTATGTCCTTGATGCACCGCTAGGTGACAGACCTATTGCAGGAGCAGATGCAAACGTTATGAACGTTTAGCTAGCTCAATATGATGACTACTTGATAGTTTAAGTGCACCATGCTTAACGGCTTAGAATCGGGACTTCAAAGACGTTTTGAACGTCATGGACCATATGAGATGTTCCAGGAGTTGAAGTTAATATTTCAAGCAAATACCCGAGTTGTGAGATATGAAGTCTCCAACAAGTTCTATAGCTAAAAATGGAGGAGAATCGCTCAACTAGTGAGCATGTGCTCAGATTGTCTGGGTACTACAATCGCTTGAATCAAGTGGGAGTTAATCTTCCAGATAAGATAGTGATTGACAGAATTCTCTAGTCACCATCACCAAGTTAGTAGAACTTCGTGATGAACTATAATGTGCAAAGGGATAACGAAAACAACTCCCAAGCTCTTCGTGATGCTGAAATCAACGAAGGTAGAAATCAAGAAAAGCATCAAGTGTTGATGGTTGACAAGATCACTAGTTTCAAGAAAAGGGCAGAGGGAAGAAGGGGAACTTCAAGAAAAACAGCAAGCAAGTTGCTGCTCAAGTGAAGAAGCCCAAGTCTGGTCCTAAGCCTGAGACTAAGTGCTTCTACTGCAAAGGGACTGGTCACCGGAAACGGAATCACCCCAAGTGATTGGCGGATAAGAAGGATGGCAAAGTGAACATAAGTATATTTGATATACATGTTATTGATGTGTACTTTACTAGTGTTTATAGCAAACCCTAAGTATTTGATACTAGTTCAATTGCTAAGATTAGTAACTCGAAACGGGAGTTGCAGAATAAACAGAGACTAGTTAAGGGTGAAGTGATGATGTGTGTTGGAAGTGGTTCCAAGATTGATATGATCATCATCGCACACTCCCTATACTTTCGGGATTAGTGTTGAACCTGAATAAGTGTTATTTGGTGTTTGCGTTGAGCATGAATATGATTTGATCATGTTTATTGTAATACGGTTATTCATTTAAGTAAGAGAATAAATTGTTGTTCTGTTTATATGAATGAAACCTGATATGGTTACACACCCAATGAAAATAGTTTGTTGGATCTCGATCGTAGTGATACACATAATCATAATATTGAAACCAAAAGATGCAAAGTTAATAATGATAAGTGCAACTTGTTTGTAGCACTGCCGTTTAGGTCATATTGGTGTAAAGCGCATGAAGAAACTCCATACTGATGGGCTTTTGGAATCACTTGATTATGAATCAGTTGATGCTTGCGAACCATGCCTCATGGGCAAGATGACTAAGACTCTGTTCTTCGGAACAATGAAGCGAGCAATAGATTTGTTGGAAATCATACATACTGATGTATGTGGTCCGATGAATATTGAGGCTCGCGACAGGTATCATTATTTTCTGATCTTCACAAGATGATTTGAGCAGATATGAGTATATCTACTTGATGAAACATAAGTCTAAAACATTTGAAAAGTTCAAAGAATTTCAGAGTGAAGTGAAAAATCATCGTAACAAGAAAATAAAGTTTCTACGATCTGATCGTAGAGAAGAGTATTTGAGTTACGAGTTTGGCCTTCAGTTAAAAACAATGTGAAATAGTTTCACTACTCATGCCACCTAGAACACCACAATGTAATGGTGTGTCCGAACGTCATAACCGTACTTTATTAGATATGGTGCGATCTATACCGATCTACCACTATCGTTTGGGGGTTATGCATTAGAGACAGCTACATTCACGTTAAATAGGGCACCATCTAAATCCGTTGAGACGATACCGTGTGAATTATGGTTTGGCAAGAAACCTAAGCTGTCGTTTCTTAAATTTGGGGTTGCGATGCTTATATGAAAAAGTTTCATCCTGATAAGCTCAAACTCAAATCGGAGAAGTGCGTCTTCATAGGATACCCAAAGGAGACAATTGGGTACACCTTCTATCACAGATCCGAAGGCAAGACATTCGTTGCTAAGAATGGATCATTTCTAGAGAAGGAGTTTCTCTCGAAAGAAGTGAGTGGGAGGAAAGTAGAACTTGACGAGGTAACTGTACCTGCTCCCTTACTGGAAAGTAGTTCATCACAGAAAACTGTTTCAGTGACACCTACACCAGTTAGTGAGGAAGCCAATGATAATGATCATGAAACTTCAGATCAAGATACTACTGAACCTCGTAGATCAACCAGAGTAAGATCCACACCAGAGTGGTACGGTAATCCTGTTCTGGAAGTTATGCTACTAGATCATGATGAACCTACGAACTATGAAGAAGCGATGGTGAGCCCAGATTCCGCAAAGTGGCTTGAAGCCATAAAATCTGAGATATGATCCATGTATGACAACAAAGTATGGACTTTGATTGACTTGCTCGATGATCAGCAAAGCCATGTTAAATAAATGGATCTTCAAGAGGAAGACAGACACTGATAGTAGTGTTACTATCTACCAAGCTCGACTTGTTGCAAAAGGTTTTCAACAAGTTCAAGGTGTTGAATACGATGAGGTTTTCTCACTCGTATCGATGCTTAAGTCTATCTGAATCATGTTAGCAATTGCCATATTTTATGAAATCTGGCAAATGGATGTCAAAACTGCATTCCTTAATGGATTTATTAAAGAAGAGTTGTATATGATGCAACTAGAAGGGTTTTGTCAATCCTAAAGGTGTTAACTAAATATGCAAGCTCCAGCGATCCATCTATGGACTGGTGCAAGCATCTCGGAGTTGGAATATACGCTTTGATAAGTTGATCAAAGCATAGAGTTTTATACAGACTTGCGGTGAAGCCTGTATTTACAAGAAAGTGAGTGGGAGCACTACAACATTTCTGATAAGTATATGTGAATGACATATTGTTGATCGGAAATAATGTAGAATTATTCTGCAAAGCATAAAGGAGTGTTTTGAAAGGAGTTTTTTTCAAAGAAAGACCTCGGTGAAGCTGCTTACATATTGAGTATCAAGATCTATAGAGATAAATCAAGACACTTGATAAGATTTTCAATGAGTACATACCTTGGCAAGATTTTGAAATAGTTCAAAATGGAACAGTTAAAGAAAGAGTTCTTGCCTGTGTTGCAAAGGTATGAAATTGAGTAAGACTCAAATCCCGACCACAGCAGAAAATAGAAAGAGAATGAAAAGTCATTCCCTATGCCTCGGTCATAGGTTCTATAAAGTATGCTATGCTATGTACTAGACCTATTGTATACCTTGCTCTGTATTTGGCAAGGGAGTACAATAGTGATCTAGGAGTAGATCACTGGACATTGGTCAAGAATATCCTTAGTAAGGACTAAGGAGATGTTTCTCGATTATGGAGGTGATAAAAGAGTTTGTTGTAAAAGTTACATCAGTGCAAACTTTTACACTGATCCAGATGACTCTAAGTCTCAATCTGGATACATATTGAAAGTGGGAGCGATTAGCTAGAGTAGCTCCGTACAGAGCATTATAGACATAGAATATTTGCAAAATACATACGGCTCTGAATGTGACAGACCCGTTGACTAAGCTTCTCTCACGAGCAAAACATGATCACACCTTAGTACTCTTTGGATGTTAATCACATAGCGATGTGAACTAGATTATTGACTCTAGTAAACCCTTTGGGTGTTGGTCACATGATGATGTGAACTATGGGTGTTAATCATATACAGATATGAATATTGGTGTTAAATCACATGACGATGTGAACTAGATTATTGACTCTAGTGCAAGTGGGAGACTGAAGGAAATATGCCCTAGAGGCAATAATAAAGTTATTATTTATTTCCTTATATTCATGATAAATGTTTATTATTCATGCTAGAATTGTATTAACCGGAAACATAATACATGTGTGAATACATAGACAAACATAGTGTCACTAGTATGCCTCTACTTGACTAGCTCGTTAATCAAAGATGGTTATGTTTCCTAACCATGAACAATGAGTTGTTATTTGATTAACAAGGTCACATCATTAGTTGAATGATCTGATTGACATGACCCATTCCATTAGCTTAGCACCCGATCGTTTAGTATGTTGCTATTGCTTTCTTCATGACTTATACATGTTCCTATGACTATGAGATGATGCAACTCCCGTTTGCCGGAGGAACACTTTGGGTGCTACCAAACGTCACAACGTAACTGGGTGATTATAAAGGAGCATTACAGGTGTCTCCAAAGGTAGATGTTGGGTTGGCGTATTTCGAGATTAGGATTTGTCACTCCGATTGTCGGAGAGGTATCTCTGGGCCCTCTCGGTAATACACATCACATAAGCCTTGCAAGCATTACAACTAATATGTTAGTTGTGAGATGATGTATTACGGAACGAGTAAAGAGACTTGCCGGTAACGAGATTGAACTAGGTATTGGATACCGACGATCGAATCTCGGGCAAGTAAACATACCGATGACAAAGGGAACAACGTATGTTGTTATGCGGTCTGACCGATAAAGATCTTCGTAGAATATGTAGGAGCCAATATGGGCATCTAGGTCCCGCTATTGGTTATTGACCAGAGACGTGTCTCGGTCATGTCTACATTGTTCTCGAACCCGTAGGGTCCGCACGCTTAAGGTTACGATGACAGTTATATTATGAGTTTATGCATTTTGATGTACCGAAGGTTGTTCGGAGTCCCGGATGTGATCACGGACATGACGAGGAGTCTCGAAATGGTCGAGACATAAAGATTGATATATTGGAAGCCTATGTTTGGACATCGGAAGTGTTCCGGGTGAAATCGGGATTTTATCGGGTTACCGGGAGGTTACCGGAACCCCCCGGGAGCCATATGGGCCTTCATGGGCCTTAGTGGAAAGGAGAAAGGGGCAGCCAAAGGGGGCTGCGCGCCTCACCCCTTCCCCTAGTCCTATTAGGACTAGGAGAGGTGGCCGGCCACCCCTCTCCCTCTTTCCCCCTTGGGAATCCTAGTTGGAATAGGATTGGGGGGGGGGTCCTACTCCCGGTAGGAGTAGGACTCCTCCTGCGCCCTCCTCCTTGGCCGGCGCCCCTCTCCCCCCCCCCTTGGCTCCTTTATATACTGAGGTAGAGGCACCCCAAAGACACAAGTTGACACAAGTTGATCCACGTGATCGATTCCTTAGCCGTGTGCGGTGCCCCCTGCCACCATATTCCTCGATAATACTGTAGCGGAGTTTAGGCGAAGCCCTGCTGCTGTAGTTCATCAAGATCGTCACCACGCCGTCGTGCTGACGGAACTCTTCCCCGACACTTTGCTGGATCGGAGTCCGGGGATCGTCATCGAGCTGAACGTGTGCTCGAACTCGGAGGTGCCGTAGTTTCGGTACTTGATCGGTTGGATCGTGAAGACGTACGACTACTTCCTCTACGTCGTGTCATCGCTTCCGCAATCGGTCTGTGTAGGGTACGTAGACAATACTCTCCCCCTCGTTGCTATGCATCACATGATCTTGCGTGTGCGTAGGAAATTTTTTGAAATTACTACGAAACCCAACAGTGATGTGGCGCAATGTCTTGTCAGTTTCGAGCTGGTGTTCCCACCATCCTTCTTCAATATCATGACGCACGTCCTAGTTCATCTAGTCGACGAGATTGTCATTCTGGGGCCCATATTTCTACACAATATGTACCCCTTTGAGAGGTTCATGGGAGTCCTAAAGAAATATGTTCGTAACCGCGCTAGGCCAGAAGGAAGCATCTCCATGGGCCATCAAACAGAGGATGTCATCGGGTTTTGTGTTGACTTCATTCCTGGCCTTAAGAAGATAGGTCTCCCTAAATCGCGGTATGAGGGGAGACTGACTGGAAAAGGCACGCTTGGAAGGGACTCAATAATATGCAGGGACGGATATTCTTGGTATCAAGCACACTACACAGTTCTACAGAACTCTACCTTGGTGACCCCGTATGTCGATGAACACAAGAACAGTCTGCGCTCCAAACACCCGGAGCAGTGCGACGACTGGATTACATGTGAACACATCAGGACTTTCAGCAGTTGGTTGGAAACACTTCTCAGAGGTGACAGCACTGTTTGTGATGAGCTGTACTTGTTGTCCAGGGGACCATCTTCGACTGTAATGATTTGGAAAGGATACGAGATAAATGGGAATACATTTTACACGACTGACCAAGATGAAAAGAGCACCCACCAAAACAGCGGTGTCCGCTTTGATGCAGCAACCGACAAGGGAAATGACACATATAATGGTTACACAGTAGACATATGGGAACTTGACTACGGAGTAGATTTTAAGGTCCCTTTGTTTAAGTGCAAGTGGGTCAATCTGTCAGGAGGCGGGGTACAGGTAGACCCACAGTACGGAATGACAACAGTGGATCTGAAAAATCTTGGGTACACTGACGAACCGTTCGTCCTAGCCAATGATGTGGCACAGGTTATCTATGTGAAGGACATGTCTACCAGACCGAGAAAAAGAAAAGGTAAGGAAGCGAATACATCATACAATGAGCCAAAGCGCCACATAGTTCTTTCAGGAAAAAGGGACATCCTGGGAGTGGAGGGCAAGACAGACATGTCTGAAGAGTATGAAAAGTTTCATGAAATTCCCCCCGATTGAACCCTACTGGAGAAAGAAGGCATTTGTTGCTCAGTGCGGGGTTCTGGTTAGGGACAAGATCCCGATCAGCATCCACCAATGGTATAAGCCTAAGAACGAAGACCCTGAGGTGTCTTATGTCAATGATATGCAGAAAAATGATCTTTGGACTGAGCTGAAGTCAAATTTCACCCTACCGCCGGAGGATGATCCGGAGAAGCCAGTTATATAGCCATTAATCAAGTCTTTTGCTCTGAAGAAGATGGCAGACCTATTCAGGAATTGGAAGAAAGACCTCAATAGGTATGTCGAAAAAAATGAGACACCAGAATTCAAGGGCAAATATGAGAAGATCAGAGATGACTGGCCCGCATTTGTGGCCCACAAGACATCGGAAAAGAGTAAAAAGATGTCGGTGACAAATAAGAGAAATGCTGCGAAGAAGAAGCTTCACCATCGCACGGGGTCAGGTGGCTACCTCGTAGCCCGGCCTAAGTGGGCCAAGGCTGAGAATGATCTGCTTGATAAAGGGATCGAACCAGAGACAATGAACTGGCCAGACCGTTGCCGGACTTGGTTCTTTGGGGCCGGCGGATCCTTGGACCCTATAACAAGGAAGTGCATTTGGACGGACGAACAATTGGACATACCAGTCAAGAGGCTTCAGCAATATATCGAAGCAGCGCAGCAAGGGACGTTCGTTCCAGACAGGGAGAAGGACGAGCTCACAATGGCCCTCGGCAATCCTGAGCACCCTGGACGGACACGAGGCACTCCAGGCTTCGTTTCGTGGAAGGCTGGATTTCCGGACGCAGGGGGTTACAAAACCCAGGAGAGGAGGAAGAAACTGGAGCAGAGCCAACTGCAGGCGCTGCACGAAAGGGTAATGGGGCTAGAGGAACGAGAAGCAGATCGCAGCAAACGACCTGCCGAAGCTTCCCCCGAAGCTACCCCGCCATCTCAGCGGAGAAGCAGCGTGGCTTCCACCGAGCTGCTTCAGCCAGAGCATGCCTTGACGGCTCCTGCCAGTGATCCCGTGGATGCTATCACGGATGCTGAAAATTGCCACCTTATGGCGCAATGGAGCAATTTGAAGGTCAAGGCGGCTGTTGGCTCTGTTTATCCTACTAAACCCGACTCAAGTTTTCACTACCGTTCGATTCCAGAAGGATATGCTAAGGTGATGGTCGATGAAATAACGGAGGGATTTGAGGACCTCCGGCTTGACCACCCTACCGGTGAAGGGGAGTATCGGCTGGGTTCTGCAAAGAGTCTGAGGGGAGGAGTACTTTGTATGTGAGAGTTAAAAAGGAGCATGACCTCCTTGGAATTTGTTGACAACTGATTTTGGCAAAATACAGAGTGAAAGGGTTTTCAGCATGAGAAAGTTTCATATCGTCGAGTGGGACAACTTTGATGTTTAGGCTATCGCCATTCGACCTCATCTCAGTGGCCGAAGCTATACTCCGAGTGACAAAATTTAATGTTCTGAGTGCTTTTCGGCCGATTACGCCCTCAATATGACCTCAGATGAAGGAGTGCTCTAAAGGAATTGTCTTCGTCTCGTCAAGACAATTGATTCTCATATATAAATCGTCTCAATCCGAGGTCATATGCAAAAGTTATAGTCAATACGGTCTGGACAGGCCAGAGACCAAAATGTTACGCTTGACACCAGACACACGTTGATGAGTGTCTGATGCAAAGCGTGAGCAATTCGGCCTTCAAGATGGCCTTTAATTGAAAAACCTTCAACACAGAAAAGTTTCGTCTCGTCGAGCCGATCGATTTTCATATATAATTCGTCCCAATCCGAGGTCATATGAGACTTGGGGAGACAAATCAAGATCAGGCTATGTTTTTGGTCGAGTGAAAACTCACCGGTCGAGTGAAAGCTTACCTTTCGGGTGAAAACCTACCGATTGAGTAAAAGGTCAAGTGAAAACCTACCGATCGAGTAAAAGGTCGAGTGAAAAGCTACCAATCGAGTAAAAGGTCGAGTGAAAACCCACCGATCGAGTAAAGGTCAGTGAAACCTACGATCGAGTAAAGGTCGAGTGAAAACCTATCGATCGAGTAAAAGGTCGAGTGAAAACCTACCGATCGAGTAAAAGGTCGAGTGAAAACCTACCGATCGAGTAAAAGGTCAAGTGAAAACCTACCGATCGAGTAAAAGGTCAAGTGAAAACCCACCGATCGAGTAAAAGGTCAAGTGAAAACCTATCGATCGAGTAAAAGGTCGAGTGAAAACCTACCGATCGAGTAAAAGGTCGGTCGAGTAAAAGATTGTCTTCCGACTGAAAATGTGGTCATCATCCGAGTGAAAGATTGTCTTCCGAGTGAAAATATAGTCATCCGAGTGAAAAGATCCAGTCGAGTGAAAGACTCTAATATCCGAGTGGATGAGCTCAAATCCGAGTGAAACTGAACATGTGCCCAAAAGTTTATCAAGATGATCTCGGATGGAAAAGTGTTCAATACAGAAGTTGTGCGTATCATCAAGACGATAAACTTTGGTTTTGGAGTCATCGTCGTCAGAGATAGTATATAGCCTGCAAATTCACTACAAGACTCGGATAATTCAGTCTACCGCAAGACCGAGTCCGACTGGAAGGTAAGACGACCTCGAAAAGTGTTCAAGATGGCCTTATTTGAAAAAGTGATCAACATGAGAGTTGTTCGTATCATCGAGGCGCACAAGTTTGGTATTTGGGCCATCTTGATCGGAGGTCATATGGAGGCTCGGCGGCCTGCACAAGGAGGAAGACAGAAGTTGGGCCAGATTCAGACTGAATCCGAGTTGGAATAGAACTAGGACTCTAGGACGCGAATTGATGTAATTCTTCTTGTAAGGAAAGTCTAGATGAATCCTTTACTTGTACGGGAAGTCCAGCCGCCTCTTATATATGTTGGGGGTGACGGCCGATTGAACAACACACAATCGAACAAATCAATATACTACTTTTTCCTGTCTACTTTTTATCTCTCCACCGTTTTTCTCTCTCGTTCTTCGCTGTTCTTCGTGTTTGAGAGCTGCGAATCCCGAGGCTCTAGGGGCGAGCGAATCGACCTAGGGCAGCCCATAGCCGCCGCAATCCCTGACGGGGTCCCTCCCGGGTGCGCGGGGTTTCGGGTCTGCAAAAGCACCCGCCGACTGTCTTGCGTATCGCGCTGTCGGTCGGGTCTCCTTCGACGTGAGCTGCGGTGCATCACCCCCGGCGTCGAGGGTACACGTGACGTGTTCGTGTGTCAACACACTTTTTGGCGACTCCGCTGGGGAACGAAGATCGATCATCATCATCCACCATGTCTGATCTTCCCAAGCCATCTGAGGTAGACGCCGATAACATCATTAAGCCCAGTCTTGATGAGATATCGGCCGATCATCGCCAAGTCTATGAGGAGTACAAGAAGGCGCGCGAGGAGAAGGACTTGCAGGAGTTCCTTGCAAAGTTCAAGAAGGATCGCCAAGGCAACATCACTCCGATTGAAGAAATCAAGTTCCCTCCTTTGCAAGCCAAGCAGGTTAAACCCTCTGTAAGTACTGCCTTTTCTCCTGAGCAGTGGGCTGAGATTGAAAGTCGTATTGCTGATGGTAACAATCTAGTCTATCAAACTTTCATAGAAAATACTAATGCTCAGAAGAATACATCTCAATCGACTAGTGGTAATGATGGTGTAGCTGCTAGTGTGCAAAACCCTAATCTGGCTTTACCTATCTCATCGGCGCCTCCCGTGCCGATGGCTTATTATCCTACCCAAACAAATCAGATTGTGGCTGCACCCATTAATCCTATTATGAGCATGCCAGGTTCGGTGGCAACGCCGAACCCAACCTTACCTACAGCTACAACCACTCGACCACTAGCAAATTATGGGTCGACATACCTGCCACAATTCCTACCTACAGCTAGTAATCATACTCCTCCTATGCCACTGCCACAAGCTTCATCGTCCACTATGGATGATGGTCTAGCTAATCTTAGAGAGGAGATGGCTAAGATGCTTCGAGAGAATTTTGGGGTTGAGTTACCTCGGAATCGGATTTACCAAAAGCCGTACCCCGAGTACTTTGATGCCATCCAGTGCCCTCCAGGATATAAAATTCCAGATTTTGTTAAGTTCAATGGAGAGGGCACAAAAACCACATGGGAGCATGTTAGTCAATACTTAGCACAATTAGGTGAAGCAGGTTCACTAAATGAGTTGAAAGTGCGTTTATTTCCTTTATCATTAACTGGTACCCGCATTTTCATGGTTTTCTTCTTTACCACATGGTTCCATTGGAGTTTGGTCGCAGCTAGAGCAGAAATTTCATGATCACTTTTACAGTGGTGACAATGAACTCAAGTTGTCACATCTAACATGGTTAAACAGAAGCATGATGAATCGGTCTCCGATTACGTCAAGAGATTCAGAGAAACGAAAAACCGATGTTTTAGTTTGGTGATAACTGAGAGAGACTTGGCAGACCTAGTGCTGAGTGGTTTGAGAACTCCCATTAGAGAAAAGTTAGAAGGCTATGAGTTCTTAAATATCAACCAAGTCTTACAAAGGGCTTTGGCCCAGGAAAGCCGAAGCAAAGATCTCAAAGAAGTGCATAGATACAAAGCCGATCGACCAAAGATGAATATGGTTGAATATGATAGTGATCACTCGGACGATGAGGGTGATGTTTTTGCTACTGAATTTGTTTGGCCATCTAAGGCCAAACCCTTTACTTGCAATGATCTGAAACCGATTCATAAGAATCGTGATGAAGATATGAAGTTTACTTTTAACATTGCTAAGTGTGATAGAATATTTGATGCTTTGCTGCAGGCTAAGATTATTAGAATATCTCATACTTTACCGCCGTTTGAAGAGCTGAAACGGCGTGCTTATTGCAAATATCATAATTCTTTTTCTCATGCTACTAACGATTGCAATGTTTTTCGACGACAGATACAATCGGCCATTAATGACGGACGATTGAACTTTTCTGAGATGCAAGTTGATAAACAGCCCTTTCCCATGAATACCATGGATTTGGAAGGGAAGAAGCTACTCATTCGGCCGGAGGTAGCCGAATCTGCTAATAAAGCTAATGTCATTGTTGGTGAGCCCAGGAAAGACAAGGAGGACAACAGGGTCTTGGGGAGACAGGTTGTGCTTGATAAGCAACCCGATGGCAAGGAAGTGATCAAAATCACCATCAGGAATCCTACACTCGGGGGGCAACCGCAAGTGCAAGAAAATACTCGTGTTAAATTTGTCAAGCCCAAGAGTCCAGAAGTTGGCAAGTGGAAGAAGAATGAAGTTAAAATGCAGCGCAAGCGGATCAAGCCAACTTTTGATATGTTGCTGTCCAAATATGCTAACCAGTCGGCCGGTTCTAGTTTCAATCGACCGACTCATCTGAAACGACCAAGGTCACCATCAGTTGATATGTTCAGTCGGTATACAAAACCAAGTGGACCAAGGGCGCAGTTTTCAGAAGAGCAGAAGCAACCTGTGTGGGATCGACTTGATTACTCATATAATGGCCGGCTCAACATCGGTGACTATCAGTCGGCTGGTAAAATATGCGACCGGATGGAAATTATCCGAGTGTAAGAATACACCCAAGTGGAAGCTATCCGAGTGAAAAAATGTGGCAAGGTAGATTCCATCCGACTGAGTTCCATCCGAGTGGATACCATCCGAGTGACATCATCCGAGTGGATTCCATCCAAGTAAAAAGGTGCGCCCGAGTGGAAATTTCATGCATCTGGAAAGTCGGAAAGAATGGCGTGTTAAGTCACCGAGTGTTGCAGCAGTTGAGTCGGGAAAAGGCAAGGAGAAAATGGATGTCGACTCACTTATTTTGGGCACCGAAACATTTGCCATACAGCAGCCTATTGTGCATAGCAATCCGACTGAGCCGATACTTTCTATCGAGCCAAAGCACTCGGTTAATGACCATGAAGCAAGCACCAGCCAAGTAAAGGTGAGAGATGCTAAGTACACTCGACCAAAGTGGTGTCCTCCAGGGCTAACAAAGACACAGAAGAGGAAACTACAGAGGTTAAGGAGTCAAGAGATGGCAGAACAGGAGGCCGAGAAGCAAAGAGATAAGTTGTTCAATGACACTCGGCCCATGGTTCCAGCAAAACAAGTGTGGAGGCCTAAACAAATACAAGATACATCAGCTTCTACATCTATCACAGAAGTGCCTACACCACCCAAGGAGGACGATGCGACAGCTATTACATCGTCTACAACACTTCCTACTTCTCCTTCACTCGACCAGATTTCAGAATCGGTCGATCCACTTGAAGAAGAGGCTGATATGTTGGATTATGAGTCTACACCGGTTCATGAAGGTATGGATATCAATATGGTATATTACTTACCTGCTGAGTTTCGTGCTGTAGATGAGGAAGGGGAAGTGGCTCAGCTAGATTTTGGCCCTAAAAATGCAATATTCGAGAAGCCAAAAGAACCAGTAACGCATCTGAAACCGTTATATCTCAGAGGTCATATCAATGGGTCACCGCTCACTCGGATGCTTGTGGATGGAGGTGCTGTGGTAAATCTTATGCCCTATTCGGTCTTCAAGAAATTGGGTTTGCCTGATGAAGAATTGATCAAGACCAATATGGTGCTCAACGGGTTTGAAGGCAAAGAGAGAACTGAAGCCAAAGGTGTGATGTATGTGGAGCTTACAGTCGGAAGCAAAACTTTGGCTACTGCATTCTTTGTCGCTGAGGTGCAAGGTAACTACAACATTATACTAGGCCGTGATTGGGTTCATGCAAACCAGTGCGTGCCATCCACTATGCACCAGTTTTTGATTCAGTGGGTTGACGATGAAGTGGAAGTCATTCATGCGGATAACTCGGCCTGTGTTGCTTTGGCCGATGCATCGGTGGATTGGCAACATCCCAATGCTACTTGCTTGACGGGACGTGACTTATCAGAGTTTGATTTTCTCAGCGCGACCAAGAATGGTTTTGTGCCCGTGTCTTTAAAGCCGACTGAATGCAATCGGCTCCAAGGTATGATATGTTTAAATGGATCCTAGTTCTGAGTGGTTACAAAAACGTCTTGCAAAATATCGGTCCAGCGAGAACGATATGTATGAGTCTATTGAGGAGTTGGATGACATGGATAAACTTGGACAAGGTTTTACATCGGCCGATCCGTTAGAAGAGGTAGATATCGGAGATGGATCAGTCAGTCGACCGACATTTATAAACAAAAATTTGAAAGCCGATTGTAAAGCTAAATTAATCGAGCTATTGAAAGAATATGTTTGTTGCTTTGCATGGGAATATCATGAGATGCCAGGGTTGAGCCGAGAGCTAGTGGAGCATCGGTTGCCTATAAAGGCCGGTTTTAGACCTTATAAACAGTCGGCCAGAAAGTTTAATCCGAAAACATATGACCGGATCAAGGAAGAGATCGGTCGACTGCTTGAAGCTAAATTCATTCGACCTTGCAGGTATGCCGAGTGGATTTCTAACATTGTCCCAGTGGAGAAGAAGGGATCCGGCAAGTTGAGGGTGTGCATTGACTTCAGAGATGTGAATAGGGCTACACCCAAAGATGAGTATCCCATGCCAATAGCCGATATGCTTATTAATGATGCTTCTGGACATAAGGTTATTAGCTTTCTAGATGGTAATGCCGGATACAATCAAATTTTTATGGCCGAAGAGGACATGTACAAAACAGCTTTCCGGTGTCCTGGTTTCCTTGGTTTATTCGAGTGGACAGTGATGACATTCGGATTGAAAAATGCTGGGGCCACATATCAAAGGGCTATGAATTTGATTTTTCATGATTTACTCGGTGTCATACTTGAAGTTTATATTGATGATATTGTTGTCAAATCGGATGCTTTTGAATCCCACTTGGCCGATTTGCGTTTAGCTTTTGAAAGGATGAAAAAGTATGGACTGAAGATGAATCCTTTGAAGTGTGCATTCGGCGTGTCAGCTGGCAAATTTTTGGGTTTCATTATTCATGAAGATGGCATCGAAATCGATCCCAAAAAGATAGAGGCCATACAGAAAGTGGAGGCTCCGACATGCAAGAAAGATATGCAAAAGTTCCTTGGCAAAGTCAATTATTTGAGAAGGTTCATAGCTAATCTGTCAGGGAAAGTTAATGCATTTACTCCTATCCTTCGGTTAAAGAATGATGTTGATTTCACTTGGGGGGCAAAACAGCAAGAAGCCTTTGATATGATCAAGAATTATTTGTGCACTCCTCCGGTGATGAAAGCACCCAAGCATAGAGAGCCTTTCAAACTTTATATCGCAGCAGAGGAAGGTGTTATTGGTGCTGTTTTGACTCAAGATACCGAAGGAAAAGAGCATGCCATTACATATTTGAGCAGACGTTTATTGGACGCCGAGACAAGGTATACATTTATTGAAAAACTATGTCTATGCTTATATTACGCTTGCACAAAATTGAGACATTACCTAGTGCCGAGTGCTTGTGTAGTAGCTTGTCAAACCGATGTCATTAAGTACATGTTGCATAGGCCAATTCTTAGTGGTAGAATTGGCAAGTGGGCTTATACTTTGATTGAGTATGATTTGGCTTATGAATCTCTAAAATCCATGAAAGGCCAAATTGTTGCTAATTTCATTGTTGAACATCGGATTAATGACAAGCATGATGTTGATATGAACCTTGTTTCATTAGTGCCATGGAGATTGTATTTTGATGGTTCAGTTTGTAGCAATGGCCAAGGTGTTGGTATTGTTTATATATCTCCTCATGGTGCTGTTTTTGAAGCCTCATGCCGCTTAGAATATTTTTGCACAAACAATCAAGCCGAATATGAAGCATTGTTATTCGGTCTAGAGATGTTACTTGCTATAGGTGTTACACATATTGAGGCTTACGGTGATTCGTTACTAGTAGTGCAGCAAATATCTAGAATCTTTCAGTGTTTTGACGAATCACTTAATGTTTATCTTGATAAATGTCTAGATATAATTTCTACTTTGGATTGTTTTAGCATTGCACATATATCTAGACATGACAACTGGAAAGCAAATGAGTTGGCACAGCAAGCATCTGGATATCATGTTGATCATGGCATGTTTCATATCTCTCAAAGACCGATGTCTTGTCTTGCCAATATGGGAGAGGCCGAACCTGAACCCACTGATTCGGCCATTAACAAAAAATCTAGTGCAGGTGATAATTCCGACTGGAGAAAGCCTATTGTTGATTACTTGTGCAATCCGAGTGAAAGGGTGGACAGGGCTGTTCGGCGTATGGCTTTCAAATATACAATGAGAGATGATGGTCTTTATCGCCGAACAGTCGATGATGTTCTTCTAAAGTGTTTAGATGAGGACCAGGCAAGAGTTGCTATGGGAGAAGTGCATGAAGGTATTTGTGGCACTCATCAGTCGGCTCCCAAAATGAAATGGTTATTGCGGCGTGCTGGGTTTTATTGGCCGACTATGATTAATGATTGCTTCAGATATTATAAAGGGTGTGAAGCTTGTCAAAAGTTTGGTGATATTCAACTGGCTCCTGCTGCTATGTTACATCCTATTATCAAACCGTGGCCTTTCAGAGGTTGGGGTTTAGATTTCATTGGACAAATCCACCCGTCTTCCTCAAAAGGGCATCGGTTCGTATTGGTGGCAACTGATTATTTCACTAAATGGTCTGAAGCAGTACCTCTCAAGAACATGACACATACGGAGGTAATCCAATTCATAACCGAACACATTATTCATAGATTCGGTATTCCTCAAACGTTAACTACAGATCAAGGTTCATCTTTTATGTCACACCAAGTCAGAGAGTTTGCCGAATCTTATAATATAAAGTTGCTCAATTCCTCTCCATATTATGCCCAAGCTAATGGACAAGCCGAGTCTAGCAATAAAATCTTAATCAAGCTCATTAAGAAGAAGATTGAGGATAATCCGAGGAGATGGCATGAGTTGTTGTCTGAAGCTTTATGGGCACATAGAATTTCAAGGCATGGTGCTACGAAGGTAACTCCATATGAGCTAGTATATGGTCAAGAGGCCGTTTTACCAGTAGAAGTAAATTTGAATGCTTTGAGAATAGCCAAACAAAATAATTTATCGGCAGTAGACTTTTATAACCTAATGATGGACAATATTGATGAGGTTGCCGATAAACGTTTGGTTGCTTTAAAGGCCATAGAGAGAGATAAGTTGAGGGTGGCAAGAGCTTACAATAAGAAAGTCAAGTTGAAGAATTTTCAAGTTGGTGATCTCGTCTGGAAAGTGATTCTGCCAATTGGTTCAAGAGATAGAAAATTTGGAAAGTGGTCTCCGAGTTGGGAAGGTCCTTTTAGGATTACAAGAGTTGTTCCCGGAAATTCATATTTGGTGGAATCAATACAAGGGGCATTGTTACCTCGAGCTCTCAATGGCAAATATTTGAAAAAGTACCACCCGAGTGTATGGCAGGAAGCCTAAGTAGGCAATGGCCGATATACGATTATCGCCCTTAGCACAAACATGGCCGATACATAATTATCGCCCTGAGAAAAATAAATGGCCGATGGAGTGTTGACATCGTTCTTAGAATGAACACTATGCATATTATTTTTCGGCATGCAAGCTTTGCCGAAAAACAGGGGGGCATGTGTTGACAACTGATTTTGGCAAAATACAGAGTGAAAGGGTTTTCAGCATGAGAAAGTTTCATATCGTCGAGTGGGACAACTTTGATGTTTAGGCTATCGCCATTCGACCTCATCTCAGTGGCCGAAGCTATACTCCGAGTGACAAAATTTAATGTTCTGAGTGCTTTTCGGCCGATTACGCCCTCAATATGACCTCAGATGAAGGAGTGCTCTAAAGGAATTGTCTTCGTCTCGTCAAGACAATTGATTCTCATATATAAATCATCTCAATCCGAGTTCATATGCAAAAGTTATAGTCAATACGGTCTGGACAGGCCAGAGACCAAAATGTTACGCTTGACACCAGACACACGTTGATGAGTGTCTGATGCAAAGCGTGAGCAATTCGGCCTTCAAGATGGCCTTTAATTGAAAAACCTTCAACACAGAAAAGTTTCGTCTCGTCGAGCCGATCGATTTTCATATATAATTCGTCTCAATCCGAGGTCATATGAGACTTGGGGAGACAAATCAAGATCAGGCTATGTTTTGGTCGAGTGAAAACTCACTGGTCGAGTGAAAGCTTACCTTTCGGTGAAAACCTACCGATCGAGTAAAGGTCGAGTGAAAATCTACCGATCGAGTAAAAGGTCGAGTGAAAACCCACCGATCGAGTAAAGGTCAAGTGAAACCTACGATCAAGTAAAAGGTCGAGTGAAAATCTACCGATCGAGTAAAAGGTCGAGTGAAAACCCACCCGATCGAGTAAAAGGTCAAGTGAAACCTACCGATCAAGTAAAAGGTCGAGTGAAAACCTACCGATCGAGTAAAGGTCGAGTGAAAACCCACCGATCGAGTAAAAGGTCAAGTGAAAACCTACCCGATCGAGTAAAGGTCGAGTGAAAACCTACCGATCGAGTAAAAGGTCGATCGAGTAAAGATTGTCTTCCGACTGAAAATATAGTCATCCGAGTGAAAAGGTATAGTCGAGTGAAAGACTCTAATATCCGAGTGGATGAGCTCAAATCCGAGTGAAACTGAACATGTGCCCAAAAGTTTATCAAGATGATCTCGGATGGAAAAGTGTTCAATACAGAAGTTGTGCGTATCATCAAGACGATAAACTTTGGTTTTGGAGTCATCGTCGTCAGAGATAGTATATAGCCTGCAAATTCACTACAAGACTCGGATAATTCAGTCTACCGCAAGACCGAGTCCGACTGGAAGGTAAGACGACCTCGAAAAGTGTTCAAGATGGCCTTATTTGAAAAAGTGATCAACATGAGAGTTGTTTGTATCATCGAGGCGCACAAGTTTGGTATTTGGGCCATCTTGATCGGAGGTCATATGGAGGCTCGGCGGCCTGCACAAGGAGGAAGACAGAAGTTGGGCCAGATTCAGACTGAATCCGAGTTGGAATAGAACTAGGACTCTAGGACGCGAATTGATGTAATTCTTCTTGTAAGGAAAGTCTAGATGAATCCTTTACTTGTACGGGAAGTCCAGCCGCCTCTTATATATGTTGGGGATGACGGCCGATTGAACAACACACAATCGAACAAATCAATATACTACTTTTTCCTGTCTACTTTTTATCTCTCCATCGTTTTTCTCTCTCGTTCTTCGCTGTTCTTCGTGTTTGAGAGCTGCGAATCCCGAGGCTCTAGGGGCGAGCGAATCGACCTAGGGCAGCCCATAGCCGCCGCAATCCCTGACGGGGTCCCTCCCGGGTGCGCGGGGTTTCGGGTCTGAAAAAGCACCCGCCGACTGTCTTGCGTACCGCGCTGTCGGTCGGGTCTCCTTCGACGTGAGCTGCGGTGCATCACCCCCGGCGTCGAGGGTACACGTGACGTGTTCGTGTGTCAACAGAATTGAACTGTTGCCTATTCCATTTGAGGAGTTCTATCAGTTTTTCAATCAATTGGCCATCGATAAATCAACGGTCACCTGCTACTGTCTGTAAGTAGTACTACTTCTGTCATTAAGTCTCTCTATATAACTCAGCCCTTTCATTGCATGTATTTATAATTATCCTCACTATATTATGCAGATTGAAGATCGCCGAATTGAAGAAAAGACAAGTGGGAGATATTGGGTTCATTAACACGTATCTCATAGATGCAACTGAGGTTCAATATCGTGCCCAAGAAACCGAGGCCAACTTGCTACGATCGTTGGAAATAAATGAACACAAAGATATAATACTCTTTCCTTACAACTTCAAGTGAGTGTTACTGTCTTGTGGCATATTCGGTTTCCTTATTAGTCCAGGTTATAGTAATGTAATATTGATGAGTTATGCATGTGTGCGCAGCTACCACTATATTCTCCTAGAGATTAAGCTTGAGAAGGGAGTAGTAATTGTCTTAGACTCCAAGCGAAAAGATCCCAAGGAGTATGCGGACATGACTGAAATGCTCGAGAAGTAAGTTAAATCGATCATTATCTACCATATCAGCGACTTTGTTCATTTCTGATATCAAGTAATTGTTTTCTTTATATGGCAGGGCTTGGAGAAAATTCACCAAAAAAGCTCCGGGACTACCGAAGAAGCTGCAATTTAGGCACACGAAAGTAAGTACTATATAGTAGCATATTCCACGCATCTCCTAGTGATTCAAGCGCTAGTTTCATCAATACCATTTAGCATGCTTGCTAATTATCAGTTTGATTGACCTCTATTTCTTGTAAAGTGGTTGTGGCAGGAACAAGGGAATGATTTCTGTGGATACTACATTTGCGAGTCCATCCGCCACACGACCTGTGAGCGGGGCTACTCCGACAAACAATATGAAGTGCGTAAATAACAATATTCACAATTTTATTTTATTACCATCATTTGTGTTGAGTTTCATTCATTCATATATATATATATATATATATATATATATATATATATATATATATATATATATATATATATATATATATATATATATATATGTATTGACCCCCTTCTTAAAATTAGATGTGGAAGAAGGAGAATACTATGTGGACCACGCGTCCGTATGTTAGGAGATTATATATTTGTAAAAGATAATTATTGTATATATGTAGCCGGTAGTGTCGGATAGATATACGAGAACTTGTTGTTCGACCAATCTCTCGGAGAAGGAGAGGTGGTCGATATCATTTCTCTCTGTATGCATATATGTTCATGACGATCTTCTGTTTGCTTACAAGCTAGCTAGCGTGTCTAGCTAGTCCTCTCTATACGTATGTATGGTACGTAGCGTCGACCAAGCACGGACAAAAGAGATGACACTTCTCTCTATTAATTAGCTAGCTATAGCACAATATATGAAACACCTAAATTAACCCCCCAAAACCCCCCAACCCCCCCCCCCTTTTAAAAAAAACAAAAACCCCAGCCACAGAAATGCTGACGCGTGGATGCCTATTGGTCCCGGTTGGTGCCACCAACCGGGACCAAAGACCCTCCTGCCTGGGCTCAACGGACAGGCCACGTGGAGGCCCATCTGTCCCGGTTCTGGATTGAACCGGGACTAAAGGGTCAGGGCATTAGTACCGACCCTTTAGTCCCGGTTCATGAATCAGGACTAAAGGCCCTCATCAACCGGGACTATAGGCCCTTTTTCTAATAGTGCGAGTACTCGTGCGCTAACCAACCATTACCAACAGTGTGTATAAGACTACCCATAATGGAAAGTAACTTAAGTAGTAACATGCATATGTTACTAGTCTATATTATTATCACTATAATGGGGAGTAACATATGTGTAAGAGCAGTGCTAGGCGTACGATGAATTTTTGTCCGATGTTGTACAACTTTACTCAGTCACCCTCCGATCAAATCTATGCATCAACAGCAATCGTTGGATCACTGGGTAAGCCGTGAATTGTACATACGAAGTCGTACGCAGAGCAATTTCGTATGTGTAATGTCATGCGTCACTTCTTATTAGATTGTAGATTCATCTTGTTTTGATATGTGTGATGTTACAGTAACTAGCTACGTTACCACATGTTTCTTTTTCTTTATTGATTACTTGTCACATCACCTATTTTACTTAAATTAGTGTGATGTTGTCACCTATATTACCCCCACTGTGAGTAGTCTGAAGCAATCTTGGTAGTCCGATCCGCATCGGACGGATGTGACCGATCGCCAACACAGCACGCCACCTCCATTGACGCCCGGGAAAACGCTGCTAGCTCGGAGCTGTATCCCCACCTG
The DNA here is from genome assembly GCF_018294505.1 of Triticum aestivum. NCBI lineage: Eukaryota > Viridiplantae > Streptophyta > Magnoliopsida > Poales > Poaceae > Triticum > Triticum aestivum. The sequence goes on along the minus strand of NC_057801.1, from coordinate 841,978,363 downwards.
GCCGGAGACAACGCACGTACGTATGCGTGCGTGTTCGACGACATTTTGGACTTTTCGCACGTGACGATCGAGCTTAGTACAGTTATTTTGAACCTTTTTTGGGATGTGGATGAAGCTTCTTTTGCTCAGACAAATCTGTCAAATTTCTGCTTAGCGCCGGACAGCGTGTGAACTGTCATGTCAAACTAAATCGCCGTGTTATGTCATACTAAATCAACACGCACGACACTTGCCTGAAAAACAGGTCAAACTTAAAAGATTATAATCCTTTACCATGTCGGGTCTTTGTATTCTTATTAGGAGGCAATGAATGGTGTAAGCGCTGTCGGGTCTTTGTATTTTTTTTAGTTTTTTTCTTTTAAGAAACGTATGATTTTTTGTGTGAGAAATCTATGTTTTTTTTTCAGTGGGGGCGCTGTGTCTCCCGAATATGGGCCTGTTCATGGGAACCCCGGCCCAAAAAACCTGGGCCGGGCTAGGGCTCTACTTTTCTGTCCAAAGACCAGATCAAAAGCCAGGAAGCCTGAAATGATGGTCAGGTAATTGTTTTAATTTAAAAAAGGAGGTATAATCCTATATTCAAATACCCGGCTAGGGCTTGGGATTTTCATTTTGGGCGTTTTCCAGCTTGGCCCTAGCACGACCCACCACATGATCAAGTTTACCCGACTTTACCCGGTCTGTCGAGTGCTCCTTTAGGGCCCTTTCAGGGCCAGAACTGTTCCTTGGCGCTCAAGCACCCACATTGGTGGGCCGGCACAAGAGGAACGACAAGCGATCAACTGGTCTAGTCGCTCAATCGCATTTAACCTGTCGCGGTTGACCAGTTGACCCATCAACCATTGACTGTTGGATAAAATATAAAAATATATAAAATATTCATGAATTCGATTTTTTAATGGATTTTGGAAAAATAAATCACAAACTTCAAAAAAGGTCATCGACTTGAAACAAATTCATCAAATTTGAAAAACTTACAGCATTAGAAAAAGTGCATCAAATTAAAAAAAACATCTTTGATTTGAAAAAAGTTCATCAAACTTTCTAAAGAAACATCAAATTTGAAATAAAAAGTTCATTGATTTGAAAAAAATCATCGGAATTGAAATAGTCCATGCATCTTGGGAAATTAATATATAAAAAACTAAATAAAAGAAAAAAGATTAAATAAAAGAAAGAAAAAACCAAACAAAAAATAGATATAGAAAAAACGAAAACAATAATAAGGGAAAATCAGCTAGGAAGTTTTTGGAAGCTTCCCAAAACCGGAAGGAGGGGGGAGGGGGTCCTGTGGTGCGTTTTGGGGCCGGTCTTGGTCTATTTAGAACGAGAGAAAGAGAAAGAGAGGGGGTGCGCTACTTACGAGGAAAGCTAAAGCGTGCGCTTAGGGCGTTGTTTAGGAATTGCCTTATCTGCCTGTGGTAGTGGAGGCAAAGTGTGCTAGTGTGTTTGTTTGGGCCTCTACCGTTTCGCCCTTTGGGGCTCCTCGACATTCTTCTTCCTCCTTGAGAAATCCAAGCAAACTAGTTTTCCTCCGGGCGTAGCACATTTGAGCTTGCGTTTGCAGTGACGGAGGTAGACTGATCGCGTGACGTGGCATCTGAGACCGGCGTGTCGCCACAGAAATAAAACGCACAAATATATACCCTCGCCGAAATTAGCATGGCGACTACGATGGTCATCGAACATTTTTTTTTTCTTTTTTGCGGGATGATGATCGTCGAACGTTCGTTACTAGAGCTAGCTAGACGGCGTCGTAAAGAGGAGCACGAGCCGGTCGGAGAGAACGGCGCACGCATGCGCACACACTAGCAGAGTCCAACGCTACTACTAGTAGTAGTGAAAACCAAACCCATTCGCTCCATAAAGCGTTGCCCCGGCGGCAAGCCGTCCCGCGCAAATTGACCACCAACGATTTACTACCAACCGCCACAAGAAAAGCCAAACCGTCCGAATCAACCTCGCCAGTCCAATTCAGATCCGACGGCTCGCAGCAATCCCCAGGCCGCCACGCCACCTCGACTGACGCCCCGGCCCCACCGCACGCGCCGGGCCCACATGTCACCGGGCGGAAGGTTCGTGCCGGAGGCGTCCGGTATAAAACCAGGGTGGGAGCAAAAGCTCCCGAGAAGAGCACGCGCATCTTCTTCTCGCCTCCTCCCTCCCCGCCCGCCCGCCATTAATGCGCCCCTCTCCTACTGGGGCAAGTGGCCAACCAGCTTAGCTTAGCACGGGCACGGGCACGAGCGAGGTCGGCCTCCCCTTCCCGTGATCGATCGGCCAAGAGGCCGACGGACGGCGACGGATAGGAAAGTCAGAGAGGAGTAGTATATATCAGGCCAGCTCGCCGGCCGGGGTGAGGACAAAGTTTGCTCTTCTTCCTCCTCGCCTCCGAGAAGAGCTCTCCACCTGCCTGAGGCTCCATCCGTCGATCGGTCTGACTCTGCTCGCCGGCGGCCATGGGCAACTGCTTCGGGAGCAGGATCGGCTCCGACAGCCCCTACAAGGGCACCAGCGGCTCCAACTCCCCTTCCTCCTCCTCAGGTGACCCTCTCCTCCTCCTCCTCCTCCTCCTTGCCGTGCTCCGGCGTGCACGGCGGAGCGCCATTTCCTCGCCTAATTAATTTGGACTAATCTGCTTGTCTCACCTGCCTGGAAAGCACCTTCCCCCCCGTTTCCGGTCACAATCCAAGAGCAAAATTCAGATTTTGCTTCGATTTAATGGCTCCGATCGCGTCCTAACCGTGGCCAACCGTTTGGTTGATTGATTGATCGATCAGGGTGGGCGTGGAGGAGGAAGGGGAAAGGGGGCGCGAGCGTGTCGAGCAGCCGGGTGTCGTCCTCGCCGTCGACGACGGTGCCGCCGACGCCGCGGAGCGAGGGCGAGATCCTGCAGTCGGCCAACGTCAAGAGCTTCGCCTTCAACGAGCTCAAGACGGCCACCCGGAACTTCCGGCCCGACAGCGTGCTCGGCGAGGGCGGCTTCGGGTCCGTCTTCAAGGGCTGGGTCGACGAGACCACCTTCGCGCCCGCCCGCCCCGGCACCGGCATGGTCATCGCCGTCAAGAAGCTCAACCAGGAGGGCTTCCAGGGCCACCGCGAGTGGCTGGTCAGTCTTCACCTCCTCTCCTCTTCTCTGAATTACTCTGCTACTGAATATGTTCTGAACTTTCTGAATCTCTGCATTCAGATTTCAGAATCAGTCTGTTGCTGAAATTTCTGAATCCCCATTTCTATTACTGAATATATGTTCTGAATGTGATGTGCAGGCTGAAGTGAACTACCTCGGCCAGTTGTCGCACCCAAATCTTGTCAGGCTCGTCGGGTACTGCCTCGAGGACGAGCAGCGCCTCCTCGTCTACGAGTTCATGCCGCGAGGGAGCCTCGAGAACCATCTTTTCAGAAGTAATTACCAATAAACATTCCTCTGGCCTTTCATTGATCAGTTAACAACACTTAATTACTTGTTGAGGATGTTGGTGGTAATAAGTTTGGGTGAATGATGAATGTGCAGGGGGCTCGCATTTCCAGCCACTGTCATGGAACCTGAGGATGAAGGTCGCGCTCGGGGCGGCCAGGGGGCTCGCCTTCCTCCACAGCGACATGGCCAAGGTCATCTACCGCGACTTCAAGACGTCCAACGTTCTCCTTGACTCGGTATGTTCCTCTTAAATTTCCTTCTGATTTGAACGAGTAAATAAATTCTTCACAAACTTACTTCTCAAATGCTGAATATACTGAACCATGGATGGAATTTGCAGAGCTACAACGCTAAGTTGTCCGATTTCGGGCTGGCCAAGGACGGGCCGACCGGCGACAAGAGCCATGTCTCCACAAGGGTCATGGGCACTCATGGCTATGCCGCGCCGGAGTATCTTGCAACAGGTAAACCAACTCAATTAATTACATCAACAACAACAACAACAACAAAGCCTTTAGTCCCAAACAAGTTGGGGTAGGCTAGAGGTGAAACCCATAAGATCTCGCAACCAACTCATGGCTCTGGCACATGGATAGCAAGCTTCCACGCACCCCTGTCCATAGCTAGCTCTTTTGGGTTTCATCTCCATAAGAGTGGCTGAGTTTTTACGTTGGCTCGCCAAGCCTATCACAACCCTCCTCCTTTACCCGGGCTTGGGACCGGCTATGTTGAGACAACATAGGTGGAGTTTAAAAGGGCAACCTGGTGCATGTAGCTCCCGCTTGCGCAGGGTTCAGGGAAGGGTCCGACCACTTTGGGTCTATAGTACGCAGCCTTTCCCTACATTTCTGTAAGAGGCTGTTTCCAGGACTTGAACCCATGACCTCATGGTCACAAGGCAGCGGCTTTACCACTGCGCCAAGGCTCCCCTTCTTAAAGGGCAACCTGGTGCATGTAGCTCCCGCTTGCGCAGGGTCCAGGGAAGGGTCCGACCACTTTGGGTCTATAGTACGCAGCCTTTCCCTACATTTCTGTAAGAGGCTGTTTCCAGGACTTGAACCCATGACCTCATGGTCACAAGGCAGCAGCTTTACCACTGCGCCAAGGCTCCCCTTCAAAAGGGCAACCTGGTGCATGTAGCTCCCGCTTGCGCAGGGTCCAGGGAAGGGTCCGACCACTTTGGGTCTATAGTACGCAGCCTTTCCCTACATTTCTGTAAGAGGCTGTTTCCAGGACTTGAACCCATGACCTCATGGTCACAAGGCAGCAGCTTTACCACTGCGCCAAGGCTCCCCTTCAAAAGGGCAACCTGGTGCATGTAGCTCCCGCTTGCGCAGGGTCCAGGGAAGGGTCCGACCACTTTGGGTCTATAGTACGCAGCCTTTCCCTACATTTCTGTAAGAGGCTGTTTCCAGGACTTGAACCCATGACCTCATGGTCACAAGGCAACAGCTTTATCTGATGCAGCACATTATTATAAGTACTTTGTACCCTTTGGTGTTGCTGAGACGCTTCTAATATGGGTTTGTTATAAAATGATTGAACTTTTCATGTACATACATATATTTAGCATGGGACAGATACTGCTAGAAATGCTCTGAACTTTTAGCAGGATACTACTTTTCTTGACAGTTCTTATCAAGAACAAAAAGGGTTGAATAATGCCATTGTTGTTATGCGGTAGGTACGGTTGGATTACAAGAGAATCCAAATAAAAAGTCAGCCTAATCCGTTTGGCAGCTTGTGTGTGTCCTGGGGCACCCGGAGAAGCAGTGAAGAACACACCAGCCTTAGAATTCCTGGTCCAATCTTCATCAGTTGGGTAGCAGCACAACTGGCCCAATTTGGTCATGGTTTCAGACCTAACTATTGCAACTGCACCCATTCACCACATGTGTGCTAAAACCAAAACCAGATTGATTAATCAGCTGTCACCACCACCATCCCCATAGATAATACACACTTTTTGAAAATAATTTGATTGGATGGCAGGTGATCTAATAGCATATATATCAATCTTGCAGCTAGATCAACAGCATGTGGTCTGTACTTTGTGTACCAGCAGGTCAATGGCCAGCAGTACCACTGTACTTGCTCATCTAGTTTAGTGGCTCCTAGGTAGGCATGAGCTGTGTTGTACTGATACCAACACAGTACACTGGTCCAAGTTGTGCTAACCTATGTCTAATCCACCCTAAAAAACTTGTATCTAATCCGGTTAAGCCGGATCATTGTCTGTTCCCTCTGCGGCATCTGCACATGAACTAGAAAAAAGGTTGTGACTTTGATGCCCATGGGATCTTGGATGGAGTATCCACTGGGATTAAAAGTAATCCTTTGCTGAGTATGATTATCTTGGATCGAATATCCAGTAGGATTATTATCTTGGGTGGAGTATCTAGTACTATTAAAATGATTTGTGCTTTGCTTGAATGAATGGATGAATGGAAATTAACAATGTAGTAGGAATGAATTGTTAATGGATGAATCGTTGAGAGAAATTAATGGTGGTGCAGGGCATCTGACGGCGAAGAGTGACGTGTACAGCTTCGGGGTGGTGCTGCTGGAGATGCTGTCGGGGCGGCGGGCGCTGGACAAGAACCGGCCGTCGGGGGAGCACAACCTGGTGGAGTGGGCGCGGCCGTACCTCACCAGCAAGCGCCGGGTGTTCCACATCCTGGACGCGCGGCTGGGCGGCCAGTACTCGCTGTCCGGCGCGCAGAAGACGGCGGCGCTGGCCCTGCGGTGCCTCTCCGGCGACGCCCGGGCCCGCCCCGGCATGGCGGAGGTGGTGACCGCGCTCGAGCAGCTGCAGGACGCCAAGGAGACGGCCGCCGCGGGGGGCGGGCAGGGGAAGGCGTCCGGGGGGTTCGTTAGGATACGCGGTGGCGGTGGCAGCGGGAGCAGCGAGGGGCGGCAGCAGCGGCGGCCCGAGCCCATGGCCGTGCGGCGGCTGCCGGCGGCGCCGCTGCGGTCGCACCCCGAGTGATGCGTTGTAAAGATCGATGCGATGATGATGTACGAGTAGTTTCTGAATGTTGTTAATGTAGCTGGCTTCTTCTTTGCTCCTGCGAATCCGGCGTCCGCCATTTCTTTTGCTTGGTTACGTAGGCGGCAGGATGGTCGGCGGAGCTTTTTTGTTTTGATGAGGCGACTCCGCCGCCGTCGCCGTCGCCGGCTCCACCCGATGGAGATGCGCCGGAGAATAACATGCAAAAATTAGCGGTTTTTGCTTGGATGGATGGGTGGATATGGATGAACCGGTCGATGCCAACGAGTGAATGTTGGCAACTGTCTCTGTCTCTTGCACGGGTCGGCCACGAAAGACGGCTGACATGGCTGGATGTAGTGCACATTTTTCTCTAAAAGTACCCAACGGCCTACTCCTTCCGATTCTTAAGGACATCTCCAGCCGCGTCCCCAACAGGCCCCTCCAGGCCACTTTTTCGGCGCCGGCGCCGAAAAAACGGCCCAGTCGCGCCCCCAGGACGCCGAAAATCGCCGGTTCGGACCTTTTTTCCGCCCGGCGGTCACAGGCCGAACCCGGCGCGCTGGGGAGCCGTTGGGGGCTCCGGCGCTAGGGAAAAGCACGCCTGGCCCACACCGACAGGGGCAAAGTCAAGGTTTTCTTCCCCCGACTCGCCTCGCACCCCCGCACCCTCGGCCACCACTAGCTATATCCCGGCGACGGCCGCCGGCCTACTCCGCTAGATAGCCATTCCCCGCCGGAAAATAGCAGCGCTTCACCGCGGCAGCCCCTCCCGCAGCAGCTGGGCGTTTCCAGCCGCCGTTTCCGGCCGCGGAGGCGCGGTTTAACGGCGGGTACACGCCCACCGAGCGCAAGGTGTTCGGCGTTTTGACTGTGCCGGTGATGGACTCGGATGAGGAGGAAGAGCTCGCCACGCTGCTGGAGGAGGAAGCCGCGGCCGACGTCCAGGAAGAAGAGCATCTGATGGTGCTCGCCACCCACGCCCAGCTGCTGGCGAGCAATGAAAAGCCGCGTCGAGGTGGCTCGGCGCCGGGGCGGGTGAAAGCAAAGAACCGGCATCGTCTGCACGGCTACTGCATGCTCTACTCCGACTACTTCGCCGATGCTCCACTTCATGGCGAGAGAACATTTCGGCGCCGTTATCGGATGAGCCGAAAGCTCTTCCTCAGGATTGTGAATTCCATCCGGGAGTTCGACAACTACTTCAAGTGCAAGATGGATTGCACTGGCGCTCTTGGATTCACCTCCATCCAGAAGTGCACGACAGCGATGAGGATGCTTGCATATGGAGCTCCCAGTGATTCACTCGACGACTATGGGCGCATGGCCGAGTCCACCAGCATAGAGTGTTTCTACAAGTTCTGTCGGGCAGTGGTGGCAGTGTTTGGGCCACAATACTTGAGAACACCCAATGCGGAAGACACTGCTCGGATCCTAGCCCAGAATGCAGCAAGAGGATTTCCTGGGATGCTTGGAAGCATCGACTGCATGCATTGGAAATGGAAGAACTGCCCATTTGGTTGGCAGGGGATGTACAAAGGCGCCAAAGGCGGTTGCAGTGTGGTGCTTGAGGCGGTAGCCACACAGGACCTCTGGATTTGGCACTCCTTCTTTGGTATGCCAGGAACTCACAATGACATCAACGTGCTGCAGTGCTCTCCTGTTTTTGCCAAGCTCGTTGAGGGCCATTCTCCTCCGGTGAACTTCGAGATCAATGGGCACCAATACAACAAGGGGTACTATCTAGCTGACGGCATCTATCCGAGATGGTCGACATTTGTGAAGACGATCTCAAACCCTGTGGCAGGAGGCAAGAACGCCTGGTTTGCGAAGGTTCAGGAGGCTTGCAGGAAGGATGTCGAGCGGGCATTTGGTGTGCTCCAATCTCGATTCGCTGTTGTTCGGTACCCCGCTCAGACCTGGTCGAAAGATCAAATGTGGGAGATCATGACTTGCTGTGTCATCTTGCACAACATGATCATCGAGAGCGAGCAAGAAGACCCAGTGTTTGACACTGAACCATACTACAGGCAGGGTCCTCTAGCCGAAGTTGATCACCAGCTACCGGCAACTTGGACTGCCTATCTCAGTATGCGTCAGGAGATCCGAGACCCACAGGTGCATCATCAACTGCAGAAAGATCTGATTGAGCACCTATGGAGGCTCAAGGGGGACGCCGCGTGATGAAATACGAGTTTTTATTTGTTGAACTATATAATTTGTATTGAACTATTTGTTGTTGTAGTATTTTGTTGAAGTATTTGATTTCTCTGTGATGAAATATGTGTGTGTTGATAATTGAACACCGAAACCACGCCGAATATGGGCCTATTCTCGTCCATATGGGCCGTTTATTCTCCGAAAATGGGCTGCAAAGTGGGCCAATTTCGGCGCCTGGGGGCGGGCTGGGGGCGACGACTGGGCGCAAAACCGCCCCCAGCGCCGAGTGTGTCGCCGGCTCGCCCCCAGGCGGCACTTTTAGACGCCCCCTGGGGGGCCAACGGCTGGAGATGCCCTAAATATAAGTCTTTTTAGATATTTCAAATGGACTACAACATACAGATGTACATAGACATATTTTAGATATTTAAAAAAAAGTCAAACCCTATCAACTTTGACCATTTTTACATAGAAAAAACATCAACATTTTGAAATACCATATCCAAATCAAATTAATACTGTCAGATTCATCATGAAATGTTTCTACTTTTAATGTGGCACCGGTCCAGAAGACACATTAGCCAGCCAACACTGCTCGGGCGAGCTTAGGACCTGCAATGGACGACTTAAAATGTAATGAAAGTATAGTGAATTAAAATATGCCTATTGTTAAGATTTGCGTTGGCGACATTAATTTGCTAAATCGACCAACCGGATGTTTCTGATTTTTGTGAGAATTTCTAACATACGTCATCATTGTTACTCACATAGTACTTTAAATATATAATAGAGTAGTGGTAGTTGCAACTCACTACCTATTTTTCTAGCACGTGCAAGTCATTCACATGATTAAGCACATGTAAGTCCTTCGCATTTAACTTTCCAGCAAATGCAAAGCCTCCACATCAACAAGAACATGCAAACCCTCCACATCATCTTTTTTTTTACATTTTTTTAGCAATCATTTTAGTATTTTCTTTTAATTCGCGCTGCAAATGCGCGAGGTATTATCTAGTTCTAATAAAAGTTGAGCTAAATAATAGTGATCACACTAATTTACACATTTTAGCGGGGCCTACGAACCATCTCTCCCGAGCCTTCAATTCACTAGTTGTTAGTCCAACCCTGGTGTCCAATTTGATTCTTTCTCATTTCGCTCCTTCCTCTTTCTCATTGCACAAAGTCACTGATTGTCCGTACGAAGCTCCTCACCTCTTTCTCTTTCTCATGCCCTCCTTCTCCCTCACCCCTTCTCATTTTTCTCATCTGAGCAACAAAAAAGTTCACTACCCGAAAGGATCATTTTTTGTGGGGGATTTGCCCCCTAAGACCTAACTAATATGATTAGTGTAGTTTGCTAGATCGATCTACACAAGATCATCATTTTGCTGATCATGTATTATGATGTCTCAACATGAACTTTGAATTTGCAAATCATGGATTATAATGCTCTGAACGAGCATATATGAACTCAAGAAAGTACTCATAATTTTTACACACACAAAAACACTATTTCATCTCAATATAACTTAAATTATATACATTTGTCACAACATATAACATGTGATATCAGAAAAATTTGATCTGCATCAACTTCGAATCACACCAAAACTTATTACATAGACCATGTTTGATGTGCAGCTCCTCTTCTTCGTTAATCCTCATCAACCTCGGGATTTCACCTAGTCTCTGGAAGATATGCGTCGCCATGATAACACATCATATTAGGCTACAATTGAAGTCAAAATTGCAGTATATTGTTATCTCGACTCACAAAGGGAACACTCCATGAGCTCCACGACATTATATACATCGCCAAATTTATGATGTGTACCCATGTGCAAGCTCAAGGTGTGACATTGACATTTTGACCACCACGACCAAAACTATTACTTTTTCTGCGTCGTATGATGGAAAGACAAAAACAACAGTGACAATGTTGGGGCCAAGATGAGCTACGACATTGAGTGCGGCGGTATGTCTAAAAGACTATACCATGCATAGGGAAATATTCAAAATTAAATTATATTAAACTCTTTTACTTTATTTAAGCCATTGCTTGGTATTCCATTTTTCCTTATATCAGCAAAATGACAACATATAATGCTCCTATATATTATGATATATTAAATTCAATATACAATTCTGATAAACTGATTATAAATACACATGCATTAGGTCAACAACATTTTGTGAGGGAGTTTGTTTGCGGCATTGCTTGCTAAAAATTTCTTTTATTCGAATGCATCCCCTAAAATCAAAGAGAGAAAGCCCAAAATCACATTAGTCTCTCTATTAATTGCTAACATTTATGTCTTCGCATATACTTTATTATATTTAAATGTATTGTAAATAGCTATATAGTAGCATATTTAACAAAGATGTTGATATATAGATACTTCTAGGCGGTATATAGGTGATTAAACTTAGGTATAACTAAATAGAAAACTCGAGATTCCTACATGTTGTTTGTCTTACAATCACTAGCATTATCAGTTTATGTGTTCATTCATAGTAAACTAGCATGATTAATGGCATTATAAATATGCAAATCATATATTATAGTGTCTCTAAATTGCTCTGAGTCTGCAAACCATACATTAGAAATGTTGTATTGAGTTTATGTCTAATCAAGAAATACTCATAGTTTTATACACGAAATGCATCATTTGATTTTAATTAGTAGTCGTGTACATGCAATGCACATTGATATTAGGTATAATATTAATTGTACATTGATATTGTGTATAATATTAATTACATGTTAGTTGAGATTCTGCCAAAGACATTATCGTAATATGATATTAGTTGTGTGCTAAAACATGATTGGTGCTCAACATTTGGTTGATTAGATCGATGTGATTTGACAATTGAGATTGTTCGGATCTAATAGGCTAACCTATGATTTACGTAGCATTTTGATTGTTAATGTGACCGTGCACAAAAAGAAAATTTTATTAGGTAAACACATATTGATTTTGCAAAGAAACCATAATTCTATTTGGTAAGACAACACGAGGTTGAACAGTTGATGCGGTTCTTGTGAAACACATGGGGAAAAGGAAATTAATCCAATCTACAAAGGAAACCAAATAAAAAACCAAATAGAATGACCCGATTTAGGAGATAAACTGGGAGAGAAAAGCACACACGCATCGACGAATTAGGAGGAAAATAAAATAAAATGAGTGGGGAGGATGGCATGACAGAGCACCGCCCATGAGAAGACCCCGAGACACAACGACACATGCGGACGAGCTAGGTATCCCCACGACGTGATACTAGAGCAAACGGAATCAACAAGTGTCATCGACCGTAAAACTCCACTGCAAAGGGTGTGATACCGGACAATGCAATACTTGAGACCGCCAATAAGCCACGAGCCTTAATTTGACTAGCTGCCATTCCGCCCTCGAAGTCCAACTCAGTCGCATATAAGCCAAGAGCATCATCCATGTATTGTGCCAAACAACCGACGACATATCTCTTTGCTAATTCCATTTTTAGGGAAAAGTATATACTCATCAACTCATCTCAAAGAACCAAAAGGAGGAAAACAACATAGCCTTAAAACAACGGGTTCGCTCCCAAAAACTTACTACCGAGCGTTCGCTATCAAACATTATCCAACCCCCCCCCCCCCCTCAAAGAAAAAATATCTCCTCATATCTTATGTGGGCCGGACTGGGCCGTCCACACCACCAAAATCGTTCACGGGCGGCCCACATGGCAGGGTGAAAGGCCCAAAACGAGCACGTGAAGGGGAGGGGAAGTGGATGAGGCATTGAGGCAGTGTAATCCTCAGCAGCAGCAGCAGGAAAAAGAATGGCCGCGCCGCAGCAGGTCCGCGCCGTGCCCCTGGCGCGCGCGCTCCGCCTCCGCACGCGCGCCTCCGCCGCCGCCCCGCCGGAGACGTCCCGCCGCGCGCTCCTCGGCCTCACGGAGCCCGAGCTCCGCCAGCTCGCCGTCGACCTCGGACAGGTAACCCAGAAACCAGACCCCGCCGAAAGGCGCCCCCCCCCTTTTTTTTCCCACCCTTCCTTACCTTCCCGGCGCTTTTGCCGGCTCGCTCACCCGCGCCGCCGCGTCTCCGCAGCAAAGCTACCGGGGGAAGCAGCTGCACGACCTCGTCTACAAGAACAGGGCCAAGCAGGTGGAGGAGTTCGCCTACGGTGAGTGCCCATTCGGCCATGCGCGCCACCTGTTTATTGTTTTGCCTCGGCCGCTCTCATCATGACTGCGCTTTGGTTGCTCGTCATCGTGCAGTGCCGAAGGTGTTCCGGGAGGCGTTGGTCGGCGCGGGGTGGAACGTCGGCCGGTCGCCGGTGCACCACGCCGTCACGGCCACCGATGGCACCACCAAGGTACGTTGGTCGAGGTTCCCGCGGCATTGTGAAGTCAGAGACGATGTTATATGCTTGGTGAGTTGGAGAGACTCATCATAACTCTCTATGTTGGTCCAATGGTCCTTGGCAGATACTTCTCAAGTTGGAGGACAACAGACTGGTGGAGACGGTGGGGATCCCCGTCGACGACAGGGGCACGCCTAGACTCACAGCCTGCGTTTCATCGCAGGTGCTTTGGAACCGGTGCCATTTGATGCTATTACTGGTTTGACTAGCCCATTGTTTTTGACAATATCAATGGTGCTTATGCAGGTTGGCTGCCCCTTGCGTTGCTCGTTCTGTGCCACTGGGAAGGGAGGGTTTGCGAGAAACCTCAAGGGGCACGAGATTGTCGAGCAGGTCCTTCCTATCTCCCAGCAACCTGCGCTTGTCGTTGCTTTGTAGTGAAACATTATTGTAAACAAGCTGAACTCATGTTCTTTTCTGTTGCGTTGTGGATTGATGTTCTGGCATTGCAGGTATTGGCCATAGAGGAGTCGTTCAAACACAGGGTGACAAATGTGGTGTTCATGGGGATGGGTGAGCCCATGCTGAACCTCAAAGCAGTTCTGGAGGCACACCAATGCTTGAATAAGGTATGTTGAATTGGCAAGTCACCGAGTCTTGTGTTCCCTTGAGCTCAGTTAATTTTCATGACACATTGGGCCATGAATTACTTTGTGTGTGCTAAATAAGAAGATGTTTGATATGTGTCCTGTCATTCAACATGAATATACTATTTTCAGGAACTAAAGATTGGGCAAAGGATGATGACAATCTCAACAGTAGGTGTTCCCAACACGATAAGTAAGCTAGCATCTCACAAGCTTCAGTCAACACTGGCAGTCAGGTGCGATGTCAAAATAATCCAAACTTGGGTTCTTAGCATCAACAATAGACAATGTGGCCTTGGTTTATGCTTACTACTTACCAAACTCACTTAATACTCTGTATTCCTTATAAGAACCTGCCCCTTTTTGACATTGTCCAAACCTTGGGCATAGCTGAATGAAACTGTCTATTATAAGCAGCATTTGCTTCTATAATTTGTTCTCTGACTATTGTGCTACATTCGTATCAGCCTGCATGCCCCAAATCAGAGGTTGCGCGAAACAATTGTTCCAAGTGCGAAGGCATACCCTCTGGAAGCACTAATGGATGACTGCAAGAACTATTTCCTCGAAACTGGACGCAGGGTATCCTTCGAGTACACTCTGCTAGGTAATCCAACTATGACTTCACACTGAATGATCCATCTATCTGACAGAGATGGATGTTAAAATCTGGATTATGGTTTCAGCCATTGTGACCTCACAGGATTGAACTGTTCCATCTTTACTCAGCTGGGATTAACGATGAAAAGGCACACGCTGAAGAACTTGCAGCGCTGCTGCATGCATGTGGAGGCGGTTATCACGTGAACCTGATTCCCTACAACCCGGTAGAAGGCTCTGAGTACAAGAGGCCTTACAGAAAAGCGGTATGTTATCTATCCCAGTTTTAGTCACAATGCCTATTATGGAATTTGTTTTGGGTTTGAGATTGTTCGTACTTGTGTTGGTAATTTTGCACAGATTCAAGTGTTTGTTGATGCGCTGGAATCTCGAAAGATCACGGTCAGCGTTCGACAGACCCGTGGGCTTGACGCTAATGCGGCTTGTGGGCAGCTTAGGAATGAGTTCCAGAAGAATCCGCTGCTTGAATCGTCCCCACCCTCTGAGCCCAGCCAACTGTTGGAGTCGTCTACGTCCTCGGAGTCCAGCCTTGTTCCTGCTTAGCGCAGGGAATCTACCTCAATTATGTAGAAATCGAGGTTGTTGTGAATTTCTGCATTCTAAATTTCACACAGGCCCTGAATTGCTCTGCTCACACATAGATCACCGGCTTATAGTTATAAAGCTGATTAGGACACAGCCTTCTATGGCTAATGAGCTTATTCATATTCGGTGTGAGAGGCTCCTGTTCAGTTGAGATTTGAAGGATTTTCTTTGAGATATGAAGTGTTCTGCATGAAGTTGGTATATGTATTTGGTACAAGTTATGTATATGGGTAGAGAATTTTGGAACAAATAGCATGTATGGTACTTGAAGCTGCCAAATCTTATGCCATTATTGTCTGAATTTCTATATAACCGTCCGCCAAAACGTTAAAATAAATTCAAATGAATTTAAGAACAAATTATCAGGTAAAAGAATGTCAATGAAAACAATTACAAAGTTCTGTTCAAGTATGGAAGTTCTGAAAAGAAACTGTGAGATGAAGTGTTACTACAAAATATTTGTATTCGATACAAATAGTCTGTTTCTTTAGATCGAAGGAGCGTCCAGGCCCCCATTTTCATCTAAGAAAATAGAGTGTTTGAAGCAATAACATCATACACCCCCAAGACATACTTCCTGCCTACATCAGGGGTGCTAAACAAGAAGAAAGAGAAACTTTAACTAGGGGAGATACAGACTCTCTCACACCCAGCAACTACCCTCTTCAGAAGCATCACACACTACTGGACTAAACTGCAATAAGAGACTACTTTATATATTACAGAAAATGTAAATAGGAAACAGTGAAATCATGTAGCAAAGTCCAAAATCACTTCACTGGTAGGCACATATCTGACTGTAGGCCCCCAGCCATGCCCTCTCTTGAAGATTTCACTCGTCAGTTGAGCAACTCTTCTAGACACCATGAGCAGCCTTTTTTTGCTATCCTCTTTTCTGTGGAAAAGTCCAAGAATCCAGCAGAGAACATAAAGAAAATACTCCTAAAATTAGTAGGATCATTAGGAAGTACACTTTGAAAACAAGATTTGTTTTTGTTTTCCAGATTCTCCATAAAGTCCTATCAATTCTGGTATAAATCAAGAAAATATTTTGGGGTTTTGGAGTTCTGCAAAGCAGCCACAATAACATTCCATAAAAACCTAGCTAGTGAATGAGAAAGAACAAGTGATCAATGCTCTCTTCAATGTCACGAAACTCACATTTCCTACTTCCTGTCCACCTTTGTTACTCAAGTTGTCTTTGGTCAAAATCTATTTTTAGTAACAAGTTAGGAAAAGGCCTTAAATTTTAAAGACATTTTCATCCTCCACAACAACTTGTAGGAGAAGACAACATGTCTAGCAATGATCTATTGAATATTGATAAAGTGACTTAAGTGAGAAAGTACCCAAGGTTGTGAGTAGCCACTTAGCCTTGTCAATTTCTTCAGTGAGAACAACTTGACCACAAATATCCAACATGTCATTCCACATAGCCAAGGTATGCCCGTACATGCATCTCCTAAATCTAATACAATCGAAGTCCTTGTTAAACACCTTAGACTGTCACATGCTTGCAAAAGGTACGATTGTAAAATCGAGGGAAAAGAACTCAAAGCGGTTTATCCTTATCCAAACATCCTCCCAGTATCTAGTCTTACGGCCATCACCCAAACCCTCCCACAACAACTATAAAATATATATATTTTACCTCCATGAGACCATTCAAGAAGTGAGAGTTGACAAGAGACTCTTCACATTGAGTCAAAGTGATTTTTTTCCCTCGAGCACTTTGCTCGAATCATGTCTTGTCACTCCCATTATCTTTTTTCAGAGAAATAAGAAACACAACCACACCTTCTCAATCTTAATAATACTCACGTTGCATAATTTAGAGTAAAAACATATGTGCTAATGTCAATATTCTGCCACCAACATACTGGAAATAGGGTATCTAACTTTTATTATTTGTTAATTAATAGAAAAAAAACAAATCCTGAACTGATAAAAGGCGAGAAAATATATCCTTACTTTTATTTATATTACCAAAGCATGTAAGTCAAATTAATGTCCCGATTTAGAAGGTATTTATTTTATAAACTATGAATGAGCCAGCTAACAAGCTGACACCATTCAATCCACCCAGACCAAAAATACGGACAAAAATTAACTCAGAGCGAACAAATGTCACAATCCTACTCTTAGGGGAAAGATCACATAAAATAAAACCATATACAGCATAATGATGTTGACATCGACATTATATCACTAATGGTAGTTCACATTTTGGTACCAGATAAGTAATTGGCATATTAATAGATATTGTTCTTGAGATAAATAGCATTATATTACAATAGTAGTATAACAGCATGTTTTGATGATAATAATACCCTGATCGTCCTAACCATAAACAAATGTCACATTGAGACAAATTCGACGATTCGCAATGCACTTTGTTTCAAAACAGAAATATAATACTAGTGCTTTCAGACCTAGATGGGCTAAGAAAGGACAAGATAGTACAACAACCCACATAATCGTGGTTCCGCAAGATTGGACAACAAAACTTAAGAAAGTTAGTAAATTTAGTGATTTGGTCTAAATCCTG
Source organism: Triticum aestivum (assembly GCF_018294505.1). Classification (NCBI taxonomy): domain Eukaryota; kingdom Viridiplantae; phylum Streptophyta; class Magnoliopsida; order Poales; family Poaceae; genus Triticum; species Triticum aestivum. The sequence continues at coordinate 841,961,040 of NC_057801.1, read as the reverse complement.
CAAACTCTAAATGTAATTATAAAATACAAATGAAGTACGATATAAACGATTGTGGAACGGGAAATTTAGATTCAAATATTTAGATCTTTAAATGTCTACATTCGACTCATCATTAAACTAATATGCCGCCGCCGACTCAGTGTACACTAAACTCCTTATGTAAATATAATTTGATATTCTGTACATTACGAGGTCATTAATGCTGTCATGAGCATGCGTTCACTCCCTAATAGTTTAACCGAGTTAATGTAAAACATTTTAGATTGTTTATACTAAACTTTTTTATTTTTTAAAAGGCACTGATTGTCATTGTTTTTTTAGCAAACAATAAAACAAGTAGTGATGCAGAGTCTTAAGAATTTAAGATATATTGTTTCTATATATAATCTAATCTTTCGATTAAAAATACATAAGCATTAAGTTGAGACAACATTTTTGTGATGGTGTTTGTTTGAGACATTATTCCCAAAAGGTTATTTCTTCTAATTTATTTCTAGATGAAAGAAAATATCACATTACTCTCGAAATTAATTTGTGGCATTTATATGTTCACATATAGTTTAGTAACTTCAAATAATTTGTGAGCGCTAGAGTAACAAGTTAGAAAGATCTTGATAGCTATTTCTAAAGAGTATATAGTTGATTAACTTAGGCATAAATAATTAGAAAGCTCTAGAACGTGTGGGATGCCTACAAGTTGCGTGAAACAATTGTTCCAAGTGCAAAGTCAAGTCATATACTCTCGAAGCACTAATGGATGACTACGATAATTATTTCCTTGAAACTGGACGCAGGGTATCCTTCAAGTACACTCTGCTAGGTAATTCCAACTATGACTTCACACCGAATGACCCATCTAGCTATCAGACGAGGATGGGTGTTTAAAATTGCATTATCATTAGTTCTTTTTTTTGCTAGAAAAATTTCCGATCTATTCATCTTCAATCATGGCAGTACAACGAATACCAGAAATAATAAAAATTACATCCGGATCCATAGACCACCTAGCGACGACTACCAGCACTGAAGCGAGCCGAAGGCGCGCCGCCGTCATCGCCCCTCCATCGCCGGAGTCGGGCACAACTTGTTGTAGTAGACAGTCAGGAAGTCGTCGTGCTAAGGCCCCGTAGGACCAGCGCACCAGAACAGCAACCGCCGCAGATGAAGAATAACGTAGATCAGAAAGATCCAATCCGAAGACACGCGAACGTAGACGAACAACGATGAGATCCGAGCAAATCCACCAAAGATAGATCCACCGGAGACACACCTCCACACGCCCACCAACGGTGCTAGACGCGCTGCCGAAACGGGGACTAGGCGGGGAGACCTTTATTCCATCTTCAGAAAGCCGCCGCCGTCTCGTCTTCCTGAGCATGACACAAACCCTAGCAAAACTGAAAGAAACGACTAAAAACGGAGCCCTCCCACCGGCCCTTGCCGAGATCCACCCCCCCATGGCCCTAGGGCCACCGGAGAGGAGGCGGACCTGCGACGGCGACGGCGGGAGGCAGAAACCCTAACTTTTTTGTAAGCTGACTACCCTTACATTATAATTATCATTAGTTCATTACAGCTATTAGCACCTAACATGCATGAACTATTCCATTTTGCTCAGTTGGGGTTAACGATGAAAATGCGCATGCTGAAGAACTAACACGAATGTGGAAGTGGTTATCATGTGAACCTGATTCCCTATAACCTGGTAGAAGCTTCTGATTTTCTGAGCACAGGAGGCAAAAGCATTTTGGTATCTATCTCAGTCTTAGACACAATGCCTATCATGAAATTTGTTTTTGATCCGAGATTGTTTGGTATTTATGGTGGTGATTTGCCAGATTCCAGCATTGTTCATGCATTGGAATCTCGGAAGATCATGATCAGCGTTCGACAGACCCGTGGGCTTGACGTTAATGCCAGAAGAATCCTCTACTTGAGTCGTCCCCACCCACTGAGGCTAACCAACTGCTCGAGTCATATATGCCCTTAGAGCCTAGCCTTGCTCATGCTTAGCATGGGAAAATCTACCTGAATTATGTAGGAACCTAGTTATTTCTGTATTCTAAAGTTCACATAATGTTGTAGGGTCAAACCCTAGGTGGGATCTTTTCACACTTGGAGGGGGGAAAAGGAGGAAAACACTCAGGAACACAAGAACAAAACTCTCAAACAAACCCAAATATCACATCCACTAGAGGGGAATACATGAGATCCACAAGATTACAAGATCAATCCAAGGGGAATAGCACTAGGGTAAAGGTCTTCTCACTAGGTGAGGTCTTGCATCCAAAGAGGATCTTCTCCAAGAGGAGGGTTTGATCTCCAAGAGGAGCTTCTCCAAGTGGAGGTCTAGATCTCCTAAAGGAGGAAGATGAGCAAAGCCCTCTTTTGTGTTCTAATCTCTTTGCTAACACTACAAATGAACTAGGAGATGCCCTTATATAGTTTAGGGACGAAATGAGGGAGGAGGGAGGATACAAGGGCAAAGCCCCGAGGAGGCACGCAGGCCCACGGTTTCGTCCGGGCACCCGGGGCCACGGGACCGGGCACCCGGACCGGTCAGAGGGGGAGGCCCAGGTTCGGCCGGGCACCCGGGGCGAGAGGGGCCGGGCACCCGGCCTGGGCAAGGGGCCGACTGGGAGTGGGCCGGGCACCCGGGGTCCCAACCCCGGGCACTCGGGGTGGCGCCAGGAGGCCGGCTGGAGGTATGGCCGGGCACCCGGGGCGACACCCAGCGGCTGGAGGGGCAGGGGCCGGGCACCCGGGGGGCGCGGCTGTAGGTGGGCAGGAGCCCGGGCACCCGGGGCTGTAGGTGCCAGGCACCCGGGGTGTCCAAGGGGTCTTGCCTCCCCTTCTCCTTCTTCACTCTTCTCTGCCTCTCGTTCCTTCTCTTGATCCATGGAGGCTCGCAGCTCCATCTTCTCCTTCTTGCGGTCAACTTCCTCGTACCTAAGAGTGAGCAATGTTTCCGTTTGAGGTAGAATCCCATTCTCAAGTGAAACCGAACGAAACTCGAAGAGGAGAGAGTCAACCTCGTTCTCGATGGCGCGTACACGTGCTCTTGCCATTGGTCCACTCGGTGCTTGTGGTGGTGATGGAGTGTCGGTGCGAGTAGTCGAGGGATGCTCCGCATCATCTTGCCCCCCTTGGGAGAGATCCATCCACGGGTCGTGCTCTTCATCACCATGGTACTTGGCCAAGTCTTTGACGTTGAAGATGTCGCTAATGTTGTACTTGTCACGTGGGATGTCGACGTTGTAGGCGTTGTCGTTGTAGCGTGCGATCACCTTGAATGGTCCGTCGGCTCTTGGTAGTAGCTTGGACTTGTGTTCCTTGGGGAAGCGGTCTTTGCGGAGATGTATCCATACTTGATCACCCGGTTGGAACACCATCGGAGACTTGTTGATGTTGAGCTTGGCGGTGAGGCGTTGTACTTGGCGCTCGATCGTGGCTCGTGTTTCTTCATGTATCTTCTTGAGCTAGGCGGCTCTTGCACTTGCTGTCCATGTTTGCTCGTTCTTGAAGCGGTAGAGGAAGGATGTCCAATGGCGACAAAGGGTTGAAACCGTAGGCGACCTCGAAGGGGGACTTGCCGGTTGTAGAGTGTCTTGTGCGGTTGTATGCGTACTCGGCGATGGGTAGGCACTCCTCCCACTCCTTGATGTTCTTCTTGATCAACACACGTAGAAGAGTTGCAAGCGTCCGGTTGGTGACTTTCGTTTGGCCATCGGTTTGAGGATGATACGCCGTGGAGAATAGTAGCTTGATCCCGATCTTGGCGCATAGCATCTTCCAAAAGTAGCTTAAGAACTTGACGTCTCGATCCGACACAATTGTCTTTGGCATGCTGTGTAATCTCAAGATTTCCCTACAAAAGAGATTGACAACATGTGAAGCATCGTCTATCTTATTGCATGGGATAAAATGAGCCATTTTAGAGAATCGGTCCACAACAACAAAAGCAGAGTCCTTGCCATTTTGATTCCTAGGTAATCCAAGCATAAAATCCATGCTAATGTCTTCCCAAGGTTGATGTGGAATAGGTAAAGGCATATGTAAACCATGGGATTAAGAGTGTGACTTAGCTTTGCAACATGTAGAGCACCGGTTGGTGAAGCGGGCGACATCACGAAACATCTTGGGCCAATAATAGTTCTTGGAGAGCGTGGCGAAAGTCTTGTCGCGTCCAAAGTGTCCCATGAGTCCGCCTCCACGAGCCTCTTGCAAAAGGAGCAAACGAAGAGAAGACTCGGGAATGCATAGTTTGTTAGCTCTCATAAGATAACCATCTTTGAAATAATATCTTTCCCAAGAAATATGCATCACACACTTAGCATAAGGAGTAGAAAAAGTCACATCACCCTCATACAAGTCTTTGATATGATCAAATCCAACTACATTCAATTCAAGTTGAGTAAGTAACATGCATTTGCGGGAAAGGGCATCCACCACCCCGTTTTGTTTGCCCTTAATGTACTTTATCACATAGGGAAAAGATTTAATGAATCACTCCATTTAGCATGCCGTTTATTCAACTTGGTTTGACCTTTGAGGTATTTAAGTGTTTCATGATCGGTATGTATGACAAACTCATGCGGTCTAAGGTAATGCTCCCACACATGTAACACACGCACTAATGCAAACAATTCTTTGTCATAGATGGGATAATTAAGTTGAGCACCGGAATTTTTTTCACTAAAATAAGCAATAGCTCGTTTTCTTGCATCAAAACTCCACCAATTCCGGTACCACTTGCATTGCAATGAACCTCAAAAGTTTTGTCAAAGTTGGGTAAAGCAAGAATCGGAGCATGTGTAAGCAAAGATTTGAGCTCATCATAAGCGGTTGATTGCAAAGGTCCCCAAACAAAAGGAGCGTTCTTCTTACTCAAAGCATGCAAATGAGCGGCAATAGTGCTAAACTCTTTCACAAAGCGACGATAAAAACCCGCAAGGCCAAGAAAACTTCGCACTAGTTGCAAATTGGTGGGTTGGGGCCAAGTTTTAATTGCTTCATTTTTAGAGTCATCAACATGTACACCCTTGGAAGAAACAATGAATCCCAAGAAAACAAGCTTGTCAACACCGAACGTGCATTTTTTCATGTTGGCATAAAGACGTTCCTTGCGAAGAGTTTGTAAAACAGCCCTAACATGACTTAGATGCTCTTTCATGGAATTGCTAAAGACAATAATATCATCAAAGTAAACCACAACGAAAACCCCAATGTAAGGTCGAAGCATAAAATGCATAAGACGCATGAAAGTACTGGGAGCTTCCGATAAACACTACAAGAAATATGTCAACTTGTGACCACCACTATTGGTCACTGAATGGTCATAGTTTTTTATTTGTGACCTTTTTGTGACCAAAACCAGAAGGTCAAAAGCTGGCCGTCGTAAACTAACATTTTTGACCTTCTCTGTGAGAAGGTCGTAGACATTTACGACCAAATTAAGCCTACTATTTTGTTTTGGTCACTAGCTGTCTGCCCAGTCCACGTCGGATCTGACGTGGCAATCTGACGTGGCAATATTACGACCAATTGAAAAGGTAAAAAATTAGAATCGGCCCGGTCCAATTGGGTGTTTATATGGGCTGAGCCCATTAATTCAGCCCATTTGTTGTTGTTTTTTCTTTCAATTTGGGTAAGCTACACGGGTCAGGCCCTATAATTCAGCCTTTTTATTTTTGGGTTGTGGCCCTTTTTTCCTTTTTCAAATGGATCCCAATTGTCAGATTCTGATAAGCGGGTCCCAAATGTCCGATTCTGGTTTGTGGGTCCTTGTTGTCATGGTCATGTTCCTCAGATTTCAATATGCCAATAATTAAACAACTAATATTTAAATCAAAATAAACAGAAAACATACAAATGCGATCAATATTTGTACAAGCTTCAAATAACAAGCAACAATCTGTTACATCAACACATACAAATGCGATCACAGTATAATAAGCTCTACAGGTGTACAATATGTCACGTGAGCCGATGAGCATCAAGCTCTATAGTATAACAAGCTCTATATATATGTCACAGTTCGTGCTTCAATTTGTTCCAATACGGATCAGCATCAAGGGCTTCATTACTCCTTGAACTAGCTCTGATCAGCATCAAGGGCTTCTTCCGACTTCTTCGTCTTGATGCTCGCGACGAAACATGAAACGCCAGCATCTGCACATTATAGAACAAAATGGTTAGGTACAAAATAAAAGCAAATCTAACATCATATATCTAACAGTAGAAACAAAATAATGTAGGCCAATCCGTGTGCATATATACTAGCGTGCATATATACTAGCAGAACACATAAACCCATCCATCAAAATCTTGTTTATGAACATTGGCATCAAATCAACACAAACGCTGAATTAATGTGCACAAAAGGAAAGAGCTAATACAGGGTAGGTATATGGGTATCAAACAAACAAGAAAGAAACTACAATCTATTTTAAGTACTTCAGGTTTGAGCCATTTTTATACTACAATCAATTCATAACAGCCAACATTTCAATCCATGGACACCACATGACAGAAAAGGTACTAAGGTACTTGCTACTTAAAACCACAGCAAGGTACTAAGCACATGCAGGCCAACAATAAATTGGTACCAAATCCAAAAATCACAATATGAAATGAACTTAATGAGAAATTTTAGAATCAATTTAACAATTGATAGTAATCTTTGCATTGGACACATCCAGAACTAAAATTATACATACACGCCCAAATTCCGATGACCAATGCCTCAGTACAGTAAAAACTAAGCATGGTACATAGTAAAGGTTTGTAACAACCAGAACTGAAAGCATTCACTCCATCAAGCATATCTACAATGATGCAGCACACAAGAAAAGAGAGATACACAACAGAGTGGCAACGACATAAAGATAATCTCTTAACAAACAGCACAAACATGAATAAATCACATAACTAAGTACAACCAAGTATCTTCTCTCAAAAGTATCCCAGCTGAGAGCGAACATGTATTCGACATTTCTGCGATTTTGATACATGCACGACAAAGAGTGGCGCCCTGTTCTTACCACGGCACAAGCAAGAGATGACCCCAGATGATGCACTGCTTCTCCAGGTCGCACTCAAGGCTCAACCAACTCCGCGGTATGAACGATGCTCCCTCCTTGCTCCATCTAGACGGAGGGGTGCAGACTCGGAAGCCCTGCACATTGCAACCTGCATTAATGCAGCAGCAATACAAGGAACTGATATCAAGCAGAGCACAAATTGAGAGAAAGTTGCGGTCCAGGAGCTGACCTTCCAAGGGAGCATCATGGTGCATCGTGGTGCCTTCATCTGGAATCACAGGTCGGGTTCTGGGCTGCTGCTTTGCTTCCCCATATAGCACCAGGTTCTCCTAAGATAGCGAACAGAAAACACAAAACATTGATTAGGGAGTTGGTACATAAGAAAAGGAATTCATGCACGAATGGCATATACAACTAAAAAAAGCAGGCATCACATATTATTAGAATTGCATATTAGATGGCTGCAAGGTAAGTGTTTCTTCATATAAAGTAACTATATACAGTGCAATAGCATATTAGATGCCTGCAAGGTAAGTGTTTCTTCATATAAAGCTCATCTTTTTTATTCTTTGTACAAGAAATTTTGAGTTCAAGCAGTAGCACTAGTTACTGACCACACATGTATACAGTGCAATAGCATAACTATAAGTGCAGAAACAATCTAGAGCAGCACCAAATCCATAGTAACCAGTTCATAGGCATGAATTAGAACTAGAGAATGGACCAGTAGATCAACAGGAGGAGACATATTAGACCAAATCCACATAAACACATCCATACACATAGCAGGATCAACAGGGTGAGGAGGAAGACGACGAGCTTCTGGTCCTCCTCCGCTGTCCATGGCCCCTTCTTCAGCCCCACCTTATCACAGCACGGCTGCCTCCTCATCTACTCAATCTCTCTACCCTTCTGACCCTACAAATGCACAGTCAGTGTATTAGTAGTGCCAAGCATAAGGCGAAAGTGAGGTGAAATAGTGAAGGTTTGACAGAGAATACACTTAACAAGAGCAATGTCTGAAACTCAATATCACTCACGAGCAAGCTCATCATATTCATCCTTGCCAACAATGTACAGGCAGACGTCCCCAATCATGGTATAGACAATGGAGACCGACCTGGGAGAGTGTCAGCACATCAGATATTTATGGACGAGGAGTTAAAAATGCACATGATTGGTTCAGGTTGAAGTCATGGATGGCACCCATTGGACTGGGACTTCAACATGCATATGTTGTAGCAGATCAAATCCTCTAGCATATGGTTAACTGTAGAGATGCTTAAAAGTTTATTTTAATTAAGAATCATCATAAACAGAGGCGACGGTTCAAGCAGAGGCGACAGTTCAAGCAGGCATTGCTACTGTCTATTACTGGGATTACTGTGATCAAAGCCAGTTTTTGCTTCACTATCAAAATTAATAAGTAATGCTATGAGCATAACTAAAAATCCAAAAGATGTAATACTCAGATGTGTACTACTGTATTTTATTTTGGTTTAGGCTACAAGCAGTATTAAATGATTGATTATTATGTATGCAGCAAGTGCAATCTGAACTTTGAAGTTTGAGCACACAGCTAGGAGTTGAGATTACGTAATCGGAGCATAAAGAGCGGATAGCGTAAATTACCTTCTCGAGGTTGTAATTGGGCTTCCACTTCATCTTCCTCGACTCGGACATTTCCTGCCACAACCAACGCCATTCCACAATTTCAGCTCAAACTCAAGCAGCAGCAGCATTAGCCCACACTCTAAACCAACACCCATGCTCCAGCTATCACAACAAAAGGAAAGAAGAATACCTTGGTGGCGACCCGCTTCTCCTTGGCGGTGACGGGCTGCGGCTTGGCGGCGGGGGCATCGTAGGTCTTCTTGCGCTTGGCGGCGTCACCGGGGTCGGGCCCCTTGGACGGCGCCTTGGGCCTCCTCGCGGCCTCACGCTTGGCGGCGTCACCGGGTGGTCGCCGCTGCCGGCCATGGGGACGCGAGGCGGTGTCGGCGAACGGAGGAGGAGCGGGCGGGCGAGGGGTCGGAGATGAGCACGAACTCGTTGTTGGGGTTGGAGAGGTGGTGCTAGAGGAAGGAGGAGGCGACGACAAGGGGGTTGGGAGGCGGCGGCAAGAGGGTGGTCGCGTCGATCTGGATCAGGGAGACGGCGGCGGCGCGAGGAGGCGCGGATCCAGCTCGTCGACGGCGCGGATTCGGAAGGCTCGCTATGGCCGTGGCAGGGGACAGGGAGGCGTGGGGATTCGGGCTCCTCGCCGTTGATGGCCATGGTGTGGAGCCGGGGGTGGGGGCGGCGGCGGCGGCGGCTAGGGTTTAGCGAGCGGGTGCGGGTGCGGGAGAGAAGGGATTGGAACGGTGGGGAGTGGGGGCGTGGGGGCTGCGTGGGTGAGAGGGTGAGGGGATGAGGTCCGCCGTTGGATCCGGGAGCATCCGACGGTGTCCGATGCATGATCTGCGTGATATGTCTATGGACCAATCAGAACGCAACAAACAATTTGAAGACCTTATGACCATCTAAATAGGTCACAAAAAAATCATTTTCCATTTTTCAGTGCTCAAAATAAGTTTTTTTAAAAGACTGATGACCCGCAAGTATACGGGATAGTTGTAGTCTCCTTCGATAAGTAAGAGTGTCGAACCCAACGAGGAGCTAAAGGTAGAACAAATACTCTCTCAAGTCCTATCGGCCACTGATACGACTCTATGCACACTTGACGTTCGCTTTACCTAGAACAAGTATGAAACTAGAAGTACTTTGTAGGTGTTGTTGGATAGGTTTGCAAGAATATAAAGAGCAAGTAAATAAAAACTAGGGGATGTTTAGATAAAGATGCAATAAAGTAAATATAGCGAGTGTGGAGAAGTGGTGGTAGGAGTTGTGAAATTGTCCCTAAGCAACTGACTACGTTACTAGACCGATAATCACTATTGCAATTCTATTTGAGGGAGAGGCATAAGCTAACATATCATCCCTTACTTGGAATTTTATGCACTTATGATTGGAACTCTAGCAAGCATCCGCAACTACTAAAGATTCATTAAGGTAAAACCCAACCATAGCATTAAAGCATCAAGTCCCCTTTTATCCCATACGCAAACAACCTAGTTACTCGGGTCTGTGCTTCTGTCACTCACGCCACCCACCATAAGCAAATCATAAACATATTGCAAACCCTACAGCGGGAATCCCTCATGCTTGCGCGACACGGAGGGCACAATAGGACAGCACCAACAATAAAACATGCAACTCAAACTAATCATAGCAATTCATCAATCATCAATAGGACAACGAAAATCTACTGAGACATCATAGGATGGCAACACATCATTGGAAAATAATATGAAGCATAAAGCACCATGTTCAAGTAGAGGGTACATCGGGATGCGGGAGAGTGGACCGCTGGATATAGAAGGGGGAAGGTGATGGAGATGTTGGTGAAGATGGCGGAGGTGTTGGTCAAGATCGCGGTGATGATGATGGCCCCCGACGGTGTTCTGGCGCCACCGGAAGCAAGGGGGAGAGAGCCCCCCTTCTTCTTCTTCTTCCTTGACCTTCTCCCTAGATGGGAGAAGGGTTTCCCCTCTGGTCCTTGGCTCCCATGGCATGGGAGGGCGAGAGCCCCTCCGAGATTGGATCTATCTCTCTATTTCTGCGTTCTGTTCTGGCTCTGTTTCACCGTTTCGTGTATATATGGAGATCCGTAACTCCGATTGGCCTGAAACCTTCGCCGTGATTTTTTTCTGAATATTAGCTTTCTCGCGACAAAAGAATAGCATCAACCACCTTACGGTGGGCTCACGAGGGTAGGGGGCGCGCCCAGGGGGGTCAAGCGCGCCCCCCTACCTCGTGACCACCTCGGGCACCGTCTCGCGTGGATTTTTCTTTCGAAATTTTCCATATTTTCCAAAAATAAGCTCCGTCCATTTTTATCCCGTTTGGACTCCGTTTGATATGGATATTCTGCAAAACATAAAACATGCAATAGACAGGAATTGGCAACGGGCACTGGATCAATAAGTTAGTCCCAAAAATAATATAAAAAGTTGCCAAAAAGTATATGAAAGTGAATAATATTGGCATGGAACAATCAAAAATTATAGATACGACGGAGACGTATCAAAGACCTACCAAATATTTGTTCAAATAATATCATACTTTCCAAAAGCTTACATCTTAGATTGGCAAACATCATTGACAAAGGGAGTTTTTATTTTTTTGCATGAAAAAACATTTTCCATTTTTCGAGTGCCCGAAATGAGGTTTTTTTGTGAAGGACCTACCAAATAATTATTGCAAAATTGGACCAAATCATTTTTCTAAAATACTAGGCCGTATTTAATGCACAATTGACTAAATGGTTGGGTGTCAAAAGCTTTGATCCACCTCTCGTGAAAAAGACAAATTTCTGCCGATTCAGGTGGAAGTGGGTCAAATTTGAACTACAACCAACTCATAATTTGCTCTTTATTTTTTTCAAAAATCATTTATAGGTACATAAGTATCTATTTAATAAGAGAAATGTCAAGAAATTTCCAAGATTCAACCACTATCTAGGAACGGTCAAGCCCGCCGTTTTGACCGCATTTTGAAACGGGCATAAAAAAATCAAAACAAATCATAAAATTGAAATACCTTCGTGTTGTGTCATTATATGTGACCAAGTTTCTAGGAAAAATAATAAACTTGTAATAAGGAAATTATTTTAAAAAAGTGTTCTCAGAAATGAGCTATCATGCGTGAAGATTCATGGCTTTGAAGCCAAATGATCAATCTTATGGCCACATTCATGGCATAGTTTGTTCAAATGATCTCATATTGTGCACAAGGATGCATCTTGGAATTCCAAACAATTTTCCTAAGGGAGTTTTCACTTTCATTGCACAAAAGAGCCAATTTCCATTTTTTGAGTGCCCCAAATGAGGTTTTTTTGTGAAGGACCTACGAAATAATTGTTGCAAAATTGGACCAAATCATTTTTCTAAAATACTAGGCCATATTTAATGCATAATTGACCAAATCATTGGGTGTAAAAAGTTTTTATACACCTCTCGTGAAAAAGACAAATTTCCGCCGATTTAGTTGGAAGCGAGTCAAATTTGAACTGCAACTGCCTTGTAGTTTGCTCTTAATTTACTTCCAAAAATTATTTCTAGGTACATAAGTATCTATTTAATCAGATAAACATCAAAAGTTTTCCAAGATTCAACCACTAGCTAGGAACGGTCATGCCCGCCGTTTTGACCGCATTTTGAAACGGGCATAAAAAAATAAAAAAAATAAAAAAATTGGAAAACCTTCAAATTGTGTCATTATATGTGACCAAGTTTCCAGGAAAAATAATAAACTTGTAATACGAAAATTATTTTAAAAAAGTGTTTTCAAAAATGAGCTATCATGCGTGAAGATTCATGGCTTTTCAAGCCAAACGATCAATGTTATGGCCACATTCATGGCATAGTTTGTTCAAATAATCTCATATTGTGCACAAGGGTGCATCTTGGAATTACAAACAATGTTGCCTAAGAGAGTTTTCACTTTCATTGCACAAAAGAACCATTTTCCATTTTTCGAGTGCCCCAAATGAGGTTTTTTTGTGAAGGACCTACCAAATAATTATTGCAAAATTGGACCAAATCATCTTTCTAAAATAATCTGCCATATTTAATGCACAATTGACTAAATGGTTGGGTGTCAAAAGCTTTGATCCACCTCTTGTGAAAAAGACAAATTTCTGCCGATTCAGTTGGAAGCGGGTCAAATTTGAACTGCAGGCGCCTCATAATTTGCTCTTTATATTTTTTGAAAATCATTTATAGGTACATAAGTATCTATTTAATAAGAGAAAGGTCAAAAAATTTCCAAGATTCAACCACTAGCTAGGAACGGTCAAGCCCGCCGTTTTGACCGCATTTTGAAACGGGCATAAAAACAATAAAAAAAATTGGAAAACCTTCGCGTTGTGTCATTATATGTGACCAAGTTTCCAGGAAAAATAATAAACTTGTAATACGGAAATTATTTTAAAAAAGTGTACTCAGAAATGAGCTATCATGCGTGAAGATTCATGGCTTCCAAGCCAAATGATCAATCTTATGGCCACATTCATGGCGTAGTTTGTTCAAATGATCTCATAATGTGCACAAGGGTGCATCTTGGAATTCCAAACAATGTTGCCTAAGGGAGTTTTCACTTTCATTGCACAAAAGAACCATTTTCCATTTTTCGAGTGCCCAAAATGAGGTTTTTTTTTGTGAAGGACCTACCAAATAATTGTTGCAAAATTGGACCAAATCATTTTTCTAAATTACTAGGCAATATTTAATGCACAATTGACCAAAGGATTGGGTGTAAAAAGTTTTTATCCACCTCTCGTGAAAAAGACAAATTTCAGCCGATTCAGTTGGAAGCGGGTCAAATTTGAACTGCAGCTGCCTTGTAGTTTGCTCTTTATTTTTTTCCAAAAATCATTTCTAGGTACATAAGTATCTATTTAATCAGAGAAACATCAAAAGTTTTCCAAGATTCAACCACTAGCTAGGAACGATCAAGCCTGCCGTTTTGACCGCATTTTGAAACGGGCATAAAAAATTAAAAACAAATTAAAAAAATGGAAAACCTTCGCATTGTGTCATTATATGTCACCAAGTTTCCATGAAAATAAATAAACTTGTAATACAGAAATTATTTTAAAAAAGTGTCCTCACAAAAGAGCTATCATGCATCAAGATTCATGGCTTTCAAGCCAAATGATCAATTTTATGGCCACATTCATGGCATAGTTTGTTCAAATGATCTCGTATTTTGCACAAGGGTGCATCTTGGAATTCCAAACAATGTTTCCTAAGGGAACTTTCACTTTCATTGCACAAAAGAGCCATTTTCCATTTTTCGAGTGCCCCAAATGAGGTTTTTTTGTGAAGGACCTACCAAATAATTGTTGCAAAATTGGACCAAATCATTTTTCTAAAATACTAGGCCATATTTAATGCATAATTGACCAAATGATTGGGTGTAAAAAGTTTTTATCCACCTCCCGTGAAAAAGACAAATTTCCACCGATTTAGTTGGAAGCGGGTCTAATTTGAACTGCAGTTGCCTTGTAGTTTGCTCTTTATTTTTTCCAAAAATAATTTCTAGGTACATAAGTATCTATTTAATCAGGGAAACATCAAAAGTTTTCCAAGATTCAACCACTAGGTAGGAACGGTCAAGCCTGCCGTTTTGATCGCATTTTGAAACGGGCATAAAAAATTCAAAAAAAAATTCAAAAAATTGGAAAACCTTCGCATTATGTCATTATATGTGACCAAGTTTTCAGGAAAATTAATAAACTTGTAATACGGAAATTATTTTAAAAAAGTGTTCTTAGATATGAGCTATCATGCGTGAAGATTCATGGCTTTCAAGCCAAATGATCAATCTTATGGCCACATTCATGGCATAGTTTGTTCAAATGATCTCGTATTGTGCACAAGGGTGCATCTTGGAATGGCAAACAATGTTGCCTAAGGAAGTTTTCATTTTCTTTGCACGGAAAATTCATTTTGCATTTTCCGAGTGCGTGAAATGAGTTTCTTTTATGAACGACCTACCATATATTTGTTGCAAAATTGGACCAAATCAATTTTATAAAATACTAGGCCATATTTAATGCACAATTGACCAAATGGTTGGGTGTAAAAAGTTTTTATCCACCTCTCGTGAAAAAGACAAATTTCCGCCGATTCAGTTGGAAGCGAGTCAAATTTGAACTGCACCTGCCTTGTAGTTTGCTCTTATTTTTTTCAAAAAATCATTTCTAGGTACATAAGTATCTATTTAATCAGAGAAACATCAAAAGTTTTCCAAGATTCAACCACTAGCTAGGAACGATCAAGCCTGCCGTTTTGACCGCATTTTGAAACGGGCATAAAAAATTAAAAACAAATTAAAAAATGGAAAACCTTCGCATTGTGTCATTATATGTCACCAAGTTTCCATGAAAATAAATAAACTTGTAATACAGAAATTATTTTAAAAAAGTGTCCTCACAAAAGAGCTATCATGCATCAAGATTCAGGGCTTTCAAGCCAAATGATCAATTTTATGGCCACATTCATGGCATAGTTTGTTCAAATGATCTCGTATTTTGCACAAGGGTGCATCTTGGAATTCCAAACAATGTTTCCTAAGGGAATTTTCACTTTCATTTCACAAAAGAGCCATTTTCCATTTTTCGAGTGCCCCAAATGAGGTTTTTTTGTGAAGGACCTACCAAATAATTGTTGCAAAATTGGACCAAATCATTTTTCTAAAATACTAGGCCATATTTAATGCATAATTGACCAAATGATTGGGTGTAAAAAGTTTTTATCCACCTCCCGTGAAAAAGACAAATTTCCACCGATTTAGCTGGAAGCGGGTCTAATTTGAACTGCAGTTGCCTTGTAGTTTGCTCTTTATTTTTTCCAAAAATAATTTCTAGGTACATAAGTATCTATTTAATCAGGGAAACATCAAAAGTTTTCCAAGATTCAACCACTAGGTAGGAACGGTCAAGCCTGCCGTTTTGATCGCATTTTGAAACGGGCATAAAAAATTCAAAAAAAAATTCAAAAAATTGGAAAACCTTCGCATTATGTCATTATATGTGACCAAGTTTTCAGGAAAATTAATAAACTTGTAATACGGAAATTATTTTAAAAAAGTGTTCTCAGAAATGAGCTATCATGCGTGAAGATTCATGGCTTTCAAGCCAAATGATCAATCTTATGGCCACATTCATGGCATAGTTTGTTCAAATGATCTCGTATTGTGCACAAGGGTGCATCTTGGAATGGCAAACAATGTTGCCTAAGGAAGTTTTCATTTTCTTTGCACGGAAAATTCATTTTGCATTTTCCGAGTGCGTGAAATGAGTTTCTTTTATTAACGACCTACCATATATTTGTTGCAAAATTGGACCAAATCAATTTTATAAAATACTAGGCCATATTTAATGCACAATTGACCAAATGGTTGGGTGTAAAAAGTTTTTATCCACCTCTCGTGAAAAAGACAAATTTCGCCGATTCAGTTGGAAGCGAGTCAAATTTGAACTGCACCTGCCTTGTAGTTTGCTCTTATTTTTTTCAAAAAATCATTACTAGGTACATAAGTATCTATTTAATCAGAGAAACATCAAAAGTTTTCCAAGATTCAACGACTAGCTAGGAACGGTCATGCCCGCCGTTTTGACCGCATTTTGAAATGGGCATAAAAAATTCAAAAAAAATAAAAAAATTGGAAAACCTTCGTATTGTGTCATTATATGTGACCAAGTTTCCAGGAAAAATAATAAACTTGTAATACGGAAATTATTTTAAAAAAGTGTTCTCAGAAATGAGCTATCATGCGTGAAGATTCATGGCTTTCAAGCCAAATGATCAATCTTATGGCCACATTCATGGCATAGTTTGTTCAAATGATCCCGTATTGTGCACAAGAGTGCATCTTGGAATGGCAAACAATGTTGCCTAAGGAAGTTTTTATTTTCTTTGCACGGAAAATTCATTTTGCATTTTCCGAGTGCCTGAATTGAGTTTTTTTAATGAAGGACCTACCATATATTTATTGCAAAATTGTACCAAATCAATTTTATAAAATACTAGGCCATATTTAATGCACAATTGACCAAATGGTTGGGTGTAAAAAGTTTTTATCCACCTCTCGTGAAAAAGACAAATTTCCACCGATTCAGTTGGAAGCGAGTCAAATTTGAACTGCAGCTGCCTTGTAGTTTGCTCTTAATTTTTTCCAAAATCATTTCGAGTTACATAAGTATCTATTTAATCAGGGAAACATCAAAAGTTTTCCAAGATTCAACCACTAGCTAGGAACGGTCATGCCCGCCGTTTTGACCGCATTTTGAAACGGGCATAAAAAATTCAAAAAAAAATCAAAAAATTGGAAAACGTTCGCATTGTGTCATTATATGTGACCAAGTTTCCAGTAAAAATAATAAACTTGTAATACGGAAATTATTTTAAAAAAGTGTTCTTAGAAATGAGCTATCATGCGTGAAGATTCATGGCTTTAAAGCCAAATGATCAATCTTATGGCCACATTCATGGCATAGTTTTTTCAAATGATCTCGTATTGTGCACAAGGGTGCATCTTGGAATGGCAAACAATGTTTCCTAAGGAAGTTTTTATTTTCTTTGCACGTAAAATTCATTTTGCATTTTCCGAGTGCGTGAAATGAGTTTCTTTTATGAAGGACCTACCATATATTTGTTGCAAAATTGGACCAAATCAATTTTATAAAATACTAAGCCATATTTAATGCACAATTGACAAAATGGTTGGTTGTCAAAAGTTTTGATCCACCTCTGGTGAAAAAGACAAATTCCTACAGATTCAGCTGGAAGCGGGTCAAATTTGAACTGCAGCTGCCTCATAGTTTGCTATTTATTTTTTCCAAAAATCATTTCTAGTTACATAAGTACCTATTTAATCATAAATACATGGTTTGGTGGCGATACGTCGAGGTTTGGACGGTGGCCGAGGGCCCTAACTCTAGAGCGCGTAAACTCGCATGCCCGCCGCGTGGTCACCGCGTGACCGTGGCGTTGCGATGTGTTCTGGCTTGCCTAGGAATGTCTAGTGGGTTGGGCACTCCCCAGGTAGGAGCTAGTAAGAAAATCACAACATAAGATTCTCACGAGGAGACCGATCGATGCTCAAACATGAATAAGCAGCCAAGTGTTTGATTAGCGGTACGGGAAATGCACATGGCTAACGGGTGTGAGTTTTGGCTGAGGATGATCAATTACTGAGAAGACCGTCTTCACAAATTTTCAGCTCAAAAGGAGGAGCCTAGGTGGTACTTGCTTTGCAAAGTACCACACTGGACATAAATACGAATGTTGAAGCCGGGCTCAAAATAATGAATGGATTGAGCTGGCATTTGGTGGAGGATGGTTATTTGGGTATAGGAAAGCACTATAGAAAATGGATACCATTTGGACATGACAAAGTGGTACTTCCTTCACAAAGTGTTTTTCTGAACAAAATAGGAAATGAATATTTTTGAACTATGCAAGGAAGGTTTTTTTTACATATTTGACGAATATATGACCCAAAGAATTTATGAGATTTTTTTGGGAATTCTGGAAATGACAGAAATATAGGTTGCTTCACAACCTAGGGCAAAAACTGCCACATGGACATGACACATAGGCAAAACTGATGAGGTGGCGCCTAGTCATATAAACCCACCACAATTTACAAGGTTATGACCATCTATATTGGTCATGATCAGCTAGAAATAAGGCAGTGGACCAGTGCTATCTACTTTATGACCATTTCGTCTAAGGAAATTACGACCTTTCTGACCGAAATGGTCGTTATAGTTTAGGGTTTGGAGCCCCCCGGACAACTTTTGACCAATTGGTCTGAAATGGTCATAGATCTATGACCAATTCTTCCAGGATCACTGACAGAAGGTCACTAGTTGACATATTTCTTGTAGTGAAACCCATAGGCATAACCTACCACTCGTACAAGCCAAATTTAGTTTTGAAAGCGGTTTTCCATTCATCACCTTCTTATATGCGGATTTGATAATAACCACTTTTGAGATCAATTTTTGAGAAAATGGTGGCGCCGCTAAGTTCATCAAGCATATCATCTAAGCGAGGAATGGGGTGCCTATAACGAATGGTAATAGCATTGATAGGTCTACAATCCGAGCACATGTGAAAACTACCATCTTGCTTGGGCACAAGCATAACGGGAACGACACAAGGGCTTAAGCTTTCACGTACATGACCGTTGTCGATGAGTTGTTGTACTTGCCGTTGAATCTCCTTTGTTTCTTTAGGGTTGACACGGTAGGGAGCCTTGTTTGGAAGAGGTGCGTCCGGGATGAGGTCGATTCGACGCTCAATGCCTCGAAGAGGAGGTAGACCCGGAGGTAGCTCATCGGGGAAAACATCTTGAAATTCCTGCAAAAGAGATTGAAACACCAAATGTAGCTCGTGAGAGGTGTTAGTTTTTGGTTCTCCATCCTTGCACACAAGGACAAAGTGCATCACACTCGATGGGTTCTCACACACTTCTCTCATCGGGAGGCGCCGAAGATGAAGGAGTCTTGGATTTGTAGGTGCTTGCCGGAGGACGAGTCGAGGAAGGTGCCACTTGCTTGGAACTTGACTTGTCGCCGGTACTTGGTGATGCTCGAGTTGATGTAGGAGGTGCTGAAGTCGCGGGAGCTTGAGAGTAGGAGCCGTAGGTCTTGGATGAGTACTTGGCGTATTTGAAGTCATCTTGCACTTGTCGCTCGGCCTTGGTCGCTTGATGAACTATCTCAAGAAGGTTGGAATATGGTTGGAAGTCGGCGATCCTCTTGATTGGGTGGTTGAGGCCGTTCAAGAAGCGTGCCATTGTTTGCTCGTCATCTTCCTTGACATTGGCTCGTATCATGGCAATCTCCATTTCTTGGTAGTATTCTTCCACCGTCTTGGTGCCTTGCTTGAGGAGTTGCAACTTCTTGAAAAGATCTCGAGTGTAGTGAGTAGGCACAAAGCGGGCTCTCATGACTTCCTTCATGGCTTCCCAAGTTGTGATTAGTGGTTTGCCTCTTGTATGTCGTCGCTCGATCACTTGTTCCCACCAATTGAGGACGTAGTCTTGGAACTCGAGGGAGGCCATGGCGATCTTCTTTTCTTCATCGTAGTTGTGGAGGCGAAAAATGTTGTCCACCTTCAATGCCCGAGAGAGATATTCTTCGGGATCATTGCTTCCGGAGAACTTTGGCATGGTGAACTTGAGCTTGCCGTAGCGGAGTTCTTCATCTTGATAGCGGTTGTGATATTGCTCTTGCCTTGGAAAGTCCTCAAATGCTCGTTCCTCGTGATGTCGCTGTTGGCGTGGAGGAGGGTCTTGAAGCACTTGTTCCACTTGGTGTCTCTCTTGTCTTGGAGGAGGGCGAGGAATGTGCGCTTGGTTGCGCCTTTCTTGTTGCTCTTCGCGTCGGGCGGCTTCTTCTTGTATCTCGTGACAAAAAGCTTCCTCTTATTCTCTCACTTGGCGGTTGCGGTCTTCGACGGCTCTAGTGGCCTCGGCGAGTGTGCGTTGAGCTTCGAGTGCTTGTGCTTCACGGTCGAGGGCTTGTGCTTCACGTTGCTCTTGTGCTTGTCGAAGTGCATCACCGACTTGAGGGGCTTGACGTGGTACTTGTGGAGGTATTTGCTCTTACTCCATTGCTCCATGAGGGACTTGGTGTCGCATCCGTTCACGTGCTCGAACTCGGTCTTGTAAGCCATTGCCATGGAATGGATTTTCTTGAGCTTGGTGATCTTGATGATGATCACGTCGAGGAGGGCGAGCTCATGGCGGACTTGCATCATAAGAGGAGTAGTCCGAAGATTGCCGACTTGTAAGGTGACTTGAGTGGCGCCGCCTTGAAGAAGCCGATGAGGAAGACGGGCGTCGTACGATCATGTTGCAGAGCTCTTCCATTTGTGTGTTGAATTTGTCGTCGATGTTTTGACGAAGGTCGGAGGCGAGTTGTTCCAAGCGTTCACCCAATGCGACGTTTTCTTGATGAACCGCTCGTTGCGCGATGAAGAAGTGGTTCTTGGAGACGAAGCCAGAATCATCACCTTGCTCCTCGAAAAGTGGGTTCGACGACGAGTTTGGCCTATCCATCATAACCAAGTGGGGTGAGTAGGAAAATGAGAGAACAATACCAAAGTTACCTTCTCCGAGGATTGAAGATGTAACAAGTGTCACGCAATGTAATGCCACAATAGGAGAATTGGAACCGGCTTTATTTCTCACACCTACAAGTAAGAGGCTTATGGAGTAGCTCGGTTAGGATGGTGGCAAAAATTTCAAGCAAATGTTAGTCAAGATATCGATAAGGTTGAGAAGGTTCACAAAAATGCAAGTAAAGCAAATAGATCAAACCCAAAGGTATCACTAAGTACACACGCACGGAAGATAGAAGGGATCCGCACAACCAAGGAGTGAGCTCAAAATGTGCAACCACGAAAAATGCTCTTGTTGTGCGAATGCTCAAGAGACACTAGCTCGATTGCTCAAATGGGCAAGATACGCTTGTGCACCTACCTATGAGAGAACCGTGCCGTCTTCAATCCCAACTATGGTATATATGTGATGACCAAGATGATATAGGTATGCAAATGGCTCAACTCTATTGCATACAAGCTCTTTGTTTCTCCTCTTTTTCTTAAAAGCTTTTCTTCTTCTTTTTTTCTCTATGCTTGATGCTCGAGCTGAGTATGATATGAGACAAGTATATATGATATGCACGGGAGAGACTTATGGCACAAGGATGATAACACGATCACTACGGTGCACAATAGCGTGGCCCGACAATTCTCAACTTGCTAGTCTCAATGGGTAAGCAACGCAAAGGGCTCGGGCTATCAATGCAAAAAGCAAGGCAAGAAGTAAGTGTCGTCGAGTTTACCGTCCTTTCTCACGGTTAGCGGTGAAGATGTCTCCAAGTCGATGATGGTGAGGACGATGTCACACGCTCCTAAGTAGCCGAAACACCTTAGGAAACGCAAATGGCAACACAAAATCGTTCAAATGCGGAAGGTGGGTCTTCTTGTGATGATTTTTTTGGATGGGGGCTAATGGTGGTGGTAGTGGGATGAGTGGATGGGGGATGTCAAGAGCTTCTAAACGAGCTAAAGAACACAAAAAATGGACTTGGGAGGTGGAAGTTATGGCCAAAATGGTGTTGGTAGTGGGCTGATTTGGGGGGGGGGGTGCGGGCACTCGGGGGTGTGAGGTGCGGGTGCCCGGGGGTGGCTGGGCGAAATGGCCCGGGGGTGCGGGTGCCCGGGGTTCCAGGTGCGGGCACCCGGTGTTCTTCGGGATGGGCGGAAAATTTGAGGGAAAAGCAAAATTCCGCGAATTTCGTGGTGGGAAGGGTGGGGATTGTCGGGGAGGGGCTAGATCCACTTGCCAAACATCAAATCCATGGACCAAAACAACCAAATCTCACAAGATCCAACAAATTGCAAGAAATTTTTTGGGGCTATTTTTGTGGGGATTTTCGGATTTGGACGAAAAACAACAAAATCAAGCTAGCAAATGGGGGGATGGGACTCCAAGATGTGAATAAACCTGCTCATGATACCAAGATGTTGTAGGATCAAACCCTAGGTGGGATCTTTTCACACTTGGAGGGGAAAAAAAGAGGAAAACACTCAAGAACACAAGAACAAAACTCTCAAACAAACCCAAATATCACATCCACTAGAGGGGCATACATGAGATCCACAAGATTACAAGATCAATCCAAGGGGAATAGCACTAGGGTAAAGGTCTTCTCACTAGGTGAGGTCTTGCATCCAAAGAGGATCTTCTCCAAGAGTTGGGCTTGATCTCCAAGAGGAGCTTCTCCAAGTGGAGGTCTAGATCTCCTAAAGAAGGAAGATGAGCAAAGCCCTCTTTTGTGTTCTAATCTCTTTGTTAACCCTACAAATGAACTAGGAGATGCCCTTATATACTTTAGGGACGAAATGAGGGAGGATACAAGGGCAAAGCCCCGAGGAGGCACGCAGGCCCACGGTTTCGTCCGAGCACCCGGGGCCACGGGACCGGGCACCCGGACTGGTCAGAGGGGGAGGCCCAGGTTCGGCCGGGCACCCGGGGCGAGAGGGGCCGGGCACCCGGCCTGGGCAGGGGGCCGGCTGGGAGTGGGCCGGGCACCCGGGGGTCCCAACCCCGGGCACCCGGGGCGGCGCCAGGAGGCCGGCTGGAGGTATGGCCGGGCACCCGGGGCGACGCCCAGCGGTTGGAGGGGCAGGGGCCGGGCACCCGGGGGGCGCGGCTGTAGGTGGGCAAGAGCCCGGGCACCCGGGGCTGCAGGTGCCGGCACCCGGGGTGTCCAGGGGGTCTTGCCTCCCCTTCTCCTTCTTCACTCTTCTCTGCCTCTCTTTCCTTCTCTTGATCCATGGAGGCTCGCAGCTCCATCTTCTCCTTCTCGCGGTCAACTTCCTCGTACCTAAGAGCGAGCAATGTTTCCGTTTGAGGTAGAATCCCATTCTCAAGTGAAACCGAACGAAACTCGAAGAGGAGAGAGTCAACCTCGTTCTCGATGGCGCGTACACGTGCTCTTGTCATTGGTCCACTCGGTGCTTGTGGTGGTGATGGAGTGCCGGTGCGAGTAGTCGAGGGATGCTCCGCATCACATAGGTTCATAGATCACTGGCTTATAAGTTGTAAAGCTGATTAGGAGGCAGCTTTCTGTGCCTAATGAGTTTATTCCTATTCGACATGCGAGGCTCCTGGTCAGTTGCGTTTTGAAGGATTTTCTTTGGGATATATGGTATGCTACAAGATGTTAGTATATGTATTGGTTACAAGTTCTGTATATTGATAGAGAATTTTGGAACAAATAATTATGTATGGTCGTGGAAGCTGCCAAATCTTGTGCCATCACAGCCTGAATTTCTAAGTAGCCATCCCCTAATGCATGCAAAAAATATATCCAAGAGAATTAAAGAACAAAATAACATGAAAAAAGATATGTGTCGTAATGAAAAATAAATTACAAGGTGCTGATAAGTTATCAAGAGTTCTAAGATGAAACTGAGACATGAAGTGTTACGTACAAAATGCATGTATTTGATCCAAGTTCTGTATAACGGTACAAGATCCACGACAATTGGCGCCCACCTTGAGGGCAAGTGTCTATCAACATTATGGTGTAGATGGTTTTATCTTCAGTTCCTTCCGGCATCGTTCATTTCGGCGTCCTTGAGTTCGCCATCGATGGCTCGGCGTGGCATCCTGGTGCGCCGCTGAACAAGAACAACACTGATATGTTAGCTCGGGGGAGTGTCGACTATCTGCCCAATGGCTCGGGCATCCCGAGTCTTCAGCTTTCAGCTTCATACCAGTTGGCTCAGCTAGTGCCTTGCGTCGATGGAAGCGCTCGGGAAAACCTCGTCCTCAGTTTCGTTGTTCCACGAGTCAGCTTGTGGGGGTGATGGACTCTGAATAACTTTACCCCGCCTTGGAGTCAGCCTTCAAGGGGGGAAGATACTTGTAGGACTCAGTCGTCCGTAGAAGAAGTCTTCATGGCAATCAGAGGGACGTGCAATCAGAGACTCCCGAGACAAGCAATCAGAGGGACGTGCCAGTTGATCCATCTGTCGCATCCGGCAATGCTGCGGCAGGTGGTAAATGGCGCCGCGGTCCGCAACTTGCTATAGAACAACAGCAGACCGTCGTGCAACTTCTTAACACTCCCATCCTGGGAGAATCACCGGCTGACAAGGCCCTAGAGGCCGCGTGCGGACCATCCTGGCTGAGCACGCCCATTTGGCGTAAATTGAGCATAATTTGACTATTGGAGAGCAGGCGCTGCCAGCCAACAATCGGTCCTACCGGGAGGAGTATTTAACCAAAAACTATCACATTTCATGGAAACATGTCCAGAAACTATCACTTCACGAATTTGTGCCGAAAACTACCACCTTTTTTGCTAATCTGTGACTAAAAACTACCATGTCGGAAAAGTGCCCGATTCGCCTCTTCTAGACGCCTTTCTGATAGGATGGTCCCACAAGTCAGATTGACCGTTAACTTTGACTGTTATTACAAATGACGCCCACACGTCAACCCTCTTCTTCCTCCCCTCTTCCTCTCTTTGACATTTCTACAAACACGTCGTGTGCACCTGCAGTTCGCCCGAGATCCCGGAGATGTATGCCGTCGGGATGTGCCCAAGCACCGCCGCCTACGTGCAACTTAGTTGTGTGCTGGCCCGCGCCAGACGCATGCTCGAGGCCGAGGCTGGCCCAGATGCACAACCGCTCAAGGCGCGGCGCGCGGCGTGCATCCCGACCTCGGCGCTCGGCCTCTGCTGCTCGTCCGTGGCCATCAGCTCCGGCAAGGAGCAGAGCGACAGCCGCGGAGGCGGGGACGCCTTGAGCAGGGGCAACTCACGTCGGAGGAAGCCCGGGACGTCCTGCTTGGCCACGGGCCCTTGCTACTGTCCGCTGCCGCCGCAACTTCTGCTGCTTCCCGCCGCTGCTTGTTGTTGAGCACCTACAGACCACACACACATACATCAAGCAGCACATCACGATCAGCATGAATCAAACACGCACAGCATGGCAGCCTGGACGCGCTCCTGCCCGTGGCGGCGGCTAGGGGCGGTCGGCAACCAGCTCGCCTCGTTGCTCGCCGTGCACGTCGCCCGCCGTGCCCACTTCTGCTCGCCGCGTCCGTAGCGCGCCGCGCCGCACCCGCTGCTGCTCGCCCGTTCCGTCGCGTGCCACGCCGCTGCTCCCGCGCCCGCCGCTGCCGCTGCCGCACATCGCTGCCCACTGCATGCAGCCGTAGCTTCACGTGCACTGTGCTGGCTTTGCATGCTAGCTTGTGTGCATGCCGCTGCTGCCGCGAGCGTGTGCGCCGTCGTGCGTAAGTGAGCGCCGGCAGTGGTCAGCGGCGGAGGTGGCTTGTAGGTGCACACGAGGTGTTTTTATAAATGCCAAAGAAAGGAAGAGAGGAGGAAGAAGAGGGTTGACGTGTGGGCTCCATTTATTATAACGGTCAAAGTTAACGGTCAACCTGACTTGTGGGCCCATCCTGTCAAAAAGGCGTTTAGAAGAGGCGAATCGGTCAGTTTCCCGACATGGTAGTTTTTAGTCACATATTAGCAAAAATGTGATAGTTTTCGACACAAATTCGTAAGGTGGTAGTTTTTGGGCACGTTTTCATGAAATATGGTAGTTTTTGGTTAAATACTCTACCGAGAGCCAGCTACATTAGTGGTTTGACGCGAAACGTGACATCAATAAAAGCTTCACAATAGGAGGATCAGGAGACATTCGCGTTCTTCGCACTCCGATTAAAATGTCCGGGCTGCAACCTGACTGGCAAACGCAATCCAGCAACTTGGAGACGAAGTTATTGCAGATGGCATTCAACAACGATTAAAATGTGGCACCTTTTCGATTTCCTAAAGGCAAGAGTCGCACAAAATGAGATGATTTCTCAGTCTCGTGACCTACTAGCATCTCGGGAGCAAAACTGCTAGAGCGGGTAGCAAATGAGATATATGCAGCTTCGCAGGGATGGAGAATCAACGTGGCGTGACCGCAAGGATGAGCAAAAGTCCTCCCCCGCTGGCCGCTGTAGCTGCTAGTTTCTTAATTTGCTGTTCTACTTTCTAGTAGTTGTCTTTTGGAGTCTGTTGCCAGGGCGTAGGGTACGCAATGCCTAGATGATTAAGATGGGATGAATTTATTAAATACTTTGATGCGTGTGCTGTTCGTCACCTCGCTTGGCTCTGGATCATTTCCCCTCCGAACGCAGATTTTTAGAGCACTTTCACCCAGGCCCTGCTATCCCGGCTCTTCAATATTGCTTTGAGATCTGTGTGAGACAACTAACTTCGTATATGAAAGTTTCTCTTTTTTGTTTCTCTCATATAGAACATGTTTTGAACTTCAAACTTTGCAGCGCAGCAAAACTTACTAACTAGAATGTGGGATAAAACTTTCAGAATTTTTGGTCCAACATAAATACTAAAAAATATATATTTTAATCAAATAAAACTTATTTTGTATATTTATGTTGGACAAATGAATATAAATTTTTATCCTAGATTCTAGCTAGAAAGCTTTACTATTCTGTAAAGGTTTGAACTTGAAAACATGTTCTATGTGAGAGAAAAAAAAAGAGAAATGTACTTGCACAGATCTTGATGCGAAGAATGGATGGCTAGATAAGAAGGGCCTGAGTGCAGGTGCTCTAAAATATATTTTCGTTTCCCCTCCGGGGGTTTTGACATACTTGGGGGGGGGGGGGGGGGGGGGTATGTTAGGGTCGATTATGGTCTCGTAGTTTGTTTTCGAATGCTATGGTTTTCTATAATGAAAATTGGAAGGGGAGAACCCTTCTTTTATCAAAAAAAATATCTACTAGCATCTCGCAGTCGAGTGCCTGGTGGGACGACTGAGTGCTGATAGTGGCATGTTCACATCCTCGATAGTCAGGGGTTGAGCAGTCGGGCATGGGTTGGGCATGGGCCGTCACCACGTCACCGAGAGGATCCTTCTCGGGGACGTGATGACCTTTCTGCGCAACGCCGAGTGAGTTCCCCTCGGCATCATGATGACGTTTCGCCATGAGGGCACATAGATGAGCCTTGTGGACGACATGATTATTCGCCATGACAACAAAGTAATCCTCCTAGTCATCGTGATGCTTCTTCATGCCACTGAATGACTGTCCCCGACAGCGTGGTGATTCGCCTTGCAATCGTGATGCCTCTCCCTGGCTGTGGGATGATCCGCCGCTCAGGCGGGGTGACCAGTGTTGTGGGCACGATGATTAGCCTCGATGCCATGGAGATTCTCCCAAGAGACGGGGTGTCTCACCACAATATGGGGATGATCGACATTACAACGCACGTGAAGTCGTGGTTCACGGCCTAATGGACCGCACAAGAGCCGCGCAGCGCTAACAAGAATGCAATAGACCGAGTGGATCAAGAACTTCAGGCCCGTTGTGTTTCAGTCGGCATATTCATACTACCCCCTTCCCCGACCAATTCCGGATGGGCTCGGGAATTGTGAATTATGATGGCAATACTAAGCCGGAAACCATGCTAGCAGATTATCTTCTGGTCATTCAGATCAGAGGTGGCAATGAGAATATGGCCATGTGGGATCTTTCTCTCTACCTTGAGGGATTAATTAGCTCAGGCCTAGTTGAAAAATCTGCCAAGAGGACAATATAAATAGCTGTAGAGAACTCGAAGATGTTTTCTTCAAGAAGGCACATACAAACGCCCTAGAGGATATCAAGTGTTGATGCTCTGTGTTCATAAGCCTAGGAGTCCGCTCAGGATTACATTTAGATACGAAAGTAGCTCTGCAACTCAGTGGAAGGGGTGACAGAAGACCAAGTGATTCTTGCCTTCCAGCAAGGTGTGAGATATGAGCACCTCCAACTCAAGCTTGGGCGAACGGAGATAACCACCATGTGCCAATTGATGGACGTTGCCAACCGGTATGCAAATGGTGAGGAAGATGACATAATTCTGAAAGGCGGGCCACGGAACCAACCATATGCTCAGAAGGGGCAGGACAACCAAAATTAACGGAATGACAAGAGAACAAGCGCCGCCAGTTAGACGGGGTCAGTGGAGCATAGCTGGTCACTGCAGTGGCCAAGCGAAAAAAAAAAGTACTGGACAAGCCTTGTTGCATTCACAACAATGAGGAGTTTGGCCCAACTAAGCATACACTATTAGAGTGAAGGGCTCTGAAGAAGATGCAATCGGTGAAGGACAAAGAAATGACTTATGATGAAGGTGACAAGGAATCATAATATCCTGCACGTGGATACCCTGGCGAGAAGGATGTCCGGCGATTTTTCTTGGCTGCAGACCAATCGGATCCGGAAGGTCAGGAATCGGGAAGCCAACATGGCAGCCCGACTATCCCCAAATACATGAACTAGTCGGAGAAGCCCATTACCTTTGGCCGGTCGGATCGTTTACCTCATATGTCGTACCCCGAACGGCAAGCTCTTGTGGTCGATCCGCTTGTCAACAGATTTCGACTACGAAACATATTGGTGGATGGAGGAGCCTGACTGAACATATTATATGCAAGTACTTTGGAGAAAATGAGAATTCCCCGGCCGAGGCTTAATCCGACTTGATGACCTTCCACGGGGTGGTCCCTAGCATCCGAGCCAAACCACTTGGGCAGATCTTTCAGGAAGTCGTTTACGGCGACGAGAAATTTTTCCGCAAGGACTCCTTGTCCTCCGCGGTGGTCAAATTCAAGAGTGAGTACCACACCATTTTTGGCCCGATGTACACAAAAATTATGGCCCGTCCATGCTATGTGTACTTGAAGATCAAAATGTGATTGGCGAAGCGTGGATGGCCAAATTGTGACATGTGTCCTCTTTGCAAGAGGATGCAAGAAAGGGGGACTCACCTCCTCTACAAGGGCTGCTACACCAGAAGGCTATGGTCTTTGGTCATTGACAAATACCACATTCTCGGACTCGACATAAACACTTGGCCCTTGTTCGACTCGGTTGAGGTTTGGTGGGCAAGTACATGCGACAGCGCCACACCATTCAGACAAGCCAAGGCATCCCTCACCATGCTCATCTCATGGACTATTTGGAACGAGCGAAACGCGAGAGTGTTCAAGCAGAAGAGCGCGCCACCGACTACATTGCTTGCCTCCATCACGACCGAGGCTAGCCTCTTGATTATCGCCGGTGCAAAAAAACTAGGGTCCATAATATTGCGAGAGTAATTCCCATGCCGTGTAATCGGGTTGCTTCGGGGCCGGTCTTGAGATTTCGGGGGCCCGGGACGAAGTCAAGACTTGGGGCCCTCTTAATATTGGTTATCATGTATAATTTGTTTATCAGTTTTCATGGCAAAATTGTATAGCAGGTATGGCATAGGGTTTTTATAGATAGAGAATTGGAGACATACCTTCTCTAGTTGGGCGATCTGTTCGCGGTGATGTATGGCAGATTGGGCCTAGCAATGGGACGTGTTCGGCCAGGGTGCACATGAGATCAAGCGGTAGTAACACCATCACAGTAGGGCGCACAAGAGATCAATCGCGAGGGTGAACCGTGCTAGGAAGGCAATGTTGCTGCATGGTGGTGGTGTGTGATAAATAATTAAGACATGGAAGATTGCTTAACAATACGGACATTAGTACTGCACATATGTAAATTGGTTCATGAAATGCCATGTCAAAGGAACTATTCAGATTTAGTACTCTACAAAAAAACGAGATTTAGAACTCACACTACTAGAGAAAAGCTTATAGGTAGACGCTTACTAGTAGCGCGGGTTTATAACCCTCGCTACTGCTACTTACTAGTAGCGTGGGTTTTTAACCCTCACTACTAAGCAGTCTCTACCATGCCCCCCGGGACATATGCCATAGTAGTAGCGAGGGGTATGAACCCGCGCTACTACTAAGTTGATAGTAGTAGCGCGGGTTTATACCCCTCGCTACTACTAAGTAAAAGGTAGGTGAAGTCCCCATATCCTCGGCCGAATCCCTCCTCTCTCCCTCACTCTCCCATTCCCCTTCTCCTCCCACCCGTGATTCCTATCCTCACCCACCGCCGCCGCCGATCTCGCACCTCAGCGCCTTCCCCAAATTCGGTGAACTCCTCTCCCTCGGTGTCTCCCGACGCGGACAACGGCCACGTCCAGGAGGAGGAGGAGGCTGCCGCTGCTGCTGCCGGGGCCGCCGGGTCCGACACGGAGAGCGGCGGCGGCGTCCAGAGGGACGCCAATGGGGGCTCCGCGGAGCTGGCCAAGGACGGTGGCGGTGAGAGCTCTGCTTCCAGCGACGCGCGCCTCCAACTCATCTCCCACCACGCGATGCACGCATCGCATCCTTTGTTTCTTCGCCGGGGTCGCTGATTGGCCTGCGTGTTTGACGGGCTCTGTAGATTCCGATGTGGGGGAGGACGACGAGGAGGAGGAGCGGCAGGAGAAGCATCAGCACCAGGATAAGCACGAGCAGCTTCATATAGGTTTCGAGCGTCGGCTCCAACTTTGGCGGTCACCATCACCATGGACAACTTCATCCCTCCAGGACCAGCAGCTGCCATGGTTGGAGATGACGATGACGCCTAGCAGCAGCAACCATGGATGGATTTGTTTTTAATTCCCAAATAGTTAGTAGTAGCGCGGGGCGATGACCCACGCTACAGCTAAATAGTAGTAGCACGGGCGTCAACCACGCTACTACTATCAGAAGTAGCAGGAGCGAGGGTTATACACGCGCTACTGCTACAAGTTAGCTGTGGCGCCGTATCAGTAGCGCGGGCGCCCGCGCTACTAATACACCAAAAACCCGCGCTACTGCTAGGCTTTTCCCTAGTAGTGTCAAGGTTTAGGCGATGAATGATTTTCAACAGTTGCATCATTTTATTTTTATTTTGTGGTAGGACTGAATTTGTATATTGGACCAGGATTATCAGTGCTGGAAGTCATAGGTAGGAGGTGGAGCGGCTTCGTCTTGCATGGAGATTCGGTGGAGATGTCAAGTCATGCCTGGCCGACAGCTACTACGCTTTGTCATGCCTGGTCGGCAGGTGCTACGCACGACAGATCTCCTGAGACTTCAAGTTGTGTCAGCTGGTGGTACTTGGAGGCATGGTGCTGAGGTGTACCGTCGGGGACCGCTACGTGCTCAACATTTTGAGCGCAGGGAGGTGCTGAAGTTGGGCGCCGTGATGGCGTCGAAGACAGCTAGATCGGGCAAGGATGATGCGTCAGTACAGCTCTGAAGATGGTGTGGTGGCAGTTGGCGGCGGCGGCGGCCTCTGAGAGCGCACCAGACCAGTGTGTGCCCCATACCCGGCAAGTGGCTTGGTTGGGGCCTCAGGTCTTAGATGTTAGGCTTGGCTGCGAGGTCTGTGGTATTAAGCCCGGACTATCATCATCCCTTTATCAACTAGATAGGAGTAGCTACAGATGTTGCCTAGATGGTGGCTTCATTGATGTATTTCTTTGTAAGATCTTTTGTGAATCTTATATTTACTAATTGGAGACACCTTTGAAGCTTTCTAATTAATCCACATCACATGTCCGATGTTTCTAAAAAAAAGCAGCCATCCGTTCCAAAGAGATGGTCTCCGTCTAAAAAGATATAGCCTACTTCCCATGCAACTCTACCTGTGAAAAGGAAACCAAGATGGGATTCGTGAAGCTTTCAAAAAAAAAAGATGGGATCCGTGAAAGTCTTATTCCAATTGAAAACAGAAAAACATCTCTCCCTGAAACATCTCCTGGGCTCCGGTGTAGTTTTTTATAGGCACTAGTAAGTATGCACGTGCGTTCACGTCTCGACAAAAAATATATTTCATAATTCTATTAATAATGTAAACCTACTTTCTGTGAAGCCGAAATCTCATGCAGATAGCATATAATTTCTAAATCCTTAAAATGACTGGAAATATCATGCTTTATGAATACATGCCCAAGTCCATTGCGTAACAAGTACCGAATATAGTTAACTATATTGATACAAAATCAGTCCATGAAGAAAATTAAATTGTGGCCAAGTATACGCCCCCTCCCCCCCCCCCCCCCCCCCCCCCCCCCCCACAGTGCATCTTGGCAACCAACGCCATCACTAACACCTCGCGGGCAACCATTGTACTATGTAGATGCTTATCATGTAACGCAGATATAATTGTTTGTCATATATCGCACCCATGACCTCTTAAACTGCATAACTGACACAATTCACGTGTTATTCATAGCTTAGAGTAATCATTAGATCTAAACTAAACTAAATTTGAGGTATAATACTCCCAACCAAAGAAAAATACATTTTCAATCTTATTTTCTTTTAGTTGGTACCTAAGAATGTGTCACTGGCAATAGGCACCGGGAAAAAAGATATGTAAGTGTGTATATAGAGGCAATGGAACTTAGTAGTTTCCACACAAGCTCATTAAATGACACAATTCATCATAGTTCTGAGATACAAGTTTGCGCATCTAAGAAACAAAACATTGCTAGTCTTATTTTTTTGAGATACCAGTTTGCGCATCTAAGAAACAAAACATTGCTAGTTCATACAGAAACAAACCATCAAGTTGCATCAATAAGACATCCTCGCCCCTGCGATTGTACCAAGCAATGTCAGGAACACGTGAAACCAGTCACGGAACTCTCTAACGGATAAATTAGATGCACAAACCAGTAAAGGTGGAACCACGCTTACTCATAATCTGAAGGTCCTAGCTAATGTAGTTCATTTATGGTCATTTAGTCTTAATCCTTCCATGACAAAGTCCAGAGCAACGTAGGTATTTGCAACCTGTTATTCCAAATAGTAGTAAGCTTCTCTCGTGAACGTTCACAATAAAGCACATACCCAGTTTATAATAGTTTGGAAAATAAAAAACAGAACATTGGGATTATATATGTCAAATAGCTCTTGGTGAGAAACAACAAAATCCAACAATGAAATTATCCAAACCATGATGACCTCCTAATTTCAATAATCTCCTCGTACCCTAGAATTCCCATTGTCCCTCTCAACAAACACATCCAGTTCTCCGTCGTGCTAGAACGAGCTCTCGGCGCGTCCTCGCCGTCGCCATTAGCTCGCCAAAGAAGCAGTGGACGCAGAGCAACACGTGAAGCCGGAGCCCGAGTGGTCAGCGGCGGCCGGGGTACAAAGCAACACATGCAAAGGGAGCCCTCGCTGTCCGCAGTGGCTGGGATACAAAGCAACACGTCGCAAGAGCCCCCCTGGTCGGAGGCGGCTAGGAAACACGTGCAGCCGGAGCCCCTGTGGTCGGCGGCGTCCAGGATATAGGGCAACAAGAGCAACACGTGCTACATGGCCTCCGGCGCCATGTCGGTCCAAGGGCGTCCTGTTCGTCGGCCTCCTTGAGTCATCGCACATGATGAACACCTCGGCATACGTGCGCAACAACCCCACGTCGACAACCTGCACACCCAACTCCATGGCTTCAAGTCGGCTGCGCAGACCGTCATTGTCGCACCGTTGCGGGCCGATTAGTTGATAACTGAATTTAGTTTTCAGACTTGTTAACTGAATTAGCCCATGTAGCCCTTGCTACTTGTACATTTTCAGACTTGATAACTGAATATACTTTGGGAAAAGAGATTAGGATGGGTCATCGCGCGTGATGAACACCTCGGCATACGCGCGCAGCAACCCCACGTCGACGACCTGCACACCCATCTCCATGGCTTCAGGTCGGCTGCGCAGACCATCGTTGCCGCACCGGGCCGATTGGTTGATAACTGAATTTAGTTTTCAGACTTGTTAACTGAATTAGCCCATGTAGCCCTTGCTACTTGTACATGTTCAGACCTGCTAACTAAATTTACTTTAGGAAAAGAGATTAACCATTCCATTTCCTTGCACAAACAAATCGACATGACGTTACCTTGCCATCGGCAGACCTATTGTTCGTATACCTTTTTCAGACCTCAAAGCCCTTTTGACAATCACAGCTAAACCAAAATGCCCAAACTTCGTCCGAATTTTTAAATTCCATGCCAACATGAGGTACCAAAACAGACAATATAGCTATGCAATTGTAAAGTAATCATGAGCAAAAAACACTTATGCAAGTGTCATATTTCAGGATGAGAGAAAAGTAAATGTGAAAGGGAAAGCTTGGTACCTCATGTTGGCATGGTACCATGGTACGATGTGTTAGCCTCTTCTTCCATCTCAATAGACAAAATACAAGCCCGGCTGATTCTTCTTCTTCTTATAAAAGGGAAAGCTTGATCAAGTTGAAAGCAGTCTCTTCGATCAAAATTCTGTCAGTTCTAGGGAGCTATTCATGGGAACATGGCATGAGAAAGGGAAACTTCACCAGATTGAAAAGGAGAGCAGGTCGTCCTCACGGGCTGCTTCTTCCACGAATAAAAGGGCAGATGTTGATCAAGTTGAAAGCAATATGATGTTCCTAATTCCATCAATTCCAGTTAGCGATTCATGGGGAAGATAGCATGAGAAAAGCTAACTTCAGAATTACGTACAAGATTGAGCACGTCGTTCACCGGCGATCGATTCCTTCACCAGAACATGATTGAAGAACAGCGCAGGTCGTTCTCCTCGATCCACTCCTTCACCAGAGCAGGCTCACCCTGCGGCTCGACTCCAGGGACTTCCTCCCGCAGGAGCAGGGCCGGCACCAGAGCTACAGGTCCCACGTGCTCGCCCGCCTACACCGCGACTCCCGGGCCGCCGACCTGAAGCCGGCCAACACCACGCCGGTCTTCAAGGCGTCGGCAACAGAGACACAGGGGCCATGGTGTCCGGCGTCAGGCAGGGCAGCGGCGAGTACTTCTCGTGCGTCGGAGTGGGCCGGCTCGCGCGACAGCTCTACATGGTGCTCGGCGGTGGTAGCGACGTCACCTGGCCGCAGTGCCAGCCCTGTGCCGACACATTATGTAGATCCACATGCACGCACAGGATACCCGCCATCGCCTGGTGCTGATGCGCCGCAAAATCAGTCGCAGGTCTTGGACCTCCGGGGTTTGACCTATCCTCTCCACCACCGATTCCTTTTCTGCGGAGGCGCAACCGGCTAGGGTTGGGGGGGCATTGAATCGGGAAGGATGTGAGGGACGGAGCAGGCCTAACAGCGCAGCAACGTGGCACAGGCGGAGGCTCGATGCAGGTATGGAAAAAAAACGCCTTATTGTCGAATCGTTACTTTTCACTTGCGGGTGGCATGGTGGGTAATTTTCTTTAGAGGTGGAGTAGGATCGGTCAATGCAATTTGCTAAATGCACACAAAGTATGGATTAGATTAATGCTAGCTGTTAGATTAAGTTAATGGGTCTAATCATGCGGTGGTAATGGATTCAGGTACATTCTGTGAGGTGCACTGAGGGTAATTGTGGGGTGCACTTAAGAAAATTCTTGTTGGATTGTTTAATAGTAGTATAGATGTAGATGTAGATCAGTCAATGCAATTTGCTAAATGCACACAAAGTATGTATTAGATTAATGCTAGCTGTTAGATTAAGTTAGTGGGTCTAATCATGCGGTGGTAACGGATTCAGGTACATTCTGTGAGGTGCACTAGGGGTAATTGTTGGATGCACTTAAGAAAATTCTTGTTGGATTGTTTAATAGTAGTGTAGAAGATAGTGTAGAAGCACGACTCCTCGAAAATTCACTGGCGTGCTCGTCCGCGCCTGCTCACGGTATCTCGGGGCGTTGGTTCGCGCTGGGATATGGATGGTCGCCGTAGTCAAAGGCGGGTACGCGGGACAGTTAATGCGTATGATCGTTTGGACGGTGAGCGTGAGTGCGTGACGGACGTCCAGGACATAGCGACGGAGTTAAGGTACTGTATCAACGTGTGTGTCGTAGGTGCAAACAGCAGACTACAGAATTATAAACCCAAGGATAGACATAATGGCGACAGCAGCACACATTGATCACTCGCAATCTGTACTATTCGAAGTGCCAAATGGCTACGGAGCCCTCAACAACACAACAGTCTGCAGATTTTTAAATGCAAATCTGCTCCAAAGTTGCATTCTCAACAACATGGAGCACAACTTATACAAATATATTAAGTTGGCTAAGCAAGCTTGCACGTCATTCATTTGAAATGTTGGGCGTCCTTGCTCTCTTTGCTTTACACGTGTTTACCTATATATATGTACTGGTTCAACACTGCTTTTTGAATTCTTTTACGCCCTTACGATTTACGCGGTGATCATCACTATTTTCATCAGAGCATGATTAATAATATAACCAGCTGCTGCCTATAGTATTTTGCCATGTCATCTGTAGTCAATGCAATAGTTAATATGTAATTTTGCCATGTCATCTGTAGTCAATGCAATAGTTAATATGTACAATATTTAGAAACAAGTGCGTAGCACTATTTTTTTTTACATATGACCCACCTTTCACTCATAAAAATTCCTCAAGCGCGTGCTACAGTCGGTTATAATATACAACCTACTTCTCTTCTCTTTCCTATTCTCTCTATTTCAACTCAAGAAAAACATAAAATTTAAATCCTTACTGTTGTCATGTCATCTATAGTCAATGTAATAGTCAATATGTACAAGATTTCCGCAAGAGAGTAGAGTTCTGGCACATGGGTGTGCGCGCTTCTGGTTTTTAAAATGTGTTTTAAACATATTTTGAAATGTCAACAAATTTCAAACAAAAACTTGGTGTGTACATCTTGATATTGTACAAGCTTACAAAGTTGTTTCGTGAAAAACCGACAACTTATGTGTCGCGTGTGAAAAAAAAACAAAATTCAGTGTTAAAAATGCTTCTCACGAAACATCATTTTGTCTTTTTTACACAAACCACAAAAAATGTTGGTTTTCTTTGAAACTTAATGTGCACTTTGAAATATATTTTCGCGTGCAGGAGCGCGCACTCCCAGGAGCACCAACGGATTTCCGCAACAAGGTAGTACTATTTTTTTAACATATGACCCAGCTTTCACTCATAAAATTTCTTAGAGCGCGTGCTACAGCCTTCTATGAATGTACAACGTGCTTCTCTTCTCTCTCCTCTTCTCTCTGTTCCAACTTAGCAAAAACATAAAATTTAAATCCTTACAGCCCATTTACATCACCTTATTACTCTTATTGCCACAAAGCTTCCCAAAGTTGCGTCATACATGTCTTTACTTTTTTCAATGCATATTACAATATTTTTTTATGGACACCATTTTGCAAAGTTTTGTTTTAACCTTGCAAAATTAGTATTTGCTTGCATGCTTTAGGCTGCAATGATTCTCTTCAGTTTGTTAATCATAGTGATTAATTGGTGCAACCATATACTTCTTTTTATTTGTTCTGTTATTTCTGGACAGAACAACAACAAACTATATGCTTCAACTATAGAAAAATTGTAAATGACAAAAAAATATTGTTGCTATAATGCTATTTCCTATGGTAGACGGTGAATAAGACTCTGCCTTTTGTTCCTAGCATATTAAATACATTGGACCGGTAGTCTCGTCATGTACTGTTGGAACATGTAAACCCTGCCGTGACGGGATCGTTTTGTCAAGCGACGGGGATCACCGTACATTACTGTTCCAAGCTACGTATGTCTGCTTTGGCCCTTCGCTCGCATTCAATGCCCCGTAACACTTGCCATCGTTTGATTCGTACACTTACCGTGAGCACGCGAGGCCGTGTGCACCATCGCCGTTCCTCACGACTCCTTTACAAAAGAAAAACATCTCCTGAAAAGAATAGATAACATCTCCCTGGGCTCACGTATACATTTTTAAGACAACCACGACTCCTTTACATGGCCGCACCTTTAAATCCTTCTCATTAATCCATGTCATTGAAACTATTTACACCATTAATTGTAAAATTTACATCCAATATAAAAAAGAAAACATGCAGAACAAATATGATCCATACAAAAAAATGTTATCTGTCACGTCCGATGTTGTAACAAAAAGCATCCATCCGCTCTTTCAAAAAAAATTGTGTCAACTATAATACCTAAATAGTTCATCCCCACTATCTTAGTTCTCTTAACATGCAAACTATCTTACCCGCAAAAAAAAAACATGCAAACTATCCACATCATCCTATATGACCCACACCTTTCAACTAGAAAAACCCATGCTACATTTACATGCATGCTGTCCACGTCATCCCACATGCCCCACACATCATGCGATACAACTTTTATTTACTCCTTGATGGTTTGCTCTTCAGATACGTCTTTTTTATTTAGCACAAAAGATCAGCCATCGTTCGATCGGTCGCTCTTCCATCTTCTATAGTGAGGTAGTCAAAGAGGCCAGGTACATCTAAGACGCTGCTTGATCTACACATCTCATCCCATCCCTTCCTCTTCCCCTATATGTGTATCTTCCTCCATTAAGTTAGTATCTAGGCAACCGAACAAGTGCTGCTCTACTAAGATGATCCCTTCGATCTATAAAGCACTTGGAGATCAAGAGCCCCTCCATATACTCCTTCGAATCTTAATCTGGTTGTTCAAGCCTATAGAAGCTGAAGTGTTGATTGTGCTGTCGATGCCGTCGTCATATCATCGGTTCAATCAAATCCGATCACTGTTTTTCTTGAATTCACCCAAAAGCCAACTTACAGCCTGCGTCTCTCCATGGATTACTCCGTATTGTTGGCAGGTAATACAATGCTTTTTAGATTATGCAATTGGTGACGCTGGAAAAGTTAAAAACTTTGTTCTTGCGATCTCAAGCGATTCTATTGTGTTAGCCAATGCCGTTTCTCATATGAGCAAGTCTAACGGGCCGTTCTGCGCGGCCATGCATGAAATCATGCCGCACGCATCTAGCATCAGCTCACACGTACAGATAGGATTAGGCGCCTGAGTGTTGTGTAAAGCGTGCATGTATACCCCTCCTCTCCCCTCTGATGCATCTCATATAAAACTGTACCCCGGAGTGGATGAATACAAGTAAGTTTTTCTTGGACCGCCATACCATTCTTTGCTATATTATATTCATAACAGTTGTTCTTAATTGCCGAGTTATTTCCGTTCTGGCTGTATTGGCTGATACAGAAAAATTCTTGCAGCTTTCTGTTTTGTCTGGATGAACCACTCGAGTGATTGGTGTTTTTTTTTACTATATCCGATTGATGATATTTCCTCAGTTTATTCTGACGTGCAGAAGCATTTTGTATCAGGGTGTGACGTGGACGCAAAATAAACTTTGTGCATGAAAAAATCATTTCCATGAGCCCATCGACGTCTGACCCTAGAATCCATGACTTTCACTAATTGCTATATGAAGTACGTAGTACTGTTGTGCTGTAATCTCTGTGACGACGTCATCAAGTGAGATAGATGCATGGCAAAGAATATGTCCTATGCTAGAGTGACGTGCCAATAAAATGTACTCCCTCTGCAAATGACTATAAGACATTTTAGATTGCTAAAGTAGTGATCTAAAAGGTCTTATATTCAGAGGGAGTATGAGTTTGTTCCTTATTTCCTACAGCCACAAAAATGGTTCTTGATTTTTAAGATGCACGCATCAGTTGGAAAAGATTATCATATTTATCTACGTTGAGCTATCAAATTAGTTCACACATCTACTTTCTTACCATATGTAGTTACACTCTATACTTCATATATAATTGTGAGGGTAAAGGTAATTCATGTTATATCTTTTTTTTGCGAGGAATTCATGTTATATCTTTTGACAGCAGAAAACTAGAAAAATCATTTTTTGTTCATATTTATCTATCCTACTTTTTGCATTACTTTTCCTTTTATAGAGGCCTGCTGTTACGAACTCATCCAAATGTTTCATATTCAACTCACATATACAAGATGCAGTGTTCTCTGTTATTTCTTTGAGAATTTCCCTATGAGAAGACCTCACATGTTACATCATCGAAAATGCATGCAGCTTCTTACAAACGACACTATAGATTCTACCTAAAATCAGTAGAGCTTGCAGAACGGACAATGCTGGGCAGGGGCTGTCGCTAGAGACCACCGCGGCCAGGTTCAGACGCGGCCTTTCAGTTGCAAACCGGACAATGCTGGGCAGGGGCTGTCGCTAGAGACCACCGCGGCCAGGTTCTATTTTCGGCATGCAGGGCGATGAGCGCTTGCAGAACGGTTGAGGAGGCAGCAGGACAGGCCTTCCTCATGGGGATCACCGCATTGTCAGCTATGCACCGAGGAGATATAATCATCGAGACTGATTGCGCAATGATTGCCAAGGAACTGAGGATGGACTCCTCAAATCGATCGGAGTGCTTCCCAGTGATTAGCGATATAAAAAACACGGCAATGCTGTTCAAGTCTGTTGGAATCAATGCTTTGAAACGCTGCAGGAATTCTCTGGCCCACGAGCTGGCGGCATACAGCAGACGGGAGGGAGACCTGCTGATTATTGCGAACGTACCAGAGGGGCTACGTCCGCTCATGCTATCTGAATGTAACAACTGAGGGGTTGTGGTGTTTGGGTAGTCATTCTCAAAAAATAAATAAATCAGTAGAGCAATCGCCTTTGTAATCAAGAAAATTGTCATT
This sequence comes from Triticum aestivum, assembly GCF_018294505.1. NCBI lineage: Eukaryota > Viridiplantae > Streptophyta > Magnoliopsida > Poales > Poaceae > Triticum > Triticum aestivum. The sequence goes on along the minus strand of NC_057801.1, from coordinate 841,920,416 downwards.
AGTCTCTCCAGTCAGCTTCTACTTGCAATTGTACCATACCAAATTCTTAACATATTGTTCCTGTTTATTTGGTAATGACTTTCATCCACAATTTTTTTATTTGTTACACTGTTTGCGACTATGAATTAACCTCTGGTACGACTGCGGTGATACAACATTCCCGCAGCAATGCGCGGGGTATCATCTAGTTTAGAAAAAAACTCTACCGATAAAAAAAAGAGATAGAATCCAGTTGATGGCCAGTGAAACTCCATAAAAAAAATCTTCTGCCGATCGATTAAAAGAGGAAAAACATCTTCCTCGGCTCCTGTACCTGGTCATTGACTCCACGTCCCCTTCAATCCTGCTCTCTAACATATGGCCAGTGGTGGCGATTTCTCACCAAAGGATGTCCCCAACTCCCCATCACCAGCAATTGCGCTCTCCCACCCTCATGGCTAGCGGCAAACTGCAAAGAACCTGAAGCCATGTGCTGCGAGGGATGATGAGAGCTCGACTATGACCCCTAGCGGTGATCAGTCTTCCTCATTGTTAGTGTCGCCACATCTCCCTCCACCCTCCCCAGGCATCCAAGTACACTCACGTTTGTGATATAAGGCCAACTATCAAGTACGACATCTAACAAGTTCTTCTTGGCTTCATCTTTGGAGAAGAGTACAATCTAACCATGATAATTGTGGATTAATGGTCGATGCAGTTTAGGATGAGGTGTACCAATTGTGGTCTAAAGTAGATTGTGTTGTTGTGGTAATTGGTAAATTCGCCATCGGAGGACCTACATTGGACACACCAATTTATGTGTCCAATGTGGTCCAGTTCGTCGTTGGTTCTCCAACTCCAAATGCATGTAAAACCTATCCTGAAATTTTTGAATGTGCTACTTGATTTTTGGATGTCTGGACTCATGCCAAAACAAAGCGTCAGATAAATATAAAAATTGCTATGTACATGCCTATCCATGAGCACACTTCGCCCGATTATGTATTAGAGGAGCGGACTAGATTCAGCTACATCCAATGTGGCCAGGTGCAGTGTAGTGGTGTCGTGATGCATATGTGGTGAATTATCTGCAGTGTCACTTAGTACTATGCATGTGCATAATACCATATTTTTTAAAGATGTACTACTTTGGCAGGCTTGCATGCGATTGGTGAATTACATGAATTTTTTCAGATGATTCTTTCTAGGAGCAGATTGATAATATGTATATGCATATATTATACATCTATACATGTCTTTATTTTGGCCTTAGAACAAAGTGAAAATTACCTATTAAATCATCTTTAAATACATATAAATTAATGACGTAACAATAAAATCTGGACATATCATGCGACACAAAGATCTCATATAAACACATTATTATTTATGTGATATAGATATGTATAAAGTATGGATAGAACTTTTTTAAAAATTCCATTCACGTTAATCATAAAAGAAATTCTTTACGAATTTATTGGTTGAGACAAGAAATTAAAATTTGAATAATCTGTGCTGCATATAGTAATGAAAATATACAACAAATTCTTCTTTGTATATCTATATTATCTGCTATGATATCTGGCATGTTGATAGAAAACCATGCACGTATGTACAAAAATAGACTTTTCATAATTCCACCATGCTAGCGTGGCAAAAAGATAAAGAAATATGTCTTTTTTAGTAAGGACAAGACGTGAAGATATATGTTACAATAGGATACTTGATCTTTTTACCTTTTAGAAACTTATAGGCCACGAATCCATGATACATGCAACAACATATGCATTTGTAACCATGTCTTTCTACAAACATACCACATATATCCTCTGACTTATATAACTTTCATAAGTTAGCATATACATATTTCCACATTTCATCTGTAAATATGTGGTTCCTCGCCATAACACAATGACAATATTTATAAGGTTTTCATGCAACTGGACACAATCTAATCACGAAATAGCCTGAAGCCATGTAACATTGTCGAACCCTATGTCCAACAAAGATAGCCATGTAGCTTTGCCGAACCCTCACAAAATAGTCTGAAGCCATGTAACAATATCGACATACTCATATTATTGTCCGACATTTCTAATTAGTAACAAGTTTTTCTATCTAATAATAGAAGTGCTAGCCCGTGCAAATGCACGGGTTTATGACTAGTAATTAATAAAGCCGATGCATGCATCGCCCAGATGGAGAGGCCGGGTTCTTCCTCCTTCTCTAAAAAAAATCTTGGGGAGAATCTTGAACACTGGTAGAAAAAGGGCCTATTGTCCCGGTTGGTAAGGGCCTTTAGTCCCGGTTCCTGAATTGGGACTAAAGGGTCGGTACTAATGCCCTGACCCTTTAGTCCCGGTTCAGTCCAAAACCGGGACAGATGGGCCTCCATGTGGCCTGTGCGCCGAGCCCAGGTAGGAGGGCCTTTAGTCCCGGTTGGTGGCATTAACCGGGACCAATAGGCATCCACGCGTCAGCATTTCTGTGGCTTGGGTTTTTGATTTTTTTTTGAAAAGGGGGGGGGGGGGTTGGGGGTTTTGGGGGTTTAATTTAGGTGTTTCATATATTGTGTTAGCTAGCTAATTAATAGAGAGAAGTGTCATCTCTTTTGTCCGTGCTTGGTCGACGCTACGTACTATACATACGTATAGAGAGGACTAGCTAGACACGCTAGCTAGCTAGTAAGCAAACGAAGGAAACAGAAGATCGTCATGAACATATATGCATACAGAGAGAAGTGATATCGACCACCTCTCCTTCTCCGAGAGATTGGTCGAACAACAAGTTCTCCTATATCTATCCGACACTACCGGCTACATATATACAATAATTAATTATCTTTTACAAATATAATCTCCTAACATACGTACGCGTGGTCCACATAGTATTCTCCGTCTTCAGAAATCACGTGGTCAAGAAAGAATGCCACCAATTCCTCTTGAATTGCTCGCATGCGATCTGGTGCTAGGAGTTCATCCCGCATCCGAAACATCTAATTTTAAGAAGGGGGTCAATACATATATATATATATGAATGAATGAAACTCAACACAAATGATGGTAATAAATTAAAATTGTGAATATTGTTATTTACGCACTTCATATTGTTTGTCAGAGTAGCCCCGCTCACAGGTCGTGTGGCGGATGGACTCGCAAATGTAGTATCCACAGAAATCATTCCCTTATTCCTGCCACAACCACTTTACAAGAAATATAGGTCAATCAAACTGATAAGCAAGAATGCCAAATGGTATTGATGAAACTAGCCTTTGAATCACTAGGAGATGCGTGGAATATGCTACTATAGTACTTACTTTCGGGTGTCTAAATTGCAGCTTCTTCGGCAGTCCCGGAGCTTTTTTGGTGAATTTTCTCCAAACCCTGCCATGCAAAGAAAACAATTACTTGATATCAGAAATGAACAAAGTTGCTGATATGGTGGATAATGATCGATTTAACTTACTTCTCGAGCATTTCAGTCATGTCCGCATACTCCTTCCGATTTTTTCGTTTGGAGTCTAAGACAATTACTACTCCCTGCTCAAGCTTAATCTCTAGGAGAATATAGTGGTACCTGCACACGCATGCATAACTCATCAATATTACATTACTATAACCTGGACTAATAAGGGAAACCGAATATGCCACAAGACAGTAACACTCACCTGAAGTTGTAAGGAAAGAGTATTATATCTTTGTGTTCATTTATTACCAACGATTGTAGCAAGTTGGCCTCGGTATTTTCGGCATGATATTTAACCTCAGTTGCATCTATGAGATTTGTGTTAATGAACCCAATATCACCCACTTGTCTTTTCTTCAATTCGGCGATCTTCAATCTGCATAATATAGCGAGGATAATTATAAATACATGCAATGAAAGAGCTGAGTTATATAGAGAGACTTAATGACAGAAGTAGTACTACTTACAGACAGTAGCAGGTGACCGTTGCTTTATCGAGGGCCAATTGATTGAAAAACTGATAGAACTCCTCAAATGGAATAGGCAACAGTTCAATTCCAACGAGGTCATGCTCCTTTTTAACTCTCACATACAAAGTACTCCTCCCGTCAGACTCTGTGCAGGTTTTCATGTACCAATCATGCAATCTTTGCATCATCGTTGATAGAGATCTTTCATCTTTGACGAGAGGCTTCCCGTACTCGTATCTTTGTATCTGCACCTCCAAGAAATCATAATGTACATCGTCGGACAGGTAATCTCCAGGATTGCTATAACCGGGCACCATCCTCGGATCGACGATGTCGCTAGCAGGCACCTTGAGCGGGGGGCACGATTGCTTTGCTTGTTCGCCGAGCTGGGCAATTTGTTTCCCAGCTCGTCGTTCTTTCATCCTTTGATCACTAACAGTACTTCCGACCTCTCCGCTTCGGCAAATGCCTTCCAATAATGCGCTCATAGTTGCCTTTCAGCGGAGACTTGGGTGGTTTTGTCAGGGCAGCCAGAGTGCGCTTCGCTTTCACCGGATCTACCTTCTCCTCCGGAGGTGGATGTCTCTGTGCTTTCAACCCTTGAAACCAGTCCTTCACTTCGGTTCGCGCGATCTTCGCATTCTCCTCCGGGGTCATCTCGTATGGTAACTTCTCTGGAGTCTTCAGAGAAGGACCGAATCTGTATGTCCTCCCGCCTTTTGCTATACTGCTAGACGCCGGCAGAGCAGACGGAGCGGATGTCTTCTTTTGTTGCTTACGAGGTGGAGGAGAAGGACTACGACGCGCCGGAGCAGCTGAAGCGGCGGCGGGTCTCTTCCGCCCTTGCTGACGAGGCGGAGAAGGAGGAGGCTGGCTGCTCGGGCGCGCCGGCGCAGGCGGAGAAGGAGGTGGAGTGCCGCCACGCGCCGGAGAAGGAGCCGGCCGAGTGCCCTGATCGTCACTCGCCGGAGGAGGAGGCGGTGGAGGAGGCGGAGTGCCCTGACTCACCGGAGGAGGAGGAGGAGGGGGAGGCGTCCAGTTCAGAAGGTTGATGAGATCCTTCGGCCATAGGCATGGAGTCTTCAGAGCAGAACCCAGCCGAGTCTCCCCTTCACCGGTAGGGTGGTCAAGCCGGAGGTCCTCAAATCCCTCCATTATTTCATCCACCATCACCCTAGCATATCCTTCTGGAATCGGCCAGCAGTGAAAAGTTGCGCCGGATTCAGTAGGATAAACAGAGCCAACAACCGCCTTGACCTTCAAATTCATCCCTTGCGCCATAAGGTTGGCAATTTTGAACCTCCATGATAGCATCCACGGGATAGCTGGAAGTAGTCGTGAAGGCATGCTCCGACTGAAGCAGCTCGGTGGAAGCCACGCTACTTCTCCGCTGAGATGGCGGGGTAGCTTCGGGGGAAGCTTCGGCAGGTCGTTTGCTGTGATTTGCTTCTCGTTCCTCTATCGCTTGTATCCTTGCGTGCAGCGCCTGCAGTTCGGTCTGCTGCACTTTCTTCCTCCTCTCCTGGCATTTGTAACCGCCTGCGTTCGGAAACCCAGCCTTCCACGAAAAGGAGCCTGGCGTGCCTTGTGTCCGTCCAGGGTGCTCAGGATTCCCGAGGGCCATTGTGAGCTCGTCGTTCTCTCTGTCTGGAAAGAACGTCCCTTGCTGCGCTGCTTCGATATATTGCTGAAGCCTCTTGACTGGTATGTCCAATTGATCGTCCGTCCAAATGCACTTCCCTGTTACAGGGTCCAAGGTTCCGCCAGCCCCGAAGAACCAAGTCCGACAACGGTCTGGCCAAGTCATTGTCTCTGGTTCGATCCCTTTATCAAGTAGATAATTCTCAACCTTGGCCCACTTAGGCTGGGCTATGAGGTAGCCACCTGACCCCGTGCGATGGTGAAGCTTCTTCTTCGCAACATTTTGCTTGTTTGTCAGCGACATCTTTTTACTCTTTTCCGATGTCTTGTGGGCCACAAATGCGGGCCAGTCATCTCTGATCTTCTCATATTTGCCCTTGAATTCTGGGGTCTCTTTTTTATCGACAAACTTATTCAGGTCTTTCTTCCAATTCCTGAATAGGTCTGCCATCTTCTTAAGAGCAAAAGACTTGATTAATTGCTCAACTGGCTTCTCCGGATCATCCTCTGGCGGTAGGGTGAAATTTGACTTCAGCTCAGTCCAAAGATCATTTTTCGGCATATCATTGACATAAGACACCTCAGGGTCTTCGTTCTTAGGCTTATACCATTGCTGGATGCTAATCGGGATCTTGTCCCTAACCAGAACCCCTCACTGAGCAACAAATTCTTTCTTTGTCCGGATGGGTTCAATCGGTTGGCCGTCGCACACGATTGCTATGATCTCAAACCTTTCATCCGAGCTCAACTTTTTCTTCGGGCCTCGTCTCTTTACCGAAGTTGTGCTCGATCCGGAGGGCTAGAAAAAAGAACAAAGACGAGAGTTAATTAATATGTGTACATACCAAAACAATGAATGCATCAATTAGCTAGTCAGCACATGCTTAACTACTATATATACCTGGCCGAACTCGGTTCAGTCACCGGAGCCGTCCTCATGGTCTACTGCTTCTTCACCCTGTCTTTCCAGACCATCGGAGCCATCATAATCATAGCCAGCTGCTTCTTCACCCTCTCCTTCCAGACCATCGGTGTCGTTGAGAAACATCAACGAGCAGACGGCATCACTTCCTTCTGCGATTATGTCCCTCAACAATGCTTCTTGTGCTTCGTCTCGGGGGTTGTCCATAGTTTCTACAAATATTTACAACATGGCAATTATTATTCAAACATGACATATATGGATATATTAGTGGCAAACGTATAACTAGATAGCTAGGTAATCACAATAAGGAATCATATTAATCAGTGGCCTCGACGCTGCTTCTCTAGGGTTTCGGGTGGCCTCGACAACGCTTCAATGGTTAGGGGTGGCCTTGAGAACGCTTCAAGGAGTGGCCTCGACATACGTACATGGGAAAATAATATGCTTGTTTTTTCCTTCTTAAAAATGCATGAAGCTATCGGGAGGGGGTATATCGACAACAACAACGACGACACTACATCTATGTCCCACAAGTGACGTGGGCATCGACGCCCGCGTCACTTGTGGGACGTGGATGTAGTGTCCGACACCAACGGCCACATGTATCTCACACCGACGATACTTTCTATTTAATTAGGGTTTCCTCTACCGCTCGGCGACCCTCGATGACCCTCGTTCCCAATAGAAAAAAGAGGAAGAAGAAGAAAAAAAAAGAGGAGAAGAAAGAATAGAGGAGATTCTTCTCCTCTTCTCCTCTATTCTTTCTTCTCCTCTTTTTTTTCTTCTTCCTCTTCTTTTTTTATCCTCTTCTTCCTCTCATGTTCGACGACCCTCGACCCCGATAACATATTTTTTCCCCGATAACATTTTTCTCTCCGAGAGAGTTAGTGTTCCCGAGTTAACCGGAGGGGGACATTGGTCATATCGGATTCGTCATATATAAAACCTTTTCTTCCTTCTTCTTCCTTCTATTCCTTCTTCCCAAATATATAAAACTAACCTAAAATGTACTAAATCAGAGAACATATATAGATAAAACTTTTCTAATTAAAAACCTAACTTTTGCATATATGTATTTTTAAAACATCATTACAATTGAAAAAATACATACATACATACAAAAAACATGTAAAAATACATACATACATATATGAACATACATCAAAAAATACATATATCTAAAAAATACATACATACATATATATATATATGAAAATGTAAAAACATGTAAAAAATTGCATGGCAGCGGCGGGGGCGGCAGATGCGCGGTGCTCACAGAGGCGGCGACACGTCGGGGCAGGGGACGGCGGCACGACGACGGCGACGGGGCAGGGGCGGCGTGCGTCGGGGCAGGGGACGGCGGCGCGCGGCAACGGTAGTGTCGGGCGAGGGCGCGGGCGCGGGCGATGGATTCAGGCGAGGGCGCGGGCGAGGGCACGGGCGACGGCGACGACGGGCGCGGGCGACGGTGACGGCGGGGGCGGCGGGCGGCGTCGGGGCAGCCTGGCGGCGTCGATGTGCTCGGCGTCGTCAGGGGCAACTGCGAGGGAAATATGAAAATTTCCTAAGTCTTTGCTTATATAGCAAAGCCATTGGTCCCGGTTGGTGGCACCAATGGCACGAACCGGGACCAATGCCCCCCTTTAGTCCCGGTTGGTGCCACCAACCGGGACCAAAGGCCTTGTGCTGCCCCGCGCCCAAAAGTTTAGTCCCACCTCGCTAGTTGAGAGGGCTCGAGAGTGGTTTATAAGCGCTGCTGCGTCCACCCTCTCGAGCTCCTCTCAACTGCAGGCTTTCGGGCCTAATCTGTCACTATGTGCCTGTGGGCCTACTTGGCCTCCCGCGGGCCTGAATCCTGGCCCATGGTAGGGTTTCTAGTCGTATTCAGGCCATGGGGGCCCAATAGGCGGCACTATTTTTAATTTTTTTCCAGTTTTTTGTTTTGTTTTCTGCATTATTTATTTTTTATTGTTTTTGCTTTATTTTTTAATTCTTTTTGCTTTTAGTTTTAGAAAAATTATAAACTTTCTGTTAGTGCCATTAGTTTTCAAATTTGAAAACACTTTTTTTGTTTTCTTTGTTGCTTTATTTATTTTATTTTGTTTCTACTTACAACAAAATACTTATTGTTGCTATTTTTATTTTTTTCCAGTTTTTTTGTTTTGTTTTCTGCATTATTTATTTTTTGTTGTTTTTTGCTTTATTTTTAATTATTTTTGCTTTTAGTTTTAGAAAAATTATAAACTTTCTGTTAGTGCCATTAGTTTTCAAATTTGAAAACACTTTTTTTGTTTTCTTTGTTGCTTTATTTATTTTATTTTGTTTCTACTTACAACAAAATACTTATTGTTGCTATTTTTATTTTTTTCCAGTTTTTTGTTTTGTTTTCTGCATTATTTATTTTCTTTTGGTTTTTTGCTTTATTTTTTAATTCTTTCGCTTTTAGGTCCGCAAAATTATAAACTTTCTGTTAGTGCCATTAGTTTTAGAAAAATTATAAACTTTTTGTTTGTGCCATTAGTGTTCAAATTTGAATAGTTAAAATTTGAATTCTTTGAAATTTGTGTGAATCGCAAGTTTGTGATTAACTTTACTAAAAAATGAACATAGATGCACATAGAGAAAATTTGACCTAAATTCATAATCAATTTCTATGAATTTCAGAGAAATTCACTATGAATTTGGGTCAAATTCCCTGTATAGGGGCATCTATTTTCACTTTGAGAGGAGCTCAGCAAGGCAGAGAGGGACGGGCTTATAAACCGGTATGAGCGCCCTTCGGTTGGCGAGGTGGGACTAAACTTTGAGCGCAACGAGGACCAACCCTTTAGTCCCGGTTTGTGGCACAAACCGGGACTAATGGTCATGGGCCAGGGGCGAGCCGCGTGGGCCAGGGACTAATGAACATATACGCACCTATAGACAAAATTCGACCTAAATTCATAGTTTTCAAATGAACTCTGAAAAAGTTGGCATAGCATGTGCATGTACAAAACGGACAATGGTATCATACTCGTCTGTTACAAAGTTGGCATGGTATCATCATAATAGTTGCGGTAGAAAGTCTTCACTTTTTCTTCGCTTGTGGCATTTGCTTATTGCGCTGTAACCATGGATAATCTTCATCTTTATCAGGATGCTTGGGTCAGCCTTGACTTTGAAGGGAGGAATTTCATGAAACTTTTCATACTCTTCAGACATGTCTGTCTTGCCCTCCACTCCCAGGATGTCCCTTTTTCCTGAAAGAACTATGTGGCGCTTTGTCTCATCGTATGATGTATTCGCTTCCTTATCTTTTCTTTTTCTCGGTCTGGTAGACATGTCCTTCACATAGATAACCTGTTCCACATCATTGGCTAGGACGAACGGTTCGTCAGTGTACCCAAGATTTTTCAGATCCACTGTTGTCATTCCGTTTGCACTTAAACAAAGGGACCTTAAAATCTACTCCATAGTCAAGTTCCCATATGTCCACTATGTAACCATAATATGTGTCCTTTCCCCTCTCGGTTGCTGCATCAAAGCGGACACCGCTGTTTTGGCGTGCTCTTTTGATCTTGGTCAATCGTGTAAAATGTATTCCCATTTATCTCGTATCCTTTCCAAATCATTACAGTCGAAGATGGTCCCCTGGACAACAAGTACAGCTCATCACAAACAGTGCTGTCACCTCTGAGACGTGTTTCCAACCAACTGCTGAAAGTCTTGATGTGTTCACATGTATTCCAGTCGTCGCACTGCTCCGGGTGTTTGGAGCGCAGACTGTTCTTGTGTTCATCGACATATGGGGTCACCAAGGTAGAGTTGTGTAGAACTGTGTAGTGTGCTTGAGACCAAGAATATCCGTCCCTGCATATTACTGAGTCCCTTCCAAGCGTGCCTTTTCCAGTCAGTCTCCCCTCATACCGCGATTTAGGGAGACCTATCTTCTTAAGGCCAGGAATGAAGTCAACACAAAACCCGATGACATCCTCAGTTTGATGGCCAATGGAGATGCTTCCTTCTGGCCTAGCGCGGTTACAGACATATTTCCTTAGGACTCCCATGAACCTCTCAAAGGGGAACATATTGTTTAGAAATACGGGCCCCAGAATGACAATCTCGTCGACTAGATGAACTAGGACGTGCGTCATGATATTGAAGAAGGATGGTGGGAACACCAGCTCGAAACTGACAAGACATTGCGCCACATCACTCCTTAGCGTTGGTACGATTTCTGGATCGATCACCTTCTGATATATTGCATTGAGGAATGCACATAGCTTCACAATGGCTAATCGGACGTTTTCCGGTAGAAGCCCCCTCAATGCAACCGGAAGCAGTTGTGTCATAATCACGTGGCAGTCATGAGACTTTAGGTTCTGGAACTTTTTCTCTGGCATATTTATTATTCCCTTTATATTCGACGAGAAGCCAGTCGGGACCTTCATACTGAGCAGGCATTCAAAGAATATTTCTTTCTCTTCTTTCGTAAGAGCGTAGCTGGCAGGACCTTCATACTGCTTCGGAGGCATGCCCTCTTTTTCGTGCAAGCATTGCAGGTCCTCCCATGCCTCAGGTGTATCTTTTGTCTTCCCATACACGCTCAAGAAGCTTAGCAGGTTCACGCAAAGGTTCTTCGTCACGTGCATCACGTCGATCGAAGAGCGGACCTCTAGGTCTTTCCAGTAGGGTAGGTCCCAAAATATAGATTTCTTCTTCCACATGGGTGCATGATTCTCAGCGTCATTCGGAACAGCTAGTCCGCCGGGACCCTTTCCAAAGATTACGTGTAAATCATTGACCATAGCAAGTACGTGATCACCGGTACGCATGGCGGGTTTCTTCCGGTGATCTGCCTCGCCTTTGAAATGCTTGCCTTTCTTTCTACCTTGATGGTTGGTCGGAAGAAATCGACGATGGCCCAGGTACACATTCTTCCTGCAGCTTCCTAGGTATATACTATCGGTGTCAAGTAAACAGTGCGTGCATGCGTGGTATCCCTTGTTTGTCTGTCCTAAAAGGTTACTGAGAGCGGGCCAATCGTTGATGGTCACGAACAGCAACGCCTTTAGGTCAAATTCCTCCTTTTTGTGCTCATCCCACGTACGTACACCGTTTCCATTCCACAGCTGTAAAAGTTCTTCAACTAATGGCCTTAGGTACAAATCAATGTCGTTGCCGGGTTGCTTAGGGCCTTGGATGAGAACTGGCATCATAATGAACTTCCGCTTCATGCACATCCAAGGAGGAAGGTTATACATACATAGAGTCACGGGCCAGGTGCTGTGATTGCTGCTCTGCTCCCTGAAAGGATTAATGCCATCCGCGCTTAAAGCAAACCATACGTTCCTTGGGTCCTTTGCAAACTCATCCCAGTACTTTCTCTCGATTTTTCTCCACTGCGACCCGTGAGCGGGTGCTCTCAACTTCCCGTCTTTCTTACGGTCCTCACTGTGCCATCGCATCAACTTGGCATGCTCTCTGTTTCTGAAAGACGTTTCAACCGTGGTATTATAGGAGCATACCACATCACCTTCGCAGGAACCCTCTTCCTGGGAGGCTCGCCGTCAATATCACTAGGGTCATCTCGTCTGATCTTATACCGCAATGCACCACATACCGGGCATGCATTCAGATCCTTGTATGCACCGCGGTAGAGGATGCAGTCATTAGGGCATGCATGTATCTTCTGCACCTCCAATCCTAGAGGGCATACGACCTTCTTTGCTGCGTATGTACTGTCGGGCAATTCGTTATCCTTTGGAAGCTTCTTCTTCAATATTTTCAGTAGCTTCTCAAATCCTTTATCAGGCACATCATTCTCTGCCTTCCACTGCAGCAATTCCAGTACGGTACCGAGCTTTGTGTTGCCATCTTCGCAATTGGGGTACAACCCTTTTTTGTGATCCTCTAACATGCGATCGAACTTTAGCTTCTCCTTTTGACTTTCGCATTGCGTCCTTGCATCGACAATGACCCGGCGGAGATCATCATCATCGGGCACATCGTCTGGTTCCTCTTGATCTTCAGCAGCTTCGCCCGTTGCAACATCATCGTGCACATCGTCTGGTTCCTCTTGATGTTCAGTAGCATCACCGTATTCAGGGGGCACATAGTTATCATCGTACTCTTTTTCTTCGCCGTCTTCCATCATAACCCCCATTTCTCCGTGCCTCGTCCAAACATTATAGTGTGGCATGAAACCCTTGTAAAGTAGGTGGGTGTGAAGGATTTTCCAGTCAGAGTAAGACTTCGTATTCCCACATATAGGGCATGGACAACACATAAAACCATTCTGCTTGTTTGCCTCAGCCACTTCGAGAAAATCATGCACGCCCTTAATGTACTCGGAGGTGTGTCTGTCACCGTACATCCATTGCCAGTTCATCTGCGTGCATTATATATAATTAAGTGTGTCAAAAATCATTACAGAACATCATGAATAGATAATTAAGTGACCAAATTAATAGAAGTTCATCATCACATAAAAACCAAAGTACATACATAATTCTCATCTAACAACATAAAGCTCTGTAGAGCATCTAAATTAATTAAACCATACATTGAAACTATGTAAAACATTTCAATGCGAAAACAAATGCGATCATAATCGCAACCAAGGTAACAACTGATCCAACGGCATAATGATACCAAGCTTCGGTATGAATGGCATATTTTCTAATCTTTCTAATCTTCAAGCGCATTGCATCCATCTTGATCTTGTGATCATCGACGACATCTGCAACATGCAACTCCAATATCATCTTCTCCTCCTCAAGTTTTTTTATTTTTTCCTTCAAGAAATTGTTTTCTTCTTCAACTAAATTTAACCTCTCGACAATAGGGTCGGTAGGAATTTCCGGTTCAACAACCTCCTAGATAAATAAAATCTATGTCACGTTGGTCGGCATAATTTTCATAAACAACAAATGATCCAATAGTTATGAAAAGATAATATATACCACATCCGAATCATAGACAGGACGAGGGCCGTCGGGGGCGGGTACCAAAACCATCGCACTATATAAGATGCAATAATAAAAGTAAGAAAATAATACAAGTATCTATCTAAACATACAAGTAAGAATATTTTTCCTTTCAGAAAGAAGATAAGAACAAGAGGCTCACTACGGTGGTGCCGGCGATGAGATCGGCGCGGGTGATCGACGGCGGTGAAGACGAGGACGGGGCGTGACGAACTGCTAAACCTAGACAAATATTAAGGAAAATGGAGCTTGGAGGTCGAGTTTGGAGAGAAGAAAGCTTAAGCAGTGTGGCTCGGGCATTCCATCGAACACCTTGTGTGCATAGGAGGTGAGCTAGAGCACCACCAAGCCCTCTCCCCCTCGGCGGCCAGAAAAAACAGAGCATTGTTCTCTGCTCTTACGCGAGGGGGTATATATAGGCACCTCATTGGTCCCGATTGGTGGCATGAACCGGGACTAAAGGGGAGCCTTTGGTCCCGGTTCAAGCCATCAACCGGGACCAATGGTTGTGGGCCAGGAGCGAGGCCATTGGTCCCGGTTTATCCCACCAACCGGGACCAATAGGGCCAGAAAAACCGGGACCAATGCCCACGAGGCCCCGGCCGCCCCCCTGGGATCACGAACCGGGACAAATACCTCCACTGGTCCCGGTTCGCGGCAGAACCGGGACTAATGGGCTGACCCGGCCTGGGCCATTGCCCCCTTTTCTACTAGTGGAACATGGTCTGGATTCTTGCTCTCATCTAGCTGGCCAATCAACGGATTAGTTCTTAGTATGGGCCATTCAGTTGGTCATTAGATGAACTTATGAAAGCCAGAGTGATTAACAGATACAAATTGAGGACTGGCGATAGCCCGGTGGTACATGAGAGTGTAGTGGCGCGTCCGCACCGGGCTGGCTTCAACTCCCTGTGGATGTGGAATTTGGCCACATTAGAAAAATCTTATTCAAGTTAGATCACCGTAGCTTCTATGATCCTAGCTGCCTTGTTCGTCTTGCGAGCTGAAGAGGAAATACTAGACCAACAAAGAAATTTTGGGAAGGTAACTGCAGGGAAATTGGTAGACTTTTGACTTCCTTTGCGCACATGTTATTTTGTGGACGGAAATACTAACGCCCACACGTGTGGGCGTTTGCATCTCGCCCATACGCGTGGATCCACGTCTGTTTATGGTTGCACGAATCTTGTCATGTTTGTGGTGCCACGTAGGACTGGACTGATGTGTGGGCATTCATCCGGTCACCCACACGTCCGTTTCACCACACGGGATGGCCGGTGTGTGGGCGTTTAGCAATTCACTCACTCGTTTGTTTTCACTCATGCACAAGGGATGGTGTATGGGCATTTGCCATCTTGCCCACACGCTCGTCTCCTCTCCCAGACCCAACGCTACCAGTTGCCATGTGTTTTGCAGTGTACATGGCAACTACCCCTAGTGTGCTTGTAAGCAGATGGCAACTCTCTTTTTTTTATCCGAACATGTCAGTTGCCATGTGTTTTGCAGGGTACACGGCAACTGCCTAGTGTTAGTAGGTGGCAACTCCTAAGGTTTTTAAATCATGATAACTGTAGTAAACCAGACCATACATGTCAACTGCCTAGTGTTAGTAGGTGGCAACCCCTAAAATTTTCAAATCATGGCAACTATAGTAAATCAGACCATACATGGCAACAACTGCAGTTGTCCAAAATGGCATCTGGCAATTGACTTGAGATGAAAACTGCAGTTGAGCAACCATGGCAACTGTAGTTGTCCGACATGGTAACTATAGTTCAGCGACATGACAACTGCAATTAAACAAACATTGAAGAGGGTCCGGACCATGGCAACTGCGGGGACGCGTGGTGACTGTCACGCGTGGCATGCGGGACCGTGAGGTAGGTGGTTGAGAGAGATCGTGTGGGTGTTATCCATTTTGCCCACACGTAGGCGTGTGAGAGGGACCACGAGGGAAAAAAGGCGTGTGGACGCTAGTTGTTTTGCCCACACGTAGGCGTGTGGGCTGGTCCTCTTAGACACCACACAAAATGTGTGGCCAGATCCCTTAACGCCCACACGTGTGGGCGTTATTGGCGTCCTTTGTGGAATGTCACACCCTAATTTCTGCAACATATATGGCCATGATGAACTAAGTCTCAGGCGCATCTGTCTGTGTAGTTTGGCATGCCACAACTTGGTTAAACCCCTCTGCATCTCCACGTCCTCCACCTCCAGCAGCATGCTTGACATCACTGGAAGGTTAAACCATGTTCCATGTGTCTAGAACTAAGCTTGGACCGCGAATGCGTCAGCCAAGCTGCTTCCCACTTTAACATGCATGAATGGTTTTGTAGGCTTTTTTTGCATGCCTAGCATTATCGTTTGATTAATTTAGTCCTTTGCACATGATCATTAATGTGGCGATTACCAGAGCCGTACACGTAAACTATTACTGGAGTACTTTCACTAGGATGATCGCAAAGGGGGAGGAAGTCTTCAGATGAGAAACTAATGATACGTCAAATAGCAACCAAAAAGATAGAAGGCGGAGAAACTTGTTATATAGCTAAAAAGCCAAATGTCTCACCTCAACTTGGTACTATACAAACTCCCACATAAGCAACAGTGGAAAATATAAAATGTGTTATGCATGGTTACAATTCGTTGGCGTACTAAGTAACTCTATTCATATTGATTTCATGTATTTAAGGAGATCACAAATTTGGATGAGCAATACCCATATCTGGTTGAACAAGCAAAACTGATTTTGAGGAAGTGTGGGGGGCTTCCCCTTGCACTAATCACCATAGGTAGCTTTTTGGCTAATCAACCAAAAACTGCTTTTGAATGGAGAAAACTGAATGAGCGTATAAGTGCTGAGTTGGAGATGAATCCTAAACTTGACACCATAAAAGCAGTCCTTATGAAAAGCTATGATGGTTTACCCTATTACCTCAAGGCTTGTTTCTTGTATTTGGCCATCACTACAAAAAAAATACACTTCCCTGATGATACGTGTTTGTCATAGTAGGTCGCGTTTTTTGTCATGCATGTACATCCATGACGATTTTATGACAGAATCAAGATAGTCATACCTGTGCTGTCGTAGAAGTGTTCCATAACATTACCAAAATTATCATCACGGAAGTGTCCACTTCCATGACGATAAATCGCGCGTCACAGAAGTGCTTTCGTCAAGGGTGACCGACACGTGGCATCCACCGTAACGGAACGCTGTTAAGCTATCGGGTCAGGTTTTGCATCCGATAACCCGTTAACAGCCCCGACCAATGGGGATTTTCCACATGTAAAATCATCATTGGCTGGAGGAAACACGTGTCGGCTCATCGTTGGGACAGATGTCATCCACTCATTGGACGGAAGGCGCCTATGATACGTCGACACGTGGCACGGCCCAACAGAGGCCCATTCTTGTGAAAAGGCCGGCCCGTTTGACTTAGTCAAAAGGTGGCGGGCCGGCCCATGGAAAGCCTGTTAACGGCCTGTTCGCATATAGCCCATTTATAGCCCGCTAACCCAAGGCCCGTTACGCCCTATCCGAATTAGGCCCAGTAGCATCATCTGGGCCATCCAATATGATTCCAGCCCATTTTCACTTCTGGCGCATGTATGGCCCATGACGTCTTTCGGCCCATATGAGGCCCTATGTAACTCTTGGCCTATTAACGGCCCATGGTGAAACTGGCTCGTAATGAACAGTGTATCACTTTACACCCATTAACGGCCTGTGGTGAAACTGGCCCGTAATGAACAGTGTATCACTTTATACCCATTAATGGCCCGTTATTCCGTTGGGCCGTTTCCAGCCCATGTTATCTTTCGGCCTTCTCAGAGCCCATTTATTCTTGGGCTCATTTCCAACATTCGTTTACTTACGGTCCGTTATTGTCATTTTCTGCTTGTGGGCCAAATTCAGCCCGTGGTTATAGTCAGCCCGTTTGTGGTCCGTTAATACGTTGGGCCGTTTTCATAGCGTCATCAAATACGGCCTATTAACGATGGCCCGTTATGGTCGGCCCATGAACAGACGATTCCAACTCTAGCCCGTTTACAGCCATAATGCGGTATGTTTGGCCAATCGATCATACGGTCCGTATAAGACCCATTGATGATACGGCCCACAGAAGGCCCATTGTTTCTACGGCCCGTAGGAGGCCCATTGTTTTTACGGCCCGTAGAAGGCCCACTGTTTCTACGGCCAGTAGGAGGCCCAGTGTCACTACAGTAAATATTAGCCCATGGTTATTGTGGCCTAGTTTTAAAAAATAGGTTATTGCAGCCACTAGCAAACCGCGGAAAAAGAACTGCAATGACTACAAGCAAACAAATAAACAAGACAACAAGGAAATAAATAAGCAAGAAACTAACACTAGGCTATCATGGCTATTACACATATTACATCCACTGGGCATCAAAGTTTGCCACCAGTGCAAATATAGGGAACAAAGCAGCATATTATATACACTGGTTGTCAAAGTTGGCGACCAGCGCAAATAAACGCCGCAACAAAACAAATCCAGAACTAAAACCACTTCAGAAGATCTCAAGAAACAATATCCTGGGTACCCATAATGCTGGCAAGATGCTTAGCAAGCTTATTAACTTTCTCTTGTTTGGCGCTTAAATCCTCCAGCGCTTGTTGTTGCACTAGAAAATATGCATCTGAATTCTGCAGGGACTTCCTCAGTCCTTCAGCTTCCTGTCGCAGCACATCTGATCGATGTCTTTCAACTTGAAGTTGAGACTCAAGAAGACGAATTGATTCAGGCAGCGAGTTCGAAGAGATTGTGCCAGCAGTAGTGGCCAGTAACTCGAACACTACATCAAGACAGGACTTTTGGGTTCCCTCACTATCGTCAAGATAGTTTTTATCAGCTTTCTTGGAGACCAACAGGGATGTCTCACTATCTTGAACCTTATCTGCATTACTTCCTTTACCATTGGATAACGCGGTACTGTTCTCCAATATTTTGTCCGCATTCTAAAAGAGAAACAAGCAGACACATCACATGTTTACCATGTTGTATATGAAACTCATTTTGGTAAATGAGTTCAGTAGTAAAGTGGATAGGATAACATCATGAAACAAACATATATCTATGTACCATGGTCACTTTATGGTCTATATCATTCTAGTTTTTGTTGCCAAATCAAGATAGAGACATAGTTCAAATAATATTTGTTCAAGACAAAGAAGAATAGACAGAATATAAGTGTGGGTAACTATAGAGTAATAACAACACTTTTAATGTGCATCACATGAGAACATAACTGTTTATTCAATTGAAACTGAAATCAACATAGAGGAGGTTACAACAGCAAACCAGTTAAAGAAATAGCTTTAAAACATACCTGTTGCGCCATTGGAGTTTCAGTTCCATCCTTCAAATTTGAAAATAGTTGGTATGAGTAAATACAGTAATGCAAGAGCAAAGGAGTATGAACCATAGCTACAGAACCTGACCTGAGAACAAATCTTCTTCTCCTTTAAGCGTTGAGTTGGGATTCATAGTGGTGGTCCTCGTACTTTGGGCACTGCAGTTCCCTTACTAACTGCTCGTGTTTGGGTGCACTGTGGTGGAGACTGTGCTGTGTCAACTGGAACTGGGTTACTATCTGCCGGGGTTGGGGTTAGAAGGGGTGTAGCTGGTTCTCTGTCCAACTGGGTAGGGGTACAATCTGCGAGAGTCTGGGTTATGTGTGGTGGATCTGGTCCTTGGGCAAGTACAACCGTGGTTCTATCTGCATCAACTGGTAGCATTATCTTTTCTAAGACCGTCTTGTTACTCCCTTAGATACTGCCATCACGCTCTCCAATTCAAATGGCTGATAAACAAGAAAAGTAATTGAAAGTATAGACATTGTATGATAGACAGGTGCAATGGATAGTGGGGAATAAAAGAGGGCATGAAATAATTCATATTTATGTTGTCTAACCAAACAGGATAGCATGACACAATTTCACATATATGATGGCTAACTAAATAGGATAGCATGACACGATTTCACATTATGATGGCTAACTAAAAAATATGGAAAGACATAGTTCAAAATATGAGACTATGTAAACAGGATGACATGACATAACTATATAATGTGTTTATTAAATAGGTTGGCATGCCATAATTCACATACATTCACGGATAGAATGCAATAATTCAAAATATGATGACTATAAACACTAAATAGGATGAGATGATATAACTATATGATGTCTTTATTAAATGGGTTGCCATGCTATAATTCAGATAGATGATGTGTATGTACTATGTAAACATGATGACATGATATAATTCAAATATATGATTTATATAGTAAGCAAGTAAGCAGATGACAATCCATATATGATGTAAAAACTAAGCAATGCAAGACGACATGCATGACATGGGTAATATAACCCTGCCAAGTTTGAGTATAGACCTCAGGTGCAATGCAGGACTGGTCATCAGTCTCGGAATCCTCCTCTGAGGAGCTCTCTGTAACCAGCAAGATGTCTGCTTCAGCAGGTAGCATTGTCTGCTCTGAATACCTTGTTTTCACTCCAGATACTTCCATCACCGCTTCAAATGGCTGATGCAAAAGGAAGAGTAGTTGAATATACAAACTTTGTCGACAAATGGAACACGTAATACCAAAAAATGATAGCATGATATAATTCACATACATGATGATTGGCTAAACAGCATGGCATTGCATAATTCACATATATAATGCCTTTGCAACAAGATAGCATTGTATAATTCACATATATAATGTCTTGCAACAAGATGGCAATGCATAATTCACATATATGGTAATTAGACACTGAACAGGTGGCATCCACACAAAGCATGTCTAAACTAATCAAATGACATAGCAATGCGAGACACCATACGCACGATATGAGCAACATAACCCTGCCAAGTTAGAGCATACACCTCGGCGGGGGGGGGGGATAGGACTGGTTATCTGTCTCTGAATCCTCCTCTGAGGAGCTATCCGTAACCAGCGAGATATGCGCTTCGTCAGATAACATAGTCTGCTCTGAAGACCTTGTTTTCACTCCAGAATTTGCCATCGCCGTGTCAAATGGCTGATGCACATGAAGAGAAGTTGAATGTACTAACATTGTTGACAAATGTAATATGTAACGAAAAAAGGATGGCCTGATATAATTTACATATAAGATGACTGGCTAAGCAGGATGGCATTGAAAAATTCACATATATAATGCCTGGCTAAACAAGATGGCGTTGCATAATTCACATAAACGATGAATAAACTAAACAGATGGCATTCGCACAAAGGATGTCTAAACTAAGCAAATGACATATTTGATGTATAAAGTAAGCAATGCAAGACACCATATACATGATATAACCAACATCAACATGCCAAGTTAGAGCGAAGACCTCAGGGGGTAAATTGGAGTTGTCTTCTCCTTCTGAATCCCCCTCAGAACAGATATCTTCCTCTCGATTACAATCTGAAATGCATGGAGGGGGGCTGCCTTTGCGCCTACCATGGAGCGACGTCTGCATGAAATTTTATTGCCATGCAAGGCTCGTCTCTTTTGCTCTACATGTTCAGTTCCATTGTTTACAATAACTATCATGCATAGGAATAAAACATAGTGAGATTATATAAGGAGTGCATGCAAAAATCCAGAGTCATGGTAGCAACCTGTGGATAGACCAAACCAATAATAGCAGGCAGATAATGGCTTCAGTTAAAAAATACAGATAATGGCTTCTTTACTATTTGTTTCCCACCCAACATGAAACTCATAGTAGACACCGGAGATTAACCAGATAGTAGATAGATACTATGGATAGCGGCCCTGACATGTGCCCCACAACCATTTAAAAACTTAAGTTTGACCATTAGTTTAGAGCTGACTCAGAGTCTAATCGGTGAATAGGACGATAAAGTAGCATGTACTATTAAGCGATGCATAACGTAAGTAGACACGAAAGAGTGCAACCTCTCTTGCGGACCCGTGTAGTCCTCGAGGTCATCTGCTCGGTTGATGATGGTAATGCAATTTTCATGGCTGCCAGCGGCGGGGAAGAAGATCTGAGGCGGCGAAAGACAGTCTGGAGGCCGGATCCCTGCTGTGCTGGACCCTTCTATCGTTGGAGCAGCTGAGATGGGGTGGACGACGGCGTAGCAGGAGCGGGACAAACCACGCAAGGTTTTCTTTTACAACTATCTGTAAGAGAAGTAATTCTGTAAGGGCTCGTTTGAATTGGAGGATTCCAACAATGCAGGGATAGGAAATAGACAGGAATAGGATAGGAATGCACGTGCAAAACAGAGAATTTAAAAACACAGGATTTCTGTCAATCTGGGTGTTTGATTCACAACAATTGGAAGATCGCAGGATGCAAAGCAGCATGGTGAGATTAAGTCAAACCACAAGAAAATGTACGGTTATAATGCTATTATGCTACTATCTCTTAGTCTTGTGCTTCATGAATAGGAATTTGAAAAGGAGGACAAGTGATAATTAAAATTCCTACATTTTTTATTTCAACGAGACACTAAAGGAACAAATCCGTGTGCTTAGTGGACAATATATATAACATGTAGAGTAAAAAAGAGATGCAACAAGTGTACAACCTCTTTGGCGAAGCCATGTCAGCGTGATTGGGTTGGCCGGTGAGGATGCTCCGGCTGACTTTGCTGTCGGAGGAGAGGAAGAAGATCTTAGGCGTCTGGAGATGGAGCCCGAGGTACTGCTCCGCTGTGATGGAGGGTTTCGTTGTTGGAGCAGCTCCGATGAGTTGTACGACGCCGAGGCTGAAGCAGGACAAGAGAGACAACGGACAACATTAACCTGAGTGGAATTCTAATAGCATCTCCAATACATGACGTAAAATACATAACCACAAAGTGCTAGATGTAAAATACATCAGCCTCTCATCTCTGAACTTAACTGTCGAAACTGAACTTAACTGTCGAAACTAAATTTTGCTGTCGAAACTGAATTTTGATGTCGAAACTGAACACACTAGCAAGGTGAGGCTACACGTCGGTCGACTGACTTTTTCATCTCTAGTCAGTCGATTTTGCAGCCATTGGATACGAAAGCAAGGGCATGCGGTTCATCTTCAACCTCCACCCCCCTGAGCCGCCAGCCACCACCGGCCAAATAGCAGCCCCCTGCCGCCCGCGGCCGGAGGTGCGCCGCCCCACCCTCCTCGAAAACACTCCCCACCGCCGGTCCGCCGCCGCCCTGGCCATCTCTCTAGGCCCCCCAGTGCCGAGCTTTTTCTCCGGCGATCCCCAGGCCACCGCTCCGCCAACACCCCGCCACCACCAGTGACCACCGCCCCCATCCTGAACCCTAAGATAGATAGTGGGGTACCTCTCCGGCAAGCCCCCCTCTCCGCTGCGGCTGGTTCTTCCTTCACCCCGGCAAGCCCACCCCTTGAAAATTGACTGACCCAAAAGTTGATTCAGTCGACTGGAGTGTAGCCAAATTGGAGCAGCATCGCAAGCAAGAGCAAGAGCGAGAGCAGCAGCGTGAGCAAGAGCAAAAGCAAGAGCAGACCAGGTAGGGTACCGAGAGCAAGAGCAGAGCAGCAGTGCGAGCGAGAGCTAAAGCAGCAGCAGCTCCTACTGATGTGGATGTCACCGCCGAGGGAGCGATGTCGTGGAGGAAGTGGCCGGTGACGCCACCGTGGATGGAGCCGCGCCTTGTCGGCTCGGGACCGAGCGCCGGCAGCACCGTGAGATCGAATCAAGAAGAAAATGCAGTGATTAGTGTACAACCTCTTTGGTGGCGCCGATTAGGCCGCAGCTTCATCCGAGGAAACGATGATGATGATGCTCTTCCGGTGGTGCAGGTGAAGACGGCAGTGTGGGAATGGAGGTGGCGCGAAAGACGAGGGGAACGTCAGGGCAGCTCCTTGGAGGTGGAGGACGGGGTGGCTGAACCGGCGGGACAATGAGATCGACGACGGATCCTCATCCGGTACGGTGGATGAGGGACGTCGAGGTGTTGCTGTGGACGACGTCGTCGGGGAAGAGGCTCCGGCTGGGTGGCGGGCGGAGCACGGTGTGGGGTTTCATCGCGGGTTTTCGCGGCCTCGGTGTACGAATGGGTGGGAGGATGTGATGGCAGTGGGGAACCATGGCTTAGAGACGCGCTTGTCCGAAATGTGGGGTAAGTTACAAAAGTACCCCCCACCGATTTGAGGCAGTTCTTTCGGTTCAGGGGTACCACGGGCATTTCGCGTGTCGGGATTTCACAGGAGGTGGGAGTTTTCATGCGCGTTGTAATTTTGGAATAGCAAGGCGCGGGTTGAGATGGAGAGAGTTGTCGGAGCACAACGAGACAAAGATATATCTTAAATATTTCGGGCTAACAAGGCGCGGTTTGAAATTTCCGGACAAGCCTAACGTGTACTGTACCAAATCAATGCGCACTACAAATGTCATTCAAAACTTTGAATTCATGTTATGTTCAATTAAAATATTTCGCTACGTGTATAATGCATGCAACCTACTACTCAAACGAACGTTTTAGTGCATTCCAAACGTATATACTACCGCTTCAATATGAACTAAATTTGAATAAGATCTACAGTAATGATTGTTGTGAAGTCAAAGCATTTGAATTCGTTTATCTGTTTTAATAAGATCTACAATCATCATTATTGTCAAGTTAAACCATCGTTTGTGTATTATCTTCACAGCACACCACATGATTAGTCTCAAGTTACATATGAACTATGTGTACTATATGAACTCGAACTAGATTTTTTGAATCCACTTTATTTTGATTTCAAATCACATTACATTTCTAGCTCTAGCTAGATCTTCATAATCTAAACCATGTCTCATATGTATAATGTGTTTATCACATTATGTATGGTGCCCCGCCCCCTACGCCTACAAGTATTTAGATGTGAGTTGCAAACACCACACATTACCACAAATTCAAATAAAATGTGAGAATGTTCGATATATAGTATTGTTTAGATTGCTCGATATTTAGTTGTAAGCTGCAAATGCCACATTATCACAAATTCAAATAAAATGTGAGATTGTTTGATGTATAGTATGGTTTAGATTGTTCGGCATTTAGCTGTGAGTTGCAAACGCCATGCATTATCACATTATGGTATAACATGTGCACAACACGTGTATCACCGCTATATTCATGCATGCAATGTTTAAAACACTATGATCTCCTATTCAAATATATGAATCCGCTTTCATATCAAATTATGATCTTTGTTAGTCTCTTACACCCACACAATCCTCTAACCTTTGTAGCTACCACTAACTTTCTCTCGTGCATGCACACGCCCTCCTCGCCCTCCCCCTCCCTCGGCATTCTATCCACTGGGCACATTCATTTTTTTCTTTAGGTCGTTCTCCCAGAGTCTCCACAACTCCTTTCCGACACACACCGATCGATAAACCTCTCCAGCGATGCCTGCCTACAACATACACACACACCTTCAATCTCCTCCTTTATGTGTCCTTGCCTCGTGTCTCTCATACGGTCAGACACACGTGTAAACTCTCGCCCCTCTTTTCATCGATCTCACAACCGCACACTCCTCCCCCTATCTAGCTAGTAGTTGGGCCTCTCGCACCACCTCCTAGCTCCATTCTCTCTGTCTATCCATCTCGCTGGGCCTTATTTGCCTCTAACAAATGGACGTACACCGACCGATCTCTCGCTATACATATAGCTAGCTAGGTCCTTATAACTCGTTTTTACCCACACGTCGATCGATCTACCTCATTAGTTGTGTCTCTCCCTTCCTCCGACAAACAACAATTGATCTACCGATCTAGTTAGGTTTGCTTACCAAACACATGGTTCCCCTTCATCATCCATGGATGCGTCCCGACAGATCTATCACGCACAGGCACACACAGAAACACATCCCCACTCTTATTGATAACATTGCAGTTCCACCCTCAGTTTGTCTAGTAGGCCTCTGCCAACATCTCTGAGAAGCAACTCCATCACCCATCCAGCACTCTACCCCTCTCCCTCCCTCTCTCTCCCTCCCTCTCTCTCTCTGTCCCATCATATTTCCCGTCCTTCAGTTATGTATGGATGTCGACCGATCTCCCTCAAGACATAGCTGGGTCTCTCCTTCTCAACACATATACGAGTCGTTCTACCTCTATAATTAGGCCTCCGCCTACCCCTCCCCCCACCCCCTCCCCCCCACACACACCGATACATCGAGCGCTCTAGTCATGTCTCCCTGCCACACACAAACTTGACATGTGCCCTCTAACGTTCCGGTAGGCCAGTCGCGCTATATCTTTGACTTGCACACACACACAATTTTGATGGCTCTGTTCATCGATCTCGCAACCACCCACTTGATCCTCTCTTCGACACTATCGATAGCTATGATCCCTCCTTCTCTTCTCGTGAATTGCCCGACCCTCTATGCATGATATGGATAGGCCTCCATTTCACACACATTGCATGCAAAATTTTGTTTGAGATGTCATCGACACATAATCCCACAAATAATTCACGAAATCAACCCCCACCCCACCCCCACCCCCACCCCAAAACAAAAAACATTCTCGAGCGCGGTTTATATCTCTCACACACACCCACATAGGTGGGGGACGTGCACGAAGAGAAGAGGTGCATGCACGGTGCACATACTCCCGTCTCTTTCCCAACCACACCCGCGCGCGTGGGTACACGGTGAGCTCATTTCTGTACGAAAAAGGCTGCCCACATGGTAATTTGGCACGTGTACTGGTTGTCCAGTTGGTGGAGGGAGGATCGCCTACCATGAGTGAACAAACAAATTGCGACTTGACGCGCTATGTTAAATTTAAAAAAAGAGGCAAACCATGTGGGGCCTACCTTAGAGGCAAGGCTCTATACACTGGAGTACTTTTGATGTGTCCCGTCAACTCGCAGAACGAGGAGAAGCTTGATTAGTACGCCGTCTCCCCCGCCCATGGGTGCGGTGGCTCGCAGGATGAGGTGAAGCTTGCTCCGCCTTACGCCCGCTCCCTCGCCCATGCGCGCGGTGGCTCGCAGGACGAGGAGAAAAATTTACTACTCCCTCCGTTTTCTCCTCGTCCTTACTACCTTGGTTATAGAGATTATATCATATTGTTTGAAATATATATGTCCTTTAGTAGATTTCAATATGAACTACTAGTACATACTCCAAACACTGATGTATATGGACATATTTTAGAGTGTAGATTCACTCATTTTGCTCCGTATGTACTACCTCTGTCCGGGTTTATTGGTCCCCATTGTATTTTGTGCCAAATTTTGACCATAGATTAAACTAAGAAAATGTTCATGCATGTCACCAAACATTATATTTTTGAAAACTATGTTCAAATACGAATCCAATGAGATAATTTTTCTTGACATGCATTAACGTTTTGTTAGTTAAATGTTTAGTCAAAATATGGCACAAACTATAAAAGGTACCTATAAACTAGGACGGAGGTAGTAGCACTCTCCCTTGCCCCTCGACTCTTGCCCACATGGTGGACGTGCAGCAATTCATTCGGTCTCATATAGCCAGAACGATATATACTGCACTACCATTATTGCTTGACTTCCCGAAGAGGCGAAGAGCCAATCGCAAGGTTAATATTTTGGAGATGCCAAGTGCAAGGTTATAGGAGAACGAGTAGTAGGTGCCGCATCATTTATAAATAAAGTTTTTTTTCTTTAGTGGCACTTACGCAATACGATAGGTTCATATGGAGAAAAAGGAAACCGCTCCACTATATACATAGTTAGGACGGGCCAGCCTACACGGTTGCTTGCTGGGGTTGCTCTCTTCACACTCTCTCGCACCAAACGACTGTGGCCACATCTCTAACATCCCGGCGGATCACGTCCGCTTGGGGAAGGGGTGGATGCTTAGTGTAGATGCGGTGGCCGTCGCCGACGGCAAAAACCCACTGTCTCCATGTCCCGATCAGGGGTCCCCACCGTTCTCTCTCACAAACCCGGTGAGGTTGCCTTCGTCCCTTGCTCACTGCCGCGATGTGGGCAATTGCCGCCTCCCGCCGCCCTCCTCAAGGTTGAGCGACGTCCCTCAGTTACAACTCCCTTTACAACTGGCTTGCACCACTGCTCCAGCTGCCCACATCATTCCCTGTGGATATTTCTCTACTTCTTTGCCCCGCACATACCTGATACCTCTACTGGCTTCTGCGTATTGTATTTGTGATGTGTTTATCTCTCATCAACTAGTCCCAGTAATCTTATTCTAATCACGCTTCTTCAATTTCTTTGCCACAGGGATGCTCATCTCGATTTTGGTGAAACTGCACAAAATGATCCGATGGTCAAAAGGTTGCAAACTTCATTTATTAGGAAGCTCGAACGTTGCCAGCAAATTGAAGCCTGGTCAGGGTTCACGGTTCAAGGGCTAGGGACTGCATGGATCGTTTTTTTCTTTAGCTGCCTCTGTTCCAAAATAAGTGTCAACTTTAGTAGTAGTAAAACTTTGTACTAAAGTTTGCACAAAGTTGAGACACTTATTTTGGAACGGAGGGAGTACATATTTGCTATGATTTGTCAATATTGAGATGCAATAGCATGCATGTTAGTCTCCTTTGTATTTGATGAAATGTTGCAACGGGCAACCTTGGACGCAAGATACATGTAACAGGAGCTGGAAGCTTCATAGCATTGTACAAATTTATCTCGCTGATAAATTACAGTACGTAGTACTATACTAGTACTTCCTCCGTTCCTAAATATAAGTCTTTGTAGAGATTTCACCATGAACCACATGCGGCTGTATATAGATGCATTTTAAGTGTAGGTTCATTCATTTTGTTCCGTATATAGTTCACCTAGTGGAATCTCTACAAAGACTTATCTACTACTAATAGCTAGCCCCCACTACTAGGAATTCTCTATCCTCTCCTTGAGCCACATCATGAAAATTGATGTAGCTTTTAGATGAAGTAAATCAGTCCATAATAGCCGTCTGATCTAGACGTTGAGAGGCTCCGCACTAAGCCACATGCAAGCATGCAGAAATACCGTGGCACATGCATGTGAGTCGGTTTTAAATCACATCAACATGTCTGCATGCAAGCATGCACCGGTAGCATGCATGTAAGTGAGCTTTTAAGTCCCATTAATATGTCAAAAAGAAAAATATAATCCCATTATGCAGTAGGAGTTGGCTGATCTTTTTTCCTTATGTGGGATGATCTAAATAATAATGGGAGTTTATTTAGTTTGTCTACCACATTTGTCATGCGGTTATAGAGTTTTTTTTAGTTCTATGAAATCGATAATTTTGCGCAGAGAGATATACCGCTGTTCCGCGGCAACGCGTGGGGACTCATCTAGTAATATTTAGGAACGGAGGGAGTACTATGTAAAGAGTTAGGTGTCGCACGGTGATAGTGTGAGGTGGGCCATGTAATCACTGAGCCTGCGTGTTTTCACTTCTCTTGCACTCCTCCGCTGTAAGAATGGAGAAAATTGTAATCTAGTAGTAGTAGTACCTCCTTTCACCGAAAGCGTGGGACATCCAGCAGTCCTACACTAGTAGAAAAACACCTAATAGTCCCGGTTCGTGAGGGCCTTTAGTCCCGGTTCATGAACCAGGACTAATGGGCCGTTACTAATACCTCCACCCATTAGTCCCGGTTCAAACTAGAACCGGGACTAATGTGCCTCCATGTGGCTCTGTGCGCCGAGCCCAGTCAGAGGGCCTTTGGTCCCGGTTGGTGGCACCAACCGGGACCAAAAGTCCATGTTTTTTTGGAAATTGGCTGCTTTAGGGGTTTTGGGGGTTATTTTTAGGTTGTTATATTAGCTAGCTAATAGAGAGAAGTGTCCTATCTTATATCTTCATCCTTGGTTTACCAACGCTGCTGCTATATATGTTCATTTTACCCGCTGATATAATAACTTATGCATGCTCGCATACATCAGCATATATAATAACAAGTACTCGTCCTACTAATCATGCATCATCATACAACTTCTACTCGTTATTAATAATAAGTCATACGATCATCATCCTCATAGTCATCGAACCCAACCCTACATAATTGTTCTTAACACATGATCATCAGTATCAGGTAGGACCTAAACACCCTTAAGGTAAAATAGCATAAAACAATATAGACCCTGACTCTCCATTATGAAGAATGGCGATCATCCAGTCTCCAATTTTTGCCCTTCGCTGAATGTTGCTTCCAAGAAGCTCCTTACGACTGTCCATACATTTTTTCCATTCTTTGATTCTCATGTCTCCACTTATTTTAGAAACCCGGTATGGACAGTTGAGATTCGTAGGACGACCTGGTTGTATGTTCAAAACATGAAGGCTACCGTGTGTATACATCAGATGAGGCACGCAATCATTCGGGATTATCTGTTGAAAAACATAGTAATAACTTCGTAGTTAGCAATGATATGATGTACTAGTTTTAGAAGTGTGCAAAAAGATGCACGGATGTTGTAATAGTACAAAAATCTTACCAGGGTATCTCCATGGTAGTTATCGTAGTTCAATACATGCACTAGTGGCACGTATTGACCATAATGTTGAGGAGTTCGATTGTAGACATTGTAATTCTCAAGATCAGTACAAAATGCGACCAGATGATTTTTCTCCTGATACGTTAGTTCGGAGCCTTCGGTGTAGTAGGTTCTGTCTACCATCTTCCGCACATTCTTTGAAGAATGAAAATAAGCTGTCAATGGAGAATAAGTTGTCAACTATTTTGAAATAAACAATGTAAATTACTTAATAACTATGTTAAGCTCACATGGGTGAAGAATTGGAGGTGTATCCACAAGGACGAAAATCGTAGGTCTCTCTTGCTCGATTGTAGGATCACCAAGATCCATGGTAACAAGCATACCCTCATCAAAACCATACATCTTGCAAAGTGTTTCCCAATTTTTGCAACCAAAATGGGTTACACTCTGAGCATTGTACTTAGGATACTTAGGATAATTTTTTTGGTTTCAAAACTTTCATGGTCTTCAAAACCCATCCTCTCCAAGACATAGCGTCTTGCAAAGCATGGGATAAGCTAGTCGAATTGGAAAAGATGAAAAATATTGTCATGATTAAAATAGTTGAAGTCATGAGTAATTACGAAAAAAAACTATTATCGTCGGTTGCGTACCGTATGAACATCGAAGGTCTCCTCGAGCTTAATGCTGAAGCGACGATCTTCGTCCAGCACAATGAACCTGTCGTAGATACCTCGGTCGTCGTGGCACCAGTCGCACTCCCCCGGGCGGTTTTCGTCGTCCGATGAGTACGACATTTCCGGCCTACGTTCATAATTCAAATATTAAACTAGATCATAATTATTAATCACGGGTTGACTATCGATGATCGATGTACGTAGCTCCTCCTTTCATTCCCGAATGCATTATTATATCAAATTGTCTAGCACACGGGAATGAAGGAGAA
Organism: Triticum aestivum; assembly: GCF_018294505.1. Classification (NCBI taxonomy): domain Eukaryota; kingdom Viridiplantae; phylum Streptophyta; class Magnoliopsida; order Poales; family Poaceae; genus Triticum; species Triticum aestivum. Next base: position 841,889,548 of record NC_057801.1, on the reverse strand, counting down.
CTTATCCAATATGAGCATTCAATAAGCAAAACCAAATCATAAAATAAGCAAAACCAGATCATAAAATAAAGTATAGTATTCAAATTAGCATGCATTCAATAATTATAAGCAAAAGTACATCATCTCTTGGTGTCCGTACATTGTCGAATATTATCACTAATACAACTAGAACCGTAGCGCCCGACGGGTATCGACGCGAGCGGTGGACACCCAAAGATAAGGAACCATCACAGGATCATAGCTCCAGTGAGATCCCTGAAGAACCTGCCAGGTATTGTCGAATCTGCCCTCCAATGCAACCATGTAGCGACGGACGTGCTCGTCCTCCTCGCTGACACGGTGACGTACCACCTCCGTGGTGTCCGGATGCCTCACCACCGTCACTGGCCCACGCGACCGCCACCAAACAAGGATCGGGTCAACAACGGGCTGCCTCCTCACCAACCTACGTCCCCGGAAGGTAGCACCTCCCAATATCAGCCCGGCGGAGCCCAGTCCCGAACATGGCCCTGATCAAGCAGGCCTCCACCGCCGAGTCGACGACGACGAGGATGCGGGATAGGCATCGCCGACGTTGATGCGGCAACTACTTCTATATATAGTTAAATAAAACTAGTTTTATTAATTAAATCAACTATCTAGTTCAACTACTAAGCACTTACTATAAATAAATAAGTAGTACTTACTAAAACAAACTACTTCTATATATAGTAAAATATATTAGTTTATTAAATCAACTAGCTAGTTCAACTATATATAAACTACTTCTTATTTTTTTCCTTTTTCTGAATACTACACATCTAATCTAACAAAAAAAATCTATGAACTACATATCAAAATTACTACACATCTAATCTAACAAAAAAAATCTAATTAATCTAACAAAAAAATCTAACATAATATAAACAAATTAATTACTACACATCAAATCTAACAAAAAAAATCTATGAACTACATATCTAAATTACTACACACATCTAATCTAACAAAAAAATCTAATTAATCTAACAAAAAAATCTAACATAATATAAACAAATTAATTACTACACATCTAATCTAACCAAAAAAATCTAATCTAACAACAAAATCTATGAACTACATATATCTAAATTACTACACATCTAACCTAACAAAAAATCTAATTAAATCTAACAAAAAAATGACGGTGACGGCCGGCAAAGGCGATGGCGAGGTGCTCACGTACGGGCGGCGACGGCGACGGCGAAGGCGACGGCGAGGTGCGGAGCGGGGCGGCGACGGCGTCGAGGCAGCGCGACGTCGATCAGGGCGCGGCGCGGGCGGGCTGGGGGGGAGGCGGGCGGCGACGGATTGGGGCGGGGCTGGGGGGGGGGGCGGCGTGGGGCGGCGACGGCGAGGTGGCGGCAGGGAGACGCCCGGCGACGGGAGTGGAGCAGGAGAGATCGAAAACTGCTAAGTTCTGTATATATAGCAAGAGCATCGGTCCCGGTTGGTGGCTCCAACCGGGACTAATGCCCTCTTTAGCCCCGGTTCGTGCCACCAACCGGGACCAAAGGCCTCTTTTCAGCAGCCCAAAGGGCGGGAAACGAAGACCTTTAGTCCCGGTTGGTGGCACGAACCGGGAATAAAGGGGGGGCATTGGTACCGGTTGGATCCTCGAACCGGTACCAATGCAGCCCTTTAGTCCCGGTTGGAGCCACCAGCCGGGACTAAAGACCCTGTGCTGCCCGCGTCGTGGCACGAAAGTTTAGTCCCACCTCGCTAGCTGAGAGAGCCTGAGAGTGGTTTATAAGCCCCAGTCCCGCTGCCCTCTCGAGCTCCTCTCAAATGTAGATTTACGGGCCTAAACGCACTATATGTGCCTGTGGGCCTATTGGGCCTATTGCGGGCCTAAATCCTGGCCCATTGTTGGGTTTCTAGTCGTATTCAAGCCATGGTAGCTCTTTAGGTGGCACTTTTTTTATTTTCTGCAGCTGTTTTTTTTGTTGATTCTTCCTGCAGCTTCTTCCTGCAGCTGTTTTTTTAGTCCCACCTCGCCAAGCGAGAGGCACTCGCAGCTGTTTATAAGCCCTGAGTGCAGAGACGATGACGAAGAGGCTCAATGCTCCTGCACGTTGGTTAGCTTCAAGCCTTGAGGAATACGGTAGACTGCACAGAGCTATGTGCAGTGCAGTTGACACTATTCCGAAAGGCTTGAAGCAAATTAACAAGCATTGCGCCTCTTTTTATTTTTAATGACTTATTACAACTGAGAAATAAAAAGAAAAAAATAAATATAGCTGAAAAGAAAAAAAACTATATAGAAAACTACTCAGAAATGAATTGAAGCAAAAAATAGTTGTGATTAACTATACTAAAAAAGGAGCATAGATGCTTATTTTTAATGACTTATTACAACTCAGGAATAAAAAGAAAAGAAAATAGTTGTGATTAACTTTACTAAAATATGAGCATAGATGCTTATTCTTAATGACTTATTACAATTCAAAAATAAATAGAAGAAAAAATAGTTATGATTAACTTTACTAAAAAATGAGCATAGAAGCTTATTTTTAATGACTTATTACAACTGAGAAATAAAAAGAAAAAAATAAATATACCTGAAAAGAAAAAAGAACTATATAGAAAACTACTCAGAAATGAATTGAAGCAAAAAATAGTTGTGATTAACTATACTAAAAAAGGAGCATAGATGCTTATTTTTAATGACGTATTACAACTCAGGAATAAAAAGAAAAGAAAATAGTTGTGATTAACTTTACTAAAATATGAGCATAGATGCTTATTTTTAATGACTTATTACAATTCAAAAATAAATGAAAGAAAAAATAGTTATGATTAACTTTAATAAAAATGAGCATAGATGCTTATTTTTAATGACTTATTACAATTGAGAAATAAAAAGAAAAAAATAAATATAGCTGAAAAGAAAAAAACTATATAGAAAACTACTCAGAATGAATTGAAGCAAAAATAGTTGTGATTAACTATACTAAAAAAGGAGCATAGATGCTTATTTTTAATGACTTATTACAACTCAGAAATAAAAAGAAGAAAAAATAGTTATGATTACCTTTACTAAAAAATGAGCATAGATGCTTATTTTTAATGACTTATTACAACTGAGAAATAAAAAGAAAAAAATAAATATAGCTGAAAAGAAAAAAAAACTATATAGAAAACTACTCAGAAATGAAATGGATCAAAAAATAGTTGTGATTAACTGTACTAAAAAAGGAACATAGATGCTTATTTTTAATGACTTATTACAACTCAGAAATAAAAAGAAGAAACAATAGTTGTGATTAATTTTACTAAAATATGAGCATAGATGCTTATTTTTAATGACTTATTACAATTCAAAAATAAATAGAAAAAAATATAGTTATGATTAACTTTACTAAAAAATGAGCATAGATGCTTATTTTTAATGACTTATTACAACTCAGAAATAAAAAGAAAAAAATAAATATAGCAGAAAAGAAAAAAAACTATATAAAAAGCTACTCAGAAATGAGCATAGATGCGCTTATAGAGGAAATTCAAATTAAATTCATAACAAATTTCAAGAGAAATTCGTATGAATTTAGCCAAAAATCCCTATATAAGGGCATCTATTTTCATTTTCAGAGGAGCTCAATAAAGCAGAGAGGGAGGGGCTTATAAACCGGCCTGATTCCCCTCTGGTTGGCGAGGTGGGGCTAAACTTTGGCCGCCACGAGGACCAACCCTTTGGTCCTCGTTCAGGCCACCAACCGGGACCAATGGTGGTGGGCCAGGAGCGAGGCACATTGGTCCCGGTTCGTCCCACCAACCGGGACCAATAGGTTCAGACGAACCGGGACCAATGGCCCACGTGGCCCGGCCGGCCCCTGGGGCTCATGAACCGGGTCCAATGCCCCCATTGGTCCCGGTTCTGGATTGAACCGGGACTAATGGGCTAGACCGGCCTGGACCATTGGCCCCTTTTCTACTAGTGCTACCACCTCAGTAATAAAGACCAGTGAGCCATCAAATCACATAGACCCAGTAGTTAGTTGGACGGACGAAGGAACCATCACTCTTGTGCCAGTGAGAGGTCACGTCCGCTCTGCCCGGGCATGAATGCGGCACCGATTCTTTGGAGCGGCACTGACCGTTTCAGGCGGGAAGCGCGCACGGGTGATGGAGGGGCTTTGGGTGGGCCAGGCTGGTCAGGAGCGGGCGTGGCAGCTGTCCGCATGTCCCTACTGGACACGCCCGGAAACGAGAGGATGCACCGACTCTCGCGGCTAAAATCGTACACTACACACCATCCCTCTGTAGGAGTAGGTTGATTTGTCGCACTCTCTAACACACACATGCTGTTAAACACACACACGCACACGCATGCACCTTGGTCCCGTTGCACCTTCAAACGTGACTTATTACACCTAGACGGAGGGAGTAGTAAGTATACGAGATACGGTGGCACACTAACTTAAGTCGAATACAAGTGCCCAAAATTTGTGTGCATGTTATAATAAGGATTCACTTAAAATAATACGTGAGCGAACAGAGGGATCAATTGGACAGTGTTCCCGACCAGTAGCGAGATGTGTGAGGTAAGATACACCGCTGGCGCTTTTAATTTTTCTTATTAATTTGTTTGTTTCACCCTCTGACTGGTGGGATCCAATGTACTACGTGGAGAGAGGTAAGGTGACTAAGGCTGCATTATTTCTGCACCACTGTGGATAGTCTTACCACCAAAGCCACATGACACGATTATGATTGAAATCCCAATGACTCCCACACACACAAAAAAAAACACGGCATGCTTGTCAAACGAATGCAGGAATGTATAAAAGGTTATTTTCCTCTTGTTGAACATAACGGGAGGGTTGTGTAGCTGGTTAGCCCGTTCGCTCATCAAACTTGAGGTCTCGGGTTTGATAACCCCACTTGAGCATAATTTTTGCCAGGAGGATTCTTTGACTGGTCAAAATGTTTTCTAGGGTTTGCACACTTCACACTCTCTCTCTAGTATATATATACACGCTGGAGCCTCAGCGCTTGTAGTTGCTCTCTTCACACTCTCTCGCCCTCTCCCGCTAGAGCCTCAGTGCTTGTAGTTGCTCTCTTCCCACTCTCTCGCCCTCTCCAGATCTAAACAAGACTTTGTTGGCCTCTCTCTCCCCTCACTGCTGCTCAAAGAGCCGGCAGGATCCGTCTACCGGGAAGGGAAGGAGGCTTAACACTGTCGCCGTCGGCGAGGGAGGGAATCCACTACCGGCGCAGTTGTTCACTTTCCACCCAGCGGCGGCGCGGGAGGGCCTCCGACCCCTTCTTCTTCGCCGCCATCCCGTCGCCCACCGAACCACGCCCCAAGAACCTTAAGGTATATTTTACTTACTCCACATGCATTGCTCTAGCTGCATGTATACCATGAATCTAGGACGTGGTTCAAAGAGGAAAGGAGTGGGGGAAAGTAGTGGGAAAAGTTGTATATAGCATGAATCTAGGACGTGGTTCAAAGAGGAAATGAAGGGGGAAAGTTGTATAGCATGAATCTAGGATGTGCTTCAAAGAGGAAAGGAATGGGGGAAAGTAGTGGGGAAAGTTGTATCGCATAAATCTAGGACATGGTTCAAAGAGGAAAGGAAGGGGAGAAAGTACTAGTTCAAAAAGGAAAGGAAGGGACAAGGCTGTAGAGTTTGAGCAGGACTAGATTTGCTGCGCTCACATAGGGAAAGGTGTCTAAAGATAACAAAACTGGGACCAACACAAATATGCTCCTTGGTTGTTTGTTCTTTGTTGCAACAGACTGTGCATGACCACAGTACATCGGTAGATGCACATGGTGCTGGTGCGTCCACTGTCCCGTGCAACTCATTAGCTGTTGTTAATCTAAGGCCCTGTTTGGTTAAAAACTCCCTAGTCCCTACCTGCTTGGTTCCAGGGACTAAACATGGACTAGAGGTTATTAAATGACATGCTAAAAGACCATGTTACCCCTAGTAATGAACTAATAGAAACAAGGTGCGATGCGTGGCAGGGGCAACTGTTGGAAAAAGTCCCAAAAAGACTCCCTCGGGGTCTTCTTTCTTTAGTCCCAAATGCCCACTTTTAGTCCCTAAAAGTCCCTCCTGTTTGGTTTAGATGGGACTGACACGGAGTTTTTTTAGTCCCTACACCAAAATGTCCCTGTAAACAAACACCCTCTAATAATGCCGCTGGAAAATTGATGCAATGCCACAGTTAAAAGCAAATTACATGTTTAACGAATTTTATTGTTAATATAATCTCTATGTTAATATTAATCAATGCCACCGTTTGAGAAATGCTACTGTCTTGCTTTCTTTCCCATTTAGATAAGGTAGATGCTTCTTTTTGTTGGCTTCTGTGTCATCCACCGTTATTGACCACTAATTGTTTCCTTTGCACCTCTGTGTAAACAGGGTTATCTACTTCACCTCGTTGCCATTGTGACCTTTTGTTGCACTGCACAAAACACTTTTGTTTTAAGAGTGTTTTGTGCAGTTCAACCAAAATGTCACACCGACAACGTTGCTTGATTGCTTGATCTTAGTGGAACTGCACAAGAGGAGATCTTACTTCCTATCCGTTAAGGCGAATTTGGTTCAGATCTTCTTCTTGTGAGTTGTTTGAATTCCGCATCATGAGAGGTCAGTACTAGCCTTCTTTCACATGATTCTGCAGTGTGCTTTCATATGTTGTGCTACTTGTACGATAATGTTGCTTGATTTTAGTGAACTGCACAAATGGAGACAAGACTTCCAATCTGTATGTGCACCGTAATATCCCATTGAGGTAAGATAAGGATATTTCACAACTGCTGGCCTGTATTTTGCCACTTTCATCAGAAAATTAAGTTTAGTACTATACTTGTGCTCCCTAATTGACATGCCAAATCTTACATTGAAGGCGAAGCTTGTCTGTTATTGAACCAAGTGATGAAGGGGAAGAACAAGCGGAAGAAAAACAAAAATCAACTCCCGGTGCTGTAATGAAGCACTGGAACTGTGATGACACAAGTAATGATATAGTTTTGCATCTTAATTTATTGCTATGGCTGGAACGAGCAATTGTTTTGCCACTGATTTGATGCCATATGTAATTATCTCTACTTGTGCAAACAGGGATCTTCTTTGAAGATACCATATATTTTAGTGGAACTGCACAAGAAGATGTTGGAAACATTAAACTAATCGAGGAGTATATAGTAAGCATGGCCACCCCCGTAGATAGCAACAGATGGTTCCGGAGAAGTGCTTCATCTGTATGCTCTACACAATCAGCCTCCTGACAAAGGTTGGTACTCGCCCACTGATTTCATCCATATGATTGAGCTTTGTCATCTCTATTGGTGTTGTGCTACTGTTTAGATACTGTCATGAAAAAGTGGTATTGTCCTTGAGAAGTGCTTCATCTGTGCTGTTTTAAATATTTCCTTTCCTTTTTTTCGAGCAAACAGGGATGCTAGCATTTAGTAGTCCTCTTGTCTTTGCACAACAGGATCATCTTCCTCTGAAGAAGAATATGGAGTACGTGAAGTGACTAGTTCCGATTATGCCAGGATGAAGAAGCCCTGTCTATCTTCTCATCAGAAGGAGCAGTTGAAGGATGGTTACATTACTCCCCACAAGACCAAACTAACTTCAGCTCAGAAGGACTGACAAATCTCCATTTTTTTGCTGTGATGCGCGAGTACAATGTTGTTCTAGGATTCTTTCTGGTGAGTTCCATTTTTCTAAAAGTGTGCTCTACATGGACCATGTATGTGCCTGTTGAAACTGTCAATTCATAGTACAGTTTGCTTTATACTAATCACTTTTTTGTATTTGTGCAAACAGGGGTGCTCAGCTTGATTTCAATGGGAACTGCACAAAATGTTCATGAATACATCGAATCATTCATTTCCACCACAAGAAAGGAGGTGCCCATAAGTTCAAGGCGTTGCAACATATAAGGGCGAAATCATACAAGCTACGCGCGAATTTGGTTGATTTTGGTGGAACTGCACAAAAAGAACAGCTGGTTTATTTAGCACGAGGTGCCATGTCAATGTCCGAACTGATGGCAAACCCTGCCCATTCCACAATCGTAGGCATTTGATATTTTGGAATGGGACAACCTTGTCAAATTTTGCTCATTGATTTTAGCAAGACATGCGTTTGATATTTTCGAATGGGACGCCCTTTGCTGTCAGCAGCGTCGATCAATTTTTTCTTTATTCTTTAGTTGTGAAGTAAATATTGCCTCTGACATGTGAGTCGCTGAGATGCATAATCATCGATTGTTTTGAATGTTCTCTATGAATTGCCAGGCCTGTGTGTTTGATTGCAATGTACAGAAACGCTAAAAAGCTGCTCAAACTCTTTGTACTCCTTCTGTTCCTTTTTACTTCGCACATTGTGAAAGTGCATACTTTTTTGTATAAGATTGGTCAAAGTAGAGATACTTTGACTGCAGACAAAACTTGTATGCAGACTAGAAAGGACCGGAGGGAGTACATGTGAAACTGCTGCAAACGAGGTGATCACCCTGGGAATAATGCTAGTACATATTGTTTTGCATGTTCATCCAATGCCAGTGATACAGGAATTCGAACTAATCGAAATAAATTCATTCATACATGGTCGGATTTCATATAAACATGCCGGATTTCATTACATTTCATACATTCTTCAACTAAAAAGGGGTGCGCTGGAGGTATAATTAATTAACTGAAGCTACCCACCTGTGTCCCGCTGAGCCGAACAGAAGCTTCAGTGACTTAACTGCAGGTGCAGTTGCGTAACTGACATGTGGCCTGTTGGGCCCACGTGTCAGTCAGCTAACTGCACCAGCAGTTAAGTAGAAGCAGCGTTCTTCTCCAGCGTAGCTCTCCGACTCCACATCGCCGCCAAGAAGCTAACCGGTCGTCAATGGTCAACCCGCCTAGCTTGGCTTCAACTGGAGGGTAGCAGCAGTGGCCTTACTTGGACCCGAGCGGCGGCGACCTACCGTGTTCTACTCTTACTCATTTTCTGTGTGGCGCTGCCTCATTGGCAGCGGGGCGGGGCCTCGGCGGAGCCGGCGATGTCCTCCGTCTCGTTGCTGGCGGGTGGCGCCTTCGGAGCGGTGGAAATCCTCCCCCACGTTACCGGCAGGGTGGGGCCTCGGCTGAGCCGGCGATGTCCTTTGCCTTGTTGTTGGCGGGGCGGGGCTTCGGCGAAGCAGGCGGTGTCCTCTGCCTCGTTGTTGGCGCCGTGGGGCCTCGGTGGAGCCAGCGGTGTCCTCTGCATCGTTGTTGGCACCGCGGGGCCTCGGTGGAGTAGGGCCTTGTCGACGCCAGCGGAGCGGGGACTCCTCGGAGCCGGCATTGTCCTCTGCCTCGTCCTCGGTCTCGCCAAACAGCGCCTCGCCCGCTTCATCGCCCTCTTTGCTAGCCTCTTTGTAGGTGGCCGCAGCCTCCGCCACCCGCATGCGGTACCGCTAGCGCTCGAGGCGGCCCTTGCGGGCGGAGCAGTGCGAGTCGAGGAGCGCCTCCTGCTCCGCCCGCTCCGCGGCAATCTGCTCCTCCGCCTGCAGGTGCTCCTGGAGGAGATGGTGGTTGTAGGCGGCGTCAGCCTGCGCCTCCCGGAACTGCTCCTCACGCATCTGCCTCACCCTGTCCATATATTGGGCACGGGCCTCGCTGATGGTCATGGTGCAATGCACCGGCGAGGATAGCGCGGAGGAGGGGGCTGGCGCTGGATCGTCGACTACCATGTTCTCCATTGGGACGTCGTCGTCCGCCGGCTGCCTGCCGGCCAGCCGGTCGGCAGCCATGGCTGCCATCTCCTTGTGGTCCGTCGTCCGCCCGTCCCAAAGAGCGCTGGAGCGTGAGGAAGCCATGGTGGGTAGTAGTGGTGTGGACAGGAGAAAGGGAACGGATGCGGATGACTGCGGCTATGGCCGGCGCAGTAGTTTATATAGCAATGGTGGGCGGGCGGAGGGACGGACATGTGGCGCCGGAGTAGCCGCCTCGGCAACCGCGTATCATTAATGTGTGCGGCAGATGGACGGACGGACGACACTTGTGTCGTTTGAAGGCGAAGCAATCGCCTGCACTGGGAAGCGGGGCGGCCCGCGCTGACTGTTTCGGGTGGAAAGCGTGCGTGGGCGAGGAGATGACTTTACTTGGAGAGGATGACAATGGGGACCCACCAGGTCCATAGCCTCACGTACGCAAGTGCCTCCTTATTTTATATATATATATATAACTATAATTTATTTTGCTTCCTCATGGTTTCGTGACATCACGGTCCCACACCATTGTCAACCTATGTACTCCCTCCTTTCCGGTTTATAGGGTTTATCTCAAAATTTTAGTTTTTCCATTTTATAAGGCTCAATTTGGTTGTTTTCCATCACATGTTCAGATTCCAAGGTGCATTAAATCATTGCATGCAAGTATTAAGAGAAAATTGACCAATGCATGTACTTTATGCATGCATGCATTGCAATTAATGCATTGATAAACATAATCTTTTGAGGATAACAAGAACATTAATTAGGTGCTTTTGCAAAACTACAAAAAGTATTCCACCACTCGCCATCTACCTTGATTGGTGAGATTTTTGAATTGAGCATTATAAACCGGAAAGGAGGGAGTAGTCAATAAACGAGAGAATTGCACAAGAAGCGGCCGACAGCTGGGACCAAGCAGCTCGAGCAGTATTTGTGTTTTTGAGGTGTGAGCACTGCAGAGTTTTTCGATGTTTAGCCCAGATATTAATTTTTCTCCTCTGAACAACAACGAAAACATCGCTGCAGGTATTAACTGGGCGGGCTGTGGCCCGTCTAGCCCAGGCCAGATATCCAGCCCAGATATTAATTTTTTTCAAGCTGAAAATGGCTAGCCCAGCTATACTTTTTTTAGGAATACCCAGGCAAGGTCAAGTTGTTATTCTCCGCCCCGCTGGGCTGCAAATCTTTCCTAGGAGGGATGCATTAGGCTTAACAAGAAAATGGGCTTTAAGAAATAATAAATGGGATGTAATTATAAAAACTGGGTAGTAACTATAAAAAATGCACCAAACAGTGATTACTTTATAAAATATTATTTTTGGATATTGAAAATTTTAATTTCATTAATTGTTGCGAGCGCAATGTTTCGTTGGATTTTTACGTAATATAAATTTATATTGAAATTGTATTTAATCTGACTAGAAATTTCGGGATAAAAATATTCGGATCCCATCAAAATGTGGGAAATTTTATTGAATTCTGTTTTGAACGGTTGGTTGAAATGGGTTGTACTTTTAACAAACTGTAAATGGGCTATAGTAAATTCCATTAGAATTCAAAAATGGGCTACACATTCTTACAAATCTCAAATGGGCTATAAGTTCTCTGCCACACACTTCTGGCCTTACTAAGTTGACGCGTCCCCTAAAAAACAGAGTTGACGCGTATGCAAGGCTTTGTCAACTTATAGTCAACACACGGTTCTAGCAGCAGTGGCCGTTGGATGTCCATCCAACAGATGCCGTGCTTCTTCTTCAATCTCGGATATTCTAGCTTCACCCGCCCAAAAAATGATTCCTCCCCCTGACATCTGGGGCACACCGTTTCGGAAGCTGACCTGTGGGCCTACTAAGTTGACGTACCAAGGGCTTTGTCGACTTAGTAAATATAAACGATTCTAGCTGCAGTGACCATATGATGTCCATCCAACGGCCGTCGTGCTTCTTCAACCTCTGGTCTTCTTGCTCCAGCCGCGCAAAGCAGCGCCGATCGTGCCGCTTGCTCCTGCCGTCCGTGGCCGGCTGTGCTGCCGCGGAGGCCTCACGGCCCCCTACTACTCCCACCGCTGGTCAGGCCATCCCTCCACTCACCCACACCCCCTATTATTCTGCGGCGACGGCAGCGCAGCCGAACCAGTGAACCCTTGTACTCATCTTCGCGTGTGCATCAACTGTCGCGTCTTCCCCGGCTCCACGTCATCCCCTTCCTAGGCCTCGTCGTCGTCCACCGCCATGGTGCTCTCGGCGTGGCGTGGTCAACATGGTCAAGGAACGACTTCCATCGGACGTGGACTGTACGTGGAGAGGCTGACAGCTGGGTCCACGACAGCCGCAAGGAAGTGCCTCCTTATTACGCGCAAAATAATTATTCCTCCACCTGACAGCGGGGACCCACCGAACGGGCCACCCTATTTCGCGAAAAAATGATTTGCCCCCTGACTACTGGGTCCCACGAGCTACATCTTCGCACGCAAGGAAGTGCGTCCGGGAAAAAAATGATTCGCCCCCCTGACTGCTGGGACGCACCAGCTACATCTTCGCACGCAAGGCAGTGCGTCCGAAAAAAATGATTCGCCCCCCGACTGCTGGGACCCACCAGCTACACCTTCGCACGCAAGGAAGTGCGTCCGGGCAAAAAAAATGATTCGCCCCCCTGACTGCTGGGACCCAGCAGCTAGACCTTCGCACACAAGGAAGTGCGTCCAGGCAAAAAAAAAACAAAACGATTCGCCCCCTGACTGCTGGGACCTACCAGCTACATCTTCGCAGGCAAGGAAGTGCCTGACAGTCGGGACCCACCTGGTCGAAGCGTATGTAGCGTTGTCATCCTGGTCGCGAACGTGTACATACATACTGGTCGATGTAGAGGCACGCATGTGTCGTAGTAGAGGCGCACACGTGTCGTAGTAGAGGCGCGCACGTAGCATGTACACGTACGTACATCGGCCAGGATGCAAGAAAGAAAATACGGCCACGTATGTGTACATACGGGCGGGGTCTCAAACGCCTACTCGCGCATACGTACGGCGAGGGCTCGTGTTCATGGGGAGGCAACGGAATGCGTCGTGTTCATGGGGAGGCAACGGAATGTGTCGTGTTCATCGGGAGGCAACAGAACGCGTGGGAGCCAACCGGCTGGGTCGGAATAGAATGCGTGGTCGTGTTCATCAGGAGGGCTTGGATGGAACAGGCGATGGAAACGAGGCCTAGCGTACCGCAAAACGGAGGAAACGGACCTCCTACGGTCGAAACGGGGGTCCTGTTGATCGGGAGGGGTGTGGTGTACCGCAAAACGGACGAAACGGACCTCCTACGGTCGAAACGGGGGTCCTGTTGATCGGGAGGGGTGTGGCGTACCGCGAAACGGACGAAATGGACTTGTGTTGGAGCGCTACGGTCGAAACGGGGGTCCTGTTCATCGGGAGGGGTGTGGCGTACCTCAAAACGGGACTCCACGGGATAATGTTCATCTCCACCGTCGACCTCCTCCAGCCTCCACGGGCTACGGTCGACCTCCTCCAGCCTCCACGGGCTACGGTCGACCTCCTCCAGCCTCCACGGGCTCCTGTTCATCCAGCCTCCACCGTCCGCTACTCCACCGCTACTGTTCAACCACCCCTCCACCGTCTACTGTTCATCCAGCACTCCATCGTCTACTGTTCATCCAACCCTCCACACCACGGGGTCCTGTTCAGCCACCCCTCCATGGGCACCCCTCCACCGTTTACTGTTCATCCAGCCCTCCACACCACGGGGTCCTGTTCATCCAGAGGCAATGCCATCGCTCACTGCTCATCCAACCCCCCCCCCCCCGCCCATGCAACGCTCACTGTTCATCCAATCGATCGGCTTCAGTTAGCAGCAGTAGCGAAGGAATCGCTCGATCGGGTTCAGTTAACAGCCATCGATCGATCGCTCGGGTTCAGTAACGTGTAGCTTGCAGTGCAATCGCTCGGGTTCAGTTAGAGCCCAACGCCTTGCTCGTGTTCAGTTAGAGCCAACGCCTCACACGTGTACGAGAGAAACGCGCATCGCTCGGCCCCCGACCTCCCACTGTAACCGGCAACTCCCCGAAATTTTCCTCCCCCTCGCTTCTACCACGGTTTTTTCCGTCATAGATGGTCCAAAGAATGTCATGCAGCTGCGTCTCCGGCCCGCCCAAGACGAAAAGCCCATTTTCTGTCATGATTTTTGTCATAGAAGTAGGAGCCCACCACATCTATGATGATACCGGGTGTTGTCATAATTATCGTCATAGAAGTGTCATATGTATGACAGAAAAAAAAATCGTTCGGTCCAAAATGTCATGGATGTGTCTATTTTTTGTAGTGCATCTTTCCTAAAGACCGGCAGATCGCAAGGAGACGCTTAGTGTGTCGGTGGCTTGCAGAGGGTTACTCAAGTGAGGTGCGTGGCAAGTCTGTGGAGGAAGTATTGGATGGTTACTTCATGGAACTCATAAGTAGGAGCATGATCCTGCCATCTCAACAATCAATTTATAGTAGGAAAGGAATTGACTCCTGCCATGTTCATGATCTCATTCCTGAAATTGCCATCTCGAAGTCTACATAGGAAAATCTTGTTTCACATTGGAGGAAGGGTGCAACTTAAACAACCGAGGCACAGTGTGAGTTTGAGAATATAGTAGACTTGTCTCGTGTACGATCATTGACAGTGTTTGGAAATTGGAAACCGTTTTCCATGTCTGATAAGATGAGGTTGCTATGAGTGCTAGAGTTGGAAAGCATTTGGGATCTGGTTGATCATCATCTTGAGCACATTGGGAAGCTTACACATCTTAGGTATCTTTCTTTTAAGGAAACATGCTGAAATATTTGACCTGCCAAATTCTTTGGGGAACCTGTGACAACTCCAAACACTAGATATTTCTGATACAAACATAATAAAGCTACCTAGGACTGTCATCAAGCTTGTGAAGTTGCAATGCATTCTTGCTGGTGGCATAGGAAAGACACATGCTGGTGATATATATAAAATCCATCCTACCACCTGGTGGTAGTTACCCCACATGTCTCATATACTATCATGTGGTACTATATATACTATTTTATTATTTTAAATATGTTCATATACTATATCTAAGATATTTCAAAGCAAGTTACATGAAAAAATTGCATATGAGCCCATAGTTTTTGTTATATTTGTAAAATACGTACGTATTTGTACGTAAAAATGAGCATACTCAAAAAATGGTACATACTACCTAAAAATTAGTATATATACTACCTAATCATTGTTATATACTACATACTACACGTACATACTCTCGGTTCCGACAGATACTACATACAACATACAAAATGCAAGTGGTGGTAACTACCACTGCTTGTAGGAAACATTTGTCCTATATATATGCACATGAGCAGTCCCTAGTGAGTTTACCTTTATATTCAGTATGGTGTTCTGTGGCGTGTTGTGCACCTAATAGGCTGGGAGAGCAACTTGGACTTTATGATGTTGCACAACTTAACAGGCATGATGTATGCACCGTGTTCTGTTGCAGGATATTACCTTATTATGTAGCAGGAGGAAGAAATCCAGGTGGTGTTGAAGTGCCGAGAGTGATTTGGAAACTAAAGACCAGGTTGTTCCAGAAGATATAAAAAGCTTCACCCGGTTGCGCAAGTTAGGATTGACAGGCATCAACAAGAGAAACAGCAAGAGTTGTGTTCAATGATTGCTCTTCTCACCATCCTGGAGTCATTGTCGCTCCAGTCACACGGAGAGACAAGTTTATCAGGCTTCTTGGATGGCCTATCCTCACCTACAGAAAACCTGCAGAGCGTCAAGTTGATGGGCAACCTGGTTAAACTGTCGGAGTGGATCTAGGGGCTCAAAAATCTCGTGAAGCTGCAGCTAGAGGGGTCCATGATATCAGAGCATGATGCAACCGTACATGTCCTTGGGGATCTACCAAACCTGGCCACCCTACGTCTATTGTTTGACTCATTTGTTGGTGAAGGGATTCGTTTCAGTTTTCGTCGGGAGGCATTCCCGAGCCTGAAGGTGCTGCGGGTGTGTGTGATACTAAACCTCAAGCTGGTGGGATTTGAAGAAGGAGCAACCCCTAAGCTTGAGTTCCTGCAGTATTGTGGTTGGGGCAGTCCCAGTGTTGGGTTCTTGTGTGGGTTACCATATCTCCTAAGTCTCAAGGAATTTATGCTGCATGAGTCAGACTAGATGTACACCGAGTTTGTCGAGGACTTGCAAGGCCAGCTCACAGAGATTGAAAACAAGCCCCTTCTGAAGAGGTGGCCGTAGGTACCTGTATTGAACTCCCTTTTCGTCTATCTTAATATTCATGTATGTATTTTGTTCATCCGCTAGGACTCTTTGATTTCTATTTCTGTTTTGCAAACCGCACATTCTTACTCACTCTTGCTTTGTAAACAAGTATTACAGTGCTAGTTAACCCTGTCGAAGATTGTGTGCTTCAGTGATGGAGCTAAACAGACACAGTTGAGGGGGAAAAGCGGAGTTAAGGGGGCTAAAAGGACAAATTCAACTTAAAAATGGTAATCTTCAAACCACAATATTTCACGTAATTTCTCTAGGGTATGGGGCCCATAGCCCCCCTTGGCCCTAGTGAATCTCCACCGCTAGTGTGCTTACTGATGGTGCTGTACTGGATGAGGGGATGGTAGCTGAAACTGAAGAGCTACGTTAGGCTCCGGGGGTTAGGGTGCCACACCACTAGATTCCATCGTGTCACAAGACAGTGGATCATTGGCAAGAAGAAAGAATAAAATGCTTACGCAGAACTTGTTCATGTCGCTGCTCGTCGACCTTGGACCTCGTCACCGACACATTAGTGGCGTTGATGCAGGTGTAGCCTGGCACACTGATGCTAAAGGTGGTCGGTATCTTGGGGCCATCGTGGTCGTCGAGGGCAAAGTTGATGACGTACATCTCGAACTGCAAAGTAGCCGTCCTGTTGTTCTACATGACGGACGATAGTGCGTCGCCACGGGGACTGCTAGCTGTACGGCGCGTCCGGTGACAGGTCAACCATGACCAGTTGTTTCTCTCAACAATGTGGAGGGGCGCCACCGGCAACACACAAGCTAGTGCACTTATCCTGCTTCGTCGTCTCTGTGCCGGTCACGACTGACGTGAACTTGCGCACACCCACACCTAGCTCAACTGTCATCCCGGGCGCTTGACGTGGCACCCAGGTTTCGAATTTTGATAGCAAGAAAATTTCAATGAACCTCGAAACATAGGAAATTTTCAAAATTTTGTAAATTTTGAAATCTGTTTTGGACAAAACAATGAAATTTTTAACTACATTTTGATAAATTTAAATTTAAGGATCGAAATATATATGCATTGTAGCAGCTTTTGTAAAAGCAAACACTAGTATCTAAACCCTTACAAGAGCCGATCAAGAAAGCTTATCATTTTATGTCCAGGAGTCTAATTAATAAAATCCAAAATTACCAATGGGTATACAACACCTACGGTTCTTCATTCGAAAATAATCTATGAATGCATATGGTGCTTTTCTTGTTTTTAATAAATACACGGGATCAAAGGTTTTCGTTTGAATACATGCTAGGTAAAGAAAGAACATATTTGACAAACCTAGATCGATTTTGTACTGGATCCATCGAGCAAAACTTCTGGGAGAGCACTGGTGCCGTGTTCCTTTTGATTGCTAGATCTTGAGTTCTTGGAGAGTAAGGAGTAATTGCCGTTTTGGCCGGCTGGGGCATTGGAGAAGAACTATAGAAAACCTAGATACAAAATTTGGAGTGATCACTCATCAGGGCCGGGCCTGGGTTGCTTATAACAAACTATATCCTCTCTTATTTAATGGATGAGGCAAAGTTTTTGCCTCCGTTTCAAAAAAAGAAATTCAAAATAGTGGGTCCCAA
The DNA here is from genome assembly GCF_018294505.1 of Triticum aestivum. Lineage (NCBI taxonomy): Eukaryota > Viridiplantae > Streptophyta > Magnoliopsida > Poales > Poaceae > Triticum > Triticum aestivum. The sequence continues at coordinate 841,871,916 of NC_057801.1, read as the reverse complement.
AGGAGTGATCACAATCCCTGGCAACCCAAAGCATGCAAAAAAAAAATGCTAACTTGGCAGCCGAAACGTAATTTGTTACTTATAAGCTTGTTGTTGCCCCAATTGAGATGCCTTGGGCTAAGGCCCCTTCAGATGCACATAACGCAGCCGCCGCCTCCTCCTAAAAAAAAGCTAGGGCTCGTGCCTCTCGCTGGAGCCATCACAGGTTTGCCTCGCTTCCGGTGGCCCTAGGGTCATGGGGGTGTGGTGGATCTTGGCAAGGGCCGGCGGGAGGGCTTCCTTGTTAGTCGTTCTTTTGATTTTTGCTAGGATTTGTGTTCTGCTCAGGAAGCTAAGACGGCGGCGGCTCGCTGAAGTTGAAATAAAGGTCTCCACGCCTAGCCCCCGTTCCGATGGTGCGTCTAGCATCTTTGGTGGGCGTGTGGAGGTGTTCCTCCGATGGATCTATCCTCGGTAGATTTTCTCGGATCTGGTTATTGTTCGTCTATGTTCGTGTTTCTTTGGGCTTGATCCTTTCGATCTACGTTATCCTTTATCAGTGGCGGTTGCTGTGTTGGTGCGCTGGTTTTATGGGGCCTTAGCACGATGACTTTCCGACTGTCTACTACAACAAGTTGTGCCCCACTCCGTTGAGGGAGGGACAATGTTGGCGGCGCACCTTCGGCTCAAGATGTAATTTTTATTATTTCTAATGTTTGTTGTACTGTCGTGATTGAAAATGAATAGATTGGAAGTTTCCTCGCAAAAAAAAGAGATGGTTCGGGCTAAGAAACGGACTCTAGATTCGTCCTTCCAGTCGGCAATAGGCACCGAGAAAGCTCAGGTGCACCCCACGACCCAAACAGGACAGCTGAGATTGTTGATGACATTGATCCCAAATAAGAAAGGATTTTTTTCCCACTCTAGGCTTTGCCAAATTTTATGGCAAAAACAAAATTTGTAGTGGCAATTGCGATACATCGTCAAAAGTTCCAGAGTGGCAAGAGTGAATTGAATTTTTTTTATTTTGGCACGGAATGGCAGTTATGATACATTGGCAAAAGCTAAGAGTGGTAGAAATGATATGTCAGACGTTAGAGTGGCATTTAGCAAAAACAAAGTTTTCATAGTAGGAAATAGAGGTCGTCGGCTTCCTCCGTGAGCATTGTGATATCTTTGCATGACCTACCTCAACATGCACCCATGCATGGAAAAGATCCACCACCAAATGTAACCATTCATGAGTTTTCATTCTTTTTTTTTTCAGGAAACTGTCAGTCTATTCATCTTTAATCATGGCAGTACAACGAACACCAGAAATAATAAAAATTACATCCAGATTTATAGACCACCTAGCGACGACTACAAGCACTGAAGTGAGCCGAAGGCGCGCCGCCATCCTCGTCCCTCCATCGCCGGAGCCGGGCACTTGTTGTAGTAGACAGTCGGGAAGTCATTGTGCTAAGGTCCCATAGGACCAACGCTCCAGAACAGCAACCGCCACCGATGAAGAGAATTTTAGATGGGAAGGATCCAACGTGAAGACACATAAACAAAGACGAACAAAGACCGGATCCGAACGGATCCACCAAAGACAACCACCGACCAAATCTCGTGAGATCCGGCGGAGACACACCTCCACATGCCCTCCACGATGCTAGACACATCATTGGGACGGGGGCTAGGCGGGGAAAACTTTATTCCATCTTCAAGAAACCGCCGCCGTCTCGTCTTCTTAAGCAGGACACAAACCCTAAAACTTGAAGAAGCACCTGAAAACGGAGCCCTCCCGCCGGCAAGGGCCGAGATCCAGCGCGCACCCATGGCCCTAAGGCCACAGGAGACGTGGGAGATCGGCGGCGCTGCCGACGAGAGGCAGAAACCCTAGCCTCCTTTTCTTGAAGGAGAGACAAAGGGAGGAGCCATGATTTTTCATTCTATTATTCTATTTGTATTCAACAAAATATTTTGCAACTATACATGATCAAATATAATAAGTCATATGTATTTTTAATATTAATAAATTTCATGACTCTAAATATTATATTTCGCACAATAAAATTTAATTAAGATATATTGCAACCAATTTCCACAACAACGCACAGGATGTCATCAAGTACTAAGGAAGCGTGCTGCCTTTGTTTTGGAAAAATAGAGGAAGAGAAGAGTGGAACTCAGTCTTGTCCGGTCCATGAGCCAGTCGGTAAGGAAAACGTAAACGAGCCGGCAACTAGCATCGCCCATTGACAAGCACCGTGTTTCTACCAAACATCTCGAAATTTATATATATTTTAAATAATTTTGCAAAATCATCAGTTAAAAAAGAAAACAAATATTATGTGCTGCAATGTGAGAAAATGTTGACGTATATTATACCAAAAAATAAATCTGCTGAAAATAAGTCTCTCTTTCTATACAAAAAATTAAAGTTCACATATATAAAAGTATATTTTTTTACCTAAAGTCGGTTGCGATTGATCAATTGTAGACCGACTCAGCATCTATAATAAGCCAGCCATCGTGCGTCCTCCTCCAATACGCACCCTGATCCCGGTCTCCAAACCCTAGCTAAACCCCGTCACCTCCCGCAGCACCTACGATGGTTCTCGTCGCCAACGCCGACACGGCGGACCGCAAGCCCCCCTACTCCTGAATCCTGATCCTCTAAAAACAAGTACCCTCAAGCCACGGCGGGCATGGATCACGCGCCGCCGGGCTTCCGCTTCACGCCGACGCCGGAGGAGCTCATCAACTTCTACCTCGACCCCTGGGTGGGCGACCCAGGAAAGACACCCGTCGGCGAGCTCCGAGGCATCGTCTCTGTCGCTGACGTCTACGGCGAGGACCCGGCCGCCCTCACGTGGCGGCATGGGCGCTTCGGCCACGACGACGGCAACTGGTACTTCCTCTGCGTGGCGCGGTGGAAGGGCGCTGTGGGCGGCCGTGCCAGCCGCGCCGTCCGGGGCGGTGGCACATGGCACGGGTACAGCAAGCGGATCGCCGTCGCTGGGGCCGGGCACCGGCAGGGATTCGAGTACCTCGACGCATGCGGACGCAAGACCGCGTGGCTCATGGAGGAGTTCGGGACCGTGCTGCCGGCGGGCACCTACGCTGACGGCGTCAAGGTGCTCTGCAGGGTGCACCAAACGACGAGGACGGTGGCGGATGGCGACGAGGCGGAGCGTGGGGAGTCCAGCAAGGCCGGCCGGTCTTCTAAGAGGCGGCGCCGCCGGGAGCACGACATGGCCGCAGATGCAAAGGATGAGCTCAAGTCATTGGAGATGTTTGCGATGGAGGAGGCGAAGCCGGAGCCATTGGAGCACATCTTCAGCAAGGACGAACCAGAGTCATGGGAGATCCTTGCCATGGAGGACGAGGCAGAGCCATGGGAGATGATTACCATGGAGGACGAACTAGAGCCACTGCAGATGCTTACCATGGACAAGCCATCTCCACTGCAGATGCTTACCAACAACGTGACATCTCCACAGGAGATGCTTACCAACAACCTGCCATGGCCACTAGAGATGCTCACCAACAAGTTGACCTGTCCATTGGAGATGCTTACTAACAACTTGGCATCTCCATTGGAGATCCTTACCAAGAACTTGCCAGAGCCAGCGGAGACCGTTACCAAGAACTTGCCATCTCCATTCGAGATCCTTACCAAAGAGGAACCCACCACGACGACGACAGCCTTCGATCAAGACTCCGGCACGGCAAACAAAGAAGCCACCCCTAACATGGAGATGGAGATGCCGGCCGATGCAGAGTGGCACTCGCACTACCCGGAACTGTTCGAGCAGAAAGAGCCTCCGCCCATGGAAGACGTCATGAAGCCTCTGCCGGCGCCGACGGTCCAAGAATTTGAGCAAGGAGCCCCTCCGGCGCCGGCTGTCAAAGAATTCGGCGGGGTTGCTTGGGGTTGGGGAGGCCATGGCCGGCGCTGCTTAGTGAGGCCTATATCGTTAGCTTGGATACTACCTGGTTTTTGACACGCTTATTCGTTCTAGCAGTTTCTTTCTCTTTACTAGTTTCTTGGAAGGAAAATCATTGTGTGCCAAGCTCTGCTTTTACTGTGTTTGTCTGAGATGTAGCCATTAATCCCTGCTGTATATACAACTGGATTTATCGACTGTACAATGTCATCATAATCCAAAAAATTGTACTGTAGTTAAAACTCTGGAATTTATTGGTCCCACAGAAATCTCATGCCATTACTTACAGTGTCATCATCAACATTACCATCCAGCAGCACACCGCGACGCGTGCTATCGCGGATTCTGTCGCACTTTGTAACAACAGCAAGTTTGCCATCAGTTTACCAAAAGAAAATCAAATCTAACAATGAGAAAAGGAATACAAGGTGGTAAAAAGATGTACAACAATCTGTCGGGTTACTCTACGCCCTCGGCATTCACAATGATGCACAATGATTTACAGTATCCACAAAAGTAGCATTTGAACCAAATTTGCCTAACTCAAAAGTGCCCCTTCACTCTATGATCGCCACGATTCTGTTCATGAGGTTCAGTCCGAACGCCGTGTCTTCAGAGTTCACCTTGACGGTGAGATCCAGTGGTTCCGAGGTATGCCCGTCCGCCACGATGGTGATCAGGCAGGGGTTCGAAGTGCTCAGGATCTCGCTGCTGAATCGCCAGCACAAGCCGGAGGCGTCGTCGATGCTGAAGGTCACGGGCATATCCATTGACACTAGGTGAACATTGGCGTTGCTGAGTACTTTCGATGCGAGAGTTTGGGCTACTAGAAGGTTTTTGTCGGTGTTGTGGTCTGTACTCTCTTCGGTCTGCTCGTGCTTCTGAAGATGATCTTTGAAGGTGCACCTGTTGCAATTCTTAACAGATTTAGTTCCAGCATATAGTCAACAGATCATCACAGCATGAGTTTGTGATGTGGGCTCAGGTTATGTAATAAAATTATCGTGGGGATGAACAATCAGATAATTTAGTGCACATGAAGATAATCTTAATTTGGATTTGCATTCATACACATGATGCAAAGTGCATAGTAAGTATCATCTGCCTTAAAATGTCTGATGGTATCCATAAAATGCAAACAAAAGATGCCTAAGATGGTATTCATCTGTTAACAAGATGTTTCTTGCTGGCAGAATATAAGTCTCGAATTATTTTTGTTCAAGTGGCTGAATTAATATTCCCTCCGTCCCAAAATTAGTGTCTTGAGCTTAGTACAAATTTGTACTAGAGCTAGTACAAAGTTGAGACACTTATTTTAGGACGGAGGGAATATAAAACTGAGACCATATTCCTACTTGCTTACTCCTTTTCCTATGCACTATCAGTTGAAAAAATCACAAAGACATCATGATGAAAATACTCCTCTTTGAGTGATCCATTAAAAATGAGCAGCCACATGGTAATTTGTTCAAGGCGAAGCAAGAGAAACCTCCTGTTCCTCGACATTCTTCTATAGTTAATGAAATGTGCAAACTGAAGCATTTTCGTCAGTCGCAACTGTTTCCGTTTGGGGAGGCAGATCAGTTTGTAACAGTAAACACAACATAATTTGGCTTATGTGTCAGATCAGTTCCTAATCGATGCGACTGCATGAAACTAAGTAACCAGTAAAGATAGGATAGAGTCTGGTTACCTTCTAGCGTACTCAAACATTCCCCTCAGCTGGTTTTCCTTGCATAGAAAAGCATTTAGATCCATGGGTAGTGGTCGTACAAAATAAGCAATGTCCGGGTGAAGTTTGGCTGGATGCCTTTTCCCATTGCAAAGGACAGACAACTTCAAGGGCAATAGATGGTGATGAAAGTGAACCTGAAGAAGCATCTTAGCTGTCTGTTCAGGAGCCAGTGACTGTATCTCTTCAACAGGGACAAGAGTTGGTATGCTGCAGGTAAAGACGATTCATGAGCTGAGAAATAAGTTGACGAAGAAGAAAAACAATCACAATACAGACAATGTAACGATGCATACTTTGCGGATCCTTCTGATGTTTGGTCCATGCCACCCTTGCTACCAGAAGCCTCTTCAGATTTAATGGTTATATCTGCTAATTGTTCTGTTGTAACATTCTCGACAAACAAGTCTACACATACTAGCAAGTGTGATTTGGGTGAAACCTCAGATGAGAAGGCATATAGAACACTCAAGGCATCACTAGCCGATGGATCTAACAACCTATGCAATTTAGGTTTTCTCTCAAAGCTGCGAGTGGTAAAAGAAACCCTTGCACATGATGTCTGTACCGAATCTTGAACAACAAGTGGTGCAGCAGGAGCCTCATCAAGCCATGACTCCAAGGCTGACTTGGACATTAATTCTGTCAAATCAGTAGAGATGAGAGATGCCAAATTTTCATCAACAGCTCGACCGGCATATGCTTGATCTACATTACCATCATACATATGAATCAGCGGAGCTTCCTGGTTCTCCTCTTGACGATGAAGGTTATGGCAATCATCGATCGAATCACTACCAGCTTCACTTTCTGAATCATACACAGAGCCACTCCCATCCCTTGAAGATCCAGATTCAGCATCAGAATTAGTACCTTCGGAGGAATCAGCTACACCTCTGATTGGTTCTACGGTCTTATGAATTAAGATCATACTTTGAGGCTTCGGAAGTGGTGCATAGCCAGGCGCTGCATGAAGAACAACTTGTGACAGGGAACCCAGAAGATAAATCCGGTAGTTGCTGTCTGAATTAGATGCAGGAGGTATCTTCCCACCAAAGATATGATCAGCTAGCTCTTTAATAACATCTACATTCTGTGATCGACATGAGGGGTCATTTTCAGTAGCACAGCATGGTAGAAGTCCTGACAAGAAACGTGCACGGTCACGGACATCATAATTCATGTCACATGCAGCCAACTGAATGACATATGCCACTATCATTTTGAATTCTTCTAGCTGTTCTTGTGCAGAATGTATGATAACCTGAAAAAATAAACCTATTAGCGATCTCCATTTAAGTGTAAGAAAACTAAAGTTAGGACTTACGATATATACCTTTGCAGAAGCATTTAGGATCTGAAGCTTTGTCTCCAGCACTTCGGCAGCGAAGGACCATGCCAGATACTTAAGAACAACTGGAGCTATCTTTGGGATGAGATTTCCAGTAGAGCTATACTCACCAAATATCCAAATAATCAAGGACCGTGCGGCAGGCTCCATAATTGTATCCAGACAACGAACCAAGCGGATAATCACCTTAGGAGAACAAAATTAATGAATACATCAAATAAAAAAATGTAAATCATGAAAACTGCATTCAAATGGTAGCACATGGCATCCTGATATCATATATCCATATTTGTTCTTGAATATACTTCCCATGAATGATACCACAGATTGTTCAGGAGAGAAAAGGATAAAAGAAATTTAAATAGTCCATCACCCTTAACTATGGAAAATATCACCAACACAGAAACAAGAGCAAAGGAAATTGTCATTTAAACAAGGTGAAATATGAAAACCATACGCTGTACAATAGATCTGATGCACCGAGTTCCCGCTCCATCCACGCCCCGGTGTAATTTTCAAAATGACACATACCAATAGAATTTTAGCCCCACCAGAGCCCCAGTAACATATAATCAATATTGAATACCATCTAACAATCCTATTCTGTCGGACCACGCACGAATAGCTGTACCATGTCTCTGCAGTGACAAGAAGCTGCCTTCCATCCATCTTTGGCCCTCCGTTACCAGTCAGCAAAGCGGAACCGGTTAGCTTAATTCCATTGGGGTAAGGTAATGTACAAGATCTACCGGACCATAATCTATATTAGCCTACGCTGCCGGAACCCCTTGGTGAAGTGAGGCTGCATCAGCTATACCTTTATGTTTTTTTACGTATTATTATTTGACTAACTCCAGGGTTAGGCAAGACGGGGGCCCCGGGGGTTACCAATGCCACCGGAGCGTCGCACCGGGTCCTCATACATGCGGGGGGGTGAGGAGGCATGTCTGAAGAGGCGGCACACGTCTCCGGGGTGTGGCCCCCCTCACGGACGGCGCCGCCGCCGACACCTGGAGGGGGGAAACGTACGCGTCGGGTCTACGCGGAGGGGATCTTGCTGTGGGTTTGGCCCGGATGTTGCTCCAAAGTGTTCATATGGGCTGACCTAACACAACCGGGTGGAGAGGTCCACTGGTCAAAGCCCGTCCGTGAAAAGTCAAAGGGCTAGATCTCGTGGTCAACCGCTCCAGGGTTAGGCGAGACGGGGGCCCTAGGGGTAGCAATACCACCGGAGCGTCGCACCGGGCCCTCATACATGCAGAGAGGTGTGTTGGCATGTCTGAAGAGGCGGCACATGTCTCCGGGGTGTGGCCTCCTCACGAACGGCGCCGCCGCCGGCACCTGGAGCGGGGAAACGGCAGCGTCGGGTCTACATGGAGGGGATCTTGCTGTGGGTTTGGCACGGATGTTGCTCCCAGGTGTTTCTATGGGCTGACCTAACACAACCGGGTGGAGAGGTCCACTGGTCAAAGCCCGTCCATTGAAAGTCAAAGGGCAAGATCTCATGGTCAACCGCTCCAGGGTTAGGCGGATTTTCGTGCTGAACATTTTGATATATTATACGTTTTTTTCTGACATCGTATGCAAAAGTTATTGCCGTTTTATATTTTCCCTACACTTTTTGCAAAACATGTCCAAATTTAAGTTTTTAAATTTTCCTAACTAGTAGATGTAGTAACATAACTACATTTCGAAGGATTTTAATTTTTGAAGTTTTTATCATTTTCTTTTGCTTTTTACAAAACTGAAAAGGCGATCCAGGGGTGTGTGTGTGTGTAGAGTTTGAAAATGGGACCTTTAGTACCGGTTCGTGCCACGAACCGGTACTAATGCCTCAAACCTCATTAGTACCGGTTGGTGGCTCGAACCGGGACTAAAGGTCTAACATTTAGTACCGGTTGGTGCCACGAATCGGTACTAATGGGCATCGCACCCTTTAGTCCCGGTTCGTGGCACCAACCGAGACTAAAGGTCCCATTTAAACCGGGACTAATACCTGTACAGTGCCCTAGCCGCTCGAACCGAGACTAATGCTCACATTAGTCCCGGTTCGTAATGCAACCGGGATTAATGCTCTTTTTTGGCCGAACCAAAGCCATGTTTTCTACTAGTGTTATGTTCCTTTTTCCAGATTTGTACTTACTTTTTTGTTGATTGTGTGTTTTTAATTCTTTTTGGAAAACACTGTTTCCACATTATATGAACACATATTATCCGCACGTGTATGAACAATGTTTTTCAATCATTGAACATTATATTCAACAATAAAATGCCGAACTTCTAAACAATGCTGTATAACTTTCTGATATCATAAAAAATGTTGCAGCTAGTTAAATGTAATAACGCTATGTATGCTTTGTCTGGAATGGTTAGTCCTACGACCTAAAAATAAGAGCATTTAGGTTTTTGTGATTCAAAATTGACCATCAAGTTAACAAATAAAATGTGGATTAGATATCAGAAAGTACACCATTTTTTATGATACAAAACCGTATACCGTTAACTTTGTATCTGAAAACAAATTCAATACTATTTTTCTTAAGTTGCATGAATAGTGTATTACTTTTTTTGAAAAATCTTCTTATCTATTCATCTTCAATCATGACAGTACAACGAACATCAGAAAAAAATAAAATCACATCCAGATCAGTAGACCACCTAGCAATGACTACAAACACTGAAGCTAGCCGAAGGCGTGTCGTCATCATCGCCCCTCCCTCGCCGGAGCCAGGCAAAACTTATTGTAGTAGATAGTCTGTAAGTCGTCGTAATAAGGCCTTATATGGTTATTACACTTCCATTTTTTCAGTTTATTTTAATTCGGTTGTGGCACATTAGCCACCGAAATAATCCATTGAAATATCAACACCGAACCTAATTCACCGAAACAGTATTGTTTCGGTTTTCGATTAACAGTATACACCGATGTAATAGTTTGTACTACACATACTTGGTGCAAAAGGCTGGCCGGTCACTATTGTAAAAAACTGACCGGTCACTAATGTAAAAAAAACTGACCGGTCACATTTATGTAGAAAGAAAACAAAAAAAACTAACCTGCCACAAGCAAAAAGCAATCCGATCGCATGTCCAGTCATGTTAGCTGTCCAGGACTAAAACAAGCTAGCACCTTCTCATCGTATAGGAAACAAAAACGAGATTGACTAATCGGCCAATAAAAGCAAGCCGTATAATCATGTCTATCGATATTTTTTAACCTCTCTTTTGCCTAGACTAGAGGACATGACCTTGGCGGATAGGCCTTTTTATTTGGACCAAGACCTGGTAGCATCGGTTAGTTAGGCTTCTCGGTTTATATAGACTAATAACCGATAGAAACACTGATCTCGACAGATCTTAAAACCGCATCATTCACTATAAACCGAATAAACCAGCAATATTGGCTAATTCGGTGTGGTTCGGTTTCGTGGGAAAGTTCCCACTCCTAATGGCATGCCAACATTTCACGGCATATAATTGTGAGACAGAAAATAATTTGTATTACAATTATTCTTTGGTGGTTGTCCAGTTTGCTATATAATTTAGGGATGCAGAACTACCTATCCTGATCTCAAGGCCTAAACCTCAATCGTGGCTCTTGTCACGCCGACCAGACATGACTACCATCACTACATGGAATGGAGCATACGCCGCCAGACTTCCGTTTCACGCCGACACAAAAGAAACAAATACAAAACAAAAAGAAATTTCAGTAAAAATCAAGCTCGCAGTCAGTTCTCTATCGATAACAATCAGTAGTCCTATAATTAGTTAACTTAACACAATCTATAATATTAATACTGATCTTTTTTACTTGTTTACAAGATATTGGTTGTCATTATCTTTTTTATTATAATAATGACAAAATAAAATGGTGTGAAATATTAAGCTATATTTTATTCAACATAAAATTCTAATGTCTTGATTACACATGCACATGCATTAAGTTAAAATATCATTTTTGTGATGGAGCCTGTATGAGACATTTTTTACGAAGAAACACTTGTGTTCAAATGTATCCCCTATATTAAAAAAAAATTAAAAAAAAATACAAAAACACATTACTCTCGAGATTAATTTGTGTCACTATCTGTTCACATATATTTTAGTATGATAAAATATCTTGTAAAGAGCTCTAGGGTAATATGTTTAACAAATATCCTGATAAATATTTCTAGAGCTCGTATAGTTGATAACTTACAAATAAATAATAAGAATTCTCCAGAATGCATGAGATGCCTATATAATGTTTGGCCTGTAATCACTAGGAAAATAAATTACTTTGTTCATTCACGATAACTATTTGGAAATATGCCCAAGAGGCAATAAAAAGGTGTTATTATTCTATTTCCATGTTCATGATTAAGTTTATATTTCTTTGGTATAATTGCATTGCTTCTTGAATGTGAGATTAAGTGGAAAGCCAAATTGCATGTTTGGAAAGATAAACACCGCCAAGCCTCCGAATAAGCTCATGTATTGTTGATGATTTCGTTTTTGTAACCAAGGGCATTGTTAATGCAACAAGGATGTTACAATAATGAGAAGACACTATTAGAGTAACAATGGTGTTGGATAGACCCAACTTATGAAATACTGTGAGATCATGTCGTTGATATGTTGTCTGCATTCTCATATAAAGTTTTAGAGTTTACTTGCGTCCTTACACCATGATAATACCGTAGACCCAAATACCGGATGGTTACTCTGGAGTTGCCAAATGTTAGTTCGTAAATGGGTAATTATAAAGGTAGCTTTCAGGTACAGCGGCAAAGTATTTTGCGGTACAGGATAGTTCAAGAATGGGATTTGGCCCTACGACAGTGGAGAGATACATTCTGGGCCCAATCAGAATGGTTCCATCATCATCTGGCTAGACATAGTGGATAATGTGTTAGTAACGAGGATATCTAAATATGAAAATGAGAAAATAGTACAAACCGGTAGTGAGGATAACTAGGTATAGTGATCAATATATTGATCATAGGGATACCGTAAAAGTCTCACCTTAGGTTTTGGAACACATCAAGAGGCAAAGGAAATTGTACGTGATAACACAAGGTTCGCCTGATAATCATCTTCGTTTATATGTGAGAATTATTATGGGTGTCAATATCCTGCTAATAATTATTGGCTGAAAGGTGTTCCTGACATGTCCTCATAATATTGAACATGTAGGTTCACACGCTTAATGACTAGCGTATGTACACTAGTAGAAAACAAGGCTTTCGTTCGGGCCAGGTAAGCCCATTAGTCCCGGTTCAGTCATGAACCAGGACCCATGGGGGCATTGGTCCCGTTCGTGAGGCCAGGGGGCCTGCCGGGCCTCATGGGGGCATTGGTCCCGGTTCGTCTGGCCCCTTTGGTCCGGTTGGTCGGACGAACCGGGACCAATGGGCCTCGCTCCTGGTCCACCACCATTGGTCCCGGTTGGTGGCTTGAACAGGGATCAAAGGGTGGTCTTTAGTACCGGTTCAAGCGATGAACCAGGACCAATGATGTGCCTATATATACCCCCTCGCTGGCGAGCAGACCACACTATTCTGTTTTTTCTGGCCGGCGAGGGGAGGGGTTTGTGGTGCTCTAGTTCACCTCCTATGCACACGAGGTGTTCGATGGAATGCCCGAGCCACACTACTTAAGCTTTCTCCTCTCCAAACTCGACCTCCAAACTCCATTTTCCTCAATATTTGTCTACGTTTAGTGGTCCGTCACGTCCCGTCCCCGTCTTCACCGCCGTCGATCGCCCGCGCCGATCTCGTCGCCGGCACCACTGTGGTGAGCCTCTTGTTCTTATCTTCTTTCTGAAAGGAAAAAATTCTTACTTGTATGTTTAGATAGATACTTGTATAATTTTCTTACTTTTATTATTGCTTCATATTATTTAGTGCGATGGTTTTGGTATCCGCCCCTGTCGGCCCTTGTCATGTCTATGATTCAGATGTGGTATATATTATCTTTATAACTATTTGGTTCATTTATTGTTTATGACAATTATGCCGACCAATGTGACATAGATTTTATTTATCTAGGAGGTATGTGAACCAGAAATTCCAAGCGACCCTATTGTCGAGAGGTTAAATTTAGTTGAAGAAGAAAACAATTTCTTGAAAGAAAAAAAAGATGATATTGGAGTTGCATGTTGCGGATGTCGTCGATGATCACAAGATCAAGATGGATGCAATGCGCTTGAAGATTAGAAAGATTAGAAAATATGCAATTCATACCGAGGCTTGGTATCATTATGCCGTTGGATCAATTGTTACCTTGGTTGCGATTATGATCGCATTTGTTTTCGCATTGAAATGTTTTACATAGTTTCATTGTATGGTTTAATTAATTAGATGCTCTGGAGAGCTATATGTTGTTCAATGAGAACTATGTATGTACTTTGGTTTTAATGTGATGATGAGCTTCTATTAATTTGGTCACTTAATTATCTATTCAGGATGTTCTGTAATGGTTTTTGACACACTTAATTATATATAATGCACGTAGATGAACCGGCAATGGATGTACGGTGACAGACACACCTCCGAGTACATTAAGGGCGTGCATAATTTTCTCGAAGTGGCTGAGGCAAACAAGCAGAATGGTTTTATGTGTTGTACATGCCCTATATGTGGGAATAGAAGTCTTACTCTGACTCGAAAACCATTCACACCCACCTGCTTTATAAGGGTTTCATGCCACACTATAATGTTTGGACCAAGCATGGAGAAATAGGGGTTATGATGGAAGACAACAAAGAAGAAGAGGACGATGACAACTATCTGCCCCCTGAATACGGTGATGCTGCAACCGGGGAAGCTGTTGAAGATCAAGAGGAACCAGACGATCTGCCGGATGATGATCTCTGCCGGGTCATTGTTGATGCAAGGAGACAGTGCGAAAGTCAAAAGGAGAAGCTCAAGTTGGATCCCATGTTAGAGGATCACAAAAAAAGTTTGTACCCCAATTGCGAAGATGGCAACACAAAGCTCGGTACCGTACTAGAATTGCTGCAGCGGAAGGCAGAGAATGGTGTGCCTGACAAAGGATTTGAGAAGCTACTGAAAATATTGAAGAAGAAGCTTCCAAAGGATAACAAATTGCCCGACAGTACGTATGCAGCAAAGAAGATTGTATACCCTCTAGGATTGGAGGTGCAGAAGATACATGCATGCCCTAATGACTGCATCATGTATGTGGTGCGTACGAGGATTTGAATGCATGCCCGGTATGACCAAGCACGGAGATAAGAGAGGACAGTTCTCTCTAGTAGCTAGCTAACACAATAATTAACCCTATAAAAACCCCAAAAACCCCAACCCCGCCCCCCCCCCCTTCAGAAAAAAACAAAAACCCCAACCCATGAACTACTGACGCGTGGAAGCCTTTTGGTCCCGGTTGGTGGCACCAACAGGGACAAAAGGTCCTCCTGCCTGGGCAAGCCGCAGCGGCCACATGGAGCCCCATCTATCCCGGTTCCTGGGAGAACCGGGACTAAAGGTATTGGTCTTTAGTACCGACCCTTTAGTCCTAGTTCGGCAACCGGGACAAATGGGCTTCATGAACCGGGATAAATGGCGCGTTTTCTACTAGTGGTAGGAGAACTATGAGATAATGGAGAGTGAAAGAGAAGATTTTCAAAATTGTTTCGAATTCCACAATCCAAATAGCAAACACGATTCATACCAACAAAAAGTACATGAAGATGTCAAGAATGTCCTGCCAGACCAACATGATGACATCGAGGATCTGAAATTGGGTTGTTTGATCAGCACAACCGTATTCGATCTATCAACAATGGCTTCCAAGAGCAGGAGGAAAAACTTGCAGTCATCAAGAATAAGAAGGAAGAGAAAACTACGGCTATCGAAAAGAGACTCCATGAACTTGATGTCCTGGTTAGGTATATCTCCAAGGTTTTGCGGTGCCAGGATGTCGTGAAACTGAGTCATCTGTCTAATTTTATACTGCGGCTCTATACCATGTTTGGTTATTGTAATGTGTCGGACAATCTATTTTACAGTTGTCAAGTTAGCAGTTTAATAAAAGCAACGATAACTCAGTTTACATTCAAATTCAAATTTTGTACAAATTCATATTAAGATTGGCAAATATGCCCGCCACTTTTTGCAATATAAAACAAATTGATCGCACCTACAAACTATGATGGTTATGTATGTCGTCACTGGCGTATGGCCCCACATGTATGAAGACACATCACGCACGTTTGGACCCGCCTACCAGCATCCATGTCAGCACAACAATGGGCACACATATCAGAATCGTTCATTGGTCAGATGACACATTGTCACCAAAAAAACAATGCAGCAACTAACTTTAATTTATCCATATATCAGAAACACATAATTGAGTTGCATTGATCTGAGATCTAGATATGTAGCCAGTTAAAGCAGAGACCTAAACATTGGTTAAACAGAACACATACATTGGTCGATAGATTTGTTAATGCTGAGCAGCATGCTGCAACCAAGTAGTATGATTTCTCGAGCAGTACATATATACTTTATATGTTTTCCGCTGAAAATAGCTAATGGGTTCATGGGTGGCCAACTGATATTACAGTATAATTTTCCACTCAAGAGTTAAGAGAAGCAAGTTTTTTTTTCTTTTGTTATTCATTTATCAACGTCTGGATTAGAAATATCCAGAGTGCAGTCTCGGTTTGAAAACATTATTCACCTTACATATACGAAGACATACGAAATATTTTTATCGAAGTGCTAGGGAGTACACGCATGAAACATTGAACAATGTTTTCAGACATTCTTTTAAATATAGGTAGATAAGATTATTTTCACACATTCTTTTCAATATAAGTGAAAATGAAGTTAAATATAAGCAAACTCCAAAAAGAGAACAATGCAAGATTTACCATGTTAATAGTTTCCTAACTGAAAAAAGGAACGGGAAACATACATAACAAAATAATAACAACATTTAAAATGGGAAGCGGAACAATTGTAAGTGTGCATGCTTTAAGTGGAGCCTAACCATACATTGATATTCTTATTATGGAAACTATTTTTCTAGTCAAAGTAGTAATTTCTAGAAAATAAGCTAGCTTATCCCTCCTGATGTGATTCCAAATAGTAGTTACACTGCACGATTGGCAACTTGAAGGCAGAATTTGACCAGGATATTAGACTAAACACCTTTTTCATAGTTGATAGCTGAATGCATTTTCTGACATGACGTAATTTACAGAGAAACAAATTGAGTTTATAGTCTTGCTCATCAATTTTTAGTAAGTCTGGGAGCTCCTCAATCTCCTGAAATTAGCCAAAAACAGCAAATAAACAAGTGAAAGCATGCAGATGCCACCATATGTTTGGCATGTTTGTAGTTACATATATCTATTTAAACTTTCAGAAAATACCAGAATGGCTTCTATGTTTTTGAAAGGGGTTACTATCAAGCTTAGAATGTGTTTCCTATGTTCCAGGTTCTGGAAAGAGAGTTCTTGAAATGAATAGATGGGTAATCACACATGAATGCCTAAATCAAAGAGGTTCGCTGCGATCATGAACCTTTTTCCACGATAAGGCAATACTGCAGCATCGATGGTAAGTGAAAGAAAAATCAGTAGGTAAGATGACATGACAGTTTGAATTAGCCCACGGATTGATCACATCAACATAGATGAACAAAGGCACATGAAAAACTTATAGCCCAAGGCGCGTCTCGGACCCTCTATTTTTCTACTTATTGCTTTTTTTGGTTTTTCTCCTCACGGTACAATATTACGTTTACATAGCACAACATACCTACATATATTGTGCCCGGGCACCTTGATTGTTTTAGGTATGTATCGCTGCACAATGAATGTTTGATTTGTTTCCTAAATATTCTTCATGCAAGACTTTTCATGCTTACATTTTATTTCCGTTTTTAACTATTAGACATGTAAGATATTCCATATAATAAAGCGTATTAATGTTTGATTTTTTCTGAACAACTGCGGGTATCTAATACGCGTATTTTTGTCTCCTAGCTATCTAATACGGTTATCAATTCTTACTAATGAAATTATGTACATACGCGGGTATATATACCCAGTAAATTATTTTCTATACTATTACATTTTAGTTTTGTTTTCTAACTATTTAATACAAGTATTTAAATACGCGGGTATGTATATATCCAATGGTTTATCCTAGGTTCTATCTAGTAACAAAATTATATGCATACGCGGATAAGCATATACCTACTAACGAAATTATATACATATGTGGGTATGCATATACCTACTAATAAAATTATGTACATACGCAGGCATGCATATACCAACTAACGAAATTATGTATATATATGCGGGTACCATGCAAAAAAGTACATGTACAAGTATGTGAATACCCAATTATGTGGTGGGATATGCATACCTACTACTGAAATTACGTAAATACACGGGTATTTACATACCTAGTGATTTATCTACAGATCAATAAGTGCAATATAAGGAGGTAATAAATTCTGATTTTTATTCACTATGGCATTTTAATCTCCTTCCTTTTTATGGCGTGACATGCATGCATGGGATGGTTAAAGAATTAAAGCCTGCCAAATTAACTAGTAATTAACGCATTTACGTTGGTTGTCAAATTAGCCGCTAAACACGATCCAACGACAGATAGACAAGCTGCCCAGGCACCTAGGTGTCCCAAATGGCCGCCCACACACACACACGCACACTAACAAAAATTATGTGCTAGCCAAATAAGTATGACTCAATACCCCGACATATGAGCATCCTCTATTTTAATACAGTGGCTCATCATGTTGCCACTTATCTTTCATCCCACCCTCGCCGATGACCACATGATCGCAATGCATTCGACATGGTAGATCCCAATGCAATAAGCATCCTCTATTTTAACACAGTGGCTCACCAAGTTTCTACTTATCTTTCATCCCACCCCTGCGATGTCCACATGATCGCAATGCATTCGACATGGTAAATCCCAAGACAATGAGCTTGCCACTGCATGCCACACTTCTCATTCTGTCATGGAAGGAAATGTTTAATACTTTAAAATCAAATTACATCGACCATGAACTACTCGCAACGCCTAGACATATAAAGACTTCCCCAAAACTAATCACCTACTAGACATGAAAGACTTTTGAATTTGCAAACAATTTTTCGAATCGACGAACATTTTTTAAAAATTTGGAATTTTCTTCTGAAAATTCATGAACATTTGTTTTGTTTAAACGAACATCTTTCAAATGCATGAAAATTTTTAAAATTCATGGAATTTTTTTAACTCATCAATCATTTTTTGAATCAATGATATTTAAAAAAATTGGGGAACAAAATTCGAAATTCGTGTTTTTTTTTGAATTTTTGTGAATATTTTCTTAAATTTCAAGACTTTTTTTTTCAGATTCACGAATATGTTTTGGAGACACGATCATTTAAAAAAAATATGTATATGCTTTTATTTCCTGACTATTTTTGTCCAAATCATGAGTTTTTTTATAATTTAGGAATAAGTTTTGTAGCATCTGCAACATTTTCTGATTCCGCAATTTTTTTATGATTTCATGAACTGTTTTTGAATTTGCAAATTTTTGGCATCAAATATGCTCAAGTGTTCTAGGTGTGTGCAAAATTTGGTGAAGCTTTGAGAATGGTTCACAAATTCAAATTTTGAAGTGATTTTTTCCCAGAGCTCCCCTGTTGTCTAATCAACACGAATGTTAGCATGCACTTAGAAAAGTTGAGCATCTTGATGCCTAAAAAATCAAGATTTTTTTTCTTTTTTCTAGAATTTGTTGTTCCTTCACGAGCACATGAGCTCGGGATCAGCCATCAGTTATCGGATTAGTGCGCTTTGCTGCATTTATAGATAATACCCTATGACTCTATATATCATATTAGTGTTCCAAAATTAATCCGCATTTGCGTATCGTAGATTAGATTGTTCCATAATATGTCGATTCAACAAATACCCATTATTTCAAATACATCATATAATTTCAAGAGAGATTGAATATATACATTTGTGGTATATTTTTTCTTAAATTTAATATATATTAAACACCATATCGGGCACATCACACGGTCCCGCTTCATGCCCTGCATATCCTCGTCAATCCTTCACCGCGCCTCCCCCCCCCCCCCCCCCGCAGCATAATTCCCACCCCTTTCTTAGCAACTGTGTGCACGTCACATCATCACTGATGGGGTACCATCGTAGTTCACCGTAGTCCCCCATAGTAGCACCGATGGCCTCTGTCACCGCTCGCCTGAACATCGCTACTACAATGTTGACTGCTTGCAATAGACGGTGGTATTGCAACCCTAGCTTGCAGTACTACCTCGCAACATATAGTGTTTCTGCAGTCAAGGACGAGTTCTACAACAATGAGTGTGCTAGCACTGCAACCGAACAATGGTGGTCCGGTCTGTGGCATCACACCCGCCGTTTGCAACAATGGTGGTCAGTATCATGGCTCGCTCAGGCCTGCGGTAAGTATCGTTGCAGCGGCAGCCAACAACAACGATGTTGGCCTTGCAACACGATGGATCTGACAATTGTAGCACTGGCCTGCGCACCAGCGGGTGGTCGGGATATCATTGGAAGCACTAACGCCCTCCTATGGCAGCGGTGGCCGGTGTTTGTGCGGCCCATCTCGCTTGCAACAGTTGCGGCTACTGCAATGGGACTTGCATCATTACTGTCGCGTGGTGGAATGCTACGAGGTGATGCCACATCCACATCTTGGAGTACCGTCATCCACCTCCCCCACGATATTTTCAGCCCATCCAATTGGAGTAGCATCGCCGCACTTGTAGCCATTGGTCATCCTCTCCCCTCACAACAATGGTGGCTTGGTCTACAGTAGCTGGTCTGGTGATGTCTGCCTTCTGCGTGGCACCCGAGCTTGCTGCAACGTTGTGTTTGCAACATTGAGACGTTCGGCTTGTGTGAGAGGGTGCTTCCCTTGAGCTGATTTTGTGCCGATGAGACGAGGGGGGAGGGGGGCTGTCAAAGTGCAGCGCGGATCCATGATTAGAGAGGGGACATGTGGCTTGACATCACCCGGTTTTGGGTATAATCAATGGCGGAGCTTGGCTGGGATGTTAGGGGGGGGGGGCAAAAGGTAAAGTATGCATGTTTGTGGGGGCAATGAGAACATTTTCTTCTAACTATGTCCCTAGAAAAAAAAGTCTTCATGAATTTGTATAATGAGGCACGGTGCCTTTGTTTGGGAAAAATAGAGATTGAGAAGGGAGGAAAGAGAGGTGTTCAGTCCGAGTCTTGTCCGGACCATGAGCGAGTTGGTCCGAAGGAAATCGTAAATGAGCCGGCAACTTCACAAGATCAATCGTGTTTTTTAACTCAAAATTTATGTATTTTTAAAAATAATTTTGCAAAATAAGTTAATAAAAGAAAACAAACATTATGTGGACGCCCTTTATCGAAAAATGTGGACCCGGAATAAATTTGCAAAATAATTTTGCAAACATCATGGTACAGAATTATGACATAAAAGTTAAGGGTGTGACCATATCGCATCTAGATGTGATATAATATCTCACATCTAAGATGATGTTACTTGTTGACAAATTCTTCCTACTGGTTTTTTTTTTTTCGATTGTTCAGGCCACCTCTGATTTTTTTTTCTATCTACGACTCTTCTAAGCTTTGACATCAGCAACACACGTCATATGAAACAAGCCCACCACGTTCTTGTTTGTTTGATTTTTTTTTGTTTGTTTATTTGGGGACGTTGCCTCGGTGTTTGATTTTTTTTCTAAATCTGGGAGCTGCCCCGCATTGCATCAGTCTACAGTGCAGCGTGAAAATACCAAAAAAGAAGTATGACCACACAGATTCAAACAAAAAACCTCCCACTATGAAATGCCTATAGCTAGCCAACGGACCTGTTGGCCGTTGCTGTCTTCACATCACAGTGACGCTATAAATACATACCAAAATCGGCACATCAAATAATTTCAAAACCTCTCCACACACACACTCCTTAGTTGCGAGTCAATGCCGGGTCTGCAACTGGGTTCCACAAAAAATAACACACACAACTGACGACCCTTGACAAACACACATCCCTAGTTACGAGTCGATGGTCGGCATGCAACTGGGGACCCTCGAGAAACATAGACATCCCTAGTTGCGAGTCGATGGTCGGCATGCAACTGATGACGCTCAACAAACACACACACACACACACACACACCCCTAGTTGCGAGTCGATGTTCGGCATGCAACTAGGGACCCTCGACAAACACACACTCCCCTAGTTGCAAGTCGATGGTTGACATGCAATTGGGGACCCTCGACGAACACTGACACACCCCTAGTTGCAAGCGATGGTCGGCATGCAACTGGGACCCTCGACAAACACACACTCCCCTAGTTGCAAGTCGATGGTTCACATGCAACCGGGGACCCTTGACGAACACACACACACACCTAGTTGTGAGTCGATGGTCGGCATGCAACTGGGGACCCTTGACAAACATGGCCATCCTTAGTTGTGAGTCAATGATCGGCATGCAACTAGGGACGCACGACAAACACACACACCTAGCTGCGAGTTGATGGTCGGGTTGCAACTGGGGGCCATGACAACCCCCCCCTAGTTGCGAGTTGATGGTTGGGTTGCAACTGGGGGCCCTCGTCGGTGGTTGACTTGTAACTAATGGAAAAAAGACTCAAACTCAATTGTAAGACAAAAAAAAGACATCGAGCCCGGTTGCAAGTCGAGTGTGGACTTGCAAGTGGAGACAAAAAAACATTAGCCCCGACTATGAGTCAAGGGTAAACTTGCAACTAAATCAAAGAAATATACTCAAAACCCAGTTGCAAGACAGAAGAAACATCGGGACGAGTTGCGAGTTGAAGGTGGACCTGCAACTGGGACAAAAAAGGTCGGGCCCCTGTTGCGAGTTGACGACGGACTTGCAACTTTGACTAAAAAAGTTAGGGCCCCAGTTGTGTCTCGATGGTGGACTTGCAACTCTGACAAAAAAAGTGTTGAGCCCCAGTTGCGAGTCGACGGTGGACTTGCAACTGGGGCAAAGGAAAGGTCAGTCCCTACTTGTGAGTCGAGAGTGGACATGCAACTGGGACAAAAAAAGGTCGGGACCTAATTGCGAGTCGAGGGTGGACTTGCAACTAGGAAAAAATATGGGGGCCCAGTTGCGAGTCGGGAGTGGGATTGCAACTGAAAGAAAAGGTCATGCCCAAATTGCGAGTTGAGGGTGGACTTGCAATTGGGATAAAAAAGGTCGGACCCCAGTTGTGAGTTGAGGGTGTACTTGCAATTAGGACAAAAAAGTCGGATCCTAGTTACAAGTCGAGGGTGGAATTGAAAATGTGACAAAACAAGGTCAGACCCCACTTGTGAGTCAACGAGTAGACTTGTCACTGGAAGAAAA
This sequence comes from Triticum aestivum, assembly GCF_018294505.1. Taxonomy (NCBI): domain Eukaryota; kingdom Viridiplantae; phylum Streptophyta; class Magnoliopsida; order Poales; family Poaceae; genus Triticum; species Triticum aestivum. Next base: position 841,849,498 of record NC_057801.1, on the reverse strand, counting down.
AAATGATCGGGCCCGAGTTGGGAGTCGAGAGTGGACTTGCAACAGGGACAAAAAAAAAAGGTCGGCCCTCGAATTGCGAGTCAAAGGTGGACTTGGTACTGGGACAAAAAAAGATGGCCCAAGTTGTGAGTGAGGGTGGACTTGTACCTGAGAGATAAAAATGTCGGGTCTAAGTTATGTGCCGAGGATGGACTTACAACACGGGCAATAAAAGGTTGATCCCGAGTTGCGAGTCGAGGATGAACTTGCAACTGGGATAAAAAAGTAGGTGCGTCCAGTTACATATTAAAGGTGGACTTGTAATTGGGAAAAAAGATGGCGATGCCAGTTGTATGTATGTTGGTGTGAGTTGTAACTAAGACAAAAAGAATCTATCCTCTAATTACATGTTTATGGTCAACTTGCAACTGAGAAACAAAAATGGGTTGGACCCTACTTGAATGTCGGTGGTTGACATGCAACTCGGACAACAAAAAATAAAAGAGGCAGGTCTAGTTTGTATGACAAATGTGCACTAGCAGCATAATCTAAAAAAGTGTCAGACCGAGTTGCATGTCCGTGGTTGACTTGCAACCGCAACAATAAAAAAAGACATGCTCCAGTTTGCATGTCGATGGTTGACTTGCAACTAGAACAAAATATAAAAGAGGTGGATCCAATTACATATTAGAAGTACACTTGCAGCAGAGACCAAAATGGTTTGGACCCACATGCATGTCGATGATCGATTGCAACTGGAACAAGAAAAATAAAAAAAAGACGGCTTCTTACATATTAGGGTTAGACTTGCATGAAAAACAAAAACAAGAAATGGGTCGTTCCTGTCATTGTACTGTTTAGAAACTTTGTGGGGTCGCCTCTACCCTAAAAACAAAGATAAATGAGATAAAGAGTTAGAACAAAGACCAGAACTGTTGAGCTAGCGGTCAGCTCGTCTCTTGCAAACAACTCTTCTCTTTCAACTACAACACACAAAAAACAATCCACGAAAAATGACCCCAAAAAGAAAGATGCACGGTGTGATGGACCGCAAAGTGGACAACGGACGCACGGGATAAAACAACCACGATCAAAGTATTGCACGAAATTTATAACAACGGATCAAATGGACCGAAACTTAGATGAGACATCACACTCATATATGAACACAAATCAAAACATTGACAAACAAAGACATGCTCATGTATATATATAAAAAGATACCCCTAAGATTGGTTGCAATTGTAGACCGGCTCGTACTATATATATATAAGCGAGAATCTCTTCTCCAATCCGCACCGGGATCGACGTCTCCAAGCCCTAAACCCCACGGAAGCACCGATGGTTCTCGTCGCCACGCCCCTCACCCCTTCCATCGCCGACCGCAAGCTCCCTTACCACAACTCCTAATAATCATCCAAAAGAAGTACGTAAGCCATGGAGGGCATGGATCACGCGCCGCCAGGCTTCCGCTTCACGCCGACGCGGGGAGGAGCTCATCCGCTACTACCTCGACCCCTGGGTGGCCGACCCGGGAAAGACGCCGGTCGGCGAGCTGCAAGGCATCGTCTGCATCGCCGACGTCTACAGCGAGGACCCGGCCGCCCTCACGTCGCGGCACCGGCGCTTCGGCCACGACGACGGCAACTGGTACTTCCTCTGCGTCGCGCGGTGGAAGGGCAACCGCCCGGGCGGCCGGGCCAGCCGCGCCGTCAGGGGCGGCGACACATGGCACGGGTACGGCAAGCGGGTCACCGTCGCCGGGGCCGGGCACCGGCAGGCGTTCGAGTACCTCGACGCACGTGGACGTAAGACCGCGTGGCTCATGGAGGAGTTCGGAACCGTCCTGCCGGCGGCCACGGACGACACCGGCGTCAGGGTGCTCTGCAGGGTGCACCAAACGGCGAGGACGGCGGCGGATGGCGATGAGGAGGGCGCGGGGAGTCCAGCATGGCCGCTCGGTATTCTAAGAGGCGGCGCCGCCGGGAGCACGAGATCACCGCGGATGCAACGGATGAGCTGAAGCCATTGGAGATGGTTGCCATGGACGAGCCGGAGCCATTGGAGCACGTCTTCGCCAAGGACGAACCAGAGTCATGGGAGATCGTTGCCATGGAGGACGAGGCAGATCCATGGGAGATGATTACATGTGGGACGAACTAGAGTCATGGGACACGAAGACATATTGTGAGAAGCCATCTCCACTGCAGATGTGTACCAATAACTTGACATGTCCACAGGAGATACTTACCAACAAATTGCCATCTCCACTGGAGATGCAAACCAACAACCTGCCATGGCCACTGGAGATGCTTAGCAAGAACTTCCCACTGCCACTGGAGATGCTTACTAATAACTTGGCATCGCCATTGCAGACCCTTAACAAGAACTTGCCATCTCCATTGGAGATCCTTACCAAGAACTTGCCAGACTTGGACATCCTTACCAAAGAGGAACCCACCACGATGACGACAGCCTTCGATCAAGACTCCGGCGCGGCGAACAAGGAAGCCACCCCTAACGCGGAGATGGAGATGTCGGCCGATGCAGAGTGGCACTCGCACTACCCGGAACTGTTCGAGCAGAAAGAGCCTCCGCCCATGGAAGACATCATGAAGCCTCTGCCAGCGCCGACGGTCCAAGAATTCGAGCAGGGAGCCCCTATAGTGCTATGTCCATGGCTCACGCTCATGTATTGCCTGAAAGTTGATAAGGTTTGAGAATACTAAAGTATGAAACAATTGCTTGGCTGAAACCGGGTTTGTGCATGATTTGAATACTTTTTGTGATGAAGATGGAGCATAGCCAGACTATATGATTTTGTAGGGATAACTTTCTTTGGCCATGTTATTTTGAGAAGACATAATTGCTTTATTAGTATGTTTTGTTTTATGTCAATATTAAACTTCTGTTTTGAATCTTATGGATCTAATCATTCATGCCACAATAAAGAAAATTACATGGATAAATATGTTAGGTAGCATTCCACATCAAAAATTCTGTTTTTATCATTTACGTACTCGAGGACGAGAAGGAATTAAGCTTGGGGATGCTAAACCCTATCTCGAATCAAACCCTAAACCTCGACCTTCAATTCTCGTGCCGCGTCGAACCACCGATGGCTTCCGCCGCGCCCCTCGGCCCTCCTATCGACATCGATCGCAAGCCCCCGTACTAAAATATATCAAATCTCCACGCATCCGGCCGGCGGGATGAATCACGCGCCGCCGGGCTTCCGCTTCACGCCGACGCGTGAAGAGCTCATCGGCTACTACCTCAACCCCTGGGTGGCCGACCCTGGAAAGACGCCCGTCGCCGAGCTCCGAGGCATCGTCTGCGTCGCCGACATCTATGGCGAGGACCCGGCTGCCCTCACCTCGCGGCACCGGCGCTTCGGTCACGACGACGGCAATTGGTACTTCCTCTGTGTGGCGCGGTGGAAGGGCGCCGTGGGCGGCCGGGCCAGCCGTGCCGTCCGGGGCGGCGGCACGTGGCACGGGTACGGCAAGAGGGTCGCCGTCGCCGAGGCCGGGCACCGCCAGGCCTTCGAGTACCTCGATGCACGAGGACGCAAGACCGCGTGGCTCATGGAGGAGATCGGGACCGTGCTGCCGGTGGCCACCGGCGCCAACGGCGTCAGGGTGCTCTGCAGGGTGCACCAGACGACGAGGACGGTCGTCATACGACGTGGAGGAGCGCGGGGAGTCCAGCAAAGCCTCCCGGTCTTCTAAGAGGCGGCGCCGCCAGGAGCTGAAGCCATTGGGGATGGTTGCCATGGAGAAAAAGCCGGAGCCACTGGAGCACGTCTTCGCCAAGGACGAACCAGAGTCATGGGAGATCCTTGCAATGGAGGACGAGGCAGAGCCATGGGAGATGATTACCATGGAGGACGAACTAGAGCAATGGGAGACGAAGACATATTGTGAGAAGCCATCTCCACTGCAGATGCTTACCAACAACTTGACATGGCCACAGGAGATACTTACCAACAAATTGCCATGGCCACTGGAGATGCTAACCAACAACCTGCCATGGCCACTAGAGATGCTCACCAACAACTTGACATTGCCATCGGAGATGCTTAGCAAGAACTTCCCACTGCCACTAGAGATGCTTACTAACAACTTGGTATCGCCATTGCAGACCCTTAACAAGAACTTGCCAGAGCCAGCGGAGACCGCTACCAAGAACTTGCCATCTCCATTGGAGATCCTTACCAAGAACTTGCCAAAGCCGTTGGAGATCCTTACCAAAGAGGAACCCACCACGACGACGACAGCCTTCGATCAAGACTCCGGCACGGCAAACAAAGAAGCCACCCCTAACGCGGAGATGGAGATGCAGGCCGACGCAGAGTGGCACTCGCACTACCCGGAACTGTTCGAGCAGAAAGAGGCTCCGCCCATGGAAGACGTCATGAAGCCTCTGCCAGCACCGACGGTCCAAGAATTTGAGCAAGGAGCCGCCCTTCCGGCGGCGGCTGTCGAAGAATTCGGCGGGGTTGCTTGGAGTTGGGGAGGCCATGGCCGGCGCTGCTTAGTGAGGCCTATATCGTTAGCTTGGATACTACCTGGTTTTTCACATGGTTATTTGTTCTAGCAGTTACTTTCTCTTTACTAGTTTCTTGGAAGGAAAATCATTGTGCGCCATTAATTCCTGCTGTATATACAACTGGATTTATCAACCGTACAATGTCATCATAATCCAAAAAATCGTACTGTAGTTAAAACTCTGGAATTTATTGGTCCCGCGGAAGTGGCAAAGTTTGGAAGAACGACGACTATGAGTTCTGCTGCCCAGCAGAGGCCAGCAAGATGGCCGCCACCTTATGATGATGCGTGTGTGAAGATCAATGTGGATGGCGCTATTTCTCGCCGAGGAACCACAGGGGCGTCAGCGGCAGTGTGCAGAGACAGATTTGGAAATTATCTGGGAGCTTGGACAATTGTTCTTTTTTTTTTTGCGGAAAAACTTCCAATCTATTCATCTTCAATCATGGCAGTGCAACGAATACCAGAAATAAAAATTACATCCAGATTCATAGTCCACCTAGCGACGACTACAAGCACCGAAGCGAGCTGAAGGCGCGCGCCGTCATCACCCCTCCATCGCCGGAGCCGGGCACAACTTGTTGTAGTAGACAGTCGGGAAGTCGTCGTGCTAAGACCCAATAGGACCAGCACCCCAGAACAGTAACCGTCGCCGATGAAAAATAACGTAGATCGGAAGGATCCAAACCGAAGACACACGAACGTAGACGAACAACGACGAGATCCGAGCAAATCCACCAAAGATAGATCTACCGGAGACACACCTCCACACGTCCACCAACGATGCAAGACGCACCGCCGGAACGAGGGCTAAGCGGGGAGACCTTTATTCCATCTTCAGGGAGCCGCCGTCGTCTCGCCTTCCTGAGTAGGACACAAACCCTAACAAGATTGAAAAAAAATGACTAAAAACGGAGCCCTCCCGCCGGCCCTTGGCAGGATCCATCTTTGACAATTGTTCTTGACGGACTAGTCGATGCACCAAGCCTTGAAACCCATGCATGCAATGAAGCTCTTGTTCTGGCCAGGGATCTTAATATCTCACATGCGATAATAGCCTCGGATTGCATGCAAGTCGTCACACGAGGTGCTAGCTCCTCTTATGCTTTTCTTCTTAGAGAGATTAATGAGAGGATGAATGATTTTGTAAAGATTAGCTTCTGTTTTGAGAGAAGGGAGGAGGTGCATGCTTTGGCTAAGGCAGCGTCGTCGCTCCCATCGGGTCGCCACATGTGGCGAGGGATCCTCCCGGGTATTATCTGTATTCCTTCCGTGTTAAACGTTGAATAAAATCCCTAGATTCACCTCAAAAAAAATTTTAATGGATGAGGCAAAGCTTTTGCCTCCATTTCAAAATAATAATAATCAAAGTGCTGGGTCCCAAAGGAGTGATGGCAATTCCTGGTAACCCAAAGCATGCAAAAAAAAACATGCTAACAAAAATGCTAACTTGGCAGCCGAAACGTAATTTGTTACTTATAAGCTTGTTGTTGCCCCAATTGAGATGCCTCGGGCTAAGGCCCCTTTAGATGCACATAACGCAGCCGCCGCCTCAGTTGGACAGATCAATTCTGTATTGACTGAATCATCAAGTTACAAGTGTACACATACATATATCTCCTCAGGGAGAGAGCAAGCGCTCCTGAAAATGGGGCACGCATGCCACGAGTGTTGCTGGATCCTATAATCTAGGAATGGACTCGGTTGTCATGACTCAACGTTACAATGCACAAGTACATGGTTTAACACCCCCCCCCCCCTCAGCCGGAACTCCGTGAGGTAGGACGTTCAGGCTGGCACGGAACTCATGAAAAACTTGTGACGGTAAACCCTTGGTGAATAAATCAACAAACTGTGAACTCGATGGCACATGCAGAACACGAGCCTCACCCAGAGCAACACGATCCCGGACGAAGTGGAGATCAATCTCAATGTGCTTTGTCCGTTGATGTTGGACGGGGTTGGAGGCGAGATAGGTGGCACTGACGTTGTCACAATAAACCACGGTGGCACAGGTCGTAGGACACTTGAGGTCAAGCAAGAGTTGGCGTAGCCAGCATGATTCGGCGACACAGTTAGCAACGCCCCGGTACTCTGCTTCGGCACTAGATCTCGAGACAGTGGGTTGACGCTTCGAGGACCAAGAAATGATATTGTTGCCAAGAAAAACGCAGAATCCATAAGTTGACTTGCGAGTATCGGGACACCCGGCCCAATCAGCGTCTGTGTAGGCAATGAGCTCATGAGAGGGTGACTTGTAGAGCTGAATGCCATAGTGGGACGTGCCTTGTAGATATCGAAGAATGCGTTTAACCAACTGCATGTGGATTTCATGCAGCTCATGCATAAAGAGACAAACTTGTTGGACAGCATAGGAAATATCTGGTCGAGTGAGAGTAAGGTATTGGAGTGCACCGGCCAAGCTGCGTCTGTATGTGGGGTTGGAAAGAGGTGTGCCAGCATGAATGGAAAGTTTGGAAGACGTGTCGACGGGAGTGGACACCGGTTTGCAATGGAGCATGTCAGCACGGTCAAGAATCTCAAGTGTGTATTGTTGCTGGCAAAGAAACAAGCCGGAGGAGTTTGGAGTAACATTTATGCCAAGAAAATGATGTAACTCACCAAGGTCCGACATGGAGAACTCCTTCTTGAGAGAGGTGATGATGGAGTGAAGGGTGGCGGCAGTGCTGGCAGTGAGGATGATATCATCCACATACACAAGAAGATATGATATAGTGTTTCCATGGTGGCGGATGAAGAGGGAGGAGTCACTCTTGGAAGCACAAAACCCAATAGACAGCAAGAATGTCTTGAACCGAAGGAACCACGTCCGAGGGGCTTGTTTCAAACCATAGAGAGACTTGTTGAGGAGGCACACATGATCCGAGTGAGAAGCATCAACAAAACCAGCCGGTTGGGAGCAATAAACAGTCTCCTTGAGATCACCATGAAGAAATGCATTTTTGACATCCAGTTGATGTATTGGCCAGAGTGAGAGGTTGCAAGACTGAGCACCACACGGATAGTGGCCGGCTTGACGACCGGACTGAAAGTCTCGTCGTAATCCACACCTTCTTGTTGAGTGAAACCGCGGACAACCCACTGAGCTTTGTAGCGAGCCAAAGAGCCATCGGTGTGAAACTTGTGGCGAAAGATCCACTTCCCCGTGACAATGTTGACACCTGCAGGCTTAGGCACCAAAGACCAAGTAGAGTTATTGATTAAAGCATGATACTCCTCTTACATAGCATGGCACCAATTAGGGTCTTTAAGGGCTGATTCGTATGTGGGAGGGATGGGGGAGAGAGATGTGGATGTGGCATCAGCAAGAAAAAGGCGGCGAGGCATGCAATAGCCGCGTTTGGCTCGAGTGGTCATTTTGTCTGAATTACGTGGTGGTTTGGCAGGTTGTGCATGGCGAGGGAGACGTGGCGGAGGGGGGGGGGTGGGTGTGCATGCCTCGGATCCAGAGGTGGATTCGGTGGGGCAGGCGACAGGCGCGGAAGACTGGGCGACAGGTGAGTCACCGACAGGCGCGGAGGGCGAGGTGGATTCGGCGCGGGTGGTTGGTGGGGACGGGGGCGCAGCTGGCGAGGTGGATCCGTTCGAGGGGGCTCGCTCCCTGGTGCGGGGAGTGGGGGTGGGATGCGGTTGGCTGCATGCGGGTGCGGGGGCGCGCGGTTGGTGGTTGGGCGGGGATGGTGGGGGTGGGGCCAGTACGAGGTAGGCGGGGGGGGGGGGGGGGCAGATCCGAGAGATTGGGTGGGGATCAGGTGCAGGCTAGTGGATTCCGTGCGGGGTTAGGCTGTGTAGCTGGTGCTGTAGGAGGTGTATAAGGAAACGCACTTTCGTCAAAAATGACATGCCGAGAGACAATAATGCGGCGAGTGGATAAGTCATAGCACCTGTACCCCTTGTGTTCTAGTGGATACCCTAAGAAAATGCACCGAGTGGAGCGAGGGGAAAGTTTGTGAGACATGGTTGCGGATGTGTTGGGGAAACACAAGCATCCAAAGTCGCGTAAATGGTCATACGATGGATGAGCGCCGTGGAGAAGAAAGTATGGTGTTTGGTCAGCAATGGCTCGAGAGGGGTGGCGAGTGAGAAGGTAGGTGGCAATGTGTAGAGCTTCGACCCAAAAAGGGGGAGTAAGGTTGGCTTGGATGAGGAGGGAGCGAACGACGTCGTTTGTGGTGCGAATGAGGCGCTCCGCTTTGCCGTTTTGGGGGGGGGGGGGGGGGCATGAGAAGCGATACACGATGCCATTGTCAGAGAAGAAGGAGCGGAGGGATGAGTTGATGAACTCCCCTCCATTGTCGCATTGCATGGCTTTGATAATAACGTTGTATTGGGTGTGGATAAATGTGAAAAAGCGTTGTAGCATGGTGGATGTGTCCGATTTGTTGCGCAAGGGAAACGTCCAAGAGTAGTGTGTGAAATCATCTAGCACAACAAGATAATATTGAAAACCGGAGAAGCTTACAGCGGGAGATGTCCACAAGTCACAATGTATTAAATCAAAGGGTGCATATGTTTTGCTAAAAGAGGGGGGGGGGGGAGGGAGACGCGCTTGGCGACCTAGTTGACAAGCATTACATGAAGTGTGTGCACTTTTATTACATGAGCTTAGGAAATAGTTGGCAATGGTAGATAGAGAGTGAGCGCCGGGGTGCCCAAGTCGACGATGCCATAGATCCGACGTGGAGACGTTGAACGCCGATGGTGGTGCATGGTTGTTGCCGTAGAAGGGGTAAAGATCACCGTTGCTAACGGAGATCATGAGAACCCTCCGGGTGCGAAGACCCTTCACAAGAAAACCGCAAGGGTAAAATTCAACGGAGCAAGAATTATCCTTAGTAAAACGGCGAACGGAAATTAAGCTAGTGACAACATTAGGGGAAACTAGGACATCACTGAGACGAAAATCTTTGGGAGGGAGAGGAGTGGAGCCGGTGGCCGTGACGGGTAAGTGGTGCCCATTGCCAACCAAAATGCTAGAGGGAACATGCTTTACGGAATAACTAGACCGGGTGAGATTACCTTGGTTGCATGTCACATGAGATGAAGCACCACTGTCGAAGTACCACTCGGGGGGTGGAGCGGACGGGAAGCCACCGTTGCTGTACGCGGTGTTGAGCATGGCCGCGTGTTCCCAGGAGGAAGGAGGATGCTGGTAGAAGGGCGCGGGGTGCGCCGGCGAGGCGGGCAGGAGCGGGTACACCTGCGCATGCGATCCGGGGCGCGGGCCAAGCACGCCGGTCGCATTGGGTGGGACCCAACCGGAGCGCGGGGAGGGGAGCGCCATCCCGTAGGGCGCGAAGTAGCTGGTGAAGGGCGACGCCAGGAGAGGGGCGGCGTGGCCGCGTCTAGTGTTGTCGCCACGCCCACGACCACAGCCACGGCCACCGCGGTCACCACGGCCACGACCAGGGTGCGGGGGCGGCGGGGGAGGAGCGATCGGGGCGCCAGCAGGGGCGCGATCCGCACGATCCGGCGGGGCACGGCCACTCGTGCTGGAGCTGGCACCCCGGGCGCCGCCACTCTGCAGGGCGAACACGGAGGCGCTTTCTTCAGCCGCGCGATGCTCCTGGGATTCCTCGGCCAGGGCGACCCAGGAGAGGACGGTGTCGAAGGGCAAGTCCTGATCGCCAAGGACCACCCGGATCGTGTCAAGCCGCTTGTTGAGGGCATGGAGGAACTGGATGGTGAGGTCCACCTCGGTGACAGCGCGGTCGATGTCGGCGAGAGCATCGGTGAGGAGTTTCATCCGGCTAGCGTACTCGGAGACGGAGAGATCGCCCTGCTTGAGGTTGTGGTACTTGCGGTTGAGAATCATGAAGCGAGCGGCGCGATTTGCGAGGAAGTAGTCGCGGATCTTGTTCCAGAGGGCGAAAGTTGTCGTGGCGCCGACGACGTGATCACACATGGTGTCCGAGAGGGTGGCATAGATCCACAGAACAACATGGGCATCAAGCTTGCGGTAAGTGGCGGAAGCATTGGGTGGGGGCAGGTGTTCGACGAGGTAGGAGACGCCGTAGCGAACGAGGACCATGAGGAAGAAGGTTTTCCATTTGTGATAATTGTGATCGACGGGGTTGAGGAGGAACTTGATGTGGTTTGTGATGTGATCCAGGAAGATGGGGTTGCGGGGAGCGGGCGCCGGAGGAGCCGGAGGGACGTCGGTGGTGTACAGGGGGGCAAACTGAGTACCTGCGGTGGGGGAGGTGCCGTTGACGAGAGAGGCGGAAGTGCCGAAGATGAACGGCAGAGAGGAAGCAGTGGAGGTGGCCGCAGCAGGTGCCGTCGAGGAGGAGGAGAGGTCGCCGGGGGAGGTGGCAGAGCTCGTAGCGGCGGTGGTTGAGGGAGAGGAGGCCATGATGCTCCTGGTAACTGATACCAAGTTGGACAGATCAATTCTGTATTGACTGAATCATCGAGTTACGAGTGTACACATACATATATCCCCTCAGAGAGAGAGCAAGCGCTCCTGAAAATGTGGCACGCAGGCCACGAGCGTTGCTGGATCCTATAATCTAGGAATGGACTCGGTTGTCATGACTCAACGTTACAATGCACAAGTACATGGTTTAACAACCTCCCAAAAAAATCTAGGACTCGTGCCTTTCGCTGGTGCCGTCACAGTTCTGCCTCGCCTCCGGTGGCCCTAAGGCCATGTGGGCGTGGTGGATCTTGGCAAGCCGGTGGGAGGGCTCCCTTGTTAGTCGTTCTTTTGATTTTTGCTAGGGTTTGTGTTCTGCTCAGGAAGCTAAGACGGCGGCGGCTCCCTGAAGTTGAAATAATGGTCTCCACGCCTAGCCCCCGTTCCGATGGTGCGTCTAGCATCTTTGGTAGGCGTGTGGAGGTGTTCCTCCGATGGATCTATCCTCGGTATATTTTCTCGGATCTAGTTATTGTTCGTGTATGTTCGTGTGTCTTTGGGCTGGATTCTTTCGATCTACATTATTCTTTATTGGCGGCGGTTGCTGTGCTGGTGCACTGGTCTTATGGGGCCTTAGCACGACGACTTTCCGATTATCTACTACAACAAGTTGTGCCGACTCCGGTGAGGGAGGGAAGATGACAGCGGCGCGCCTTCGGCTCAAGATGTAATTTTTATTATTTCAGATGTTTGTTGTACTGCCATGATTGAAGATGAATAGATTGAAAGTTTCCTCGCAAAAAAAAGAGATGGCTCGGGCTAAAAAACTGACTCTAGATTTGTCCTTCCAGTCGGCAACGGGCACCGAGAAAGCTCAGGTGCACCTCACGACCCAAACAAGACGGCTGAGATTGTTGATGACCTCGATCCCAAATAAGAAAGGATTTTTTCCCACTCTAGGCTTTGCCAAATTTTATGGCGAAAACAAAATTTGTAGTGGCAATTGCGATACATTGTCAAAAGTTTCAGAGTGGCAAGAGTGAAATGATTTTTTTTTCTTTTGCCACGGAATGGCAGTTGTGATACATTGTCAAAAGCTAAGAGTGGTAGAAATGAAATATGAGACGTTAGAGTGGCATAAGAAAAATTGGCAAAATGTAGAGTGGCAAAAACAAAGTTTTCATAGTAGGAAATAGAGGTCGTCGGCTTCCTCCGTGAGCATTGTGATATCTTTGCATGACCTACCTCAACATGCACCCATGCATGGAAAAGATCCACCACCAAATGCAACCATTCATGATTTTTCATTCTTTTTTTGGGGGGGGGGGACTGTCGATCTATTCATCTTCAATCATGGCAGCACAACGAACACCAAAAATAATAAAAACTACATCCAGATTCATAGACCACCTAGCGACGACTACAAGCACTGAAGCGAGCCGGAGGCGCGCCGCCATCCTCGTCCCTCCATCGCCAGAGCCGGGCACAACTTGTTGTAGTAGACAGTCGAGAAGTCGTCGTGCTAAGATCCCATAGGACCAACGCCCCAGAACGGCAACAAGATCCCATAGGACCAATACCCCAGAACAGCAACCGTCGCTGATGAAGAGAATTTTAGATCGAAAGGATCCAACCTGAAGACACATGAACAAAGACAAACAAAGACCGGATCCGAACGGATCCACCAAAGACAACCACCGACCAAATCTCGCGAGATCCTCCGGAGACACACGTCCATACGCCCTCCACGATGCTAGACACACCATTGGGACGGGGGCTAGGCGGCGAGAACCTTATTCCATCTTCAAGAAGCTGCCGTCGTCTCGTCTTTTTGAGCAGGACACAAATCCTAACAAAACTTGTAGAAGCACCTAAAAATGAAGCCCTCCCGCCGGCAAGGGCCGAGATCCAGCGCGCACCCATGACCCTAAGGCCACAGGAGACGTGGGAGATCAGCGGCGATGCCGACGGGAGGCAGAAACCATAGCCTCCTTTTCTTGGAGGAGAGACAAAGGGAGGAGCCATGATTTTTCATTCTGTTATTCTATTTGTATTCAAAAAAATATTTTTCAACTATACATGATCAAATATAATAAGTCATATGTATTTTTAATATTAATAAATTTCATGACTCTAAATATTATATTCCACACAATAAAATTTAATTAAGATATATTGCAACCAATTTTCACAGCAACGCACAGGATATCATCAAGTAATAAGGAAGCATGCTGCCTTTGTTTTGAAAAAATAGAGGAAGAGAAGAGTGGAACTCAGTTCGAGTCTTGTCCGGTCCATGAGCCAGTCGGTCTGAAGGGAAACGTAAACGAGCCGGCAACTAGCATCGCCCATTGACAAGCACCGTGTTTCTACCAAACATCTCGAAATTTATATATTTTTAAAATAATTTTGCAAAATCATCAGTCAAAAAAGAAAACAAATATTATGTACTGCAATGTGAGAAAATGTTGACGTATATTATACCAAAAATAAATCTGCTAAAAATAAGTCTCTCTTTCTATACAAAAAATTAAAGTTCACATATATAAAAGTATATTTTTTTACCTAAGGTCGGTTGCAATTGATCAATCGTAGACCGACTCAGCATCTATAATAAGCCAGCCATCGTACGTCCTCCTCCAATACGCGCCCCGATCCCTGCCGGTCTCCAAACCCTCAAACCCTGCCACCTCCCTCGCACCTGCGATGGCTCCCGTCGCCGACGCCGACACGGCGGACCGCAAGCCTCCCTACTCCTGAATCCTAATCCTGTAAAAAGAAGTACCCTCAAGCCATGGCGGGCATGGATCACGCGCCGCCAGGCTTCCGCTTCACGCCGACGCAGGAGGAGCTCATCCTCTACTACCTCGACCCTTGGGTGGCTGACCCGGGAAAGACGCCGGACGGCGAGCGCCTTGGCATCGTCTGCGTCGCCGACGTCTACGGCGAGGACCCGGCCGCCCTCACGTCGCGGCACTGGCGTTTCGGCCACGACGACGGCAACTGGTACTTCCTCTGCGTGGCGCGATGGAAGGGTAACCGCGCGGGCGGCCGGGCCAGCCGCACCGTCCAGGGCGGCGGCACGTGGCACGGGTCCGGCAAGCGGGTCGCCGTCGCCGGGGCCGGGCACCGGTAGGCCTTTGAGTACCTCGACGCGCGCGGACGCAAGACCGCGTGGCTCGTGGAGGAGTTCGGGACCGTGCTGCCGGTGGCCACGGACGGCGCGGGCGTTAGGGTGCTCTGCAGGGTGCACCAAACGACGAGGACGGCGGAGGATGAAGAGCGTGGGGAGTCCAGCAAGGCCGCCCGGTCTTCTAAGAGACGACGCCGCGGGGAGCATGACATCGCCACACGTGCAATAAAGCCATTGGAGATGTTTGCCATGGAGGACAAGCCGGAGGCACTGGAGCAAGTCTTCGCCAAGGACGAACCAGAGTCATGGGAGATCCTTGCCATGGAGGACGAGCCAGAGCCATGGGAGATGATAACCTTGGAGGACGAACTAGAGCCATGGGAGATGATTACCATGGACAAGCCATCTCCACTTCAAATGCTAACCAACAACATGACATGTCCACAGGAGATGCTCACCAACAACCTGCCATGGCCACTGGAGATGCTTAGCAAGAACTTCCCACTGCCACTGGAGATGCTTACTAACAACTTGGCATCGCCATTGGAGACCCTTAGCAAGAACTTGCCAGAGCCAGCGGAGACCGTTACCAAGAACTTGCCATCTCCATTGGAGATCCTTGGCAAGAACTTGCCAAAGTTGGACATCCTTACCAAAGAGGAACCCACGACGACGACGACAGCCTTCGATCAAGACTCCGGCGCGGCGAACAAAGAAGCCACCCCTAACGCGGAGATGGAGATGCCGGCCGATGCCGAGTGGCACTTGCACTACCCAGAACTGTTCGAGCAGCAAGAGCCTCCGCCCATGGAAGACGTCATGAAGCCTCTGCCAGCGCCGACGGTCCAAGAATTTGAGCAGGGAGCCTCTCCGGCGACGGTCCAAGAACTCGGCGCCGCTGCTTGGGGTTGGGGAGGCCATGGCCGGCGCTGCTTAGTGAGGCCTATATCGTTAGCTTGGATACTACCTGGTTTTTGACATGCTTATTTGTTCTAGCAGTTACTTTCTTCTCTTTACTAGTTTCCTGGAAGGAAAATCATTGTGTGCCAAGCTCTGCTTTTACTGTGTTTGTCTGAGATGTAGCCATTAATCCCTGCTGTATATACAACTGGATTTATCAACTGTACAATGTCATAATCCAAAAAATTGTACCGTAGTTAAAACCCTGGAATTTATTGGTCCCACATAAATCTCATGCCATTACTTACAGTGTCATCATCAACATTACCATCCAGCAGCACGCCGTGACGCGTGCTATCGCGGATTCTGCCGTGCACTTTGTAACAACAGCAAACCTTGCCACCAGTTTACCCAAAAAAAAATCAAATCTAACAATGAGAAAAGAAGATGTACAGCAATCTGTCAGGTTACTCTAAGCCCTCGTCATTCACGATAATGTACAATGATTTACAGTATCCACAAAAGTAGCATTTGAACCAAACTTGCAGAAATCAAAAGTGCCCCTTCACTCTATGACGGCAACGACTCTGTTCAGGAGGTTCAGGCCGAACGCCGTGTCTTCGGAGTTCACCTTGACAGTGAGATCCAGTGGTACCGAGGTATGCCCGTCCGCCACGATAGTGATCAGGCAGGGGTTTGAAGTGCTCAGGATCTCGCTGCTGAATCGCCAGCACAGGCCGGAGGCGTCGTCGATGCTGAAGGTCACCGGCATATCCATCGACACTAGGTGAACATTGGCATTGCTGAGGACTTTCGATGCGAGAGTTTGGGCTACTAGAAGGTTCTCGTCGGTGTTGTGGTCTGTACTCTCTTGGTTCTGCTCGTGCTTTTGAAGATGATCTTTGAAGGTGCACCTGTTGCAATTCCCAACAGATTTAGTTCCAGCATATAGTCAACAGATATCACAGCATGAGTTTGTGATGTGGGCTCAGGTTATGCAATAACATTATAGTGGGGACGAACAATCAGATACTTTAGTGCACATGAAGATAATCTTAAGTTGGATCAGCATTCATACACATGATGCAAAGTGCATAATAAGTACTCCCTTCGTTCGGAATTACTCGTCAAAAAAATGGATTAAAATGAATGTATCTATACAACTAAAATACATCTAGATGCATTCATTTCTTGGACGAGTAAATCCAAACAGAGGGAGTAGTGCATAATTAGTATTATGTGCTTTTAAAAGTCTGATGGTATACATAAAATGCAAACAAAAATGATAATTACTCATCTGTTAACAAGATGTTTCTTGTTGGCAGAATGTAAGTCTCGACTTATTTTTGTTGAAGTGGCTGAATTAATATAAATCTGAGAACGTATTCCTACTTGCTTACTCCTTTCTATGCACTATCAGTTGAAAACATCACAGACATTCTTTTTTATATAATAGACATTCTTTTTTTTGGCAGATTTTTTTTTTGGCAGAGGCCGGGGAAGTGAAATTCTCACCCAATTTTAGGGCCGCACTGAGAGTGGGACGAGAAACCAAACCCCGAAGGCGGACGGAGGATGGCGACGGCCTCACGTGCCTCTATCCCCGTCGATCGTCGGCGAATTGGAGGACGTTTCTGGGCGCTAGCGGACGGAGAAGACGACGAGGACGGGGTTAGCCCTGGCGGTTCGCCTGTGGCATACTCGCCTACCCCGTCCGACGTGATCTGCGAGGCCTTCGCTCCCGGGTATGAGGAGGAGTACGTAGCGGAGCTCGTCGATGCGGTGGTTCCTCCTGACGATCCGGCGAGGATGGGGCTGCGCTCCGACGAGAAGATGGAAGTGGTCCGGCGAGTCGTCCATCGGAGGACGGCGGCGACAGCAATCCGGCCTTGGAAAGGTCCCATCCCCAAGGTATGTATGCCCAAATTTACCCTGCTTGACATGATTTGTCTTGAATCGTGGACCTTGGTCGTCGGGAAGAAGAAAGGGCGCCGGGCGGCTGCCAGCCGGAAGTTGATGCCGCCGACGGCGTGCTCGCCGAACAATGCGGCGAACGGGATCAGATCAGCCAGGGCGGCTCGTTTGAAATTCCTGTTGGGCGCAGATGGGCCTACTTCGGCGAGTTGGCCGGTGGCAGCTGGGTGTATGACCCAGTGCGACGGACCTAGCGATGGGCTGGGATCAGACGGGTATACGGCTCGGTCTGACGCGATCAATGATATCGGGTTGGTTTCTTCGAGCGACAGCGCTGTCGTTCGACATTTTCCTTCTGTCAAGGGCGAGGCTAGGGTTCGGCGGTGGCCATCGGCGGGTTTCCCTCCTTTGTCTGGCAGAGCTCGCCGCATCCCGCCGGCGGCCATGGCTGGTCGGGGAGATGCCCCCCCGGGCTCCTTCGCAGTGGCCGCCGCAGCCGCCGGCTGCTCAGCTAGGCGGTGATGGGGCTGGGCGCGGGGCCGTTGAGGTCAGGCAGGCCCGTGCAACTCCACACGCGGGTCACATCGGTGGCTGCGGGGCGCAAGGCGGCGCAGGTCGGGATGACTTCAGGTCTGGTTCCGGAGGCGGCGGCCGCGGCGACCCCAGGCAGGGACGTGGTGGCTTTAACAATGGTCGAGGCGGCTTTGCTAATGGACATGGCTATGACGGTGACTATCAGGGCTATCACAATGGATGGAACCAATGGAATGATGGGGAAGGAATAGGTTTTGGCAACAATCAGTGGCAGCATAATTTCAATCCTCCCGCCCGCGAATTCTTTGAGGGTGCTTCAAGACCTCACTATCGTCAGCGGGGTGGCCGGGGAGGGGGAGGCCGAAACCCCCCTCCACATCGCCCATACATCCCCAAGGTCTACCCTAAGCAGCCGACAATCAAACCGGCAAAGTCCGACGGTGGGGTGGCGAAGGCAGCCGCGACCACTGCCTTTACTTCCACGACAACTTTGGATGTTGCTGCAATGGCTGCGGTTTCGGCGTTGGCGGTGGTGTCCGTTCCGGCCCCGACGCCTTCCGATGACAAAGATGGGATGAGGGACAAAGGCAGTGACAAAGCAGATATTGTGAGGGCTAATAATGACGGCTTGCAAGAAAGAAAAGATGACATGCTATCGTTGTGGGGTGTCAGGTCACTTTGTGGTTGACTGCAAGGCAGTTCTATGCGATATATGTCTGAAGCCTGGACACTCATCTGGCGACTGTCCACTGCTGTTGATACCCACACCTGTGGTGAATATTTATGGTGTTTGCAACAACAAGCTCATGTTCTTCGAGACTCCTCGTATGATCTCGGCGACCCCTACGTCGGAGAGCTCGAAATTTGGTTT
Organism: Triticum aestivum; assembly: GCF_018294505.1. NCBI lineage: Eukaryota > Viridiplantae > Streptophyta > Magnoliopsida > Poales > Poaceae > Triticum > Triticum aestivum. The sequence goes on along the minus strand of NC_057801.1, from coordinate 841,831,238 downwards.
GGTCAAGGTTACTCAGGGGACATTGACAGAGGAACAGGTGTGTCAGCAGCTCAGACGGCTGGTTTCTGAGTCTTTTCACTGGTCTCCTGTTTGGTTGGAGGATCGGATTTATAGAGTGGAGTTCCCTAGGAGAGCGGATCTTAACCACTTGCTTAAGTGTGGCCTCAGTAAGGTGCCCGGGAGTAAGTGTATTTTTGAGTTTGACGAGTGCAGAAAACCTGAGCCGATGGGGATACCGATGGAAAAGGTATGGGTAAAATCTCAGGGGTTCCGAAGACTTTGCTTAATGATTTTCTTATTGTCTCCAGTCTCGGATCTCTGTTAGGGAAAATAGAGAAGGTAGATATGCCTTTTACTCATCTGCATGGAGCTGCTAGGCTGCTTGTCAGTGTGGTGGGTGCGCAGTATATTCCAGATTATGTACCATGGACTTATGATGGTGTGTCTTATGATCTTGATATTATGGTTGAGGAGGCTTCTTAGGCAGATAATAACACTAGAGTCACAGATGTTGATATGACTGATGGTGGAGCTGGTAGCGGTGGACAGGGAATGTATGGTAATCCCGAGGACCATGGTAGGAAGGAGAAACCGGCCGAAAAGTCCACACCGTCAGCTGAGTCGAGCACTGAGAAGGGGTCGGCCTCCTTCTCCACTCGGGCGGCTTCTCTCCGGTTTGGTTCGTTTCAGACGATGTCCGCGCCGAGTCGCTTATGGAGTGACCGTGTGGAGATGGAGGACTCGGTCGATGGTCTTCCCTTGGAGATGATTGAGGAGCATCACAGGCAGGTGGTGGTTGAGGGTCCAGTGCAGATGATGTCGTGTGAGCGGCAAGCTGCTCATGAGGTACCGACTATGGTAGTGCCTACTCCTCCTGCATTGGAGGGTGACGCTGTAGCTGACCTGTCGGGTTTGCCCCGACCCACTCCGCACCTTTAGTCGCCTCGACCGACCAGCTTGACACAGGTGGTGTCCCTGCTGGTTGGTGATGAGGACCATCCGATCAGTGTGTCTGTTGTCCCAATCAACGCCGCATCGGTCCCATCTCCTACCGCTTTGTCCTCGGTCGGGCATACGGCAGGCGGCCACAGCTCGGCCGGAGTTACTCTGGAGGATGTGATCGCTTTTGGAGGTATTGCGGATCCTATGTCCGGTGACAGGCGTATTAGTCACCGGATCCAGGCCCAACCGGACGCAGATGACATACATATGAGGCGCGTATGAGGGCCGCCAAGCTTCGGGACATCGAAGCTCAGACAGGTATGTCGGTTAATAAAAGTTGTTCCATTCTGCAGTTTCTGAGGATGAAATTATTGATAAAGCCAACAACTAAGGGATTTCTCTTGGTAGTAATGATATAGAAACTGCAAAATCCATTAATGATCTTATAGACCTAGAGACGGGCAGAGCTATAGATTTAATTCAAAATTTAGCGGCGGTAAAACCTATGAATGAAAAAGATATAAATGATCTTGGAGTAACAATGCTTCAGAGTCTCCGTGAGGATTTGGTCCCCCACGGAGGGCTTAGAAGTAGAGGAGGTAGATATGGTGCCAGAGGGGTATGTGGCCCCTTTGCTGCCAGATACTACTCTTGAAATTGATCCTCAAAATGTTGAGGAGATGAAGGATAAACCAAAAAGAACCTGGAAGAGGAAGGTTTATCCTACATCAGCGGTATGTAGGAGTGCAAGAGCTAAACAAAAGAAAAAATTCCACGATGAAATGTGCAAGGAATATTCTGGAATAGCAGAGGTTTAACGGACTAGGCTAAAAGGAGATTCCTTGGTGAGTACTCTGTAGAACAAAAATTGGATTTTATGGCCCTACCTGAGACGGGTAGAGACAACATCACCCCGCAGTTGCTCAATAACATTTCAGGAGGGGTTGATTTTGATTGGCACTGTCGATGACCCACAAGTATAGGGGGTCTATCATAGTCCTTTCGATAAGTAAGAGTGTCGAAACCAACGAGGAGAAGAAGGAAATGATAAGCGGTTTTCAGTAAGGTTTTCTGCAAGCACTGAAATTGTAGGCGATAGATAGTTTTGTGATAAGATAAATAGTAACGAGTAACAAGTAAACAAAGTAAATAAAGTGCAGCAAGGTGGCCCAATCCTTTATGTAGCAAAGGATAAGCCTGGACAATTTCTAATAATGAGAAAGGAGCTCCCGAGGACACATGGGAATTATCGTCAAGCTAGTTTTCATCACGCTCATATGATTCGCATTCGGTACTTTGATAATTTGATATGTGGGTGGACCGGTGCTTGGATACTGCCTTTACTTGGACAAGCATCCCACTTATGATTAACCCCTATTGCAAGCATCCGCAACTACAACAAAAGTATTAAGGTAAACCTAACCATAGCATCAAACATATGGATCCAAATCAGCCCCTAACGAAGCAACACATAAACTAGGGTTTAAGCTTCTGTCACTCTAGCAACCCATCATCTACTTATTACTTCCCTATGCCCTCCTCTAGGCCCATTAATGGTGAAGTGTCATGTAGTCGACGTTCACATGACACCACTAGAGGAGAAGACAACATACATCTCATCAAAATATCGAACGAATACCAAATTCACATGACTACTAATAGCAAGACTTCACCCATGTCCTCAGTAACAAACGTAACTACTCACAAAGCATATTCATGTTCATAATCAGAGGTGTAATAATATGCATTAAGGATCTGAACATATGATCTTCCACCAAGTAAACCAATAAATATCAACTACAAGGAGTAATCAACACTACTAGCAACTCACAGGTACCAATTTGTGGTTTTGATACAAGATTGGATACAAGAGATGAACTAGGGTTTGAGAAGAGATGGTGCTGGTGAAGATGTTGATGGAGATTGACCCCCTCCGGATGATAGGATCATTGGTGATGACATTGGTGATGATTTCCCCCTCCCTGAGGGAAGTGTCCCCGACAGAACAGCTCCGCCAGAGCCTTAGATTGGTTTCGCCAAGGTTCCGCCTCGTGGCGGCGTAGTTTCGTCCCGTAAGCTTGCCCAATATTTTTTCCAAGGTAAAAGCGATGATATAGCAGAAGATGGACACCGGAGGCCCACCAGGGGGCCCAGGAGATAGGGGCGCGCCCTATAGGGGGGGAGGGGCGCCCTATAGGGGGGGCTATAGGGGGGGCGCCCCCTGTCTCCTGAACAGGGTGTGGGCCCCCTGGTGTATTTCTTTCGCTCAGAAATTATTATTAATTCCAAAAGGTTGTTTCGTGGAGTTTCAGGACTTTTGGAGTTGTGCAGAATAGGTTTCCAACGTTTTCTCCTTTTCCAGCCAGAATTCCAGCTGCCGGCATTCCCCCTCTTCATGGTAAACCTTGTAAAATAAGAGAGAATAGCCATAAGTAATGATATATAACGTGTAATAACAGCCCATAATGCAATAAATATTGACATAAAAGCATGATGCAAAATGGACGTATCAACTCCCCCAAGCTTAGACCTCGCTTGTCCTCAAGCGGAAGCCAAAATCGAAAATATGTCCACATGTTTAGAGATAGAGGTGTCGATAAAAATAAAATACGGACATGAGGGCGTCATGATCATTCTTATAACAGCAACATATATAGATTCCATTATATAATTTCTTATGCTCAAGTAACAATCAATTCACAATATCAAGTATGGTTCACAAACTTCATTAAGAACTAACAACCTATAATCTCAGTCATTGAAGCAATCGCAATTTATCATAACATCAGAAAGAGTCAACAATAGAGCTTTTCAGCAAGTTCACATACTCAACTACCTTGTAGTCTTCTATAATTGCTAACACTCACGCAATACTTGTGGTTATGGAGTTTCAGACGGACACTGAGAAAGACATGGGCTTATTGTGCTGCCTCCCAACATATTCACCTTTAGGTGATGTCAACAATAATAGCCCATGCGAACGAACATCCAATTGGATATATATATATATATATATATATATATATATATATATATATATATATATATATATATATATATATATATATATATCACAACCTTCCAAACACAAGGACCTTTCCAAAGGATAAAATGAAAAAGGGAAAGGTGAAGATCACCTTGACTCAAGCACAAAATAAAAGCATAAAGTAAGAACATGAAGTAAAAGATAGGCCCTTCGCAGAGGGAAGCAGAGGTTGTCATGCGCTTTTAGGGTTGGATACACAAAATCTTAGTACGAAAGAACGTCACTTTATATGTCACTTGTGTATGGACCTTTATTATGCAGTCTGTCGCTTTTATTGCTTCCATAACAAGATCGTATAAAGCTTATTTTCTCCGCACTAATAAGTCATGCATATTTAGGAAGCAATTTTTATTGCTTGCACTGATGACAACTTACTCGAAGGATCTTACTCAATCCATAGGTAGGTATGGTGGACTCTCATGGAAAAACTGGGTTTAAGGATATTTGGCAGCACAAGTAGTATCTCTACTTGGTGCTGGGAATTTGGCTAGCATGAGGGGGAAAGGCAAGCTCAACATGTTTGGAAGGTCAATAACAATATACTTTAATTGAGATGCGAGAAAACATAAACCATTACGTTGTCTTCCTTGTCCAACGTCAACTCTTTTAGCATGTCATACTTAATGAGTGCTCACAATCATAAAAGATGTCCGAGATAGTGTATTTATATGTGAACCTCTCTTCCCTTATTACTTCCTATTAATTGCAACGATGACCAAAACTACGTTCATCAACTCTCAACAACCTTTATGCCTTATACTTTCTATGTGTGAGTTATTACTATCCATAAGGTCAATATGAACTCTTTTATTCTTTTTATTCTTTCTATTTTTCTCAAGATCATAGCAACAAAGCAAAGCCCTTGACTCAACACTAATCTTTATTATAGATAGCTCACAGACTCGATTACAAAAAGAGATCACTAAGCAAAACTCAAAACTACTTAATATCAAAACTTCAATCTACTAGATCAAGAGACTACTAAAGGGATCGAACTAAATAAAACGGTAAAGATAGGAGTGTGATGGTGATACGATACCGGGGCACCTCCCCAAGCTTGGCAGTTGCCAAGGGGAGTGCCCATACCCATTGTGATTATTTCCTCGGAGGTGGTGAAGTAGGAGTTGTTGATGATGTAGGATTGTCGTCCGTCTTCCAAGGCATAGGCACTCCATCATAGAAGGATGATCGAGTCTCCGGGATCCTTAAATCTGCAGCCAAACTCATCCTTTTGAATCTATATTCATACTCACAGTTCTGGTTTTGCAGGTCATAGATCTGGGCTTGGAGGTGCTCGATTTTCTCTTGAAGCTTGAAGATGGTCTCCCCAATGACTTTGGCATCCAGCTTGTGGTTATTGGTGAACTCCATGATCATCATTTGGTTGGCGTTGAGTCCACGCTCCACCATCCCTTGACACTTGAAAACTTGCTACTCCACGTCTTCGAGCTTTGTCTCCACACTCCCAGTACGCCTTGGTGCCTCCACATCGCGGATGTGCAGCACCCCCTCACGCATCTCAGTGGTTTGAGGGTGTTGTAGCACCTCCGCGAGATAGGGGTTGATAACCCTCTCGAAAAACTTGTCCTTGGGAGCACTTGGAGATGTCATGATGCTCTAAATCTGAAACAGAAACAGCTCGCAACGAAAACAGAGGATATTTGCATGATACGGTGGTCAAAACCTCCGGGAGTATATATAATGAATCTTTACCGACCAAAATACGTAACGAGCAAGAAAACGGAGTCCGGGGGGCACACGAGGTGCCCACGAGACAGGGGGCGCGCCCAGTAATAGGGGGGGCGCCCTCCACTCCCATGGGAGCCTCGTGTCCCTTTCGGACTAATTCTTTCTTCCTAAAATTCTTAAATAATCCAAAACTAATAAAAATTGCCATTGGAGTTGTTTTTGAGTCAGTTTACTTACCGTACCACATACCTATTCTTTTTCGGAGTCAGGAACGTTCTGGAAAGTGTCCCTTATGTATTCCTCCGGGGTTACGGTTTCAATAATATTAGTTTCAACATTAATAGGATTACCTGAAATGTAATGTTTAATTCTTTGACCGTTTACCACCCTTGGACTTGTGCCTTCGAAGTTATTGATTTTTATGGCACCAGAACGATAGACCTCCTCGATAACGTAGGGGCCTTCCCATTTTGAGAGAAGTTTTCCTGCAAAAAATATTAAGCGAGAGTTGAATAATAATACATAGTCTCCTACGTTAAACTCACGCTTTTGTATTCTCTTATCATGCCAGCGTTTGACTTTTTCTTCGAATAGCTTGGCATTCTCATAGGCTTGAGTTCTCCATTCATCAAGGGTGCTAATATCAAACAACCTCTTCTCACCGGCAAGTTTGAAGTCATAGTTGAGCTCTTTAATAGCCCAATATGCCTTATGTTCAAGTTCAAGAGGCAAATGACACGCTTTTCCATAAACCATCTTATATGGAGACATACCCATAGGATTTTTGTATGCAGTTCTATAGGCCCATAATGCATCATCAAGTTTTTTGGACCAATTTTTTCTAGATCTATTCACAGTCTTTTGCAAAATTAATTTGAGCTCTATATTGCTCAACTCTACTTGACCACTAGACTGCGGATGATAAGGATATGCGATTCTATGATTGACATCATACTTAGCAAGCATCTTACGGAAAGCACCATGAATAAAATGTGAACCACCATCAGTCATAAGATATCTAGGGACTCCGAACCTCGGAAAAATAACCTCTTTAAGCATTTTAATAGAAGTGTTATGATCAGCACTACTAGTTGGAATAGCTTCTACCCACTTAGTAACGTAATCAACATCAAATAAAATATGTGTATAACCATTAGAGGCAGGAAAAGGTCCCATATAATCAAAGCCCCAAACATCAAATGGTTCAATAACAAGAGAATAATTCATAGGCATTTCTTGACGTCTACTAATGTTACCTACTCTTTGGCATTCATCACAAGATACGACAAACTTATGAGCATCTTTGAAGAGAGTAGGCCAATAAAAACCAGATTGTAGTACCTTGTGTGCAGTTCTATCTCCAGCGTGGTGTCCTCCATAGAATTTAGAGTGACACTTATGTAGGATCTGTTCCTGTTCATGCTCAGGCACACAACGTCTAATAACACCATCTACTCCTTCTTTATAAAGGTGTGGGTCATCCCAGAAGTAATGTCTTAAATCATAAAAGAACTTTTTCTTTTGCTGGTATGTGAAACTAGGCGGTATAAATTTAGCAACAATGTAATTAGCATAATCAGCATACCAAGGAGCAGTACGAGAAGCATTGACGACCGCTAATTGTTCACGAGGAAAGCTATCATTAATAGGCAGTGGGTCATCAAGAACATTCTCTAACCTAGACAAGTTATCTGCAACGGGGTTCTCAGCTCCCTTTCCATCAATAATATGCAAATCAAATTCTTGGAGCAAGAGGACCCATCTAATTAGGCTTAGCATCTTTCTTTTCCATAAGATATTTAATAGCAGCATGATCAGTGTGAATAGTAACTTTGGAATCAACAATATAAGGTCTAAACTTATCACATGCAAACACAACTGCTAAGAACTCTTTTTCAGTAGTAGCATAATTTCTCTGGGCAGTATCAAGAGTCTTACTAGCATACTGGATAACATTCAATTTCTTATCGACTCTTTGCCCTAGAACAGCACCTACATCATAATCACTAGCATCACACATAATTTCAAAAGGTAAATTCCAATCAGGTGGCTGGACAATAGGTGCAGTGATCAAAGCTTTCTTAAGTGTTTCAAATGCTTCTACACAATCATCATCAAAAACAAAAGGAATATCTTTTTGCAATAAATTTGTTAGAGGCCTAGAGATTTTAGAAAAGTCCTTAATGAACCTCCTATAAAAACCGACGTGACCAAGGAAACTTCTTATACCTTTTATGTCCTTGGGACATGGCATCTTTTCAATAGTGTCAACTTTGGCTTTGTCAACTTCAATACCTCTCTCGGAGATCTTGTGCCCCAAGACAATGCCTTCATTAACCATAAAGTGACACTTTTCCCAATTCAGGACGAGACTAGTGTCTTCGCATCTCTGCAAAACTTGATCAAGGTTGCCCAAACAATCATCAAAAGAGGATCCATAGACGGAGAAGTCATCCATGAATACCTCACAAATCTTTTCACAAAAATCAGAGAATATAGCCATCATACATCTTTGAAATGTAGCAGGTGCATTACATAAACCAAAAGGCATACGTCTATAAGCAAAAGTACCAAAAGGGCAAGTAAAAGTAGTTTTAGATTGATCCTTCGCTGACACAGGTATCTGAGAGAAACCAGAATAACCATCTAGAAAGAAGAAATGCGTTTGTTTGGATAGTCTTTCTAGCATTTGATCAATAAAAGGTAAGGGTAATGATCTTTTTTAGTAGCTTTATTTAACTTACGGAAATAAATTACCATCCTATAACCTATAATAATTCTTTGCGGAACCAATTCATCTTTATCATTAGGAACAACGGTAATACCTCGCTTTTTAGGAACACAATGGACAGGGCTTACCCATTCACTATCAGCAACGGGATAAATAATACCTGCCTCAAGGAGCTTTAATATCTCCTTTCTTACTACTTCCTTCATCTTGGGATTTAATCGTCTTTGAGGATCTCTAACTGGTTTGGCATCGGCCTCCAATGTAATTTTGTGTTGACATAACGTGGGACTTACGCCCTTAAGATCATCCAGAGTATATCCAACAGCTGCTCCGTGCTTCTTCAGAGTTTTCAACAATATTTCTTCTTCTTTCTCTGAAAGGTTAGCACTAATAATAACAGGATATATTTCTTTTTCATCAAGATAAGCATACTTAAGATTGTCAGGTAAAGGTTTGAGTTCAAACACGGGATCACCCTTGGGTGGAGGGGGATCCCCAAGAATTTCAACGGGAAGGTTATGTTTCAGCATAGGTTCCTGTTTAAGGAACACTTCATATATTTCCCTTCTTTCTTTCATAAACATATCATTTTCATGGTCTAGCAAATATTGTTCTAACGGATCAGTAGGAGGCACGGAAATAGAAGCAAGACCAATTATTTCACCTTTACTAGATAATTCTTTATCACGGGGTTGTCTACGAAATTTAGCAAAATTAAACTCATGAGGCATATCATCTAGGCCAATCGTAACAACATCCTTTTTGCAATCAATCGTAGCTTTAACAGTGTTCAAGAAGGGTCTACCAAAAATAATGGGACAAAAATCATCTTGTGGTGAACCAAGAACAAGGAAATCAGCAGGGTATTTAGCCTTCCCAAACAAAACTTCAACATCTCTAACAATCCCAACAGGTTTAATGGTATCCCTATTAGCAAGCTTAATAGTAACATCAATATCTTCCAATTCAACGGGTGCAATGTCATGCATAATTTCTTTATATAAGTCATAGGGTATTGCACTAGCACTAGCACCCATATCACATAAGCCATGATAACAATGATCTCCTATTTTAACAGAAATAACAGGCATGCCTACAACGGGCCTATGTGTCTTAGCGTCTGGTTTTGCAATATTAGCAGCTTCATCACAGAAATAAATAACATGCCCATCTAAATTATCATCCAAGAGATCTTTAACAAAAGAAATACTAGGTTCAACATTAATTTGCTCAGGAGGTGTATAAGTCCTAGTATTACTCTTACGAACAACAGTCGAAGCTTTAGCATGATCCTTTATCCTAACAGGAAAAGGAGGTTTTTCAACATAAGAAGTAGGAACAATAGGATCACTATAGGTAATAGTCTTTTCTTCGACTGTAATAGGTGCAACTACTTTCACTTCAACAGGAGGATTATGTTTAAACCACTTCTCTTTAGGGAGATCAACGTGAGTAGCAAAAGATTCACAGAAAGAAGCTACTATGTTAGAATCAAGTCCATATTTAGCGCTAAATCCACGAAAAACATCGGTATCCATAAAAGATTTAACACAATCGAACTTAGGTGTCATACCTGACTCCTTACCATCGTCAGAACCCCAATCTTCAGAGTTGCATTTAATTCTTTCCAATAAGTCCCATTTGAAATCAATATTCTTCAGCATATAGGAACCAGCACAGGAAGTATCGAGCAGGTTGTGATTATCAAGAGAAAGCTGAGCATAAAAGTTCTGAATAATCATTTCCCGAGAGAGCTCATGATTGGGGCATGAATATAACATTGACTTAAGCCTCCCCCAATCTTGAGCGATGCTTTCTCCTTCGCGAGGCCAGGAATTACATATGTAATTACGATCACGATTAACAAGATGCATATGATAGAACTTCTGGTGAAATTCCAACTTCAATCGCTTATAATTCCAAGATCTCGTATCATCACATAGCCTATACCATGTCGATGCATCTCCCTTCAAAGATAAAGGGAAGACCTTCCTTTTGACAACATCATCGGGAATACCTGCAAGCTTAAATAATGCACAAACTTCATCCACAAAGATACGGTGTAAATCGGGATGCAATGTTCCATCTCCTGCAAATGGATTAGCTAGCAGTTACTCTATCATACCCGAAGGAATATCAAAGTAAATATTTTCATAAAGTTCAGTAGGTTGAGGAGCAACTCTTTGCTCTTCTGGTTGGGGTGAATATACCCCAAACAAGCCCCTCAAAGGATTAGTTTCCATAGTGACAAGTAACAGAAAATTTAGCACACTATATAAATGTGTCCTTACCAAGTTGCACTCACCAAAAGTGCTACACTCCCTGGCAACGGCGCTAGAAAAGAGTCTTGATGACCCACAAGTGTAGGGGATCTATCGTAGTCCTTTCGATAAGTAAGAGTGTCGAACCCAACGAGGAGCAGACAGAAATGATAAGCGGTTTTCAGTAAGGTTTTCTGCAAGCACTGAAATTGTAGGTGATAGATAGTTTTGTGATAAGATAAATAGTAATGAGTAACAACTAAACAAAGTAAATAAAGTGCAGAAAGGTGGCCCAATCTTTATGTAGCAAAGGATAAGCCTGGACAATTTCTAATAATGAGAAAGGAGCTCCCGAGGACACATGGGAATTATCGTCAAGCTAGTTTTCATCATGCTCATATGATTCGCATTCGGTACTTTGATAATTTGATATGTGGGTGGACCGGTGCTTGGGTACTGCCCTTACTTGGACAAGCATCCCACTTATGATTAACCCCTATTGCAAGCATCCGCAACTACAACAAAAGTATTAAGGTAAACCTAACCATAGCATGAAACATATGGATCCAAATCAGCCTCTAACGAAGCAACGCATAAACTAGGGTTTAAGCTTCTGTCACTCTAGCAACCCATCATCTACTTATTACTTCCCTATTCCCTCCTCTAGGCCCAACATTGGTGAAGTGTCATGTAGTCGATGTTCACATGACACCACTAGAGGAGAAGACAACATACATCTCATCAAAATATCGAACGAATACCAAATTCACATGACTACTAATAGCAAGACTTCACCCATGTCCTCAGGAACAAACGTAACTACTCACAAAGCATATTCATGTTCATAATCTGAGGTGTAATAATATGCATTAAGGATCTGAACATATGATCTTCCACCAAGTAAACCAATAAGTATCAACTACAAGGAGTAATCAACACTACTAGCAACCCACAGGTACCAATTTGTGGATTTGATACAAGATTGGATACAAGAGATGAACTAGGGTTTGAGAGGAGATGGTGCTGGTGAAGATGTTGATGGAGATTGACCCCCTCCCGATGAGAGGATCATTGGTGATAACGTTGGTGATGATTTCCCCCTCCCGGAGGGAAGTGTCCCCGGCAGAACAGCTCCGCCAGAGCCCTAGATTGGTTCTGCCAAGGTTCCGCCTTGTGGCGGCGGAGTTTCGTCCCGTAAGCTTGCCCACGATTTTTTCCAGGGTAAAAGCGATGATATAGCAGAAGATGGACACCGGAGGCCCACCAGGGGGCCCAAGAGATAGGGGGCGCGCCCTATAGGGGGGCGCCCCCTGTCTCCTAGACAGGGTGTGGGCCCCCTGGTGTATTTCTTTCGCTCAGAAATTCTTATTAATTCCAAAAAGTTGTTTCATGGAGTTTCAGGACTTTTGGAGTTGTGCAGAATAGGTTTTCAATGTTTGCTCCTTTTCCAGCCGGAATTCCAGCTGCCGGCATTCTCCCTCTTCATGGTAAACCTTGTAAAATAAGAGAGAATAGCCATAAGTAATGAGATACAACGTGTAATAACAGCCCATAATGCAATAAATATTGACATAAAAGCATGATGCAAAATGGACGTATCAACTGTCTACCTCCAAGGGGGCGATCCGGAGGGATCTTACTTGGAGTGAAGTGCGAAACCTTAGAAGTGCTCAGCGTGGTCCACGATGATTTTGCTGTCAAATTTCGTGTAAGATCGAAAATTTATGGCTTCAGATGAGCTTTGGTGGCTGTATATGGTGCGGCGCAGCCAGAGCTTAAACCTGAAGCTAAGCACTTCTCCCATGGCACTGGGTAAGGACACCGCAAGATTGAACCCAAAGCTAAGCACTTCTCCCATGGCAAGAAAGATCAATCTAGTAGGCCAAACCAAATCGATAATTCAAAGAGACTTGCAAAGATAACTCAATCATACATAAAAGAATTCAGAGAAGATTCAAATATTATTCATAGATAAACTTGATCATAAACCCACAATTCATCAGATCTCGACAAACACACCGCAAAAAGAGATTACATCGAATAGATCTCCACAAGAGAGGAGGAGAACATTGTATTGAGATCCAAAAAGAGAGAAGAAGCCATCTAGCTAATAACTATGGACCCGAAGGTCTGTGGTAAACTACTCACAACTCATTGGAGGGGCTATAGTGTTGATGTAGAAGCCCTCCGTGGTGGATTCCCCCTCCGGCAGAACGCCGGCGACGGCTCCAAGATGGGATCTCGCGGATACAAAAGGTTTCAGTGGTGGAAATATTTCTTCGGTGGCTCCCTGGATGTTTTCGGGGTATGTAGGCTTATATAGGAGGAAGAAGTACATCGGTGGCCGCCCGAGGGGCCCATGAGACAGGGGGCGTGCCCAGGAGGGGTGGGCACGCCCTCCTATCTCGTGGCCGCCCCGGCTACTTCTTGGCTTGCACTCCAAGTCCTCTGGATCACGTTCGTTCCAAAAATCACACTCCCGAAGGTTTCATTCCGTTTGGACTCCGTTTGATATTCTTTTCTTCGAAATACTGAAATAGGCAAAAACAGCAATACGGGCTGGGCCTCCGGTTAGTAGGTTAGTTCCAAAAATGATATAAATGTGTAAAATAAAGCCCATAGACATCCAAAACAGGTGATATAATAGCATAGAACAGTCAAAAATTATAGATACGTTGGAGACGTATCAACTACCATCACCGACGGTCGAATATGTACACCACATGAGAGCTGAGAGTTTTTTAGTACATATATTTAATTGTACAAGTTTAATATTTGAATTATGAACATAGGAAATGTCGTACTCGGATGGCGAAAACCGCCTGGGGGAGTGCGACTGGTGCCACAACAACCGAGGTATGTGCGACAGGTTCCTTGAGCTAGACGAAGATCGGCGCTTCAGCATTAAGCTCGAGGAGACCTTCGATGTTGAAACAGTATGCAACGACGACAATATTTTTTTTCATAATTAAGCACGACTTCAACTATTTTAACGTGTACTTTTCATCTTTTCCAATTCGACTAGCTTATCCCATGCTATGCAAGACGCTACGTCTTGGAGAGGATGGGTTTTGAAGACCATGAAAGTATTGAAACAAAGAAAATTCACCTAAGGACCCATCATGGTGTGGATTTTGAAGTAAAGCTGTATAATTCTGAGAGTGTAACCCATTTTGGTTGCAAAAATTGGGAAGCACTTTGCAAGATGTATGGTTTTGATGAGGGTATGCTTGTCACTATGGATCTTGGTGATCATGAAATCGAGCAAGACAATATGGACATTTGGGTCCTTGTTGATACGCCTCCAATTCTCCCCCTATGTGAGCTTCTCAAGCATAGTTATTAAGTAATTTATATTGTTTATTTCAAAATAGTTGACAGCTTATTTTCATTCTTCAAAGAATGTGCGGAAGATGGTAGACAAAACCCACTACATTGATGGCTCCGAATTAACTTATAAGTAGAAGAATCATCTGATCGCATTTTGTAATGATCTTGAGAATTACAATATCTACAATCGAACTCCTCAATATTATGGTCAATACGTGCCACTAGTGCACGTGTTGAACTACGGTAACTACCATGGAGATACCCTGGTAAGATTTTTTACTATTACGACATTTGTGCATCTTTTGCATACTTCTAAAACTAGTACATCATTGCTAACTACGAAGTTATTACTATGTTTTTCAACAGATAATCCCGAATGATTGTGTGCCTCATATGATGTATACGCACGGTCGCCTTGATGTTTTGAACATACAACCAGGTCGTCCTACGAATCTCAACTGTCCATACCGGATTTCTAAAAGAAGTTGAGACATGACAATCGAAGAATGGAAAAAATGTCTGGACAGTCGTAAGGAGGTTCTTGGAAGCAAAAGGAAGCGAAGCGCGGGAATTGGAGACAGGATTATCTCCATTCTCCATAAGGGAGAGTCAGGGTCTATATTGTTTTATGCTATTTTACCTTAAAGAGGGTATTTATACCTCATAATGATGATCATGTGCTAATAATAATTAAGTAGGGTTGGTTCGATGACTATGAGGATGATGATCATATGACTTGTTATTAATAACGAGTAGAAGTTGTATGATGATGATTAATTAGTAGAACTTGTTATTATATATGATGATGCATGATGCGAGCGGGTGAAATGAAGATGGATTGGATAGAAGTGAAGGCAACATGCATGTGGTGCATGTCGAAAGTAGTACAATCCAAACTTGATCAAGTTAGGATTAATATTCCTTTCGACATGCACCACATGTTTCCTTCACTTCAATCTAAGCCATGTTAACGTTAGGCATAGCAGTAGCATTGGTAAACCAAGCACGGAGATATATAAGAGAGGACACTTCTCTCTATTAGCTAGCTAATAACAACCTAAATTAACCCCCAAAACCCCTAACAACCAGCCCTTTCAAAAAAACAAAAACCTCAGCTCCAGCCAGTTGCTGACGCGTGGATGCCTATTGGTCCCGGTTGGTGTCACTAACCGGGACCAAAAGCCCCCCTGCCTGGGCTGGCCGCAACGGCCATGTGGATGCTCATCTGTCCCGGTTCGTGTAAGAACTGGGACTAAAGGCCAACGACATTAGTAATGACCTATTAGTCCCGGTTCAAGAATCGGGACTAAAGGCCCTTATGAACCGGGACGAAAGGCCCTTTTTCTACTAGTGATATAGAGACTTAATTACAGAAGTAATACTTACAAACAGTAGCAAGTCGAATACGAGTGCCCAAAATTTGTGTGCATGTTATAATAAGGATTCACTTAAAATAATACGTGAGCGAACAGAGGGATCAATTGGACAGTGTTCCCGAGCAGTAGCGAGATGTGTGAGGTAAGATACACCGCTAGCGCTTTTAATTTTTCTTATTAATTTGTTTGTTTCACCCTCTGACTGGTGGGACCCAACGTACTACGTGGAGAGAGGTAAGGTGACTAAGGCTGCATTATTTTTGCACCACTGTGGATAGTCTTACCACCAAAGCCACATGACACGATTATGATTGAAATCCTAATGACTCCCACACACACACAAAAAAACACGACATGCTTGTCACACGAATGCAGGAATGTATAAAAGGTTATTTTCCTCTCGTTGAACATAACGGGAGGGTTGTGTAGCTGGTTAGCCTGTTCGCTCATCAAACTTGAGGTCTCGGGTTCGATAACTACACTTGAGCATAATTTTTGCCAGGAGGATTCTTTGACTGGTCAAAATGTTTTCTAGGGTTTGCACGCTTCATACTCTCTCTCCAGTATATATATACACGCTGGAGCCTCAGCGCTTGTAGTTGCTCTCTTCACACTCTCTCGCCCTCTCCCGCTGGAGCCTCAGCGCTTGTAGTTGCTCTCTTCCCACTCTCTCGCCCTCTCCAGATCTAAACAAGACTTTGTTGGCCTCTATCTCCCCTCACTGCTGCTCAAAGAGCCGGCAGGATCCGTCCGCCGGGAAGGGAAGGAGGCTTAACGCTGTCACCATCGGCGAGGGAGGGAATCCACTACCGGCATAGCTGTTCACTTTCCACCCAGCGGCGGCGCGGGAGGGCCTCCGACCCCTTCTTCTTCGCCGTCGTCCCGTCGCCCACCGAACCACACCCCAAGAACCTTAAGGTATATTTTACTTACTCCACATGCATTGCTCTAGCTACATGTATACCATGAATCTAGGACGTGGTTCAAAGAGGAAAGGAGTGGGGGAAAGTAGTGGGAAAAGTTGTATATAGCATGAATCTAGGATGTGGTTCAAAGAGGAAATTAAGGGGGAAAGTTGTATAGCATGAATCTAGGACGTGGTTCAAAGAGGAAAGGAAGGGCGAAAGTACTAGTTCAAAAAGGAAAGGAAGGGACAAGGCTGTAGAGTTTGAGCAGGACAAGATTTGCTACGCTCACATAGGGAAAGGTGTCTAAAGAAAACAAAACTGGGACCAACACAAATATGCTCCTTGGTTGTTTGTTCTTTGTTGCAACAGACTATGCATGACCACAGTACATCGGTAGATGCACATGGTGCTGGTGCGTCCACTGCCCCGTGCAACTCATTAGCTGTTGTTAATCTAAGGCCCTGTTTGGTTAAAAACTCCCTAGTCCCTACCTGCTTGGTTCCAGGGACTAAACATGGACTAGAGGTTATTCAATGACATGCTAAAAGACCATGTTACCCCTAGTAATGAATAATGAACTAATAGAAACAAGGTGCGATGCGTGGCAGGGGCAACTGTTGGAAAAAGTCCCAAAAAGACTCCCTCGGGGTCTTCTTTCTTTAGTCCCAAATGCCCACTTTTACTCCCTAAAAGTCCCTCTTGTTTGGTTTAGATGGGACTGACATGGAGTTTTTTTAGTCCCTACACCAAAATGTCCCTGTAAACAAACACCCTCTAATAATGCCGCTGGAAAATTGATGCAATGCCACAGTTAAAAGCAAACTACATGTTTAACGAATTTTATTGTTAATATAATCTCTATGTTAATATTAATCAATGCCACCGTTTGAGAAATGCTACTGTCTTGCTTTCTTTCCCATTTAGATAAGGTAGATGCTTCTTTTTGTTGGCTTCTGTGTCATCCATCGTTATTGACCACTAATTGTTTCCTTTGCACCTCTGTGTAAACAGGGTTATCTACTTCACCTCGTTGCCATTGTGACCTTTTGTTGCACTCCACAAAACACTTTTGTTTTAAGAGTGTTTTGTGCAGTTCAACCAAAATGTCACACCGACAACGTTGCTTGATTGCTTGATCTTAGTGGAACTGCACAAGAGGAGATCTTACTTCCTATCCGTTAAGGCAAATTTGGTTCAGATCTTCTTCTTGTGAGTTGTTTGAATTCCGCATCATGAGAGGTCAGTACTAGCCTTCTTTCACATGATTCTGCAGTGTGCTTTCATATGTTGTGCTACTTGTACGATAATGTTGCTTGATTTTAGTGAACTGCACAAATGGAGACAAGACTTCCAATCTGTATGTGCACCGTAATATCCCATTGAGGTAAGATAAGGATATTTCACAACTGCTGGCCTGTATTTTGCCACTTCCATCATAAAATTAAGTTTAGTACTATACTTGTGCTCCCTAATTGACATGCCAAATCTTACATTGAAGGCGAAGCTTGTTTGTTATTGAACCAAGTGATGAAGGGGAAGAACAAGCGGAAGAAAACCATAAATCAACTCCCGGTGCTGTAATGAAGCACTGGAACTGTGATGACACATGTAATGATATAGTTTTGCATCTTAATTTATTGCTATGGCTGGAACAAGCAATTGTTTTGCCATTGATTTGATGCCATACGTAATTATCTCTACTTGTGCAAACAGGGATCTTCTTTGAAGATACCATATGTTTTAGTGGAACTGCACAAGAAGATGTTGGAAACATTAAACTAATCGAGGAGTATATAGTAAGCATGGCCACCCCCGTAGATAGCAACAGATGGTTCCTTAGAAGTGCTTCATCTGTATGCTCTACACAATCAGCCTCCTGACAAAGGTTGGTACTCGCCCACTGATTTCATCCATATGATTGAGCTTTGTCATCTCTATTGGTGTTGTGCTACTATTTAGATACTGTCATGAAAAAGTAGTATTGTCCTTGAGAAGTGCTTCATTTGTGCTGTTTTAAATATTTCCTTTCCTTTTTTCGAGCAAACAGGGATGCTAGCATTTAGTAGTCCTCTTGTCTTTGCACAACAGGATCATCTTCCTCTGAAGAAGAATATGGAGTACGTGAAGTGACTAGTTCCGATTATGCCAGGATGAAGAAGCCCTGTCTATCTTCTCATCAGAAGGAGCAGTTGAAGGATGGTTACATTACTCCCCACAAGACCAAACTAACTTCAGCTCAGAAGGATTGACAAATCTCCATTTTTTTACGATGATGCGCGAGTACAATGTTGTTCTAGGATTCTTTCTGGTGAGTTCCATTTTTCTAAAAGTGTGCTCTACATGGACCATGTATGTGCC
This sequence comes from Triticum aestivum, assembly GCF_018294505.1. Lineage (NCBI taxonomy): Eukaryota > Viridiplantae > Streptophyta > Magnoliopsida > Poales > Poaceae > Triticum > Triticum aestivum. The sequence continues at coordinate 841,812,597 of NC_057801.1, read as the reverse complement.
TGTTGAAACTTTCAATTCATAGTACAGTTTGCTTTATACTAATCACTTTTTTGTATTTGTGCAAACAGGGGTTCTCAGCTTGATTTCAATGGGAACTGCACAAAATGTTCATGAATACATCAAATCATTCATTTCCAGCACAAGAAAGGAGGTGCCCATAAGTTCAAGGCGTTGCAACATATAAGGGCGAAATCATACAAGCTACGCACGAATTTGGTTGATTTTGGTGGAACTGCACAAAAAGAACAGGTGGTTTATTTAGCACAAGGTGCCATGTCAATGTCCGAACTGATGGCAAACCCTTTCCATTCCACAATAGTAGGCATTTGATATTTTGGAATAGGACAACCTTGTCAAATTTTGCTCATTGATTTTAGCAAGATATGCGTTTGATATTTTTGAACGGGACTCCCTTTGCTGTCAGCAGCGTCGATCCACTTTTTCTTTATTCTTTAGTTGTGAAGTAAATATTGCCTCTGGCATGTGAGTCGCTGAGATGCATAATCATCGATTGTTTTGAATGTTCTCTATGAATTGTCAGGCCTGCGTGTTTGATTGTAATGTACAGAAACGCTAAAAAGCTGCTCAAACTCTGTGTACTCCTTCTGTTCCTTTTTTACTTCGCACATTGTGAAAGTGCATACTTTTTGTATAAGATTGGTCAAAGTAGAGATACTTTGAATGCAGACAAAACTTGTATGCAGACTAGAAAGGACCGGAGGGAGTACATGTGAAACTGCTGCAAACGAGGTGATCACCCTGGGAATAATGCTAGTATGTTACAATCAAACACACAGGCCTAACAATTCAAACTACAAAAGTATTCCACCACTCGCCATCTACCTTGATTGGTGAGATTTTTGAATTGAGCATTATAAACCGGACAGGAGGGAGTAGTCAATAAACCAGAGAATTACACAAGAAGCGGCCGATAGCTGGGACCAAGCAGCTCGAGCAGTATTTGTGTTTTTGAGGTGTGAGCACTGTAGAGTTTTTTGATGTTTACCCCAAATATTAATTTTTCTCCTCTGAACAACAATGAAAACATCGCTGCAGGTATTAACTAGGCGGGTTGTAGCCTGTCTAGCCCAGGCCAGATATCCAGCCCAAATATTAATTTTTTTCAAGCTGAAAATGGCTAGCCCGGCTATACTTTTTTTTAGGAATACCCAGGCAAGGTCAAGTTGTTATTCTCCGCCCCGCTGGACTGCAAATCTTTCCTAGGAGGGATGCATTAGGCTTAACAAAAGAAAATGGGCTTTAAGAAATAATAAATGGGATGTAATTATAAAAACTGGATAGTAACTATAAAAGGACCAAACAGTGATTACTTTATAAAATATTATATTTGGATATTGAAAATTTTAATTTCGTTAATTATTGCGAGCGCAATGTTTCGTTGGATTTTTACGTAATATAAATTTATATTTAAATTGTATTTAATCTGACTAGAAATTTCGGGATAAAAATATTCGGATACTACCAAAATGTGGGAAATTTTATTGAATTCTATTTTGAACGGTTGGTTGAAATGGGTTGTACTTTTAACAAACTGTAAATGGGCTGTAGTAAATTCCAATAGAATTCAAAAATGGGCTACACATTCTTACAAATCTCAAATGGGCTATAAGTTCTTTGCCACACACTTCTGGCCTTACTAAGTTGACGCGTCCCTTAAAAAAACAGAGTTGACGCGTATGCAAGGCTTTGTCAAGTTATAATCAACACACGGTTCCTGCAGCAGTGGCCGTTGGATGTCCATCCAACGGATGCCGTGCTTCTTCTTCAATCTCGGATGTTCTAGCTTCACCCGCCCAAAAAATGATTCCTCCCCCTGACATCTGGGGCACACCGTTTTGGAAGCTGACCTGTGGGCCTACTAAGTTGATGTACCAAGGGCTTTGTCAACTTAGTCAATATAAATGATTCTAGCTGCAGTGACCGTATGATGTCCATCCGACGACCGTCGTGCTTCTTCAACCTTTGGTCTTCTTGCTCCAGCCGCCCAAAGCAGCGCCGGTCGTGCCGCTTGCTCCTGCCGTCCGTGGCCGGCTGTGCTGCAGCGGAGGCCGTACCGCCCCCTACTACTCCCACCGCTGGCCAGGCCATCCCTCCAGTCACCCACACCCCCTATTATTCTTCGACGACGGCAGCGTAGCCGAAGCAGTGAACCCTCGTACTCCTCTTCGCGTGTGCATCCACTGCCGCGTCTTCCCCGGCTCCGCGTCATCCCCTTCCTAGGCCTCGCCGTCGTCCACCGCCGTGGTGCTCTCGGCGCGGCGTGGTCAACATGGTCAAGGAACGACTTCCATCGGACGTGGACTGTACGTGGAGAGGCTGACAGCTGGGTCCACGGCAGCCGCAAGGAAGTGCCTCCCTATTACGCGCAAAATAATTATTCCTCCACCTGACAGCGGAGACCCACCGAACGGGCCACCCTATTTCGCGAAAAAATGATTTGCCCCCTGACTGCTGGGACCCACGAGCTACATCTTCGCACGCAAGGAAGTGCGTCCGGGAAAAAAATGATTCGCCCCCTGACTGCTGGGACGCACCAGCTACATCTTCGCACGCAAGGAAGTGCGTCCAAAAAAAACGATTCGCCCCCCCGACTGCTGGGACCCATCAGCTACACCTTCGCACGCAAAGAAGTGCGTCCGGGCAAAAAAAACGATTCGTCCCCCTGACTGCTGGGACCCAGCAGCTACACCTTCGCACACAAGGAAGTGCGTCCGGGCAAAAAAAACCAAAACGATTCGCCCCCCTGACAGCTGGGACCCACCAGCTACATCTTCGCAGGCAGGGAAGTGCCTGACAGTCGGGGCCCACCTGGTCGAAGCGTACGTAGCGTTGTCATCCTGATCGCGAATGTGTACGTACATACTGGTCGATGTAGAGGCGCGCACGTGTCGTAGTAGAGGCGTGCACGTGTCGTAGTAGAGGCGCACACGTGTCGTAGTAGAGGCGCGCACGTAGCATGTACACGTACGTACAACGGCCAGGATGCAAGAAAGAAAATATGGCCACGTATGTGTACATACGGGCGGGGTCTCGAACGCCTACTCGCGCATACGTACGGCGAGGGCTCGTGTTCATGGGGAGGCAACGGAATGCGTCGTGTTCATGGGGAGGCAACGTAATGCGTCGTGTTCATCGGGAGGCAACGAAACGCGTGGGAGCCAACCGGCTGGGTCGGAACGGAATGCGTGGTCATGTTCATCGGGAGGGTTGGACGGAACAGGAGATGAAAACGAGGCCTGGCGTACCGCAAAACGGAGGAAACGGACCTCCTACGATCGAAACGGGGGTCCTGTTGATCGGGAGGGGTGTGCGTACCGCAAAACGGACGAAACGGACCTCCTATGGTCGAAACGGGGGTCCTGTTGATCGGGAGGGGTGTGGCGTACCGCGAAACGGAAGAAACGGACTTGTGTTGGAGCGCTACGGTCGAAACGGGGGTCCTGTTCACCGGGAGGGGTGTGACGTACCGCAAAATGGGACTCCACGGGATAATGTTCATCTCCACCGTCGACCTCCTCCAGCCTCCACGGTCTACCGTCGACCTCCTCCAGCCTCCACAAGCTCCTGTTCATCCAGCCTCCACCGCGCGCTACTCCACCGGCTACTGTTCAACCACCTCTCGACCGTCTACTGTTCATCCAGCACTCCACCATCTACTGTTCATCCAGCCCTCCACACCACGGGGTCCTGTTCAACCACCCCTCCATGGGCACCCCTCCACCGTCTACTTTTCATCCAGCCCTCCACACCACGGGGTCCTGTTCATCCAGAGGCAACGCCGTCGCTTACTGTTCATCCAACCCCCCCCCCCCACGCAACGCTCACTGTTCATCCAATCGATCGGCTTCAGTTAGCAGCAGTAGCGAAGGAATCGCTCGATCGGGTTCAGTTAACAGCCATCGATTGATCGCTCGGGTTCAGTAACGCGTAGCTTGCAGTGCCATTGCTCGGGTTCAGTTAGAGCCCAACGCCTCGCTCGGGTTCAGTTAGAGCCAACGCCTCGCACGTGTATGAGAGAAACGCGCATCGCTCGGCCCTCGACCTCCCACTGTAACCGGCAACTCCCTGAAATTTTCCTCCCCCTCGCTTCTACCATGGTTTTTTCCGTCATGGACGGTCCAAAGAATGTCATGCAGCTGCGTCTCCGGCCCGCCCAGGAAAAAAAGCCCATTTTCTGTCATGATTTTTGTCATAGAAGTAGGAGCCCACCACATCTAGGATGATACCGGGTTTTGTCACAATTATCGTCACAGAAGTGTCATATGTATGACAGGAAAAAAATTCGTTCGGCCCAAAATGTCATGGATGTGTCTATTTTTTGTAGTGCATCTTTCCTAAAGACCGGCAGATCACAAGGAGACGCTTAGTGTGTCAGTGGCTTGCAGAGGGTTACTCAAGTGAGGTGCGTGGCAAGTCTGTGGAGGAAGTATTGGATGGTTACTTCATGGAACTCATAAGTAGGAGCATGATCCTACCATCTCAACAATCAATTTATAGTAGGAAAGGAATTGACTCCTGCCATGTTCATGATCTCATTCCTGAAATTGCCATCTCGAAGTCTACATAGGAAAATCTTGTTTCACATTGGAGGAAGGGTGCAACTTAAACAACCGAGGCATAGTGTGAGTTTGAGAACATAGTATGTATGCACCATGTTCTGTTGCAGGATATTACCTTATTATGTAGCAGGAGGAAGAAATCCAGGTGGTGTTGAAGTGCCGAGAGTGATTTGGAAACTAAAGACCAGGTTGTTCCAGAAGATATAAAAAGCTTCACCCAGTTGCGCAAGTTAGGATTGACAGGCATCAACAAGAGAAACAACAAGAGTTGTGTTCAACAATTGCTCTTCTCACCATCCTGGAGTCATTGTCGCTCCAGTCACACGGAGAGACAAGTTTATCATGCTTCTTGGATGGCCTATCCTCACCTACAGAAAACCTGCAGAGCGTCAAGTTGATGGGCAACCTGGTTAAACTGTCGGAGTGGATCCAGGGGCTCAAAAATCTCATGAAGCTGCAGCTAGAGGGGTCGATGATATCAGAGCATGATGCAACCGTACAAGTCCTTGGGGATCTACCAAACCTGGCCACCCTACGTCTATTGTTTGACTCATTTGTTGGTGAAGGGATTCGCTTCAGTTTTCGTCGGGAGGCATTCCCGAGCCTGAAGGTGCTGCGGGTGTGTGTGATACTAAACCTCAAGCTGGTGGGATTTGAAGAAGGAGCAACCCCTAAGCTTGAGTTCCTACAGTATTATGGTTGGGGCAGTCCCAGTGTTGGGTTCTTGTGTGGGTTACCATATCTCCTAAGTCTCAAGGAATTTATGCTGCATGAGTCGGACTAGATGTACACCGAGTTTGTCGAGGACTTGCAAGGCCAGCTCGCAGAGATTGAAAACAAGCCCCTTCTGAAGAGGTGGCCGTAGGTACCTGTATTGAACTCCCTTTTCGTCTATCTTAATATTCATGTATGTATTTTGTTCATCCGTTAGGACTCTTTGATTTCTACTTCTGTTTTGCAAGCCACACATTCTTACTCACTCTTGCTTTGTAAACAAGTATGACAGTGCTAGTTAACCATGTCGAAGATTGTGTGCTTCAGTGATGGAGCTAGACAGACACAGTTGAGGGGGGAAAGCGGAGTTAAGGGGGCTAAAAGGACAAATTCAACTTAAAAGATGGTAATCTTCAAACCACAATATTTCATATAATTTCTCTAGGGTATGGGGCCATAGCCCCCCTTGGCCCTAGTGAATCTCCATCGCTAGTGTGCTTACTGATGGTGCTGTACTGGATGAGGGGATGGTAGCTGAAACTGAAGAGCTACGTTAGGCTCCGGGGGTTAGGGTGCCACACCACTAGATTCCATCGTGTCACAAAACAGTGGATCATTGGCAAGAAGAAAGAATAAAATGCTTACGCGGAACTTGTTCATGTCGCTGCTCGTCGACCATGGACCTCATCACCGACACATTAGTGACGTTGATGCAGGTGTATCCCGGCACACTGGTGCTAAAGGTGGTCGGCATCTTGGGGCCATCGTGGTCTTCGAGGGCAAAGTTGATGACGTACATCTCAAACTACGAAGTGGCCGTCCTGTTGTTCTACGTGACGGACGATAGTGCGTCGCCACGAGGACTGCTAGCTGTACGGCGCGTCCGGTGACAGGTCAACCATGACCAGTTGTTTCTCTCAACAATGTGGAGGGGCGCCACCGGCAACACAGAAGCTAGTGCACTTATCCTGCTTCATCGTCTCTGTGCCGGTCACGACTCACGTGAACTCGCGCACACCCACACCTAGCTCAACTGTCATCCCGGGCGCTTGACGTGGCGCCCAGGTTTCGAATTTTGATAGCAAGAAAATTTCAATGAACCTCGAAACATAGGAAATTTTCAAAATTTTGTAAATTTTGAAATCTGTTTCGGACAAAACAATGAAATTTTTAACTACATTTGGATAAATTTAAATTTAAGGATCGAAATATATATGCATTGTAGCAGCTTTTGTAAAAGCAAACACATGTATCTAAACCCTTACAAGAGCCGATCAAGAAAGCTTATCATTTTATGTCCAGGAGTCCAATTAATAAAAATCCAAAATTACCAATGGGTATACAACACCTACGGTTCTTCATTCGAAAATAATCTATGAATGCATATGGTGCTTTTCTTGTTTTTAATAAATACACGGGAACAAAGGTTTTCGTTTGAATACATGCTAGGTAAAGAAAGAACATATTTGACAAACCTAGATCGATTTTGTACTGGATCCATCGAGCAAAACTTCTGGGAGAGCACTGGTGCCGTGTTCCTTTTGATTGCTAGATCTTGAGTTCTTGGAGAGTAAGGAGTAATTGCCGTTTTGGCCGGCTGGGGCATTGGAGAAGAACTATAGAAAACCTAGATACAAAATTTGGAGAACTGGGGAAGAAAAGATCGAGCGTTTGTTTTCTGTGCGAGATGTGGGAGAAACCTCGGCGGCTATACGATGCATCAGATCGCTAACGTCGACACTTTCCTTTTCCCGAGTTAATCCAGGCCGATGGACTTTGCTGCTGCGTGAAATTGCTTGGGCTGTACGCAGTACAGAGGGAAGCAACTAATTAACGAGCGCTGCTTCGGAAGCCTCGCAACGATCAGCGCCACTTGACGCTCTCAGCCATTCGCCACGTGTCGCGCTCTGGACGCTCCCTCTGGATTTTGTTTTTTTATTTTTCCGCACGAGTTTTCGGTTTTTTCTCCAGTTTTTTTTACGTTTTGGTTTTCTACCGGTCTTCCCTAGCTTTTCAACCAATTTTTTTTCGAAAAATATAATTTTTTTCTGAAAAAAACGTTTTTTTTTCGTGAGAGGCACGGTCGTGCTTTCGCGAGAGGCACGGCCGTGCCTCTTGGAAACGAAATTGTTTTTTCTTTCACGAGAGGCACGGTTTTGCTTCCGCGAGAGGCACGGTTGTGCTTTTGCGAGAGGCACGGGCGTGCCTCTTTCGGAAAGGGAAAAAACTTGTTTTCTGTATTCTTTTCTTTCGCGAGAGGCACGGTTGTGCTTCCGCGAGAGGCACGGGCGTGCCTATTTCCGAAAGGAAAAAAAACGCATTTTCTGTTTTTTTCATTCGCAAGAGGCACAGTTTTGCTTCCGCGAGAGGCACGGTTGTGCTTTCCCGAAAGGCACGGGCGTGCCTCTTTTGGAAAGGAAAAAAAATGTGTTTTCTGTTTTTTTTCTTTCGCTAGAAGCACGGTTTTGCTTCCGCGAGAGGCACGGTTGTGATTTTGTCGGAGGCATAGGCGTACCTCTTTCGAAAAGGGAAAAATGTCTGTGTTCCCTGTTTGGTTTTTTTGTCTGTTTTCTTTTGTCCGGTTTTTTCATGAAAAAAAAGTTCGTCAAAACCTATCAACATGGGATCTAGTTTTGAAGATCTCGACGCGAGGAATCCAACGGCGAAAGCGGTTCGAGATTTGGACGCACGGTTTAAGAGATAAAACGTTTTGAATAAATGGATCTACGAAAAAAAGGGAAAACTCCCAGGTTGCGACAACTGGCGCACATGCAGCGCGCCACTTATCGTAACCTAGGGAAGTTGGAGTGATCTCCGCAAGGAGTACTCCTTAATTAGTGATTTCGAGTACAGAGATGGGGGCTCCTTGGTTTCAGGGGCCCGGGGCGGTCGCCACCCCTGGCCCCCTCAGGGCCGGGCCTGGGTTGCTTATAACAAACTATATTCTCTCTTATTTAATGAATGAGGCAAAGCTTTTGCCTCCGTTTTAAAAAAATATCAAAATGCTGGGTCCCAAAGGAGTGATCACAATCCCTGGCAACCCAAAGCATGCAAAAAAAAGCTAACAAAAATGCTAACTTGGCAGCCGAAACGTAATTTGTTACTTATAAGCTTGTTATTGTCCCAATTGAGATGCCTCGGGCTAAGGCCCCTTCAGATGCACATGACGCAGCCGCCGCCTCCTCCCAAAAAAAAGCTAGGGCTTGTGCCTCTCGCTGGTGCCGTCACAGGTCTGCCTCGCCTCCGATGGCCCTAGGGCCATGGGGGCGTGGTAGATCTTGGCAAGGGCCGACGGGAGGGCTCCCTTGTTAGTCGTTCTTTTGATTTTTGCTACGTTTGTATTCTGCTCAGGAAGCTAAGACAGCGGCGGCTCCCTGAAGTTGAAATAAAGGTCTCCACACCTAGCCCCCGTTCCGATGGTGCGTCTAGCATCTTTGGTGGGCGTGTGGAGGTGTTCCTCCGATGGATCTATCCTCGGTAGATTTTCTCAGATCTGGTTATTGTTCGTCTATGTTCGTGTGTCTTTGGGCTGGATCCTTTTGATCTACGTTATTCTTTATCGGCGGCGGTTACTGTGCTGGTGCGCTGGTCTTATGGGGACGACTTCCCGACTGTCTACTACAACAAGTTGTGCCCGACTCCGGTGAGGGAAGGACGATGACGACGGCGTGCCTTCGGCTCAAGATGTAATTTTTATTATTTTTGATGTTTGTTGTACTGCCTGAAGGAAATATGCCCTAGAGGCAATAATAAAGTTATTATTTATTTCCTTATTTCATGATAAATGTTTATTATTCATGCTAGAATTGTATTAACCGGAAACATGATACATGTGTGAATACATAGACAAACATATAGTCACTAGTATGCCTCTACTTGACTAGCTCATTAATCAAAGATGGTTATAACCATAGACATGTGTTGTCATTTGATTAATGAGGTCACATCATTAGGAGAATGATGTGATTAACATGACCCATTCCGTTAGCCTAGCACTTGATCGTTTAGTATGTTGCTATTGCTTTCTTCATGACTTATACATGTTCCTGTAACTATGAGATTATGCAATTCCCGTTTACCGGAGGAACACTTTGGGTGCTACCAAACGTCACAACGTAACTGAGTGATTATAAAGGAGTACTACAGGTGTCTCCAAAGGTACATGTTGGGTTGGCGTATTTCGAGATTAGGTTTTGTCACTCCGATTGTCGGAGAGGTATCTCTGGGCCCTCTCGGTAATGCACATCGCTATAAGCCTTGCAAGCAATGTAGCTAATGAGTTATTACGGAATGATGCATTACGTAACAAGTAAAGAGACTTGCCAGTAACGAGATTGAACTAGGTATTGGATACCGACGATCGAATCTCGGGCAAGTAACATACCGATGACAAAGGGAACAACATATGTTGTTATGCGGTTTGACCGATAAAGATCTTCGTAGAATATGTCGGAACCAATATAGGCATCCAGGTTCCGCTATTGGTTATTGACCGAGAATAGTTCTAGGTCATGTCTACAAGTTCTCGAACCCGTAGGGTCCGCACGCTTAACGTTACGATGACAGTTTTATTATGAGTTTATAAGTTTTGATGTACCGAAGTTTTTTCGGAGTCCCGGATGTGATCACGGACATGACGAGGAGTCTCGAAATGGTCGAGACATAAAGATTGATATATTGGACGACTACATTCGGACACCGAAAGTGTTCCAGACGTTTTCGAAGAAAACCGGAGTGCCGGAGGGTTACCGGAACCCCCCCGGTGAGAGGTAATGGGCCACATGAGCCTTGGTGGAAAGAGAGAGGGGCGGCCGGGGTGGGCCGCGCGCCCCCTCTCCCTCTGGTCCGAATTGGACTAGGACGGGGGGGGGCGCCCCCCCTCTTTCCTTCCCCCTCTCCCCCTTCCTTTCCCCTCCTAGTAGGAGTAGGAAAGGGGAAGTCCTACTCCTACTAGGAGGAGGAGGACTCCTCCTTGGCGCGCCCACAAGGGCCGGCCGGCCTCCCCCTTGCTCCTTTATATACGGGGGCAGGGGGGCACCCCAGGACACGCAAGTTGATCTTCAAGATCGTTCCTTAGCCGTGTGCGGTGCCCCCCTCCACCATATTCCACCTCGGTCATATCGTAGCGGAGTTTAGGCAAAGCTCTGCGCCGGTAGAACATCATCATCGTCATCACGCCGTCATGCTGACGGCGACACTTTGCTGGATCGGAGTCCGGGGATCGTCATCGAGCTGAACGTGTGCTGAACTCGGAGGTGCCGTACGTTCGGTACTTGGATCGGTCGGATCGTGAAGACGTACGACTACATCCACCGCGTTGTCATAACGCTTCCGCTTACGGTCTACGAGGGTACGTGGACAACACTCTCCCCTCTTGTTGCTATGTCATCACCATGATCTTGCGTGTACGTAGGAAAATTTTGAAATTACTACGTTCCCCAACAGTGGTATCAGAGCATGGTTTTATGCGTAGATGTCATATGCACGAGTAGAACACAAGTGAGTTGTGGGCGATACAAGTCATACTGCTTACCAGCATGTCATACTTTGGTTCGGCGGTATTGTGAGATGAAGCGGCCCAGACCGACATTATGCGTACGCTTACGCGAGACTGGTTTCACCGTTACGAGCACTCGTGCTTAAAGGTGGCCGGCGGGTGTCTGTCTCTCTCACTTTAGCTGAATCGAGTGTGGCTCGCCCAGTCCTTGCGAAGGTTAAAACAACACTAACTTGACGAACTATCGTTGTGGTTTTGATGCATAGGTAAGAACGGTTCTTGCTAAGCCCGTAGCAGCCACGTAAAACTTGCAACAACAAAGTAGAGGACGTCTAACTTGTTTTTGCAGGGCATGTAGTGATGTGATATGGTCAAGACGTGATGCTATATTTTATTGTATGAGATGATCATATTTTGTAACCGAAGTTATCGGCAACTGGCAGGAGCCATATGGTTGTCGCTTTATTGTATGAAATGCAAACGCCCTGTTATTGCTTTACTTTTATCACTAAGTGGTAGCGATAGTCATAGAAGCAATAGATGGCGTGAACGACAACGATGCTACGATGAAGATCAAGGTGTCGCGCCGGTGACGATGGTGATCACGACGGTGCTTCGGAGATGGAGATCACAAGCACAAGATGATGATGGCCATATCATATCACTTATATTGATTGCATGTGATGTTAATCCTTTATGCATCTTATCTTGCTTTGATTGACTGTAGCATTTTAAGATGATCTCTCACTAAAAATTATCAAGAAGTGTTGTCCCTGAGTATGCACTGTTGCCAAAGTTCGTCGTGCCCAGACACCACGTGATGATCGGGTGTGATAAGCCCTACGTCCATCTACAACGGGTGCAAGCCAGTTTTGCACACACAGAATACTAAGGTTAAACTTGACGAGCCTAGCATATGCAGATATGGCCTCGGAACACGGAGACCGAAAGGTCGAGCGTGAATCATATAGTAGATATGATCAACATAGTGATGTTCACCATTGAAAACTACTCCATCTCACGTGATGATCGGTTATGGTTTAGTTGATTTGGATGACGTGATCACTTAGATGACTCGAGAGATGTCTGTCTAAGTGGGAGTTCTAAAGTAATATGATTAATTGAACTTTAATTTATCATGAACTTAGTCCTGGTAGTATTTTGCAAATTATGTTGTATATCAATAGCTTGCGTTGTTGCTTTCATATGTTTATTTTTATATGTTCCTAGAGAAAATTGTGTTGAAAAATGTTAGTAGCAACGATGCGGATTGGATCCGTGATCTGAGGTTTATCCTCATTGCTGCACAGAAGAATTATGTCCTTGATGCACCGCTAGGTGACAGACCTATTGCAGGAGCAGATGCAGACATTATGAACGTTTGGCTAGCTCAATATGATGACTAGTTGATAGTTTAGTGCACCATGCTTAAACGGCTTAGAATCGGGACTTCAAAGACGTTTTGAACGTCATGGACCATATGAGATGTTCCAGGAGTTGAAGGTAATATTTCAAGCAAATACCCGAGTTAAGAGATATGAAGTCTCCAACAAGTTCTATAGCTAAAAGATGGAGGAGAATCGCTCAACTAGTGAGCATGTGCTCAGATTGTCTAGGTACTTCAATTGGTTGAATCAAGTGGGAGTTAATCTTCCAGATAAGATAGTAATTGACAGAATTCTCTAGTCACCATCACTAAGTTACTAGAACTTCGTGATGAACTATAGTATGCAAGGGATGACGAAAACGATTCCTGAGCTCTTCGTGATGCTGAAATCGACGAAGGTAGAAATCAAGAAAGAGCATCAAGTGTTGATGATTGACAAAACCACTAGTTTCAATAAAAGGGCAAAGGGAAAGAAAGGGAAACTTCAAGTAGAATGGCAAACAAGTTGTCACTCCCATGAAGAAGACCAAAGCTGGACCAAAGCCTGAAACTGAGTGCTTACACTTCAAAGGAAATGGTCACTGGAAGCGGAAATGCCCTGAATATTTGGTGGATAAGAAGGATGGCAAAGTGAACAAGGGTATATTTGATATACAGGTTATTGATGTGTGCCTTACTAGTGTTTATAGTAGCCCCTGAGTATTTGATACTTGTTCGGTTGCTAAGATTAGTAACTCGAAACAGGAGTTACAGAATAAACAGAGACTAGTTGAAGGGGAAGTGACGATGAGTGTTGGAAGTAGTTCCAAGATTGATATGATCATCATCGCACACTCCCAATACTTTCGGGATTAGTAAATAAATGTTATTTGGTGTTTGTGTTGAGCATGAATATGATTTGATCATGTTTATTTCAAAATAGTTATTCATTTAAAGTCAAAGAATAATTGTTGTTCTGTTTACATGAATAAAATCTTCGATGGTCATACACCCGATGAAAATAGTTTGTTGGATCTCGATCGTAGTGATACACATATTCATAATATTGATGCCAAAAGATGCAAAGTTAATAATGATAGTGCAACTTATTTGTGGCACTGCCGTTTGGGTCATATCGATGTAAAGCGCATGAAGAAACTCCATAAAGATGGATTTTCAGAATCACTTGGTTATGAATCATTTGATGCTTGCGAACCGTGCCTTTTGGGCAAGATGACTAAAACTCCGTTCTCCGGAACAATGGAACGAGCTACTACTTATTGGAAATAATACATACCGATGTATGCGATCCAATGAGTGTTGATGCTCGTGGCAAGTATCGTTATTTTCTGACCTTCACAAGATGATTTGAGCAGATATAGGTATATCTACTTGATGAAACATAAGTATGAAATAATTGAAAGGTTCAAAGAATTTCAGAGTGAAGTAGAAAAATCATTGTAACAAGAAAATAAAGTTTCTGCGATCTAATCGCGGAGACGAATATTTGAGTTACGAGTTTGGTCTTCAATTAAAACAATGTGGAATAGTTTCACAGCTCACGCCACCTGGAACACCACAACGTTATGGTGTGTCTGTACGTCGTAACCGCACTTTATTGGATATGGTGCGATCTATGATGTCTCTTACTGATTTACCATTATCGTTTTGGGGTTATGCATTAGAGACAACTGCATTCACGTTAAAAGGGCACCATCTAAATCCGTTGAGACGACATCGTATGAACTATGGTTTAGAAGTAACCATAAGCTGTCGTTTCTTAAAGTTTGGAGTTGCGATGCTTATATGAAAAAGGTTTTCAACCTGATAATCTCGAACCCAAATCGGAGAAGTGCGTCTTCATAGAATACCCAAAGGAAACTGCTGGGTACTCCTTCTATCACAAATCCCAAAGGCAAAACATTCGTTGCTAAGAATGGATCCTTTCTAGAGAAGGAGTTTCTCTCGAAATAAGTGAGTGGGAGGAAAGTAGAACTTGATGAGGTAACTGTACCTGCTCCCTTATTTGAAAGTAGTTCATCACAGAAATCTGTTCCTGTAACTACTACACCAATTAGTGAGGAAGTTAATGATGATGATCATGAAACTTCAGATTAAGTTACTATAGAACCTCGTAGGTCTTCCAGAGTAAGATCCGCACCAGAGTGGTACGGTAATCCTGTTCTGGAAGTTATGTTACTAGACCATGACGAACCTACGAACTATGAGGAAGCGATGATGAGCCCAGATTCCGCAAAATGGCTAGAAGCCATGAAATCTGAGATAGGATCCATGTATGAAAACAAAGTATGGACTTTGGTTGACTTGCCCGATGATCGGCAAGCCATTGAGAATAAATGGATCTTTAAGAAGAAGACTGGCGCTGATGGTAATATAACTGTCTATAAAGCTCGACTTGTTGCGAAAGGTTTTCGACAAGTTCAAGGGGTTGACTATGATGAGACCTTCTCACCTGTAGCGATGCTTAAGTCTGTCCGAATCATGTTAGCTATTGCTGCATTTCATGATTATGAAATTTGGCAAATGGATGTCAAAACTGCATTCTTGAATGGATTTTTGGAAGAAGAGTTGTATATGATGCAGCCAGAAGGTTTTGTTGATCCAAAAGGTGCTAACAAAGTATGCAAACTCCAGTGATCCATTTATGGACTGGTGCAAGCATCTCGGAGTTGGAATAAACGCTTTGATAGTGTGATCAAAGCATATGGTTTTATACAGACTTTTGGAGAAGCCTGTATTTACAAGAAAGTGAGTGGGAGCTCTGTAGCATTTCTAATATTATATGTGGATGACATATTGTTAATTGGAAATGATATGGAAATTCTGGATAGCATGAAAGGATACTTGAATAAGAGTTTTTCAAAGCAAGACCTCGGTGAAGCTGCTTACACATTGAGCATCAAGATCTATATAGATAGATCAAGACGCTTGATAAGATTTTTCAATGAGTACATACCTTGATAAATTTTTAAAATAGTTCAAAATGGAACAGTCAAAGAAGGAGTTCTTGCCTATGTTACAAGGTGTGAAGTTGAGTAAGACTCAAGACGCGACCATTGCAGAAAATAGAAAGAGAATGAAAAGTCATTCCCTATGCCTCAGTCATAGGTTCTATAAAGTATGCTATGCTGTGAACCAGACCTATTGTATACCTTGCTCTGTGTTTGGTAAAGGAATACAATTTTGATCTAATAGTAGATCACTGGACAGCGGTCAAGAATATCCTTAGTGAGGACTAAGGAGATGTTTCTCGATTATGGAGGTGATAAAAGAGTCTATCGTAAAAGTTACAACGATGCAAGCTTTTACACCAATCCAGATGACTCTAAGTCTTAATCTGGATACATATTGAAAGTGGGAGCAATTAGCTAGAGTATCTCCGTGCAGAGCATTGTGGACATAGAATATTTGCGAAATACATACGGCTCTGAATATGATAGACCCGTTGACTAAGCTTCTCTCACGAGCAAAACATGATCATACCTTAGTACTCTTTTGGGTGTTAATCACATAGCGATGTGAACTAGATTATTGACTCTAGTAAACCCTTTGGGTGTTGATCACATGATGATGTGAACTATGGGTATTAATCACATGCAGATGTGAATATTGGTGTTAAATCACATAGCGATGTGAACTAGATTATTGACTCTAGTGCAAGTGGGAGACTGAAGGAAATATGCCCTAGAGGCAATAATAAAGTTATTATTTATTTCCTTATTTCATGATAAATGTTTATTATTCATGCTAGAATTGTATTAACCGGAAACATGATACATGTGTGAATACATAGACAAACATACAGTCACTAGTATGCCTCTACTTGACTAGCTCATTAATCAAAGATGGTTATAACCATAGACATGTGTTGTCATTTGATTAATGAGGTCACATCATTAGTAGAATGATGTGATTGACATGATCCATTCCGTTAGCCTAGCACTTGATCATTTAGCATGTTGCTATTGCTTTCTTCATGACTTATACATGTTCCTGTAACTATGAGATTATGCAACTCCCGTTTACCGATGGAACACTTTGGGTGCTACGTCACAACGTAACTGGGTGATTATAAAGGAGTACTATAGGTGTCTCCAAAGGTACATGTTGGGTTGGCATATTTCGAGATTAGGTTTTGTCACTCCGATTGTCGGAGAGGTATCTCTGGGCCCTCTCGGTAGTGCACATCACTATAAGCCTTGCAAGCAATGTAGCTAATGAGTTAGTTATGGAATGATGCATTACGTAACGAGTAAAGAGACTTGCCAGTAACGAGATTGAACTAGGTATTGGATACCGACGATTGAATCTCGGGCAAGTAACATACTGATGACAAAGGGAACAGCATATGTTGTTATGCGGTTTGACCGATAAAGATCTTCGTAGAATATGTAGGAACCAATATGGGCATCTAGGTTCCGCTATTGGTTATTGACCGAGAATAGTTCTAGGTCATGTCTACATAGTTCTCGTACCCGTAGGGTCCGCACGCTTAACGTTACGATGACAGTTTTATTATGAGTTTATAAGTTTTGATGTACCGAAGTTTGTTCTGAGTCCCGGATGTGATCACAGACATGACGAGGAGTCTCGGAACGGTCGATACATAAAGATTGATATATTGGACGACTATATTCGGACACCAGAAGTGTTCCAGACGTTTTTGGAGAAAACCGGAGTGCTGGAGGGTTACCGGAACCCCCCGAGGAGAGATAATGGGCCACATGAGCCTTGGTGGAAAGAGAGAGGGGCGGCCAGGGTGGGCCGCGTGCCCCCTCTCCCTCTGGTCCGAATTGGACTAGGAGGGGGGGGGGGCGGCGCCCCCCCTCTTTCCTTCCCCCTCTCCCTCTTCCTTTCCCCTCCTAGTAGGAGTAGGAAAGGGGGAGTCCTACTCCTACTAGGAGGAGGACTCCTCCTCCTTGGCGCGCCCACAAGGGCCGTCCGGCCTCCCCCCTTGCTCCTTTATATACGGGGGCAGGGGGGCACCCCAGGACACACAAGTTGACCTTCAAGATCGTTCCTTAGCCGTGTGCGGTGCCCCCCTCCACCATATTCCACCTCGGTCATATCGTCGCGGAGTTTAGGCGAAGCCCTGCGCCGGTAGAACATCATCATCGTCATCACGCCGTCGTGCTGACGGAACTCATCCCCGACACTTTGCTGGATCGGAGTCCGGGGATCGTCATCGAGCTGAACGTGTGCTGAACTCGGAGGTGCCGTACGTTCGGTACTTGGATCGGTCGGATCGTGAAGATGTACGACTACATCAACCGCGTTGTCATAACGCTTCCACTTACGGTCTACGAGGGTGCGTGGACAACACTCTCCCCTCTCGTTGCTATGTCATCACCATGATCTTGCGTGTACGTAGGAAAATTTTGAAATTACTACGTTCCCCAACACTGCCATGATTGAAGATGAATAGATTGGAAGTTTTCTCGCAAAAAAAGAGATGGCTCGGGCTAAGAAACTGACTCTAGATTCGTCCTTCCAGTCGGCAACGGGCACCGAGAAAGCTCAAGTGCACCCCACGACCCAAACAAGACGGCTGAGATTGTTGATGACCTCAATCCCAAATAATAAAGGATTTTTTTCCCACTCTAGGCTTTGCCAAATTTTATGGCAAAAACAAAATTTGTAGTGGCAATTGCGATACATTGTCAAAAGTTTCAGAGTGGCAAGAGTGAAATGATTTTTTTTCTTTTGCCACGGAATGGCAGTCGTGATACATTGTCAAAAGCTAACAGTGGTGGAAATGAATGTCAGACGTCAGAGTGGCATAAGAAAAAATGGCAAAATCTAGAGTGGCAAAATCAAAGTTTTCATAGTAGGAAATAGAGGTCGTCGGCTTCCTCCGTGAGCATTGTGATATCTTTGCATGACCTACCTCAACATGCACCCATGCATGAAAAAGATCCACCACCAAATGCAACCATTCATGATTTTTCATTTTTTTTTGCGGGAAACTGTCGATCTATTTATCTTCAATCATGGCAGTACAACGAACACCTGAAAAAATAAAAATTACATCCAGATTCATAGACCACCTAGCGACGACTATAAGCACTGAAGCGGGCCGAAGGCGCGCCGCCATACTCGTCCCTCCATCGCCGGAGCCAGACACAATTTGTTATAGTAGGCAGTCAGGAAGTCGTCATGCTAAGGTCCCATAGGACCAACGCCCCAGAACAACAACCGCCGCCGATGAAGAGAATTTTAGATCGGAAGGATCCAACCTGAAGACACATGAACAAAGACGAACAAAGACCATATCCGAACAGATCCACCAAAGACAACCACCGACCAAATCTCGCGAGATCCGCCGGAGACACACCTCCACACGCCCTCCACGATGCTAGACACACCATTGGGACGGGGGCTAGGCGGAGAGAACCTTATTCCATCTTCAAGAAGCTGCCGGCGTCTCGTCTTCTTGAGCAGGACACAAACCCTAACGAAACTTGAAGAAGCACCTGAAAACGGAGCCCTCCCGCCGGCAAGGGCCGAGATCCAGCGCGCACCCATGACCCTAAGGCCACAGGAGACGTGGGAGATCGGCGGCGATGCCAACGGGAGGCAGAAACCCTAGCCTCCTTTTCTTGGAGGAGAGACAAAGGGAGGAGCCACGATTTTTCATTCTATTATTCTATTTGTATTCAAAAAAATACTTTGCAACTATACATGATCAAATCTAATAATTCATATGTATTTTTAATAAATTTCATGACTCTAAATATTATATTTTACACAATAAAATTTAATTAAGATATATTGCAACCAATTTCCACAACAACGCACAGGATATCATCAAGTAATAAGGAATCATGCTGCCTTTGTTTTGAAAAAATAGAGGAAGAGAAGAGTGGAACTCTGTTCGAGTCTTGTCCGGTCCATGAGCTAGTCGGTCTGAAGGAAAACGTAAACGAGCCGGCAACTAGCATCGCCCATTGACAAGCACCGTGTTTCTACCAAACATCTCGAAATTTATATATATTTTAAATAATTTTGCAAAATCATCAGTTAGAAAAGAAAACAAATATTATATGCTTTTTTTTGATTGAGCATCAGTACAGACACAAGCGCTCATATACACGCGCATACACTCATCCCTATGAACATCGCCGGAAATTCTGAAATAAATCCAGAAATAAAGCGAACACCAGGATTTGAACCCTGGTGGGTTGGGGATACCACTGTCCACCTAACCAATTCAACCACAGGTTGACTCGCAAACAAATATTATGTGCTGCAATGTGAGAAAATGTTGACGTATATTATACCAAACATAAATCTCTCTTTCTATACAAAAAAATTAAAGTTCACATATATAAAAGTATATTTTTTTACCTAAGGTCGGTTGCAATTGATCAATTGTAGACCGACTCAGCATCTATAATAAGCCAGCCATCGTACGTCCTCCTCCAATACGCACCCCGATCCCTGCCGGTCTCCAAACCCTAGCTAAACCCCGCCCCCTCCCGCAGCACCTGCGATGGATCTCGTCGCCGACGCCGACACGGCGGACCGCAAGCCCCCCTACTCCTGAATCCTGATCCTATAAAAACAAGTACCCTAAGCCATGGCTGGCATGGGTCACGCGCCGCCGGGCCGCAGGAGGAGCTCATCATCTACTACCTCGACCCCTGGGTGGCCGACCCGGGAAAGACGCCTGTCGGCGAGCGCCAGGGCATCGTCTGCATCGCCGATGTCTACGGCGAGGACCCGGCCGCCCTCACGTCGCGGCACTGGCGCTTCGGCCACGACAACGGCAACTGGTACTTCCTCTGCGTCGCGCGCTGGAAGGGCGCCGTAGGCGGCCGGGCCAGCCGCGCCGTACGGGGCGGTGGCACGTGGCACGGGTACGGTAAGCGGGTCGCCGTCGCCGAGGCCGGGCACCGGCAGGCGTTCGAGTCTCGACGCGCGCGGACGTAAGACCGCGTGGCTCATGGAGGAGTTCGGGACCGTGCTGCCGGCGGCCACCGGCGCCAACGGCGTCAGGGTGCTCTGCAGGGTGCACCAGACGACGAGGACGGTGGCGGATGACGACGTGGAGGAGCGCGGGGAGTCCAGCAAGGCCGCCCGGTCGTCTAAGAGGCGGCGCCGTGGGCAGCACGACATCGCCGCGGATGCAACGGAGGAGCTGAAGCCATTGGAGATGTTTGCCATGGAAATCAAGCCGGAGCAATTGGAGCACGTCTTCGCCAAGGACGGACCAGAGACATGGGAGATCGTTGCCATGGAGGACGAGGCAGAGCCATGGGAGATGGTAACCATGGAGGACGAACTAGAGCCATGGGAGATGCTTGCCATGGAAAAGCCATCTCCACTGCAGATGCTTACCAACAACTTGACATATCCACAGGACATGCTTACCAAGAACTTGACATTGCCACTGGAGATGCTAGCCAACAACCTGCCATGGTCACTGGAGATGCTAACCAACAACCTGCCATGGCCACTGGAGATGCTAACCAACAACCTGCCATGGCCACTAGAGATGCTCACCAACAAGTTGACATGTCCAGTGGAGATGCTTACTAACAACTTGGCATCTCCATTGGAGACCCTTACCAAGAACTTGCCAGAGCCAGTGGAGACCGTTACAAAGAACTTGCCATCTCCATTGGAGATCCTTACCAAGAACTTGCCATCTCCGTTGGACATCCTTACCAAAGAGGACGAGCCAGAGCCAACGGATGCAGAGGAACCCACGATGACGACGACAGCCTTCGATCAAGACTCCGGCGCGGCGAACAAAGAAGCCACCCCTAACATGGAGATGGAGATGCCGGCCGATGCAGAGTGGCACTCGCACTACCCGGAACTGTTCGAGCAGAAAGAGCCTCCGCCCATGGAAGACGTCATGAAGCCTCTGCCAGCACCGACGGTCCAAGAATTTGAGCAAGGAGCCCCTCCGGCGGCGGCTGTCGAAGAATTCGGCGGGGTTGCTTGGGGTTGGGGAGGCCATGGCCGGCGCTGCTTAGTGAGGCCTATATCATTAGCTTGGATACTACCTGGTTTTTGACATGCTTATTTGTTCTAGCAGTTACTTTCTTCTCTTTACTAGTTTCTTGGAAGGAAAATCATTGTGTGCCAAGCTCTGCTTTTACTGTGTTTGTCTGAGATGTAGCCATTAATCCCTACTGTATATACAACTGGATTTATCAATTGTACAATGTCATCATAAGCCAAAAATTATTGTTATAACTCTGGAACTTATTGCTCCCACAGCAATCTCATGTCATTACTCACAGTGTCATCGTCAACATTACAATGCTATTGTAACAACAGCAAGGTGGTAAAAAGATGTACAACAATCGGTCGGATTACTCTAGGCCCTCGGCATTCAAAATAATGTACAATGATTTACAGTATCCACAAAAGTAGCATTCGAACCAAACTTGCAGAACTCAAAAGTGCCCCTTCACTCTATGATCGCAAGGACTCTGTTCAGGAGGTTCAGTCCGAACGCCGTGTCTTCAGAGTTCACCTTGATAGTGAGATCCAGTGGTTCCGAGGTATGCCCATCCGCCACGATGGTGATCAGGCAGGGGTTCGAAGTGCTCAGGATCTCGCTGCTGAATCGCCAGCACAGGCCGGAGGCGTCGTCGATGCTGAAGGTCACCGGCATATCCATCGACACTAGGTGAACATTGGCGTTGCTGAGTACTTTCAATGCAAGAGTTTGGGCTACTAGAAGGTTCTTTTCGGTCTGCTGGTGCTTTTGAAGATGATCTTTGAAGGTGCACCTATTGCAATTCTTAACAGATTTAGTTCCAGCATATAGTCAACAGATCACCACAGCATGAGTTTGTGATGTTGTGGGATCGGGCTATGCAGTAAAATTAACGTGGGGACAAACAATTTGGATTTGCATTCATACACATGATGCAAAGTGCATAATAAGTATCATGTGCCTTAAAAAGTCTGATGGTATCCATAAAATGCAAACAGAACATGCCAAAAATGGTACTCATCTGTTAACAAGATGTTTCTTGCTGGCAGAATACAAGTCCCAAATCACTTTGTTTAAGTGGCTGAATTAATGTAAAACTGAGAACGTATTCCTATGCACTATCAGTTGAAAAAATCATGAAGACATTCTTTTCTAATAGTACATGATGTATTAGAAATAACATCATGACGAAAATACACCTCTTTGTAAGGGGAAGCAAGAGCAAGCTCCTGTTCCTCGACATTCTTCTATAGTTATCTATAGTTAATGAAATGTGCAAACTGAAGCATTTTCGCCAGCCGCAACTGTTTCCGTTTGGGGAGGCAGATCAGATTGTAACAGTAAACACGGCATAATTTGGCTTATGTGTCAGATCAGTTCCTAATTGATGCGACTGCATGAAACTAAGTAACTAGTAAAGATAGGTTAAGAGTCTGGTTACCTTCTAGCATACTCAAACATTCCCCTCAGCTGGTTTTCCTTGCATAGAAAAGCATTTAGGTCCATGGGTAGTGGTCGTACAAAATAAGCAATGTCCGGGTGAAGTTTGGCTGGATGCCTTTTCGCATTGCAAAGGACAGTCAACTTCAAGGGCAAGAGATGGTGATGAAAGTGAACCTGAAGAAGCATCTTAGCTCTCTGTTCG
Source organism: Triticum aestivum (assembly GCF_018294505.1). Classification (NCBI taxonomy): domain Eukaryota; kingdom Viridiplantae; phylum Streptophyta; class Magnoliopsida; order Poales; family Poaceae; genus Triticum; species Triticum aestivum. The sequence goes on along the minus strand of NC_057801.1, from coordinate 841,789,818 downwards.
GGAGCCAGTGATTGTATCTCTTCAACAGGAACAAGAGTTGGTATGCTGCAGTAAAGACGATTCATGAGCTGAGAAATAAGTTGATGAAGAAGAAACAATCACAATACAGACAATATAACGATGCATACCTTGCAGATCCCTCTGATGTTTGGTCCATGCCACCCTTGCTACCAGAAGCCTCTTCAGATTTAATGGTTATATCTGCTAATTCTTCTGTTGTGACTTTCTCGACAAACAAGTTTAGAGAAGCGATTACATTTCTCAACACCAATACTAGCAGCATGATTAACATACAATAACACTACTAGGGAAAACCCTAGCAATAGCGCGGGTTTTTGGCATATCAGTAGCGCGAGTGACCGCGCTACTGATACGGCACTACAGCTAAAGACTATCAGTAGCATGGGTCCACCCGCGCTACAGCTATATCCACTTAGTAGTAGCGCTTCCTGGAAAGGGCGCTACTGGTAATTACTAGTAGCGCTTCTGGCAGCCCGCGCTACTACTATTATTTCGTATTCTATTTTTTTATTTTATTTTGTATTCATACACCTTTATACATGTTTTTCATACAATAGTAATTTAGAGATTGTTTTTACATCATAATGAGTTATTACATCACTGCGTGAAAGAACCGTGGACTAGTTTAAGGTGGATGGACATCCACTTGAAACTAAACTGCGGTTCTTTCACCCAATGATATAATAAATTTCATCATCATATCATTAACAACTTATCATCATAATACATCATTGTCATATAACACCTCCTCATGATCAACATTTTCATTAATGAGACATCATATAGCAAGTTGGTCACTAATCATAATCACAACTCCTCCTCATCATCATCAACTCTAACACATTGTACCACATAATAACACATTGTACCTAGGACCTACTTCTCTCTCATAGGACCTACTACCTTCTCTTAGGTAAAATATCATAAAATAAGATAGGCCGCGACTCTCCATTATGGAGAATGAAGATTATCCTGTCTCCAATTCTTGCCCTTCGCAAAACGTTGCTTCCAACTAGCTCCCTACGATTGACCATACATTTTTTTCCAATCTTTGATTGTCATGTCTTCATCGGTTTTAGAAATCCGATATGAACATGAGCGATTCTTAGGATGACCTGGCCATTTGTTCAAAACATCAAGGCGACCTTTCTGAAACATCAGATGAGGCACACAATCTGATGGGATTTTCTGTTGAAAAATATAGTAATAACTTCGTAGTTAGCAATGTAGTTCAGTTTTAGAAGAATTTATACAAAAGATGCACATATGTCGTAATAGTAAAAAATCTTACCATGACATCTCCATGGATGTTTTCATAGTTTAACACGTGCACTAGTGGCACGTATTGACCATAATGTGGAGGAGTTTGATAATACATATTGTAATTCTCGAGATCAGTAATAAATGCGATCAGATGATTTTTCTCCTGAAAAGTTAATTATCCGGGAAAAAGGACATATCGAGCGCCTGAAATTTGCCGGAACTGAAATTAATCAGCACTCCGGCAAAACATAGGCCACTCGGAGGTGTTACCTGCAAACATGGCCACTTGGGCAAGCACATATCCTATTTGCATTCAAACTTGATGGTCATTGCATTTCAATGGTTTAAAATATGAACAAAAACATTTCAAAATATCTTATAGGACTCATATTGATATGGAGATTTGGCTGGTCTCACCTCGAGGTCGGAGGGGGTCGGTGATGGGGACGGCGGCGGCGACGACATGGAGATTTGGCTACAAAAATAAAATATAAATAAAAACATTATTATCCTCATCTTACGACTTAGTGAAACCCTATAAGCTATCAACCAATCAAATGCATAGTGCTCCCTAATTTGAGCATTCAAAATAGGAGTAGTTCTCCAATTTGAGCATTCAATAAGCAAAACTAAATCATACAATAAATTAGTATCTAAATTAGCATGCATTCAATAAGCAAAACTAAATCATCTCTTGCGTCCGTACATCGTCGAATATTATCACTAATACATCTCGAATAGTATCATACATATAACGTCACTAATACAGCTAAAACCCTAGCAAACGACGGGTATCGGCCCGGGCGGGGGAAACCCAAAGAGAAGGAACCATCACAGGATCATAGCTCCAGTGAGATCCCTGAAGAACCTGCCAGGTATTGGAGAACCTGCCCTGCAACGCAACCATGTAGCGACGGACGTGCTCGTCCTCCTCGCGGACACGGTGACGTACCACCTCCACGGGGTCCTCAAGCCTCCGCACCATCACTGGCCCACGCGACCGCCACCAGAGAAGGTTCGGGTCAACGACGGGCTGGCTCCTCACCAAGCTACGCCTCCCGGAAGGTAGCACACCCCAGTACCAGCCCGGCGGAGCCCAGTCCCGGACATGGCCCCTCTGGTCAAGCATGCCTCCTCTGCCGAGTCGATGACGAGGATGCAGGATAGGCATCGTAGACGTTGATGCAGGAATAATTTCTTTAACTAAAAAATAAACTAGTTCTATTAATTTTTGTACTAAAAATAAAATAGTTGTATTAACTCAACTAGTTCAACTAATCACTTACTATAAACATAAATAAACTAGTTCTTACTAAAAATAAACTAGTTCAACTAGTTCTACTAATTTTCGTACTAAAAATAAACTAGTTCTATTAATTCAACTAGTTCTTACTAAAAATAAATTAGTTCAACTAGCTCTAATAATTTTCTTACTAATTCTATTAAACACTTACTGAAAAACAGTAAAAAACTATATTAATTTTTTCCCCTCTAAACTAAACACTACTGCCCTAATTAACATCTAGTTAAATCCTACTGCCCTAGTTCTTAAGCATCTATAAGTACTAACTAATTAGATGAACCCTAGATAGCTACTTAACCATCGACAACTACTTAAGCATCATTGATAAACCCTAGGAATTTTTTCCTAAAAACTACTTAAGCATCTACAACTATTGCCCTAATTAACATCTAGTTTACAATTATATTTACTTAACTACATTGGGTGCACAACAACTGCATAACAACTTAAGCATCTACATGTAGTAGCTAATTTGATGAACCCTAACTAATTAGATGAACCCTAAAATTTGATGAACCCTAGGAACCCTAGCTAGGCAGAGGTAGGGGAGGAGGAGGAGGAGGTATAGGCGTGCTCACCTCGAGCGCCGGCAGAGTTAGGGAGCGGCCGAGGGAGGCTCGCACGGCGTCGGGGTCGGGGTCGGGGTCGGGGCTCGGGCGCGCGGCGGATGGCGACGAGAACAACGGCCATCGAGGGCAGTAGAGGGCGTGCATAGGGCGACGGAAGAGCGTGCGGCGGCCGACGGCGATGCAGGGTGACAACGGCGGCGACAGCAGATCGAGGGGGGATTTGGGGGAAGTGGGCGAGGGGGGGGGGACCGCGCGATTAAGTCAAAAATAGCAGTAGCACATGCCCGAAAAAGCACTGTTGCTACATTAGTTATAGCTAACATAGCTATAGCGCGGACTAACAGAACACGCTACTGAGATGTTAGCTATAGTGCTTGTCTAGAAACCACGCTACTGCTACGCCTTTCTCCTTTATTTTTCTTTTTCTTTTATTTTCCTTCACATTTTCTTTTTTTCCTTTTTCTATTTCTTTCATTTTCATTTACTTTTGTATATTATTTTATTTTTATTTTCATTACCACTAGCGCTTTCGGCGTTAAACACACTGCTACACTCATCTTAGCAGCAGCGCGGTTTCCGTGAGCTCGCTGCTACTAATCCTAGCATGCCGAGAACAGTGTCGGAATTATAGTAGTAGCGCTTCTTTCGTTTGGTGCGCTACTGCTATAAGCTTAGCTGTAGCGCGTTTATTTGTCGGGCGATAGTGGAAAATAGTAGTAGCGATTCTTTTTGACACATGCTACTGGTACGTTTTTGTGTATAAGGTTTTTCCCTAGTAGTGTAAAGTTTTATACAATCCGCACAACAATACATCAAGTACTAGAGAGCAAAAAAGACAAAGACAATGATATTGGTGTTCTCAATGAGGGCGGGTTGAACGATATCATTGATTGTGGCAATAATGGATTGAGGAACAATATGAAGTGTATTTGAACTGCTTGCAAACCAACTATGCAAAGTCTTCTTTCTCTTCATTTCTACAAAAAAAAGATGAAACACTGATAGAAATTAGTTCATGGATTAATTATAATTAGACCTAAACTAGCTATTGACTAGAAGTCTAGTAATAAAATAGCTACTAACTATAAGTAACCAAACTATCTACTACACTAACCAGTGAACTAAAAAATTAGACGGAGTCCAAGACAGTGCCTCCTCTTGGACGGGCGGCAGCAGATCTGGCAAGCTACAGAGGACCCTGGGCGATGCCGCCAGCAAGCTCCAGAGGACGGGCAACGACGAATCCAGTGAGCTTCTGAGGACCCTAGGCAACGAGCTCCCCAGCAGCCCTACTCCCTCGGTGATGGATCATGCCTCAGTTGATGACGACGCCCGGAGGAGAGGCGGCGTCCGGTAAAGAGTCGGCATCCAACGTGAAGGCTGGGGCGACGTCTGGTGGGTAGGTTTTGTGGCCCCTACATGTGTGATGTTGCTTGTATCTGCAATGGTAATTCCCCGGAGAGGAGAGGATGATGCGGCACATCAAAGGTAAGTATTTTTCTCAGTTATGAAACCAAGATTATCAATCCAATAGGAGAACCAAGCAACACTATGTAAAACACACCTGCACACAAACAACAAATACTTGCAACCCAACGCGTGAAGGGGTTTTCAATCCCTCAACGGTATTGAGATAGATTAAATTGTATGGGATTTGATAAATAGATCTAACTAAAACACAAAATAAAATAAATAAAAGAAAATTGCAACAAGGTATTTTTGGTTTTAATATGATAGGAAATAGACCCGGGGGTCATAGTTTTCACTAGAGACACTAGTAGAAAAACAACTTTTAGCACTGGTTCATAAGGACCTTTAGTACCGGTTCTGGAAACCGGCACTAAAGGGTGGGGACTAAAGGTCCCCCCCTTTAGTCCCGGTTCAACATGAACTGGGACCAAAGACCCACCACGTGGCATGAGGCACGTCGATTCTTTTTGATTTTTTTTAAAATAAAGCAAAAGCAGCCCGCCTACTGGGCCGGCACGGCCTGCATACGACTAGAAACCCAACCTCTAGTTGGGCCAGGATGCAGGCCCATACGGCCAAGTAGGCCCCAGAGGGTAGAAAACATGCAGTAGGCCCACAAAGGCCTGCTTAGAAAGGAGCTCGACACGGTAGCCGCGGCGGGGCTTATAAACTGGTGCAAGCTCCTCTCAACTAGTGAGGTGAGACTAAACATTGAGCACTGCGGGTGGCAGCGCACCACCTTTAATACCGGTTGGTGGATCCAACCGTTACTAAAGGGGTGGGTCTTTAGTACCGGTTGGAGCCATCAACCCGTATTAGAGGCCATGACCCCTTTAGTACCGGTTAGAGCCATCAACCGGTACTATAGGTCACAAATAAACTGGGACTAATGCATAGCCGTTCGAACCGGGACTAATGGTACCATTAGTGCCGGTTCATTTACAAACCGGGACCAATGTGTCTCATATAAAGTAGTTTTTCTACTAGTGAGACTTCTCTCAATAAAATTGCATACAGTGGATAAACAAATTAGTGTTGGGCAATCGACAGAAAAACAAATAATTATGATGATATCCAAGGCAATGATCATGTATATAGGCATCACGTCCAAGATTAGTAGACCGAAACGATTCTGCATCTACTATTATTACTCCACACATCGACCACTATCCAGCATGCATTTAGTGTATTAAGTTCATGAAAAAACGAAGTAATGCAATAAGAATGATAACATGATGTAGACAAGATAAACCCACGTATAAATAAACCCCATCTTGTTACACTTAATAGCAACGATACATGTGTGTCATGTCTCCTTTCTGTCACTGAGATCAATCTAGTTGGCCAAATCAAACCAATAATTCGAAGAACAAATACGAAGCTATAACAATCATGCATAAAAGAGTTCAAAGAAGACTGAAATAATATTCATGGGTAGATCTGATCATAAAATCACAATTCATCGGAACCCAACAAACACACTGCAAAAAAGAGTACATCAAATAGATCTCGAAGAACATCAAGAAGAACACTATATTGAAGATCAAAAAAGAGAAGAAGCCATCAAGCTACTAGCTACGGACCCGTAGGTCTGTGGTAAACTACTCATGCATCATCGGAGGGGCAACAACGATGATGAAGAACCCCTTTGTGATCGTTGCCTCCTCCGGCAGAGTGTCAGAAAAGGCCACTAGATTGGATCTCGTGGTTCTGGAACTTGCGGCGGCTGGAAAAGTTTTTCATAGACTCCCCTCGGGTTTATGGGATTTTAGAGTATTTATACTGGCGGAGGTTGGTCCAGAAGGTTCCCGTGGGCTCCACTACCCACAAGGGCACGCCGGAGGCCCCTAGCGCGCCCTGGTGCCTAGTGAGCACCACGGGCCTCCTCTCATGTGCTCCTTTGGCTTCTAGGATTCTGGCCAGATTTTTTCCTTTTGTATTGATATTCTGTAAAGTAAAAAACAGATAAAACACATCAACTAGCACTGGGCACTATATCAATAGGTTAGTCACAAAAAATGATATAAAGTTGCTAGTTAATATATATAAAACATCCAAGATTGGGGGAACCATGGATGCTTAGTCACCCATTTTGCTTAGATGGGCTGGCTGCTGGACTAGTTGTTTTGGGCTGAGCTTAACAAATGTGTTGAAGACTAGTAGTGAAAAAAAATCATGAATTTGGAGGCTCAGCTCGAGCCTATTAAGCTTCCCCGGTGATTCGTCACTTCCTTCTGCCAATATATCTTGAACACCCATATATTAGTAGGTCATTAATGTTGTCATGAGCATGCGTTAATTCGCTACTCCCTCCGTTTTAGTTTACAAGTCCTACGCGTATACCTAGGTTGCCAATTTAATCACCCTAATATAAACTATATAACACAAAAATTATACCTTTCGAAAATAGAACATCTGAAGTTTATATTATTATATCTCTACTCTTAATGGAGCAGTTGGTAGTCTCGCTTCCAGGTTTTTTTTCGTTCCACCACTTTCGTCCGGTTTTTTTTCGTAGGTTAACCGTCGTAGATTTTTTTCGATGCTGGTTTCTTATTCACCGGTTTATTTAGCCCTCAGCTCTTTCCTTACAAATCAGCACTTTCCAAACGTGCACGCAATCACGGATCTAAATTTACTAACTTATCCAAATCAACCGATACCTTCCATTATTGCAAATTTCTTTAGGAAACAAATAATAGATTTTAAGGAAACAAATAAAAGATTTAAAGACGCATCATACTTTACTAACAATCACTAAAAATCAAATCTACATTAATTAACCTTACCTTAAATCACTCAATCACTTTAATTAGAAAACATTTTCTTTCCTAACTGCAGTTGGTAGTCTTGCTTCCAGGTTTTTTTTCGTCCCACCACTTTCGTCCGGGTTTTTTCGTAGGTTAATCGTCATAGATTTTTTTCGATGCTGGTTTCTTACTCACCGGTTTGTTTACCCCTCAACTCTTTTCTTGCAAATCAGCACTTTCCAAACATGCACGCAATCACGGATCTAAATTTACTAACTTATCCAAATCAACCGATACCTTCCATTATTGCAAATTTCTTTAGGAAACAAATAATAGATTTTAAGGAAAAAAATAAAAGATTTTAAAGATGCATCATACTTTACTAACAATTACTAAAATTCAAATATAAATTAATTAACCTTACCTTAAATCACTCAATCACTTTAATTAGAAAACATTTTCTTTCCTAACTGCACCCCGCTTAGTGTGCACATAACAATACGAATTAATTAGAGTCACATGATTGAATCCATTTATTTAGAGCGACATGATTGAATTCATTTATTAACAATAATCCTCACCAAAAGTGCATTTAGCAATTTTAGAGGGCGGATCAAAACTCTGCCATCCGCTCGCCCGCGTTTGTTTAGGTACAGGAAAAAATGGCATAATATATGGAAACAACACGACCGGGGCGGCGGCGCAATCTTCGGGGATAGGGGATCGGAGGAGAAGGATTGGCCTGGCAGCATGATCGGGGTGCTTCCCCGCGGCCGCGGCCGTCCTCGCGATGCCACCTACCCGAAATCAACGCTGCTCCCTGCCGTTAGCCGAGGCGACGCCGCCTGCCCTCCTACCCACGGTCCGCTGCCGCGTGCAGCTACGGCGGGAGGAGTAGCGACAGGGCCGAGGTCCTTCATGCGTTCTGGGATGGAGGCCATGATTTCATCGAGGTCGTTGCTGCCTCCTACACTCAGGGTGTGTCGCCGAGATCGAGGCGAGCATGAGGAGCTATGGCCACCGCCATGGTCACCCCATCGCAGGGGATGGAGCACGCCGTCGGCCTACAGCTTGTGGAGATCACTATTGCTCTTCAGGTCGTGTGGTGACCGGATCTTGCCGATGTGTCCCTCCCCAACGACCTCCTCTTCGCCCGGTTGGCCGACATGGATCTCGCCACTGCTGCCCTCAACATCTCTGCCTCGAGCTCGACGGTCAGCCACCATGGATCCCCCAGCTGGAGGGTCACGTGAACCAGCCATCCTCTCATGCTGCAGCGGCGAGAACGTGACATGGCTCTCCGTACACGAAGAGTGGAGTTCAGTCAAGTACTTATATACTTGGCCTCTACTGCTGATCCATGTACATGGAGAAGAACAGACAACCGCTCATTCATGCTTCGTTCCACTTCTTTGCGCTACATTACTGGAGGTGACATTTTCCTATCTCTCTATGTTGTAACAAGCCTGCTGCCTGCATAGTTAATGGATTTTTTATTTAAATTTATTGCTGCTTAGTGCTTTGTTGCAATTGTTCACCCAAGATTCTTATATATAATCTGAGCGTATGTAGGCATACTTAGCTTTGCTATTCCATTTTTTCTGGCGCATAGAAATAAGAGTATTGTCCAGGTTAGGTATTCAATTGAGTATGGTATTTGGATTGCTATCAAAATGTCTTCTCTATGCATGTGATTTCTCACATCTGGATAATATTTGTGAAGACGTGCATTGCACGTGCACTTGGAAGCGGGCCTGTGGCCCGCGCTGGACGGCGCCGACGCCGACCCGAGCCACCTCATCCGCATATTCTTGGAGCTGTGGCTGGTCGATTTACATGAAATTAATTTCCTCAGTTCTGGTGGCAAATATAATACACATAATCCATATTGTTATGCACTAGCGTGTATGTGTGAAATAGATGGATTATGGTCCCGTACCCAATAAGATGGATATGTGTGTGTGTTAAAGAGAGAGGGAGAGAGGGATAGAGAGTGAGGAAGAGGGAGGGAGAGTGTGTGTCTGTGTGTGTGAGGATTTGATGGTAAAAAAGATCGTCAATGTTGTAGTATTGAACTCTTAAAGTTAATGTGGCCCCGTTGCAACGCACGGGTGTTCTTCTAGTTTTTTTAATATATGACTTGTATTAGGTTGGTCAAATTGACGACTTAGGGGTACACGCACGCCCTGTAAACTGAGAGAGAGGGAGTAATAGCTTTGCCGAATTAATGTAAACACATTTGTTATTTCACATCTAGATGTAATATATTATCTCACATCTAAATCTAGTACTGCCAGATCTAGCTTGTTTTTTCGTGCGAAGCTTGATTTGCCTCGCTGGCTGCTTCCCCTGTACTGCTGTTTCGTTTTCTTCGTCCTCTGTGTGTGTGACGCATCCATCCATTGCTTTGCTTTTGGCCCGTTGTCCCTGGGTCTATTTGGGCCTGTTATTTTATTCTTTTGCATTCTCTACTAATAAGTCATAGAGTGCTTTGCCTTTTTTTATTCTTGATTCACTCGCTTCATGTCTATCTTCTCACTCCTATTTTGACTTCTCATTAATTCGCTGGTCGCTTGCCTTCTTCACTCAAATTTTCAAATTTTAAATAAGGAATAAATCATGTATACATCTAAACAACATTTTCTTAAATCTAAGCAACCCTTTAGTAAATCCAAGCAAACTTTTAATAAATCAAAGCAACCCTTTCCTAAATCCAAGCAAACTTTTCGTAAATTCAAGTTTGTTTTTGCTTTTTTGCTTTCTTTTTTGTTTTTATTTTCTATTTTTCATTTTTTGTTTTAAAGTCATGGAATTTTTTCTTTAGACTTGCTAAGTCACATCTAGATGGGATATAGTTCACGTCTAAATTTCTCGCCACATGATCTAGAGTTGTAATTTTCGTCCAAATTTTATGATTGTCCGCTGCGCGTGACTTCCTTTTGATGTTTGTGTGCGCGTGTGGCCTGTTGGTTGTGTTACGTGTCCGTGTGGGCTGGTCTTTTTGTTTTGTCCTCAGCCTGGACCGGGCTGGTCCTTTTTGTCTGTTTTTTTTTTGCAGGGATTTTAGAGCTTTATTCAAACAAAAGCGGACTCTGAGCAGTCAGTTAAAAGGCTGCTGATCAGGAAGCTGGGAGTCTCCGTAAGCCAGCTTTCGGTCACAGCCACATTGCATGCACGTTTTGCACACAAGTGAGCCGGGCCATTAGCTGATCTACTTACATCCTGAATTACAAAATAATGAAAACTGGCTGAAAGCTCTTCAATTTCTAAGATAATTGGTGCCACAACTGAACGACTGTTGAGGCGAGTGTTCCAGAGGTTGACCACCTCCAGGCTGTCTGTCTCCACCACCACATGCTCGAGCCCTCTGAGATTTGCAAAGATTACTCCTTCTCGAACAGCAAGGGCTTCAGCAATCATGGGATCAGTAACTCCAGGGTGTGGTTTACACCAGGCACCCAATAAGGTCGTAGACGATCGTGCCACGCCGCCGGCTCCGCTCTTCCCCTCGTCGTGATCAACTGCCGCGTCGGTGTTGATCTTGATTTGATCTGGCTCCGGAGGGCGCCAGCCATGACCGGGTAGAACGTGTGCATGCTGTATGGGGATATCAAGTAGGGCCAGGGCTTCCCGAGTGAGCTTGATAGAGTTGGCCGGGTCTAGCTTGTCCCCATCATGCGTCCATCGATTGCGTGAGGTCCAGATGGACCACATCACAGTAACTATAGTGGTGCGCTCTCTAGCCGAGAGCCCTGGTTCACATAAGATGTCGGATGCCCAGGTTGTGGGGTGAAGCCTTGGTAATTTTATGTCCAGAAGCTGGCGCGCTTCATCCCAGAATCTCTTGGCATGTAAGCAAAACATAAGAGCATGCTGAAGATTTCATCATGTGCCTGACAAAGTTTGCAGATGCTAGTGTCCCTGATATGACGATATTTGAGCGTGCATTCGTCCGGCAGTATACCACGAAGTACCCTCCACCAAAACACACGCACCTTAGGGACCACCTTGAGAGACCATAGAGCTTTCCACAACTGTTGTTTGTTCGCTGATGCTTCTGTAGCCGGCCCTTCTTCGCGAGCTTGATGCTCTTTCTGAATCACTAGAGCTCGGTACGCTGACTTAACAGTGTAGTTGCCTGTCCTCTCATGTGCCCATGCAAATGAATCTTCACCCCCATCGTGTCGTAATGGAATGTTCAGTATGGCCGCGGCGTCAGGTGCAATAAAATTCTGCCGAACTAGGTCTTGTTTCCAAGTCCAGTTATCCGTGTCAATTAGGTCACTGACTAGTGAAATGGTGGGAGTCATTGGTGTCAGCAATGGCATCCTCGTATGTGTTGTTGGTATCCACTTGTCAGCCCATGCATTGATCGTAGTGCCATCACCAACCCGTGTGACAACGCCTGCTTGCAAAGCCTCTCGCCCCGCGATGATAGCACGCCAAGTAGCGGAGGACGCCTTGGGTGCCGTGGCCTGCAAGAAATTTGAGTCCGGGAAGTACCTTCCTTTCATAACTCTTGCGCAGAGTGACGTGGGGTTTGTCAGGAATCGCCACCCATGTTTGCCTAGGAGAGCAAGATTGAACAGATGAAGGTCCCGGAAGCCCATTCCTCCCTGACATTTTGGTTTAGGTAGCTCTTTCCAGGAGACCCAATGGAGTGACCTCTTATCGATTGAGCTACTCCACCAGTACCGTGCCATACTTGAAACAAGTTTTGCACAAACCTTCTTTGTTAGCAGGAAACAACTCATGCTATATGTGGGGATAGCCTAAATAATAGTTTTGATGAGTGTCTCGCGGCCAGCAAATGCAAAGAGCCTCTCCGACCAACCCTGCATTTTACTTCCGGACCTTTCACCAATGTGTTCGAAAGTGCCACTCGTGATCCGTCCAACTGCCGTGGGTAAGCCAAGGTATCTATCAATGAATGCTTCTACCCTGACTCCTAGTGTTCCTTTGATTAGCTGCCTCATGGATCTGGGTGTATTTGGGCTGAAATAAATAGCGCTCTTGTCCTTGTTCACACACTGTCCGGACGCTTCACCGTAGATCCACAGAATTTCATTTAACCTCTCTGCACTCTGGGAGTTAGCATTGAGAAAAATCAAGCAGTCATCTGCGAACAACAAATGACTGACCCATGGTGAACGGATGCTCGCCCTAATCCCTCTGTCAATATGACCTCCATGGTATTTAAGTAGGGACAAGAACCCTTCCGCACAAAGCAAAAATAAATATGGTGATGCAGGGTCCCCTTGCCGAAGCCCCCTAGAGGGCATGAAGTAGGGCTTTTGTTCACCATTGATCCTGACAGAGAAACGTACTGAGGTCACACACTTCATGATCAAGCTAATCACAGTACTGCCGAATCCCAGCTTCGTCATGATGGCCTCTAAGTAGTGCCACTCCACTCTGTCGTACGCTTTCATCATATCGAGCTTCAGTGCACATGCATGATTTTGGCCTTTCTTCCTTCGACGTAAAGTGTGCACACTCTCGAAGGCCACCAATACATTGTCAGTAATGAGGCGTCCCGGAACAAATGCACTTTGTTCCTCGCTAACAATCTCATCCATGCAACCTCTCAGTCGGTTAGTAATAACCTTGGCCGCTATCTTATATAATACTGAGCAAAGAGCAATAGGGCGGTATTGAGAGATTGATTGAGGGTACCGTACCTTGGGGATCAAGGTAATGGAAGTATCATTTAAGCCCGTCGGTAATTCTCCCCCATTCAAGAAATGTAATACTGCATTAGTTACGTCATCCTTCAACAAATGCCAGTGTCGTTGAAAAAATCCAGCTCTGAAACCATCGACCCACGGTGCCTTTGCTGGTGCCATCTGAAAAAGGGCAACCTGAACTTCTTGCGCGTCGTATGGTTTCTCCAAAATGTCGTTCATTGCCGGCGTCACTTTTGTCTGTGTCCGTGTGAGAGTACCAATTCGAAGAGTCAGGGACAAGTATTTTTCCGAAGTATTTCCTGTTCGCTGATCTCTATACTCACTCTCTTTTTATTTTTTTCCTTGTTTTTTTCTTCATTTTTTCTTTTGATTGTTAAACTTTTGCCTTTTCTTTTTATTTTGTTTATAAAATTTATGATTTCTAAACTTCATAAGTATATTTTAAAATGTCTCATTCTGCGGGCTGCAGCTTTTCTCACTCTATGTTGTGGGTGTGATTCGGTTTTGTATAGAGTAACATGACTCATTGCTCTCTCTCTTTGTTCCATTCAGCTACGGTTCCGTTTGTTATTTTGCTTTTTATATTTTGTTTGTTTTGTTTTTTCTATTTTCTTTTTCCCTTAGTTTTGTGTAGTTGTTCGAGTTACAAAGCCACCCTTGACTCGCATTTACGTCCATAATTTTGTTTCATTTGGGTGCGAGACCATCCTTGACTCGCAACTTGGCATGTAATTTATTTTTCATCCCACTCGCAAGTTCATCCTCAACTCGTAACCGGGCTCGTAGTTTGTAGTTGTCCTAGTTGCAAGCACACCCTTGACTTGTAACTCATATCATAGTTTTCTGTACTTGTCTCAATTGCAAGCACACCCTCGTCTCGCATCTCGTATCATAGTTTTGTGAAGTTCTCCTAGTTGCAAGTACACCCTCGACACGCAATTAGGCCTGTAGTTTGTTTCATCCCAGGTCCAAGTCCACCCTTGATGCGCAACTCCGTATGAGTGTTTTGTTTTCTTATCCCAGTTGCAGATCCAGACTTGACTCGTAACTGGATCCATAGTTTTTTTTTATCCTAGTTGCAATTCGACCCTTGACTCGCAATTGGGCTTATACTTTGTAGTTGTCCTAGTTGCAAGTTCACCATCGATTCGTAACTAGGCCCATAGTTGTCCGAGTTGCCTGTCCACCCAGGCTCACAACTAGAGCTTATGTTTTGTTTTTCATCCCGGTTCCAAGTCAACTCTTTGACTCACAAGTGGGCTCATAGTTTGTATCATTCCAGTTGCAAGTCGATACTTCACTTGAAACTAGGCTCATACTTTCGTACTTGTCTCAGTTGCAAGTCCACCCTCGCGACTTGCAACTCGTATCATAGTTTTTTATAGTTGTCCATGTTGCAAGTCCACCCTCGACTCGCAACTCGTATCATAGTTTTGTGTAGTTGTCCCAGTTGCAAGTAGATCCTCGACGCGCAACTAGGCCAGTAGTTTGTTTCATCCCGGTTCCAAGTTCATCCTTGACTCGCAACTCAGCCCGTGTTTAGTTTTGCATGCCAGTTGTAGGTCCACCCTTGCCTCGTAACTGGGCCCGTAGTTTATTTCGTCCCAGTTGCATGTCAATACTTGACTCGCAAGTGGGCTCGTAGTTTTTTTAGTTGTCCTAGTTGTAAGTCCACCCTAGCGACTCGCAACTCGTATCGTAGTTTTGTGTAGTTTCCCCGCTACAAGTCCACCCTCAACTTGCAACTTGTATCATAGTTTTGTGTAGTTGTCCCAGTTGCAAGTCCACCCTCGACTCGCAACTAGGCACGTAGTTTGTTTCATCACAGTGGCAAACCCACCCTTGACTCGCAACTCGTCATGTTTTTTGTTTTCCATCCTGGTTGTAGGTCCACCCTTGACTCGCAACTAGGCTTGTAGTTTGTTTTGTCCCAGTTGCAAGTCGACCCTTGACTCGCAACTGGGCTCATAGTTTCTTAGTTATCCCAGTTGCATGTCCACCCTCGGCTCGCAATTAGGCTCTTGGTTATCCTAGTTGCAAGTACACCCTCAACTCGCAACTGGGTATGTGTTTTGTTTTTCATCCCAATTGCAAGTCCACTCTCAATTCGCTATTGGGCTTTAAAATTTGTTATTGTCCCAGTTGCAAGTCCACCCTTGACTCGCAAATGGTATCATAGTTTTGTGTTGTTGTCCCACTTGCAAGTACACCCTTGATGTGAAACTGGCGCCCACTGATCTTCTACTTTGTGCCAATTGCGACAACATCCCCGACATGTAATCTGGGCTTGCTTTTTTAATCCTAGTTACAAGTTCATACTCAGATACGCAACTAGTGGTCTACTCACTATTGCCTTAGTTACAACTCCACCCCCGACATGCAACCCTCTCCCATTTTTCCTAGTTCCAAGTCCATCCTCAATATGCAACTTGGGGTGGGGAGCATGACCCTTTTGTTCCAGTTGCAATTCCACCACCGACATGCATCTGAGCACGACCCATTTTTTGTCGCAATTGCAAGAGCACTCTCTACATGCAACTTTGAGGGCTAACCATTTTTGTTCTAGTTGCATGTCCACACTTGATACACAACTAGGCTCTATTCATTTTTGTCCCAGTTGCAGGCCCACCCTCAACACGCAACTGAAAGGGGGACGTGGACGACCCATTTTTGTCCCTAGTTGCACCTACACCTCCGGCATGCAATTGGGGAGGGGGGGGCTGCTTTTCCTCAAGATGCAAGCCCATCCTTGATGCGCAACAGGGGCAAAGTCATTTTTATCCCAGTTGCAAGTCCATCCTCAGCATGCAACTGGGGCTTCGAGCCTTTTTTGTCACAGTTGCAACTTCATCCCTGAGATGCAACTAGGGGCTCGCATTTCTTTGTCCCAG
Source organism: Triticum aestivum (assembly GCF_018294505.1). NCBI lineage: Eukaryota > Viridiplantae > Streptophyta > Magnoliopsida > Poales > Poaceae > Triticum > Triticum aestivum. Next base: position 841,773,864 of record NC_057801.1, on the reverse strand, counting down.
CTGCACGTCCACCCTCGACAAGCAACTGGACCCAACCCATTTTTTTTTAGTTGCAAGTGCAACTACACAACGACATGCTTTTTTGCCCAGTGTAATTTTTTAAATTTCAGAAACATTTTTCTAATTTTTTTTTAAATCATGACCATTTTTTGAAATTCATGAAAATTTACAAAATTACAAAGCCTTCTAAATTTCATGATTTTTTGTATCCATGAACATTTTTTTAGTTGTCAAACATTTTTATATTTTTTATATTTTTTTTTTCAATTTCGTGACTGTTCTTAGAATTCATGAACATTTTTAGATTCACAAAGATTTTTCCTGAATTTATGAATATTTTTCAAATATATTATTTTAATTTCAAACAGTTTTCAAATTTGTGAAAAAAAATAAATACACAAAAAAAAATTCATGTCCGCAAATGGGGTAAGAAGATTGACCTATGGTCAAGTTGGAAGATACTCGCAAAAAGAAAAGAAAAACTGAAGGATACGTGTTGGCTTGCCTTTTTCTTAAGTTTGCATGGTGCATGCATGCACCACAACGTCCTTGTATATGTCAAATTTAGGACAACCTGAGAACCAAGTTTAGTTTGGGTGGCTAGCTTTGCCAGCGATGGGGCAGCCAGTGTAGGTTTGAACCCCGACACGACAAATAAGTGGACCAGTTTTCATGTGTTAAATAAAATAACCCCTAAAGTAGGTTGCAATTGCAGGCCGGCATGTAGGGGTGGGCATTCGGTTAATATGGTTATTACGCTTCCATTTTTTAGTTTATTTTAATTCGGTTATTGCACATTAGCCACCGAAATCATCCATTGAAATATCAACACCGAACCTAATTCACCGAAACAGTATTGTTTCGGTTTTCGATTAACAGTATACACCAATGTAATAGTTTGTACTACACATACTTGGTGCAAAAGGCTGGCCGGTCACTATTGTAAAAAACTGACCGGTCACTATTGTAAAAAACTGACCGGTCACTAATGTAAAAAAAACTGACCGGTCACATTGATGTCGAAAGAAAACAAAAAAAAAAACTGACCTGTCACAAGCAAAAAAGCAATCCGATCGCATGTCCAGTCATGTTAGCCGTCCAGGAGTAAAACAATCTAGCACCTCGTCACCGTATAGAAAACAAAAACGAGATTGACTAATGGGCCAATAAAAGCAAGCCGTATAATCATGTCTATCGATATTTTTTAACCTCTCTTTTGCCTAGACTAGAGGACATGACGTTGGCGGATAGGCCTTTTTATTTGGACCAAGAGTTGGTAGCCTCGGTTAGTTAGGCTTCTCAGTCTATATAGACTAATAACCGATAGAAACACTGAACTCGGCAGATCTCAAAACCGCATCATTCACCGTAAACCGAATAAACCAGCAATATTGGCTAATTCGGTGCGGTTCGGTTTCATGGGAAAGTTTCCACCCCTAATGGCATGCCAACATTTCACGGCATGTAATTGTGAGACAGAAAATAATTTGTATTACAATTATTCTTTGGTGGTTACCCAGTTTGCTATATAATCTAGGGATGCAGAACTACCTATCTCCTGATCTCAAGGCCTAAATCTCAATCGTGGCTCTTGTCACGCCGACCACACATGACTACCATCACTACATGGAATGGAGCATACGCCGCTAGGCTTTCGCTTCACGCCGAAAAAAAAGAACAAATACAAACCAAAAAAAATTCCAGTAGAAATCCAGCTCGCGTTCAGTTCTCTATCGATAAGAATCGGTAGTCCTATAATTAGTTAACTTAACACAATCTATAATATTTATACTGATCTTTTTTACTTGTTTACAAGATATTGGTTGTCATTATCTTTTTTATTATAATAATGACAAAATAAAATGGTGTGAAATATTAACCTATATTTTATTCAACATAAAATTCTAATGTCTTGATTACACATGCACATACATTTAGTTAAAATATCATTTTTGTGATGGAGCCTGTATGAGACATTTTTTACGAAGAAACATTTGTGTTCAAATGTATCCCCTATATTAAAAAAACAAAAAATAAAAATACAAAAACACATTACTCTCGAGATTAATTTGTGTCACTATCTGTTCACATATATTTTAGTATGATAAAATATCTTGTAAAGAGCTCTAGGGTAATATGTTTAACAAATATCTTGATAAATATATCTAGAGCTCGTATAGTTGATAACTTACAAATAAATAATAAGAATTCTCTGGAATGCATGAGATGCCTACATAATGTTTGGCCTATAATCACTAGCAAAAGAAATTACTTTGCTCATTCACGATAACTATTTGGAAATATGCCCTAGAGGCAATAAAAAGGTGTTATTATTCTATTTTCCATGTTCATGATTAAGTTTATATTTCTTTGGTATAATTGCATTATTCTTGAATGTGAGATTGAGTGCAAAGCCAAATTGCATGTTTGGGAAGATAAACACCGCCAAGCCACCGATAAGCTCATGTATTGTTGATGATTTCATTTTTATAACCAAGGGCACAGTTAATGCACCAAGGATGTTACAATAATGAGAACACACTATTAGAGTAACAATGGTGTTGGATAGACCCAACTTATGAAATACTGTGAGATCATGTCGTTGATATGTTGTCTGCATTCTCATATAAAGTTTTAGAGTTTTCTTGCGTCCTTACACCATGATAATACCGTAGACCCAAATACCGGATGGTTACTCTGGAGTTGCCAAATGTTACTTCCTAAATGGATAATTATAAAGGTAGCTTTCAGGTACAACGGCAAAGTATTTTGTGGTACAAGATAGTTCAAGAATGGGAGTTGGCCCTACGACAGTGGAGAGATACATTCTGGGCCCAATCAGAATGGTGTCCATCATCATCTGGCTAGACATAGTGGATAAGGTGTTAGTAACGAGGATATCTAAATATGAAAATGAGAAAATAGTACAAACCGATAGTGAGGATAACTAGGTATAGTGATCAATATATTGATCATAGGGATACCGTAAAAGTCTCACCTTAGGTTTTGGAACGCATCAAGAGGCAAAGAAATTGTACGTGATAACACAAGGTTCTCCTGATAATCATCTTCGTTTATATGTGAGAACTATTATGGGTGTCAATATCCCGCTAATAATTATTGGCTGAAAGGTGTTCCTGACATGTCCGCATAATATTGAACATGTAGGTTCACACGCTTAATGACTAGCTATGTACACTAGTAGAAAACAAGGCTTTCGTTCGGGCCAGGTAAGCTCATTAGTCCCGGTTCAGTCATGAACCGGGACCCATGGGGGCATTGGTCCTGGTTCGTGAGGCCAGGGGGCCTGCCGGGCCTCGTGGGGGCATTGGTCCCGGTTTGTCTAGCCCCTTTGGTCCGGTTGGTCGGACGAACCGGGACCAATGGGCCTCGCTCCTGGCCCACCATCATTGGTCCCGGTTGGTGGCTTGAACCGGGACCAAAGGGTGGTCTTTAGTACCGGTTCAAGCGATGAACCGGGACCAATGATGTGCCTATATATACCCCCTCGCCGGCGAGCAAACCACGCTGCTTTGTTTTTTCTGGCCGGCGAGGGGAGGGCTTTGTGGTGCTCTAGTTCACCTCCTATGCACAAGAGGTGTTCGATGGAATGTCCGAGCCACACTACTTCAGCTTTCTCCTCTCCAAGCTCGACCTCCAAACTCCATTTTCCTCAATATTTGTCTAGTTTTAGCGGTCCGTCACGTCCCGTCCCCTTCTTCACCGTCATCGATCGCCCGCGCCGATCTCGTTGCCGGTACCACCGTGGTGAGCCTCTTGTTCTTATCCTCTTTCTGAAAGGAAAAAAAAAATCTTACTTGTATGTTTAGATAGATACTTGTATAATTTTCTTACTTTTATTATTGCTTCGTATTATTTAGTGCGATGGTTTTGGTATCCGCCCCCGTTGACCCTTGTCCTGTCTATGATTCAGATGTGGTATATATTATCTTTATAACTATTTGGTTCATTTATTGTTTATGACAATTATGCTGACCAACATGACATAGATTTTATTTATTTAGGAGGTATGTGAACTAGAAATTCCGACCGACCCTATTGTCGAGAGGTTAAATTTAGTTGAAGAAGAAAACAATTTCTTGAAGGAAAAAATAAAAAAAATTGAGGAGGAGAAGATGATATTGGAGTTGCATGTTGCGGATGTCGTCGATGATCACAAGATCAAGATGGATGCAATGCGCTTGAAGATTAGAAAGATTAGAAAATATGCAATTCATACCGAGGCTTGGTATCATTATGTCGTTGGATCAATTGTTACCTTGGTTGCGATTATGATCGCATTTGTTTTCGCATTGAAATGTTTTACATAGTTTCATTGTATGGTTTAATGAATTAGAGGCTCTAAAGAGCTATATGTTGTTCAATGAGAACTATGTATGTACTTTGGTTTTAATGTGATGATGAACTTCTATTAATTTGGTCACTTAATTATCTATTCAAGATGTTGTTTAATGGTTTTTGACACACTTAATTATATATAATGCACGCAAATGAACCGGCAATGGATGTATGATGACAGACACACCTCCGAGTACATTAAGGGCGTGCATAATTTTTTCGAAGTGGCTGAGGCAAACAAGCATAATGGTTTTATGTGTTGTCCATGCCCAATATGTGAGAATAAAAGTCTTACTCTGACTCGAAAACCATTCACACCCACCTGCTTTATAAGGGTTTCATGCCACACTATAATGTTTGGACCAAGCACGGAGAAATAGGAGTTATGATGGAATACAGCGAATAATAATAGGACGATGACAACAATGTGCCCCCTGAATATGGTGATGCTGCAATGGGGGAAGCTGTTGAAGATCAAGAGGAACCAGACGATGTGCCCAATGATGATCTCCGCCGAGTCATTGTTGATGCAAGGAGACAGTGCGAAAGTCAAAAGGAGAAGCCCAAGTTCGATCGCATGTTAGAGGATCACAAAAAAGGTTTGTACCCCAATTGCGAAGATGGCAACGCAAAGCTCGGTACCGTACTGGAATTGCTGCAGTGGAAGGCAGAGAATGGTGTGCCTGACAAAGGATTTGAGAAGCTACTGAAAATATTGAAGAAGAAGCTTCCAAAGGATAACGAATTGCCCGACAGTATGTATGCAGCAAAGAAGGTTGTATGCCCTCTAGGATTGGAGGTGCAGAAGATACATGCATTCCCTAATGACTGCATCCTGTACCGTGGTGCGTACGAGGATTTGAACGCATGCCCGGTATGACCAAGCACGGAGATAAGAGAGGACACTTCTCTCTATTAGCTAGCTAACACAATAATTAACCCTACAAAAACCCCATATCCCCCCCCCTTCAGAAAAAAGAAACAAAAACCCCAACCCATGAACTGCTGACGCGTGGAAGCCTTTTGTTCCCGGTTGGTGGCACCAACCGGGACAAAAGGCCCTCCTGCCTGGGCAAGCCGCAACGGCCACGTGGAGCCCCATCTGTCCCGGTTCCTGGGCGAACCGGGACTAAAGGTATTGGGCTTTAGTACCGACCCTTTAGTCCTGGTTCGGCAACCGGGACAAATGGGCTTCATGAACCAGGATAAATGGCCCATTTTCTACTAGTGGTAGGAGAACTATGAGGTAAAGGAGAGTGAAAGAGAAGATTTTCAAAAGTGTTTCAAATTCCACAATCAAAATAGCAAACACGATTCATACTAGCAAAAAGTACATGAAGATGTCAAGAATGTCCTGCCAGACCAACATGATGACATCGAGGATCTGAAATTGGGGTGTTTGATCAGCACAACCGTATGCGATCTATCAACAATGGCTTCCAAGAGCAGGAGGAAAAACTTGTAGTCATCAAGAATAACAAGGAAGAGAAAACTACGACTATCGAAAAGAGACTCCATGAACTTGATGTCCTGGTTAGGTATATCTCCAAGGTTTTGCGGTGCCAGGATGTCCTGAAACTGAGTCATCTGTCTAATTTTATACTGCGGCTCTATACCATGTTTGGTTATTGTAATGTGTCGGACAATCTATTTTACAGCTGTCAAGTTGGCAGTTTAATAAAAGCAACGATAACTCAATTTACATTCCAATTCAAATTTTGTGCATATTCATATTAAAATTGGCAAATATGCCCGCCACTTTTTGCAATATAAAACAAATAGACCGCACCTACAAACTATGACGGTTATGGATGTCGTCACCGGCGTGTGGTCCCACATGTATGAAGCCACGTCACGCATGTTTGGACCCGCCTACCAGCATCCATGTCAGCACAACAATGGGCACACATGTCAGAATCGTTCATTGGTCAGATGACACATTGTCACCAAAAAAACAATGCAGCAACTAACTTTAATTTATCCATATATCAGAAACACATAATTGAGTCGCATTGATCTGAGATCTAGATATGTAGCCAATTAAAACAGAGACCTAAACATTGGTTAAACAGAACACATACATCGGTCGATAGATTTGTTAATGTTGAGCAGCATGCTGCAACCAAGTAGTATGATTTCTCGAGTACATATATACTTTATATGTTTTCCACTGAGGGTTCATGGGTGGCCAACTGACATTACAGTATAATTTTCCACTCAAGAGTTAAGAGAAGCAAGTTTTTTTTCTTTTGTTATTCATTTATCAACGTATGGATTAGAAATATCCAGAGTGCAGTCTCCGTTTGAAAACATTATTCACCTTACAAATACGAAGACATAAGAAATATTTTTATCAAAGTGCTAGGGTGTACACGCATGAAACATTGAACAATGTTTTCAGACATTCTTTTAAATATAGGTAGATAAGATTGTTTTCACACATTCTTTTCAATATAAGTGAAAATGAAGTTAAATATAAGCAAACTCCAAAAAGAGAACAATGCAAGATTTACCATGCTAATAGTTTCCTAACTGAAAAAAGCAACGGGAAACATACATAACAAAATAATAACATCATTTAAAATGGGAAGCGGAACAATTGTAAGTGTGCATGCTTTAAGTTGAGCCTAACCATACATTGATATTACTGTTATGGAAACTATTTTTCTAGTCAAAGTAGTAATTTCTAGAAAATAAGCTAGCTTATCCCTTCTGATGTTATTCCAAATAGTAGTTACACTGCAGGATTGGCAACTTGAAGGCAGAATTTGACCAGGATATTAGACTAAACACCTTTTTCATAGTTGATAGCTGAAGGCATTTTCTGACATGACGTCATTTACAGAGAAACAAATTGAGTTTATAGTCTTGCAGCTCATCAATTTTTAGTAAGTCTGGGAGCTCCTCAATCTCCTGAAATTAGCCAAAAACAGCAAATAAACAAGTGAAAGCATGCAGATGCCACCATATGTTTGGCATGTTTATAGATACATATATATCTATTTAAACTTTCAGAAAATACCAGAATGGCTTCTATGTTTTTGAAAGGGGTTACTATCAAGCTTAGAATGTGTTTCCTATGTTCCAGGTTCTGCAAAGAGAGTTCTTGAAATGAATAGATGGGTAATCACACATGAATGCCTAAATCAAAGAGGTTTGCTGTGATCATGAACCTTTTTCCATGATAAGGCAATACTGCAGCATCAATGGTAAGTGAAAGAAAAATCAGTAGGTAAGATGACATGACAGTTTGAATTAGCCCAAGGCGCATGAAAAATGTATAGCCCAAGGCGCGTCTCGGACCCTCTATTTTTCTATTTATTGCTTTTTTGGTTTTTCTCCTCACGGTACAATATTACGTAGATGCCTGGGCACCTTGATTGTTTTAGGTATGTATCGCTGCACAATGAATGTTTGATTTGTTTCCTAAATATTCTTCATGCAAGACTTTTCATGCTTACATTTTATTTCCGTTTTTAACTATTAGACATGCAAGATATTCCATATAATAAATCCTATTAATGTTTGATTTTTTTTGAACAACTGCGGGTATCTAATACGCATATTTTTGTCTCCTAGCTATCTAATACGGTTATCAATACTTACTAATGAAATTATGTACATACGCGGGTATATATACCCAGTAAATTATTTTCTGTACTATTACGTTTTAGTTTTGTTTTCTAACTATTTAATACAAGTATCTAAATACGCGGGTATGTATGTATCCAATGGTTTATCCTAGGTTCTATCTAGTAACAAAATTATATACATACTCGGATAAGCATATACCTACTAACGAAATTATATACATATGTGGGTATGCATATACCTACTAATAAAATTATGTACATACGCGGGTATGCATATACCAACTAACGAAATTATGTATATATATGCGGGTACCATGCAAAAAAGTACATGTACGAGTATGTGTATACCCAATTATGTGGTGGGATATGCATACCTACTACTGAAATTACGTAAAATACACGGGTATTTACATACCTAGTGATTTATCTACGGATCAATAAGTGCAATATAAGGAGGTAATAAATTCTGATTTTTATTCACTATGGCATTTTAATCTCCTTCCTTTTTTATGGCGTGACATGCATGCATGGGATGGTTAAAGAATTAAAACCTGCCAAATTAACTAGTAATTAACATATTTACGTTGGTTGTCAAATTAGCCGCTAAACACGATCCAACGACAGATAGACAAGCTGCCCAGGCACCTAGGTATCCCAAATGGCCGCCCACACATACACACACGCTAACAAAAATTACGCGCTAGCCAAATAAGTATGACTCAATACCCCGACATATGAGCATCCTCTATTTTAATACAGTGGCTCACCATGTTGCCACTTATCTTTCATCCCACCCTCGCCGATGATGACTGCAATGTCCACATGATCGCAATGCATTCGACATGGTAGATCCCAAGGAAATGAGCATCCTCTATTTTAAGACAATGGCTCACCATGTTTCTACTCATCTTTCATCCCACCCCCGCGATGTCCACATGATCGCAATGCATTCGACATGGTAAATCCCAAGACAATGAGCTTGCCACTGCACGCCACACTTCTCATTCTGTCATGGAAGGAAATGTTTAATACTTTAAAATCAAATCTCATCGACCATGAACTACTCCCAACGCCTAGACATATAAAGACTTCCCCAAAACTAATCAAATACTAGACATGAAAGACTTTTGAATCTGCAAACAATTTTTTGAATCAACGAACATTTTTTTAAAATCTGGAATTTTCTATTGAAAATTCATGAACATTTGTTTTGTTTAAACGAACATTTTTCAAATGGATGAACAATTTTCAAATTCATGGAATTTTTTAACTCAGCAATCATATTCTGAATATATGATATTTAAGAAAAATGGGGAACAAAATTTGAAATTCGTGTTTTTTTTGAATTTTGTTGAATATTTTCTTAAATTTCAAGACTTTTTTCAGATTCCCAAATATGTTTTGGAGACACGATCATTTTTTCAAAATTATGTATATGCTTTTATTTCCTGACGATTTTTGTCCAAATCATGATTCTTTTTATAATTTCGGAATCAGTTTTGTAGCATCAGCAACATTTTTTGAATACACATTTTTTTATGATTTCATGAACTCTTTTTCAATTTGCAAATTTTTGGTATCAAATATGCTCAAGTGTTCTAGCTGTGTGCAAAATTTGTTGAAGCTTTGAGAATGGTTCACAAATTCAAATTTTGAAGTGAGTTTTTCCCAGAGCTCCCCTGATGTCTAATCAACACGAATGTTAGCATGCACTTAGAAAAGTTGAGCATCTTGATGCCTAAAAAATCAAGATTTTTTTTCTTTTTTCTAGAATTTGTTGTTCCTTCACGAGCACATGAGCTCGGGATCAGGCATCAGTTATCGGATTAGTGCGCTTTGCTGCATTGATAGATAATACCCTATGACTCTATATATCATATTAGTGTCCCAAAATTAATCCGCATTTGCGTATCATAGATTAGATTGTTCCATAATATGTCGATTCAAGAAATACCCATTATTTCAAATACATCATATAATTTCAATATTATTTTAAGAGAGCTTGAATATATACATTTGTGGTATATTTTTCTCTTAAATTTAATATATATTAAACACCATATCGGGCACATCACACGGTCCCGCTTCATGTCCTGCATATCCTCGTCAATCCCTCACAGCGCCTCCCCCCTCGCAGCATAATTTCCACCCCTTTCTTAGCAACTGTGTGCACGTCACATCATCACTGATGGGGTACCATCGCAGTTCACCGTAGTCCCCCATAGTAGCACCGATGGCTTCCGTCACCGCTCGCCTGAACATCGCTACTACAATGTTGACTGCTTGCCATAGACGGTGGTGTTGCAGCCACCGGCCCTAGCTTGCAGTACCACCTCGCAACATATAGTGTTTCTGCAGTCAACCACGAGTTCTACAACAATGAGTGTGCTAGAATTGCAACCGAACAATGGTGGTCCGGTCTGTGGCATCACACCCGCCCTTTGCAACAATGATGATCAGTGTCATGGCTCGCTTAGGCCTGGGGTAAGTATTGTTGCAGCGGCAGCCAACAACAATAATGTTGGCCATGCAACACGGTGGATCTGACAATTGTAGCACTGGCCTGCGCACCAGCGGGTGGTCGGGATATCCTTGGAAGCACTAACACCCTCCTATGGCAGCGGTGGCCGGTGTTTGTGCGGCCCATCTCGCTTGCAACAGTTGCGGCTACTGCAATGGGACTTGCATCATTACTATCGCATGGTGGAATGCTACGACGTGATCCCACATCCACATCTTGGAGCACCGTCGTCCATCTCCCCCACGATATTGTCAGCCCATCCAATTGGAGTAGCATCGCTGTATTTGTAGCCACTGGTCATCCTCTCCCCTCGCAACAATGGTGGCTTGCTCTACAGTAGCTGGTCCGGTGATGTCTGCCTTCTGCGCTGGGGGAGGGGACCATAGCCCCCTCAGCAATACACATAGCTCCGCCCATGGGTATAATAAGGAGACACGGTGCCTTTGTTTGGGAAAAATAGAGATTTAGAAGGGAGGAAAGAGAGGTGCTCAGTCCAAGTCTTCTCCGGACCATGAGCGAGTTGGTCCGAAGGAAATCGTAAATGAGCCGTCAACTTCACAAGATCAACCGTGTTTTTTTCAAACTCAAAACTTATGTATTTTTTAAATAATTTTGCAAAATAAGTTAATAAAAGAAACAAACATTATGTGGACGTGGAATAAATTTGCAAAATAATTTTGCAAACATCATGGTACATAATTATGACGTAAAAGTTATGGGTGTGACTATATCACATTTAGATGTGATATAATATCTCACATCTAAGATGATGTCTTGTCGACAAATTCTTCCTACTGTTTTTTTTTCGATTGTTCAGGCCACCTCTAATTTTTTTCTATCTAGGACTCTTCTAAGCTTTGACATCAGCAACACACGTCATATGAAACAAGCCCACCACGTTCTTTTTGTTTGATTTTTTTTGGTTTTTTTTTGCGGGAAATCTTCCGATCTATTCATCTTCAATCATTGCAGTACAACGAATACCAAAAATAATAAAAATTACATCCAGATCCGTAGACCACCTAGCGACGACTACAAGCACTGAAACGAGCCGAAGGCGCACCGCCATCATCGCCCCTCCATCATCAGAGTCGGGCACAACATGTTGCAGTAGACAGTCGGGAAGTCGTCGTGCTAAGGGCCCATAGGACCAGCGCACCAGAACAGCAATCGCCGCAGATGAAGAATAATATAGATCGGATGGATCCAATTCGAAGACACACGAACATAGACCAACACCAACGAGATCCGAACAAATCCACCAAAGATAGATCCGCCGGAGACACACCTCCACACGCCCACCAATGATGCTAGACGCACCACTAAAACGGGGGCTAGGCGAGGAGATCTTTATTCCATCTTCAGAAAGTCGCCGCCGTTTCGTCTTCCTGAGCAGAACACAAACCCTAACAAAATTGAAAGAAACGACTAAAAACGAAGCCCTCCCGCCGGCCCTTGGCAGGATCCACCGCGTCTCCATGGCCCTAGGGCCACTGGAGATGAGGTGAACCTGCGTCGGAGCCGGCGAGAGGCAAAAACCCTAGCTGCTTTTTTTAGGAGGAGGAAGAGGCGGCGGCTGTAGGGAGTCCGTGAGGGGATTTTTTTTGGTTTCTTTATTTGGGGAGCTGCCCTGCGTTGCCTCGGTGTTTGATTTTTTTTAATCTGGGAGCTGCCCCGCATTGCATCAGTCTATATTGCAACGTGAAAATATAAAAAAGAAGTAGGCACTGATAGGCGCCGGTGCGCCGGCCCAAATTTGGGCCGGTCGCACGGCAGCCGCACGATTAGCGCGTTATCGACCGTCTGTTTTGCCAGCTTGTCCACGCCCTTTGTTGACTTCGTCTTCACCACCGTGATCCCTCGCTGCGAGTAGTTTCCCGCCCCGCCGACCACCCCGCCGGCTGCAGACCTCGAAGCAGTTCGCGCCTCGCGCGACCCCTCCCCCGCAGCGCAGTTAGGCGCCTTCCCCTCGTCATCGGTCGTCGCCCGGCTCCAATGGGACGCCTTCGCTACCTTCCCCCAGCGTCCGTCGTTGACAATGGGGAGGACGCCGTGGTTCGCATCGAAAACAATTGTTATACCAAAAAAATGCGCTGCTTCCTGCAAACTTGAAAACGCTGGCATCAAAAATTGAATAAATGGAAGTTGTTGAAGCAAAAATCGAAGATGCCTGTTGTAGAAAAAAATGAAGCTCGTTCCAGCAAATCAAAAGGCTTGTGGTAGCAAAAATGCAAAATTTTGGCGTTGTACCAACAAAACCAAATAAAACGATGGTAGCAAAAAATGTCGAGGGTGGACTTGCAACAGGGACAAAAAAGGTCGACCCCGAATTGTGAGTCAAAGGTGGACTTGCTACTGGGACAAAAAGAGGTGGCCCAAGTTGTGAGTGAGGCTGGACTTGTATCTGAGAGATAAAAATGTCGGGTCTAAGTTATGAGTCGAGGATGGACTTGCAACACGGACAATAAAAAGGTTGAGCCCGAGTTGCAAGTCGAGGGTGAACTTGCAACTGGGATAAAAAAGTAGGTGCGTCCAGTTATATATTAAAGGTGGACTTGTAATTGGGACAAAAGATGGCGATGCCAGTTGTATGTATGTTGGTGTGAGTTGTAACTAAGAAAAAAAGAATATATCCTCTAATTACATGTTTATGGTCAACTTGCAACTGAGAAACAAAAATAGGTTGGACCCTACTTGTGAAGGAAATATGCCCTAGAGACAATAATAAAGTTATTATTTATTTCCTTATATCATGATAAATGTTTATTATTCATGCTCGAATTGTATTAACCGGAAACATGATACATGTGTGAATACATAGACAAACTTAATGTCACTAGTATGCCTCTACTTGACTAGCTCGTTAATCAAAGATGGTTATGTTTCCTAACCATAGACATGAGTTGTCATTTGATTAACGGGATCACATCATTAGGAGAATGATGTGATTGATATGACCCATTCCGTTAGCTTAGCACTTGATCGTTTAGTATGTTGCTATTGCTTTCTTCATGACTTGTACATGTTCCTACAACTATGAGATTATGCAACTCCCGTTTACCGGAGGAACACTTTGTGTGCTACCAAACGTCACAACGTAACTGGGTGATTATAAAGGAGCTCTACAGGTGTCTCCAAAGGTACATGTTAAGTTGGCGTATTTCGAGATTAGGTTTTGTCACTCCGATTGTCAGAGAGGTATCTCTGGGCCCTCTCGGTAATGCACATCACTATATGCCTTGCAAGCAATGTAGCTAATGAGTTAGTTACGAAATGATGCATTACGTAACGAGTAAAGAGACTTGCCAGTAACGAGATTGAACTAGGTATTGAGGTACCGACGATCGAATCTCGGGCAAGTAACATACCGATGACAAAGGGAACAACGTATGTTGTTATGCGGTTTGACCTATAAAGATCTTCGTAGAATATGTAGGAGACAATATGGGCATCTAGGTTCCGCTATTGGTTATTGACCAGAGAGATGTCTTAGTCATGTCTACATAGTTTTCAAACCCGTAGGGTCCGCACGCTTAACGTTCGTTGACGATATAGTATTATATGAGTTATGTATGTTGGTAACCGAATGTTGTTCGGAGTCCCGAATGAGATCACAAACATGACGAGGAACTCCTAAATGGTCCGGAGATGAAGTTTAATATATGGGATAATGTTGTTTGGTCTTCGGAAGGGTTCCGGAATTCACCGGAAGGGGTTCCGGATGTTTCCCGAAATGTTTGGGTACGAGAACACGTTATTTGGGCCAAAGGGGAAAGCCCACAAGGTTTTTGGAAAGCGCAAAAGGAAGTTTTGCAGAGTCCAGGGGCCAGACGCCAGGGTCCCTGGCGTCTGGGTCCAGACACCGGGAACCCTGGCGTCTGGCCCTGGAGTCCGAGAAGGACTCTTTCCTTTCGGGTGAAACCGACTTTGTGGAGGCTTTTACTCCAAGTTTCGACCCCAAGGCTCAACATATAAATAGAGGGGCAGGGCTAGCACCAAAGACACCTCAAGAAACACCAAGCCGTGTGCCGGCAACCCCGTCCCCTCTAGTTTATCCTCCGTCATAGTTTCCGTAGTGCTTAGGCGAAGCCCTGCGGAGATTGTTCTTCACCAACACCGTCACCACACCGTCATGCTGCCGAAACTCATCTACTACTTCGACCGTCTTGCTGGATCGAGAAGGCGAGGACGTCATCGAGCTGAACGTGTGTAGAACTCGGAGGTGCGTGCGTTCGGTACTTGGATCGGTCGGATCGTGAAGACGTACGACTATATCAACCACGTTGATAAACGCTTCCACTTAGCGATCTTTAAGGGTATGATGATACACTCCCCCTCTCGTTGCTATGCATCACCATGATCTTGCGTGTGCGTAGGAATTTTTTGGAAATTACTACGTTCCCCAACAGTGGTATCAGAGGCAGGTTTTATGCGTAGATGTTATATGCACGAGTAGAACACAAGTGAGTTGTGGGCGATACAAGTCATACTGCTTACCGGCATGTCATACTTTGGTTCGGCGGTATTGTTGGATGAAGCGGCCCGGACCGACATTAGCGTACACTTACGCGAGACTGGTTCTACCGACGTGCTTTGCACATAGGTGGCTGGCGGGTGTCAGTTTCTCCAACTTTAGTTGAACTGAGTGTGTCTACGCCCGGTCCTTGAGAAGGTTAAAACAACACTAACTTGATGAACTATCGTTGTGGTTTTGATGCGTAGGTAAGAACGGTTCTTGCTCAGCCCGTAGCAGCCACGTAAAACTTGCTACGATGTGATATGGTCAAGCGTGATGCTATATTTTATTGTATGAGATGATCATGTTTTGTAACAAAGTTATCGGCAACTGGCATGAGCCATATGGTTGTCACTTTATTGTATGCAATGCAATCGCCCTGTAATTGCTTTACTTTATCACTAAGCGGTAGCGATAGTCGTAGAAGCAATAGATGGCGAAACGACAACGATGCTACGATGGATATCAAGGTGTCGCGCCGGTGACAATGGTGATCACGACGGTGCTTCGGAGATGGAGATCACAAGCACAAGATGATCATGGCCATATCATATCACTTATATTGATTGCATGTGATGTTTATCCTTTATGCATCTTATCTTGCTTTGATTGACGGTAGCATTTTAAGATGATCTCTCACTAATTATCAAGAAGTGTTCTCCCTGAGTATGCACCATTGCGAAAGTTCTTCGTGCTGAGACACCACGTGATGATCGGGTGTGATAGGCTCTACGTTTAAATACAACGGGTGCAAAACAGTTGCACAAGCGGAATACTCAGGTTAAACTTGACAAGCCTAGCATATACATACATGGCCTCGGAACACGGAGACCGAAAGGTCGAACGTGGATCATATAGTAGATATGATCAACATAGTGATGTTCACCATTGAAAACTACTCCATCTCACGTGATGATCGGACATGGTTTAGTTGATTTGGATCACGTGATCACTTAGATGACTAGAGAGATGTCTGTCTAAGTGGGAGTTCTTTATGATTAATTGAACTTAAATTTATCATGAACTTAGTACCTGATAGTATTTTTTCTTGTCTATGTTTGTTGTAGATAGATGGCTCATGCTATTGTTCCGTTGAATTTTAATACGTTCCTTGAGAAAGCAAAGTTGAAAGATGATGGTAGCAATTACACGGACTGGATCCGTAACTTGAGGATTATCCTCACTGCTGAATAGAAGAATTACGTCCTGGAAGCACCGCTAGGTGCCAAACCTGCTGCAGGAGCAACACCAGATGTTATGAACATCTGGCAGAGCAAAGCTGATGACTACTCGATAGTTCAGTATGCCATGCTTTACGGCTTAGAGCCGGGACTTCAACAACGTTTTGAACATCATGGGGCATATGAGATGTTCCAAGAGTTGAAGTTATATTTCAAGCAAATGCCCGGATTGAGAGATATGAAGTCTCCAATAAGTTCTACAGCTCCAAGACAGAGGAGAATAGTTCTGTCAGTGAGCATATACTCAGAATGTCTACGTATAATAATCACTTGATTCAACTGGGAGTTAATCTTCCGGATGATAGCGTCATTGACAAAATTCTTCAATCACTGCCACCAAGCTACAAGAGCTTCGTGATGAACTATAATATGCAAGGGATGGATAAGACAATTCCCGAGCTCTTCGCAATGCTAAAGGCTGCGGAGGTAGAAATCAAAAAAGGAGCATCAAGTGTTGATGGTCAATAAGACCACCAATTTCAAGAAGGGCAAAGGGAAAAAGAAGGGGAACTTCAAGAAGAACAGCAAACAAGTTTCTGCTCAAGAGAAGAAACCCAAGTCTGGACCTAAGCCTGAGACTGATTGCTTCTACTGCAAGCAGACTGGTCACTAGAAGCGGAACTGCCCCAAATATTTGGCGGATAAGAAGGATGGCAAGGTGAACAAAGGTATATGTGATATACATGTTATTGATGTGTACCTTACTAATGCTCGTAGTAGCACCTGGGTATTTGATACTGGTTCTGTTGCTAATATTTGCAACTCGAAACAGGGACTATGGATTAAGCGAAGATTGACTAAGGACGAGGTGACGATGCACGTGGGAAATGGTTCCAAAGTCGATCTGATCGCGGTCGGCATGCTACCTCTACATCTACCTTCGGGATTAGTTTTAGACCTGAATAATTGTTATTTGGTGCCAGCGTTGAGCATGAACATTATATCTGGATCTTGTTTGATGCGAGACGTTTATTCATTTAAATCAGAGAATACTAGTTGTTCTATTTATATGAGTAATATCTTTTATGGTCATGCACCCTTGAAGAGTGGTCTATTTTTATTAAATCTCGATAGTAGTGATACACACATTCATAATGTTGAAGCCAAAAGATGCAGAGTTGATAATGATAGTGCAACTTATTTGTGGCACTGCCGTTTGGGTCATATTGGTGTAAAATGCATGAAGAAACTCCATACAGATGGACTTCTGGAATCACTTGATTATGAATCACTTGGTACTTGCGACCCGTGCCTCATGGGCAAGATGACTAAAACGCCGTTCTCCAGAACTATGGAGCGAGCAACCGATTTGTTGGAAATCATACATACCGATGTGTGTGGTCCAATGAATGTTGAGGCTCGCGGCGGGTATCGTTATTTTCTCACCTTCACGGATGATTTGAGCAGATATGGGTATATCTACTTAATGAAACACAAGTCTGAAACATTTGAAAAGTTCGAAGAATTTCAGAGTGAAGTGGAAAATAATCGTAACAAGAAAATAAAGTTTCTACGATCTGATCGTGGAGGAGAATATTTGAGTTACGAGTTTGGTTTACATTTGAAACAATGCGGAATAGTTTCGCAAGTCACGCCACCCAGAACACCACAGCGTAACGGTGTGTCCGAACGTCGAAATCGTACTTCACTAGATATGGTGCAATCTATGATGTCTCTTACTGATTACCGCTATCGTTTTGGGGTTATGCTTTAGAGACGGCCGCATTCACGTTAAATAGGGCACCATCAAAATCCGTCGAGACGACGCCTTATGAACTGTGGTTTGGGAAGAAACCAAAGTTGTTGTTTCTTAAAGTTTGGGGATGCGATGCTTATGTGAAGAAACTTCAACCAGATAAGCTCGAACCCAAATCGGAGAAATATGTCTTCATAGGATACCCAAAAGAGACTATTGGGTACACCTTCTATCACAGATCTGAAGGCAAGACTTTTGTTGCTAAATTCGGATCCTTTCTAGAGAAGGAGTTTCTCTCGAAAGAAGTGAGTGGGAGGAAAGTAGAACTTGATGAGGTAACTATACCTGATCACTTATTGGAAAGTAGTTCATCACAGAAACCGGTTCCTATGACAACTACACCAATTAGTGAGGAAGCTAATGATATTGATCATGAAACTTCAGATCAAGTTACTACCGAACCTCGTAGTTCAACTAGAGTAAGATCCGCACTAGAGTAGTATGGTAATCCTATTCAGGAAGTCGTTTACTTGACCATGACGAAACTATGAACTATGAGGAAGCGATGATGAGCCCAGATTCCGCAAAATGGCTTGAGGCCATGAAATCTGAGATGGGATCCATGTATGAGAACAAAGTATGGACTTTGGTTGACTTGCCCGATGATCGGCAAGCCATCGAGAATAAACGGATCTTCAAGAAGAAAACTGACGCTGATGGTAATGTAACTGTCTACAAAGCTCGACTTCTTGCAAAAGGTTTTTGACAAGTTCAAGGGGTTGACTACGATGAGACTTTCTCACCCGTAGCGATGCTTAAGTCTGTCCGAATCATGTTAGCAATTGCCGCATTTTATGATTATGAAATATGGCAAATGGATGTCAAAACTGCGTTCCTGAATGGATTTCTGGAAGAAGAGTTGTATATGATGTAACCAGAAGGTTTTGTCGATCCAAAAGGTGCAAACAAAGTGTGCAAGCTCCAGCGATCCATTTATGGACTGGTGCAAGCCTCTCGGAGTTGGAATAAACGCTTTGATAGTGTGATCAAAGCATATTGTTTTATACAGACTTTTGGAGAAGCCTGTATTTACAAGAAAGTGAGTGGGAGCTCTGTAGCATTTCTGATATTATATGTAGATGACATATTATTAATTGGAAGTGATATAGAATTTCTGGATAGCAAGGGATACTTGAATAAACGTTTTTCGATGAAAGACCTCGGTGAAGCTGCTTACATATTGGGCATCAAGATCTATAGAGATAGATCAAGACGCTTAATTGGACTTTCACAAAGCACATACCTTGATAAAGTTTTGAAAAAGTTCAAAATGGATCAGGCAAAGAAAGGGTTCTTGCCTGTATTACATGGTGTGAAGTTGAGTCAAACTCAATGCCCGACCACAATAGAAGATAGAGAGAAAATGAAAGATGTTCCCTATGCTTCAGCGATAGGCTCTATCATGTATGCAATGCTGTGTACCAGACCTGACATATGCTTAGCAATAAGTTTGGCAGGGAGGTACCAAAGTAATCCGAGAGTGAATCATTGGACAGCGGTCAAGAACATCCTGAAATACTTGAAAAGGACTAAGGATATGTTTCTCATTTATGGAGGTGACAAAGAGCTAGTCGTAAATGGTTACGTCGATGCAAGCTTTGACACTAATTTGGACGATTCTAAATCGCAAACCGGATACATGTTTATATTGAACGGTGGAGCTGTCAGTTGGTGCAGTTCTAAACAAAGCGTCGTAGCGGGATCTACATGTAAAGCGGAGTACATAGCTACTTCGGAAGCAGCAAATGAAGGAGTTCATATCCGATCTAGGTGTCATACCTAGCGCATCGGGTCCAATGAAAATCTTTTGTGACAGTACTGGTGCAATTGCCTTGGCAAAGGAATCTAGATTTCACAAGAGAACCAAGCACATCAAGAGACGCTTCAACTCCATCCGGGACCAAGTCCAGGTGGGAGACATAGAGATTTGCAAGATACATACGGATCTGAATGTTGCAGACCCGTTGACTAAGCCTCTTCCACGAGCAAAACATGATCAGCACCAAGGCTCCATGGGTGTTAGAATCATTATTGTGTAATCTAGATTATTGACTCTAGTGCAAGTGGAGACTGAAGGAAATATGCCCTAGAGGCAATAATAAAGTTATTATTTATTTCCTTATATAATGATAAATGTTTATTATTCATGGTAGAATTGTATTAACCGGAAAAATGATACATGTGTGAATACATAGACAAACTTAATGTCACTAGTATGCCTCTACTTGACTAGCTCGTTAATCAAAGATGGTTATGTTTCCTAACCATAGACATGAGTTGTCATTTGATTAACGGGATCACATCATTATGAGAATGATGTGATTGATATGACCCATTCCGTTAGCTTAGCACTTGATCATTTAGTATGTTGCTATTGCTTTCTTCATGACTTATACATGTTCCTACAACTATGAGATTATGCAACTCCCGTTTACCGTAGGAACACTTTGTGTGCTACCAAACGTCACAACGTAACTGGGTGATTATAAAGGAGCTCTACAGGTGTCTCCAAAGGTACATGTTGAGTTGGCGTATTTCGAGATTAGGTATTGTCACTCCGATTGTCGGAGAGGTATCCCTGGGCCCTCTCGGTAATGCACATCACTATAAGCCTTGCAAGCAATGTAGCTAATGAGTTAGTTACGAAATGATGCATAACATAATAAGTAAAGAGACTTGCTGGTAACGAGATTGAACTAGGTATTGAGATACCGACGATCGAATCTCGGGCAAGTAACATACCGATGACAAAGGGAACAACGTATGTTGTTATGTGGTTGACCGATCAAGATCTTCGTAGAATATGTAGGAGCCAATATGGGCATCCAAGGTCCGCTATTGGTTATTGACCAGAGAGATGTCTTGGTCATGTCTACATAGTTCTCGAACCCGTAGGGTCCGCACGCTTAACGTTTGTTGACGATATAGTATTATATGAGTTATGTATGTTGGTAACTCAATGTTGTTCGGAGTCCCTCATGAACATGACGAGGAACTTCGGAATGGTCCGGAGATGAAGTTTAATATATGGGATAATGTTGTTTGGTCTCTGGAAGGGTTCCGGAATTCACCGGAAGGGGTTCCAGATGTTTCCCGAAATGTTTGGGTACGAAAACACATTATTTGGGCCAAAGGGGAAAGCCCACAAGGTTTTTGAAAAAGCACAAAAGGAAGTTTTGCGGAGTCCAGGGGCCAGACGCCAGGGTCCCTGGCGTCTGGGTCCAGATGTCGGGAACCCTGGCGTCTGGCCCTGGAGTCCGAGAAGGACTCTTGCCTTTCGGGTGAAACCGACTTTGTGGAGGCTTTTACTCCAAGTTTCAACCCCAAGGCTCAACATATAAATAGAGGGGCAAGGCTAGCACCAAAGACACATCAAAAAATACCAAGTCGTGTGCCAGCAACCCCGTCCCATCTAGTTTATCCTCCGTCATAGTTTTCATAGTGCTTAGCCGAAGCCCTGCGGAGATTGTTCTTCACCAACACCGTCACCACGCCGTCGTGCTGCCTGAACTCATCTACTAATTCGCCCGTCTTGCTGGATCGAGAAGGCGAGGAAGTCATCGAGCTGAACGTGTGCATAACTCGGAGGTGCCGTGCGTTTGGTACTTGGATCGGTCGGATCGTGAGGACGTACGACTACATCAACCGCGTTTATAAACGCTTCCGCTTAGCGATCTTCAAGGATATGAAGATACACTCCCCCTCTCGTTGCTATGCATCGCCGTGATCTTGCGTGTACATAGAATTTTTTTTGAAATTATTACATTCCCCAACAACTTGCATGTCGATGGTTGACATGCAACTCGGACAAGAAAAAATAAAAGAGGCAGGCCTAGTTGTATGACAAAGGTGCACTAGCAACATAATCTAAAAAAGTGTTGAACCGAGTTGCATGTCCGTGGTTGACTTGCAACCGCAACAATAAAAAAAGACATGCTCCAGTTTGCATGTCGGTGGTTGACTTGCAACTAGAACAAAATATAAAAGAGGTGAACCCAGTTAAATATTAGGAGTACACTTGCAACAGAGACCAAAATGGTTTGGACCCACATGCATGTCGATGATCGATTGCAACTGGAACAAGAAAAATAAAAAAAATGTATTCTTACATATTAGGGTTAGACTTGCATGCAAAAACAAAAACAAGAAATGGGTCGTTCCCGTCATTGTACTGTTTATAAACTTTATGGGGTCGCCTGTACCCAAAAACAAAGATGAATGAGATAAAGAGTTAGAACAAAGACCAGAACTGTTGAGCTAGCGGTCAGCTCGTCTCTTGCAAACAACTCTTCTCTTCCAACTACAACACACAAAAAACAATCCACGGAAAATGACCCCAAAAAGAAAGATGCACGGTGCGATGGACCGCAAAGTGGACAATGGACGAGCGACAACGGACGCACGGGGCAAAACAACCACGATCAAAGAATTGCACGAAATTTATAACGACGGATCAAATGGACCGAAATTTAGATGAGACATCACACTCATATATGAACACAAATCAAAACATTGACAAACAAAGACATGCTCATGTATATATATAAAAAAATACCCCTAAGATCGGTTGCAATTGTAGACCGGCTCGTACTATATATATAAGCGAGAATCTCTTCTCCAATCCGCACCGGGATCGACGTCTCCAAGCCCTAAACCCCACGGAAGCACCTATGGTTCTCGTCGCCACGCCCCTCACCCCTTCCATCGCCGACCGCAAGCCCCCTTACCACAACTCCTAATAATCATCCAAAACAAGTACGTAAGCCATGGAGGGCATGGATCACGAGCCGCCGGGCTTCCGCTTCACGCCGACGCGGGAGGAGCTCATCCGCTACTACCTCGACCCCTGGGTGGCCGACCCTGGAAAGACGCCGGTCGGCGAGCTGCAAGGCATCGTCTGCGTCGCCTACGTCTACGGCGAGGACCCGGCCGCCCTCACGTCGTGGCACCGGCGCTTCGGCCACGACGACGGAAATTGGTACTTCCTCTGCGTCGCGCGGTGGAAGGGCAACCGCCCGGGCGGCCGGGCCAGCCGCGCCGTCAGGGGCGGCGACACGTGGCACGGGTACGGCAAGCGGGTCACCGCCGCCGGGGCCGGGCACCGGCAGGCGTTCGAGTACCTCGACGCACGTGGACGTAAGACCGCGTGTCTCATGGAGGAGTTGGGGACCGTCCTGCCGGCGGCCACGGACGACGCCGGCGTCAGGGTGCTCTGCAGGGTGCACCAAACGGCGAGGACGGCGGCGGATGGCGACGAGGAGGGCGCGGGGAGTCCAGCATGGCCGCTCGGTCTTCTAAGAGGCGGCGCCGCCGAGAGCACAACATTGCCGCAGATGCAAAGGATGAGCTGAAGCCATTGGAGATGTTTGCCATGGAGAAAAAGCCGGAGCCATTGGAACGTCTTCGCCAAGGACGGACCAGAGTCATGGGAGATCGTTGCCATGGAGAACGAGACAGAGCCATGGGAGATGATTACCATGGACAAGCCATCTCCACTGCAGATGCTTACCAACAACTTGACATGGCCACTGGAGATGCAAACCAACAACCTGCCATGGCCACTGGAGATGCTAACCAACAACCTGCCATGGACACTAGAGATGCTAACCAACAACCTGCCATGGCCACTAGAGATGCTCACCAACAACTTGACATTGCCATTGGAGATGCTTAGCAAGAACTTCCCACTGCCACTGGAGATGCTTACTAACAACTCGGCATTGCCATTGCAGACCCTTAACAAGTACTTGCCAGAGCCCGCGGAGACCGTTACCAAGAGCTTGCCATCTCCATTGGAGATCCTTACAAAGAACTTGCCAGAGTTGGACATCCTTACCAAAGAGGAACCCACCACGACGACGACAGCCTTCGATCAAGACTCCGGCGCGGCGAACAAGGAAGCCACCCCTAACGCGGAGATGGGGATGCCGGCCGACGCAGAGTGGCACTCGCACTACCCGGAACTGTTCGAGCAGAAAGAGCCTCCGCCCATGGAAGACGTCATGAAGCCTCTGCCGTCGCCGACGGTCCAAGAATTCGAGCAGGGAGCCCCTCCGGCGGCGAATGTCGAAGAATTCGGCTGGGTTTCTTGGGGTTGGGGAGGCCATGGCCGGCGCTGTTTGGTGAGGCCTATATCGTTAGCTTGGATACTACCTGGTTTTTGACATGCTTATTTTTATTTGTTCTAGCAGTTGCTTTCTCTTTACTAGTTTCTTGGAAGGAAAATCATTGTGTGCCAAGCTCTGCTTTTACTGTGTTTGTCTGAGATGTAGCCATTAATCCCTGCTGTATATACAACTGGATTTATCAACTGTACAATGTCATCACAATCCAAAAAATTGTACTGTAGTTAAAACTCTGGAATTTATTGGTCCCACAGAAATCTCATGCCATTACTTACAGTGTCATCATCAACATTACCATCCAGCAGCATGCCTCAATGCGTGCTATCGCGGATTCTGTCATGCACTTTGTAACAACAGCAAAGCTTGCCACCAGTTTACCAAAAAAATAATCTAGCATTGAGAACAGGAATATAAGGTGGTAAAAAGATGTTTACTCTAAAGCCCTCCTCATTCACAATAATGTACAATGATTTACAGTATCCACGCAAGTAGCATTTGAACCAAACTTGCAGAACTCAAAAGTGCCCCTTCACTCTATGATCGATACGACTCTGTTCAGGAGCTTCAGGCCGAACGCCGTGTCTTCGGAGTTCACCTTGACGGTGAGATCCAGTGGTTCCGAGGTATGCCCATCCGCCACGACAGTGATCAGGCAGGGGTTCGAAGTGCTCAGGATCTCACTGCTGAATCGCCAGCACAAGCCAGAGGCGTCCTCGATGCTGAAGGTCACCGGCATATCCATTGACACCAGGTGAACATTGGCATTGCTGAGTACTTTCGATGCAAGAGTTTGGGCTACTAGAAGATTTTTGTCGGTGTTGTGGTCTGTACTATCTTCGTTCTGCTCATGCTTTTGAAGATGATCTTTGAAGGTGCACCTGTTGCAATTCCTAACACATGAGTTTGTGATGTTGTGGGCTCGGGTTATGCAATAAAATTATCATGGGGACGAACAATCAGATACTTTAGTGCACATGAAGATAATCTTAATTTGGATCTGCATTCATACACATGATGCAAAGTGCATAATAAGAATCATGTGCCTTTAAATGTCTGATGGTGTCCATAAAATGCAAACAAAAGATGCCTAAAACGGTACTCATCTATTAACAAGATGTTTCTTGCTGCCAGAATGTAAGTCTCGACTTTTTTTTATTTAAGTGGCTGAATTAATATAAAACTGAGAATGTATTCCTGCTTGCTTACTCCTTTCTATGCACTATCAGTTGAAATCATCACAAAGACATTCCTTTTTAAACAATAGACATTCTTTTCTAGTAGTACATGACGAAAATACTCCTCTTTGCGTGTTCCATTAAAACTGGGCAGCCACATGGTAATTTGTTCAAGGGGAAGCAAGAGCAACCTCCTATTCCTGGACATTCTTCTATAGTTAATGAAATGTGCAAACTTAAGCATTTTCGCCAGTCGCAACTGTTTCCGTTTGGGGAGGCAGATCAGATTGTAACAGTAAACACGGCATAATTTGGCGTATGTGTCAGATCAGTTCCTAATTTGATGCGACTGCATGAAACTAAGTAACTAGTAAAGGTAGGTTAAGAGTCTGGTTACCTTCTAGCGTACTCAAACATTCCCCTCAGCTGGTTTTCCTTGCATAGAAAAGCATTTAGATCCATGGGTAGTGGTCGTACAAAATAAGCGATGTCCGGGTGAAGTTTTGCTGGATGCCTTTTCCCATTGCAAAGGACAGACAACTTCAAGGGCAAGAGATAGTGATGAAAGTGAACCTGAAGAAGCATCTTAGCTGTCTGTTCAGGAGCCAGTGACTGTATCTCTTCAACAGGAACAAGAGTTGGTATGCTGCAGGTAAAGACGGTTCATGAGCTGAGAAATAAGTTGACAAAGAAGAAACAATCACAATACAGACAATATAACGATGCATACCTTGCGGATCCTTCTGATGTTTGGTCCATGCCACCCTTGCTACCAGAAGCCTCTTCAGATTTAATGGTTATATCCGCTAATTGTTCTGTTGTAACATTCTCGACAAACAAGTCTACACATACTAGCAAGCGTGATTTGGGTGAAACCTCAGACGAGAAGGCATATAGAACACTCAAGCCATCACTAGCCGATGGATCTAACAACCTATGCAATTTAGGTTTTCTCTCAAAGCTGTGAGTGGTAAAAGAAACCCTTGCACATGATGTCTGTACCGGATCCTGAACAAGTGGTGCAGCAGGAGCCTCATCAAGCCATGACTCCAAGGCTGACTTGGACATTAATTCTGTCAAATCAGTAGAGATGAGAGATGCCAAATTTTCATCGACAGCTCGACCTGCATAGGCTTGATCTACATTACCATCATACATATGAATCAGCGGAGCTTCCTGATTCTCCTCTTGACGATGAAGGTTATGGCCATCATCATTCGAATCACTACCAGCTTCACTTTCTGAATCATACACAGAGCCACTCTCACCCCTTGAAGATCCAGATTCAGCGTCAGAATTAGTAATTTCGGAGGAATCAGCTACACCTCTGGTTGGCTCTACGGTCTTATGAATTAAGATCATACTTTCAGACTTCGGAAGTGGTGCATAACCAGGCGCTGCATGAAGAACAACTTGTGACAGGGAACCCGGAAGATAAATCCGGTAGTTGCTGTCTGAATTAGATGGAGGAGGTATCTTCCCACCAAAGATATGATCAGCTAGCATTCTGTGATCGACATGAGGAGTCATTTTCAGTAGCACAGCATGGCAGAAGTCCTGACAAGAAACGTGCACGGTCACGGACATCATAATTCATGTCACATGCAGCCAACTGAATGACATATGACACTATCATTTTGAATTCTTCTAGCTGTTCTTCTACAGAATGTATGATAACCTGAAAAAATAAACCTATTAGCAATCTCCATTTAAGTGTAAGAAAACTAAAGTTAGGACTTACGATATATACCTTTGCAGAAGCATTTAGGATCTGAAGCTTTGTCTCGAGCACTTCGGCGGCAAAGGACCATGCCAGATACTTAAGAACAACTGGAGCTATCTTTGGGATTAGATTTCCAATAGAGCTATACTCACCAAATATCCAAATAATCAAGGACTGTGCCGCAGGCTCCTTAATTGTATCCAGACAACGAACCAACCGGATAATCACCTTAGGCGAAAAAAATTAATGAATATGTCAAATAAAAAAATGTAAATCATGAAAACTGCATTCAAACGGTAGCACATGGCATCCTGATGTCCTATATCTACATTTGTTCTTGAATATAGTTCCAATGAATGATACCACAGGTTGTGCAGGGGAGAAGGATAAAATAAATTTAAATGGTTCATCACCATTCACTAGGGGAAATACCACCAACACAGAAACAAGAGCAAAGGAAATTGTCATTTAAACAAGGTGAAATATGAAAACCATACGCTGTACAATAGATCTGATGCACCGAGTTCCCGCTCCATCCACGCCCCGGTGTAATTTTCAAAATGACACATACCAATAGAATTTTAGCCCCACCAGAGCCCCAG
Organism: Triticum aestivum; assembly: GCF_018294505.1. NCBI lineage: Eukaryota > Viridiplantae > Streptophyta > Magnoliopsida > Poales > Poaceae > Triticum > Triticum aestivum. The sequence continues at coordinate 841,746,253 of NC_057801.1, read as the reverse complement.
TAACATATAATCAATATTGAATACCATCTGACAATCCTATTCTGTCGGACCACTACGCACGAATAGCTGTACCATGTCTTTGAAGTGACAGGAAGCTGCCTTCCATCCATGTTTGGCCCTCCGTTATCAGTCAGCAAAGCGGAACCAGTTAGCTTAAATCCATTGGGGTAAGGTAATGTACAAGATCTACCGGACCATCATCTATACTAGATCGGCAACGCGCCGTGGCGCGAGGGTGCCAGTCCCAACGATACGGTCAAGCGGTGGAAGATCAAACGGCATGCTGCATTTGTACGAAGGCAAATTTAGCACATGTAACAGGATAACCGATTATCAGGTTCAGGGGTAGGAAGAAACACTCACTCTGTATCAAAAGAGTAGCATCACCGAGTTCAACGCGGTCTTAAGATCATAAAAGCTAACCCTTCCCAAGCAAGGCATCATCCAATAGTGGCAATGGAGCCAATAGAACTACAAAGCCAGAGTTAGGCATACAACAGATAACTTGGTTCAAATGCCTCCATGAGTGCCATTCCATTTGTGATGCGACGCTAAAAATGGCCATAAAAATATCAGTGACGTCTGTCCTGCTTCCAGATGCCTCTATTTTGTGCCCATCAAATTTGGCAAAATTTCTCATAACTCTTAAATATATCACTTTACATATGAAAACTGATACATGCACACATATGTAATGAAATTGAACTTGACTAATGCAACAACAGAGTGAAAGTCTCATGAATATGAGAAGAAATGTTACAAATGTTGCATCCTTTTGACACAACCAATCCAAAGTGACTATTTCTATGGGCATTTTTTCACAAGCTCTATTCAAATTATGTGTTTGATGAATATCAATGGCTCATGCATCCCTGTATCCCGCGACTCCTTGGCCAGCCGATTAAGATCTCATGCATGGGATCAAAAGTAACACGAATCTACAAAAACACACCGGCAACCGCTCTTGCGAATTTGCAAATGACCCCTCAGCCAAAGCAGACCTTTGCTAAAATATGAATTTCTCAATCTGGATCTTCTCCAATCGCTCCAAGGCGGCGGCGGCGGCGAATTCCTTCCACAACAGCCGCACTTAGCCGACCTCCGCGTTCTTCTGCCTCAAACTGCCGCACGCCTCCTTTTGATGGCCGCGGCGAGATCCACCATGTTTGGCCTACCTCCGCGCACGACCGCCGTCTTGCCGGTCCCTAACGCCAATTCTACCGCAGGACGCAACCAGCGCACCATCTGCTGCTCCCTCGCATCCAGCGTTTGCTCCTTGCCCTGACGACGTGCGCCTGCTACACTTGTGTGAGCTATGTAGCAACAAGGACCATGTCTCTGGTTGTTTTTGTTCCAGCTTAATGTATCTAGCACCTGCAGATTGTAGCTTATGAGCTCATTGCAATTGTTCTTTATTGAATGTGTGTGTTGTTTCAGAGTATATACTGTAAACTGTATATCGTTGGTGAGTATTGATCAGAACTCATATCTAGTACTTACGGGTTGCAAGCTTGTGAGTTCAGACAAGTGAATGTAGCTTGTTGTGAATGCAAAAATTCGGAAATAAACAAATTTATTATTGCCTAGTGCTTGGTGGTTCAAGGTGTTCTGCAATACATGATGTAATACAGATGAATCAGGGCATAATCTCAGCTGCTGCTTCTGCATTCCTTGTGACTCTACATTCCTACTTTTCTTTCACATATTCACAAACAAGAACATGGTGCTCTTGTTGTAAGCTTCCAAAGCTGGAAGCTTAGAAATAAGAAGTGAATGTAAAGGTGTTGGCGACTGCAAAAATCTGAACAAAATCATTGTTTAATTACTTTTGGAGAAAAACATTGTCGAGGTTGATATGGGTTTGGAAACTGAGTTGCTCCTTGCGTGATTCCTATGCTACTGACAAACTTTTACACCTGATATATACTACAGGTGGTACTAATTAAGCAACTAACAGCCAAAAAAATTGATGAATTAATTATATGGTGAATTATACTGTTATACAACTGACTAAAGGGACCAGTCACAGGCTGACAGTTTCTTGTGCTTGTATTACTCCTTCGTGATAGTTGTTTATCATTTATATGAGAAAAACAGAGCATGCTTCAGGTTTATGTTAACATAATGTAACATGGTGCTATTGCTTGTTGCTACACTCCACTCAATACACATAAGATCACTCAGAATCGAGCTTACCCAGTAGGAAACAGAGGAAACACGGGATCAGGTATGCATGTATCAAGAAGAACAGAGGCATACACCATGGGGAACAACACTGACCTCAGGGAAGCTCCAGAGGATGCCCCCACGCGATCATGAACCGATCTGCGACAGTGTGGCCAGCTTTGGCGAACTCCAGATTTCTATAGATTTGACGACCTGTGCATGACTGCCAAAATCGTTACTTCTTTTAGATATTATGATCTCAAAGTCTCTAACTGCAGACTTATTTAGTATAATCTTACCGTCATCTACAATACACATTCTGACCACGATGCAAACCTAGAGCAGCATAGAAACACGAAATAAATATACTAAAAGACTAAATTAATGGGGATAAATAAATCAATGAAAAACAAAAGATGAACACTGATTTTATCTAAATCTTTGCTACCAGTATAATCTTACCATCATCTACAATACACATTCTGACCAGGATGCAAACCTAGAGCAGCATAGAAACACGAAATAAATATACTAAAAGATTAAATTAATGGGGATAAATAAATCAATGAAAAACAAAAGATGAACACTGATTTTATCTAAATCTTTGCTACCAGGCATCTTCAAAGGACTGCTTACTATTTTATCAGATTCCAAGGCTCTAACATCAGCAAGTTTGAGACTGTAGATGATATATTCTAATGGTTTTCGAATTTCGCGAATAGCGTTAGTATGACTGGGAAAAGCATATCTCAACAAAGCACCCGGATATCTAATGGGAGGTCTATTGATCAAAATTGAAACATCTGGGATTACAGGTTCGAGAGGAGAAGCAAAGCCAACCATACAAATGGCTGGGCATATCCTCAAAAAGGGCAATTAAAATAATAAAATCATGAAATAAAGTATAAGCTAATAGATACAGATATTGCATATCCCCAACATAAGTTGTACCTTCGTAGGTCTACATTATTCAAAACACATCCAGGGAAAGAAAGTTCAGGGACGTGCATGTACGCAAACTGCATTACTATAATGTTACTGGATGTTCACATGTGTGATACAATAAAGAACAGAACAAAGTTTGTCTAGCAAATCTTGCCACTGAGAAAATATCGAAGAGTAGAAATTGATAAACCAAATGACCTCCACATAACAATTAACCCTACACATTCCAACCCTTTCGAAGAACTCGGTACTCAAACCATTTTCATAAATTGCACAAAAGCATCATTTAGTTACAGCTATTTCCTTTTCACCTAAACCTATAACATCAAGAAACATGACAAGATTTTTATTTCTAAAATGACATCAAGCAACATGCATATACTTTTATGTGAAAATTGACTGAATATATATTTCCATATTGCAGGCCACAGGCCACACGCCACAAGCAAGAGAATAGCAACAACACAATGGAAATAAATACAGAGTTCCAGCAGGACGTAGGATATCATGCCATTGGTCATGCCATTGGCCAAGCATGTAATATATATTGTATATGTAAAAAAGAGAAGTCGTCCATTATTTATCATGTAGCACAAAAGCTGTCAGAAAATGAGGGGTGGATGGGAACCTGAATCAACAGTTAGGTTTGCCTTGATTATTCAAGCTAGACTATAAATATTAAATGAGGGGTTATTGCATATATAAAATGGTTAAGATGTAAAAAATGATTATAGCACAAAAACACAAGCAGTAGATAGTAATGTACCAGATATTAAATTAGCCAGTGGAAGACTTCTCTCCATGTTATTCTTCTTGCCCATTGAAGAAGCCTGAAGAAAACAATAGCTAGGTAAAGCATAAATTACCTGATAGAAGATTATCTCCTAATTAATGTCTCAACTAAATCACCAGGAATATTGCATCATTATTTTAGCCAACTCAAAATGAAATAACATATCACCGTGAAGCAAAAAAAACATGTAGTAACATAACGTGGATTTGAAGGTGGCAGAGCTCACCTGGTGGAGGGATGGCCAGACGAGGTGAAAAGAGTGTTGATGCAAAATGGATGGCTAGCCTCATAGTCCATCTCTATAGCATGCGCTCCTCCTGCGGAGCCTAGATGAATGGCGATGGCTCAACCTACTCTTTGTATTCGCGGTCGACACTCCTTTCGTAGTGGACAACTCGACATCCTCGTCTATGTGTGCAGCCTACGGTCCTCCTGCCCAGTCATGCAACTCCGCAAGACCACTCACTGATAGCACATGCAAGCTGCATCAAGATGACACGGTCACACATCTCACAGAGCAGAAAGACACAGGGCCAACACATTGTAGTGACTTAACTTCACATATAAATAACAACAACACTTCGGAAAGAACAGTATCCAACAGTGCATGAAGATTTGAAGTTACCACCGAACTCTAAGAAACATTGTCTATATAAGAGCAGCCAGTACAGTAGTAGTAACCACCAAGAACCATGAATAGGAAACCATCAAGCAGCATGCTACACGAAAAGGAGAGAGCACATATTTACATAAAAACACAGCCGCAAAGAAGCATGAAGCAGAAATTCTGAATTTGAGCGCAACCATTTCACAGAGCTAGCTTATGCTTCCAGACATCCATTTTAACAAATCCTAATTCTGAAGAGTGAATATAATATAAACTGACTGAATAGGCCAATTCAGTTAATCCAAGCAAACCAAAGGAGTTTCAGCACTAAATTAGGCACTTGGCATTGTAAATATAACTAAAGATGACAGCCTAAAACAAACAGACCAAATAAACCAGATTAAGCACAACCATCCAAATGAACCATATTAATCTAAAACCCACTTACTAAATTGCACACAAACATAATAATCATAAAAATGCATGCATCACAAATTGAGCTCACGTTATACAAGCGACCACATCTTCTTGACAGCCTACTACCCTAGCTAGACTCCAATGACAATTTTTACAAACCATTTATGCAATGCCGGTGGCTTGTTTGGTAGCCTCAACAACACACACACCTGCAAGCAGGACAAACAAACAAAACCATAGGTCATTGGTATGACAAGGACAAAAAAACAACATATAAAACCAGCAATAGACAGATCTATCAAGGAGACAACATCATTAACCTCCACATTTAAAAAAATGTAAGAAGCGATACTGGCAGCACCATATGTCATTTCAAATTCAAATAGTATAAATGCAGGAACCAAATATATTTGCAACAAGATATTTCAAGTAACATAGTTTAATTTGTTTGCGCAGTAGTGCAAATTAGAGAACTCTATTCGCAAAAAAAACAGAGAACTCTATCTACAAGCAGAAGCACATCATTCAATAAGTATAAACACCAACACTGACTTAACTGGATCAATTAACAAGCAAGCAACAATAACTACCATTGAAATATTACCTTGTTGCAGCAGCAGATCATCTGCCTGGCGCCAAGAGTGAAAGCAAGGAGAGCATGCTCACGGCACCCTCGCATTTCATAATGTGGTTATTACTGGAGTCCTAGTAATTGTGAAAGCAAAAAATGCAAGAGAGTGGGATCAACGCAAACCTAGAGAGAACAGTCCCAACAAAAATAAAATATGTCTACTCTCATAAGTGATAATGCGCATTTTATTTTGAACATGGTCATATTCAGTGGAGAGGGAGGGAAAAAGCAGAGCAAAGAAATTTGGTCAAGCTGAATTGAAATCACATATAAGCAATACTTATATTTTAACTAAGAACGAAAGGCATTCAACACACTGTAATCTTGAAGCAAAAGTTTTTCGTAGATAAAACAAATAATTGTTTGTGTCCTAAACCCATCGTCTACAAGAACATGAAAAATAGCAAGTGTTTTGGTATACTGAAGCATCCATCAGCCAAAAGGCTATGACTACTCAGTTTAGTCGAACAACTAATCTAATTTATGTTCTTTCCAGCCAATCACAAGCATCCAAATATATGTGTACCAACATAGTCTAGTGTCTTAATTAAAAGGCACTCAAACAACATACACGGATTTAACTCTTTCTCGAAATATTACATGGATTTATCAGTCGATCCACAAGAAGGGTAGCTTTAGAATTTTCGTATCTTATTTTGTTCTTAATGCTAAATCCATTCAAGCTATTTCTTTTGTACTATCGATCCAGTAGTCGCTATACAGGAACATATCTTACTCCTCGTTCAAAATCTATGTTGCATGATGTCACTTGATAGCAGACCTATTCTCACAAGGCACAAATATTTATTGTCTCTACAATATATATATTCTACAAACATTGCCAAGGAAAGAGAACAGTAAGCATCACTAAAGTTCTGAATTTAAAATTTCAACCTTGGTGAAATCAGAAATAGCAGAGTCCAGTTCTCTTTGAAATGCATATGTTGTACCTCTCCCAATTGGTGTCTCTGGATAAGCTGTACTTTCTTGCCGTATCTGCAAATGTAAATGCAGATTTTAAAGCTCCTTTTCTGATTAGAGAGAATAAGTGAGGAAAACTGATAAAAATAGATTATATGTAACAAAACCTGATAAAACCAAAAAAAACTGATAAAAACAGATTATAGGTAACAAAACCTAGTAAAACTTAACGGTGAAATTTGCTTTGAAACAACAATATCCACATGTAAAAGAAATAGAGACGATATCTACTGAAAGTTCGCTGCAAATGGAAGAACTTTTATTCATTCAGGTGTTCTTTTGATCATTGGCGTACCTTGGACGATCATTGGCGTACCTTAGCCTCAGAGCAGGGGCTCACTATTTTCTAATTCACTAACAGAACTCCGGACCCAAAATTAGTAAATGGATGTTCTCCAGGTGATGATACAATACTGCTAACTATATTTGCTACCCCACCTCAACGATCACACCTCAGAACCTGCAACCTGAATGCTCGGAACCGGTTTCTTTTTACTTTGTCACTGATAGTGTGTTAATTCACCACTGTCTAGCCCCTAGCCCTGCACCGTTTTTCATTTTTGATTGTTAATTCACCCATATTGTCCTGGATACCAACCCAGCCAAAGAAACATAGCCAGCAAACAAAGGAAGAATGCAGAACATCTAGTGTGGTTAACTGATAAGATTGATCAAACACCATTAAAAGACCATTAAAAGACATTCTTAAAAAAATAACGTCAAAGCAATGAACATGAACAGTCGGTCAACACTTACGTATAAATTCTAAACATGGGAGAAAAATTAGTTTCATGTGAAAACTGAAGGGAAGGCACATAATGTGAACTTCTGACAATATAAACATTGTTCTCATTCATGAAATTCTGAAGTTACCACCGCCTATACGAATAGGATGGCATTGGTTAGGTACACTGTACTTCCAAAGATGATCGGAAAAAAATATAGGATGAGAGAGATACCTTGTCAATTGAACAAGCTCAGCCAAGATAGTTAGATGAGATCTCCTAGTTCTCTACAAAATGCAGGGTGAAAAAAATATGAACCACTTGTTATAGTTCTCAATTTCTCAATATGAACCAGAAATGCAAAAATAGACCATCTGATGCTAAAAAATATACAGTCAAATGCATGAGAAGCCGTTCCTTAAACAAACAGTTTGAGAATGTGAGGACTAAACAAATTTTATCCTTATACAAATACTATGAGCATGTAATTGCAAGTAAACACACACTTTGCCAAAACAATAGAAACAAGATAGGATGTAATGCCAAAATAAATCCACATAATGCCAAAACTGTAGGACCCAAAAAAGGCAGTCACCTGTGCAACTAAGCAATGTGAGCTATCCTCGAAGAGCCACAACTTATTCACCGCAAGAGGAAGAACACTACTGGCTGCAGGAGGAAGAACACTACTGGTCACTAACCAGCAAAACAAATCCTAATGACATCTCCGCCAAACAGGCAAAAAAGGACCTAGGTAATCATCAGAATCTGGCAGGGAAGGAACCAGCAAAGGTAGCACAGGGTTAGGGAAGGGACCAGAACAATACACTCTTCAACAGAACACCGACGGCCAAGGTGACGGCAAGAAAACCGCACGGCCAAGATTTCACACCCTCGAACTACCTGCAAGACAACTAATGAAAAAGGAAAAGAGGGGAAGTGAGGACCGGCCAGAAGAACGCCTCGAAGGAGCCAAGACGAGATTGCGAGGGCCATCACCTGACCGACAATGAGGAGGAGATCACAATGAAATCCCCCTAGTACCCTCGCCGGTGCACCCGGCTCGAGCTCGGCCACGGCTGCCGCCGCGCTCACCAACGCGCCCACATGACCCGGCATAAGCTCGTCCATGGCGGCCGCCGCGCTCACCAATGAGCTGTCACGCTTGGATCCTGCGCGCCCCTCGACCCTGACACCGGATCCGGCACTGCCATGAGCCGCTCGATGCCAAGGGGGAGAGGGCCGAGCAGCGACGGCTCCCCTTCGGGTAACGCAAGAGGATGAGCGGGGAGGAGGGGGGACGGGATTAGCGGTGAGTGGGAGGGAGGGAGGCAGCTGCGGGAGGAGCGGAAGCGAGTGAGGGAGGAGCGGGCGGCTAGGTTTTAGCACGGGAGTCACCGCTAATTTAATAATTGTATGTGAAATGACCAAAATACCCTCGGCGGGGTACTAAATTAACACGCGGTGGAACGCGTTTTCGGCTACTATTCATTGCAACAGGGTCACGGTTTGATCCGGAAGCCGAGATCATCCGAAAGGCAGATCGGACGGTCCAAATCGCATCCAAGAAACGATCCGACGGCCTGGGATCGCGAGTGGTGAGGAGCCGGGAGGATGACCGGCATCCTTATTTCTCGATATTAGCCTACGCTGCCGGAACCTCTTGGTGAAGTTAGGCTACATCAGCTATATCTTTATGTTTTTTACGTATTATTATTTGACTAACTCCAGGGTTAGGCAAGATGGGGGCCCCGAGGGTTACCAATGCCACCAGAGCGTCGCACCGAGCCCTCATACATGCGGGGAGGTGAGGTGGCATGTCTGAAGAGGCGGCACACGTCTCCGGGGTGTGGCCCCCCTCACGGACGGCACCGCCGCCGACAGCTGGAGGGGGGAAACGAACACGTTGGGTCTACACGCACTAGTAGAAAATAGGGCTACAGTTTGGCCCTGGCCAGCCCATTAGTCCCGGTTCTTTAAGAACCAGGACCAATGTGGGGTATTAGACCCGGTTTGTGAGCCCAGGGGGCCGGCCGGGGCCTCGTGGGCATTGGTCCCGCTTCGTGTGGAACCATTTATCCCAGTTCGAGCCACGAACCAGGACCAATGGTCCTTGCTGCTGGCCCACAACCATTGGTCCCGGTCCGTGGCTTGAACCGGGACAGAAGGTTGGCTTTAGTCCCGGTTCATGCCACGAAACGGGATAACTTGCCTACATATACCCACCGCCGCGGCAGAGCACTCCATAGTGCTCTATTTTTGTCAAGCCGGCGAGGGGGGGGCATTTGGGTTCTTTAGTTCACCTCCTATGCACATGAGGTGTTCGATGAAATGCCCTAGCCACACTAGTTAAGCTTTCTCCTCTCGAAACTCGACCTCTGAGCTCCATTTTCAACGATATTTGTCTAGATTAGCGGTCCGTCACGCCCCGTCCCTGCCCCATCTTCACCGCCGTTGATCGCCCACGCTGATCTCGTCGCCGGCACCACCGTGGTGAGCCTCTTGTTCTTATCTTCTTTCTGAAAGAAAAACATTCTAACTTCAGATAGATACTTGTCTAATTTTCTTACTTTTATTATTCCCTGTTATTATATAGTGCAATGGTTTTGGTATCCGCCCCCGTCGGCCCTCGTCCTGTCTATGATTCAGATGTGGTATATATTATCTTTCAATAACTATTTGGTTCATTTATTGTTTATGACAATTATGCCGACCAATGTGACATAGATTTTATTGATCTAGGAGGTTGTTGAACCGGAAATTCCAACCGACCCAATTGTCGAGAGGTTAAATTTAGTTGAAGAAGAAAACAATTACTTGAAGGAAAAAATAAGAAAAATTGCGGAGGAGAAGATGATATTGGAGTTACATGTTGCGTATGTCATCAATGATCACAAGATCAAGATGGATGCAATGCGGTTGAAGATTAAAAATATTAGAAAATATGCCATTCATACCGAGGCTTGGTATCATTATGCACTTGGATCAGTTGTTACCTTGGTTGCGGTTATGATCGCATTTGTTTTTGCATTGAAATGTTTTACATAATTTCAATGTATGGTTTAATTAGATGCTCTGGAGAGCTATAAGTTGTTCAATGAGAACTATGTATGTACTTTGGTTTTCATGCTATGGAGAACTATGTATGTACTTTGGTTTCAGACTTCATTTTAAATGCTTTTCAACTTCATGGTCTTACAACTTTGAATGGTGCATTTTGAACACAGAAAAACAAGGGAGTTCAAATAAGTTCAAAAAAATTGAAATCCCTTTGTAATAGATGAGTTTTCGTAATAAACCCTGATACTTCGAAAGAGATTGTTTGTTTTGTACACGAAGTGCATCCAGTTTTTGCCATAAGCCTCTCTACTTTCTTGCACATGCTATGTGGGTGAAATGATGATACCATGCCAACTTGGAACCTTTTCATACTTCATTTCAAATGCTTTTCAATTTCATGGTCTTATAGCTCAAAATAATCAGTAAATGCATGAAAAATAACAAATGAAGTCAGAAAGGGTTGTAAATTGATGTTGTGGCTTTGAATGGTGCATTTTGAACACAGAAAAACAAGGGGGTTCAAATAAGTTCAAAAGAAATTGAAATCCCTTTGTAACAGACGAGTTTCCGTATGAAACTGTGATACTTCGAAGGACATTGTCTGTTTTGTACACGAAGTGCATCCAGTTTTTGCCGTAAGCCTCTCTACTTTCTTGCACATGCTATGTGGGTGAAATGATGATACCATGCCAACTTGGAACCTTTTCAGAGTTCATTTCAAATGCTTTTCAATCTCATAGTCTTATAGCTCAAAATAATCAGTAAATGCATGAAAATTAACAAATGAAGTTAGAAAGGGTTGTAAATTGATCATGTGGCTTTGAATGGTGCATTTTGAACATCAAAAACAAGGAGGTTCAAAATAGTTCAAAAAAATTGAAATCCCTTTGTAACAGACGAGTTTCCGTATGAAACCCTAATACTTCGAAAGAGATTGTCTGTTTTGTACATGAAGTGCATCCAGTTTTTGCCGTAAGCCTCTCTAATTTCTTGCACATGCTATGTGGGTGAAATGATGATACCATGCCAACTTGGAACCTTTTCAAAGTTTATTTCAAATGCTTTTCAATTTCATGGTCAGAAACAAAATGAAGTCAGAAACAAAATAAAATAAAATAAATAAGTAATTTGAAACAAAATAATATAAACTTTAATAAAATAGATAAGTAGAAACAAAAAAAACTTTAATAACATAAATAAAATTTATGAAACTAAAATTATCAAAGTATTTTTTGTTCAAAACATTATAAGCAACTTCCAGTATTATTGAAACTAAAATTATATAAAATTCATGCAACTAAAATTATCAAAGTATTTTTTGTTCAAAATCATTAATAGCAAAAAGAATTTTCATAAAGAACTTTTTTTGTTAGAAACTTTAATAGCAAAAAGAATTATCATAAAATAAAATTAATAAGTAATTATAAAAAAATAAAATAAAATAAATAAGTGTTTTGTTGTAAGTAGAAATAAAACAAAATAAATAAAGCCAAAAAGAAAACTGGGAAAAAATAAAAAAATTGCCACCAACTGGGCCACCACGGCCTGAATAGACTAGAAACTCATCCATGGGCCAGGATTCAGGCCCGCAGTAGGCCCAGAAGGCCCATCAGGCAAAGCAGTAGCAAGTAGGCCCGTAAGCCTGCAGTGGAGAGGAGCTCGAGAGGGGTGCGGCAGTGGGGCTTATAAACCACCGCGCGCCCCTCTCAGCTAGCGAGGTGGGACTAAACTTTCGTCCCGCACCGCGCCAGCACACGAGCTTTGGTCCCGGTTGGTTCCATCAACCGGGACTAAAGGGGGGGCATTGGTACCGGTTCGTGGCACCAACCGGTACCAATGCCCACCCTTTAGTCCCGGTTGGTGCCACCACCCGGGACCAAAGGCCGCCGCTTCCCGCCCTTTGGGCTGCTGAAAAGAGACCTTTGGTCCCGGTTAGTGACACCAACCGGGACTAACGGGGGGCATTAGTCCCGGTTGCTGCCACCAAACGGGACTAAAGGCTTTGCTATACAAGAAACACTTAGCAGTTTCTGCAAAAATCACTCTTCTTTTCCGCCCCGACGTCCCCACGCTGCTCCTCGTCGCCGTCGCCGCCGAGCCCTACCCCGACGTCGTCGCCCGCAACCTCGCCCGACGCCGTCGCCGGTCGCCGCCCTGCCCCGACGCCGTCGCCCGCGCCCTCGCCCGACGCTGTCGCCGCTCGCCGCCCTGCCCCGACGCCATCGCCGTCGCGCCGCTCACCGCCCTGCCCCGACGAGCGCCGCCCCGGCCCTGCCCCGACGCTGTCGACGTTGCCGCTCGCCGCCCTACCCCGACCCCGCGCCCCTGCCCCTCCTCACCTTGGTCCAGCGGCACCCTCCCTTGTTTTTTTGATATATGCGATAATTGTTTTTGTTCATATATATGATGATTTGTTTATAGAATATGATGTTTTTTTCAGATTATATGTATATGATTTTTTTATAGAATATGATGTTTTTGCTTTTTTATAAAAATGTATACATGTTTGTATGTTCTTTGTGTATATGTGTTCATATATGCAGAAGTTAGATTTAGTACATTTTAGGTTAGTTTAATTTTTAGGAAAAATTCAAATATCTAGCTAGGAAAGGAAGAAGAAGAAAAAGAATGAGAGGAGAAAAAGGAAAATAAGAAGAGGAAGAAAGGAGAAGAAGAGGAGAGGAAGAAGAGGAGAAATAAATAAGAAGAGGAAAAAAGAAGAAAAAGAAGAGGAGAAGAAGAAGGGAATACAGGAGAAAGAAGAAAAAAATTAGAAATTTTCTATTTTTTTTCTTCTTTCTCCTCTATTCCTTTCTTCTTTTCTTTTTTTCTTTTTTTTTCTTCGATTGCTTATCTTCTATTCCTTTGTTCTTCTCCTCTTTTTATTTCTTCTTTTGTCTTCTTATTTTTTATCAGGTATGTCGTTGTCGATATACCCCCTCCCGAGAACTTCAACACGGGGGGGGGGTACCGATATACCCCCTCCCCGATAACATTATTTTCCCATGTATATGTATGTCGCGTCGTTGTCGATATAACCCCCTCCCGGGAATCCTGAGCACCCTGGACGGACACGAGGCACACCAGGCTCCCTTTCGTGGAAGGCTGGGTTTCCGGACGCAGGGGCTTACAAAACCCAAGGGAGGAGGAAGAAAGTGGAGCATAGCCAACTGCAGGCGCTGCACGAAAGGGTACAAGTGTTGGAAATATGCCCTAGAGGCAATGATAAATTAGGTAGTATTGTTATATTTCCTTGTTCATGATAATCGTTTATTATCCATGCTATAATTGTATTGAAAGGAAACTCAGATACATGTGTGGATACATAGACAACACCATGTCCCTAGCAAGCCTCTATTGACTAGCTCGTTGATCAATAGATGGTTACGGTTTCCTAACCATGGACATTGGATGTCATTGATAACGGGATCACATCATTAGTAGAATGATGTGATGGACAAGATCCAATCCTAAGCCTAGCACAAAGATCGTAGTTCGTATGCTAAAGCTTTTCTAATGTCAAGTATAATTTCCTTAGACCATGAGATTGTGCAACTCCCGGATACCGTAGGAATGCTTTGGGTGTACCAAACGTCACAACGTAACTAGGTGGCTATAAAGGTGCACTACAGGTATCTCCGAAAGTGTCTGTTGGGTTGGCACGAATCGAGACTGGGATTTGTCACTCCGTGTAAACGGAGAGGTATCTCTGGGCCCACTCGGTAGGACATCATCATAATGTGCACAATGTGACCAAGGGGTTGATCATGGGATGATGTGTTACGGAACGAGTAAAGAGACTTGCCGGTAACGAGATTGAACAAGGTATCGGTATACCGACGATCGAATCTCGGGCAAGTACAATACCGTAGACAAAGGGAATTGTATACAAGATCAATTGAGTCCTTGACATCGTGGTTCATCCGATGAGATCATCGTGGAACATGTGGGATCCAACATGGGTATCCAGATCCCGCTGTTGGTTATTGACCGGAGAACGTCTCGGTCATGTCTACATGTCTCCCGAACCCGTAGGGTCTACACACTTAAGGTTCGATGACGCTAGGGTTATAAAGGAAGTTTGTATGTGGTTACCGAATGTTGTTCGGAGTCCCGGATGAGATCCTGGACGTCACGAGGAGTTTCGGAATGGTCCGGAGGTAAAGATTTATATATGGAAAGTTGAAGTTCGGGTTCCGGAAAAAGTTCGGGTTTTTTCAGTATTGTACCGGGAAGCTTCCAGAAGGTTCCGGAGGATTCCGGAGGGGTCCGGGGGTCCGGAAATTTTTCCATCACGTCCAATACAGTAGCATGGGCTGTAGGGGGGCTCCCTAGCCTTAATGCGCATGGGAAGGGGAAAACCCTAAGGGGGAGGGCCTCCACTTGACTTGGGAGGCACTCCTCCCCCCCTTGGCCGCCGCCCCCTCCTCAGATTGGATCTGAGGGGGTCGGGCCCCCCTCTCCCTTGCCCATATATATATGTGGGGGGGTGGGAGGGCAGCTGCACCACAAGTTCTGGCGCAGCCCTCCCCCTCTCCCAAGTACTCCTCCTCTCCCGCGGTGCTTGGCGAAGCCCTGCTAGACTACCACGCTCCTCCATCACCACCACGCCGTTGTGCTGCAGCTGGATGGAGTCTTCCTAAACCTCTCCCTCTCACCTTGCTGGATCAAGGCATGGGAGACGTCACCGGGCTGTACGTGTGTTGAACGCGGAGGTGCCGTCCGTTCGGCACTAGGATCTCCGGTGATTTGGATCACGACGAGTACGACTCCTTCAACCCCGTTCTCTTGAACGCTTCCACTTAGCGATCTACAAGGGTATGTAGATGCACTCTCCTTCCCCTCGTTGCTGGTTTCTCCATAGATAGATCTTGGTGACACGTAGGAAAATTTTGAATTTCTGCTATGTTCCCCAACAGTGGCATCATGAGCTAGGTCTATTGCGTAGATTCTTTGCACGAGTAGAACACAAAGTAGTTGTGGGCATTGATTTTGTTCAATATGCTTACCGTTACTAGTCCAATCTTGTTTCGACGGTATTGTGGGATGAAGCGGCCCGGACTGACCTTACACGTACACTTACGTGAGACAGGTTCCACCGACTGACATGCACTTGGTGCATAAGGTGGCTAGCGGGTGCCAGTCTCTCCCACTTTAGTCGGAACGGATTCGATGAAAAGGGTCCTTATGAAGGGTAAATAGCAATTGGCATATCACGTTGTGGTTTTGCGTAGGTAAGAAACGTTCTTGCTAGAAACCCATAGCAGCCACGTAAAACATGCAAACAACAATTAGAGGACGTCTAACTTGTTTTTGCAGGGTATGCTATGTGATGTGATATGGCCAAGAAGAATGTGATGAATGATATGTGATGTATGAGATTGATCATGTTCTTGTAGTAGGAATCACGACTTGCATGTCGATGAGTATGACAACCGGCAGGAGCCATAGGAGTTGTCTTAATTTATTGTATGGCCTGCGTGTCATTGAACAATGCCATGTAATTACTTTACTTTATTGCTAACCGGTAGCCATAGTAGTAGAAGTAATAAGTTGGCGAGACAACTTCATGGAGACACGATGATGGAGATCATGGTGTCATGCCGGTGACAATGATGATCATGGAGCCCCGAAGATGGAGATCAAAGGGACCAAAATAATATTGGCCATATCATGTCACCTTTTTGATTGCATGTGATGTTTATCATGTTTATGCATCTTATTTGCTTAGAACGACGGTAGTAAATAAGATGATCCCTCATTAAAATTTCAAGAAAGTGTTCCCCCTAGCTGTGCACCGTTGCGAAAGTTCGTCGTTTCGAAGCACCACGTGATGATCGGGTGTGATAGATTCTTACGTTCACATACAACGGGTGGAAGCCAGATTTACACACGCGAAACACTTAGGTTAACTTGACGAGCCTAGCATGTACAGACATGGCCTCGGAACACAAGAGACCGAAAGGTCGAGCATGAGTCGTATGGTAGATACGATCAACATGAAGATGTTCACCGATGATGAGTAGTCTGTCTCACTTGATGATCGGACACGGCCTAGTTGACTCGGATCATGTAATCACTTAGATGACTAGAGGGATGTCTATCTGAGTGGGAGTTCATGAGATGAACTTAATTATCCTGAACATAGTCAAAAGATCTTTGCAAATTATGTCGTAAGCTCGTGCTTTAGTTCCATTGTTTAGATATGTTCCTAGAGAAAATATAGTTGAAAGTTGACAGTAGCGATTATGCGGACAGTAGAAAGCTTATGTCCTTAATGCACCACTCAGTGTGCTGAACCCCAAACGTCGTTTGTGGATGTTGCAAACATCAGACATGCACGTTTTGATAACTACGTGATAGTTCAGTTAAACGGTTTAGAGTTGAGGCACCAAAGACGTTTTCGAAACGTCGCGGAACATATGAGATGTTTCGAGGGCTGAAATTGGGATTTCAGGCTCGTGCCCACGTCAAGAGGTATGAGACCTCCGACGATTTTCTTAGCCTGCAAACTAAGGGAGGAAAGCTCAATCGTTGAGCTTGTGCTCAGATTGTCTGAGTGCAACAATCACTTGAATCGAGTGGGAGTTATCTTCCAGATGAGATAGTGATGTTTCTCCAAAGTCATTGTCACCAAGCTACTAGAGCTTCGTGATGAACTATAACATACCAGGGATAGATATGATGATCCTTGAAGTATTCGCGATGTTTGACACCGCGAAAGTAGAAATCAAGAAGGATCATCAATTGTTGATGATTGGTGAAACCACTAGTTTCAAGAAGGGCAAGGGCAAGAAGGGATACTTCATGAAACGGCAAATCAGCTACTGCTCTAGTGAAGAAACCCAAGGTTGAACCCAAACCCGAGACTAAGTGCTTCTGTAATAAGGGGAACAGCCACTGGAGCAAAATCACCCTAGATACTTGGTAGATGAGAAGGCTGGCAAGGTCGATAGAAGTATATTGGATATACATTATGTTAATGTGTACTTTACTAGTACTCCTAGTAGCACCAGGGTATTAAGATACCGGTTCGGTTGCTAAGTGTTAGTAACTCGAAATAAAAGAGCTACGGAATAAACGGATACTAGCTAAAGGTGAGCTGACGATATGTGTTGGAAGTATTTCCAAGTTTGACGTGATCAAACATCGCACGCTCCCTCTACCATCAAGATTAGTATTAAACCTGAATAATTATCATTTGGTGTTTGCGTTGAGCATAGACATGATTGGATTATGTCTATCGCAATACGGTTATTCATTTAAGGAGAATAATGGTTACTTTATTTATTTGAATAATACCTTCAATGGTCTTGCACCTAAAGGAATGGTTTATTGAATCTCGATCGTAGTGATACACATTTTCATGCCAAAAGATATAAGATAGTAATGATAGTACCACTTACTTGTGGCACTGCCATGTAAGTCACATTGGTATAAAACGCATGAAGAAGCTCCATGTAGATGGATCTTTGGACTCACTCATTTTTGAAAAGTTTGAGACATGCGAACCATGTCTATTGGTGTATGCGCATGAAGAAACTCCATGCAGATGGATCGTTTGGACTCACTTGATTTTGAATCACTTGAGATATGCAAATCATACCACATGGGCAAGATGACTAAAAAGCCTCGTTTTCAGTAAGATGGAACAAGATAGCAACTTGTTGGAAGTAACACATTTTGGTGTGTGCAGTCCAATGAATGCTGAGGCATGCAGTGAATATCGTTATGTTCTTACTTCACAGATGATTTGAGTATATTTACTTGATGAAACACAAGTCTGAATTATTGAATGGTTCAAGTAATTTCAGAGTGAAGTTGAAGATCATTGTGACAATAGGATGAAATGTCTATGATATGATCATAGAAATGAGTATCTGAGTTACGAGCTTTGGCACGCAATTAAGACATTGTGGAAATTGTCTCAAAATTAATACCGCCTGGAACACCATAGGGTGATGGTGTGTCCGAACATCATAGTTTCACCCTATTGGATATGGTGCGTACCATGATGTCTCTTATCGAATTACCACTATCGTTCATGGGTTAGGCATTAGAGACAACCGCACTCACTTTAATAGGGCACCACGTAATTCCGTTGAGACGACACCGTTTGAACTATGGTTTGGAGAAACCTAAGTTGTCGTTTCTTAAAAGTTTGGGGCAGCGACGCTTATGTGAAAAAGTTTCAGGTTGATAAGCTCGAACCCAAAGCGGATAAAATGCATCTTTATAGGACACCCAAAACAGTTGGGTATACCTCCTAATTCAGATCCGAAAGCAATAGGGATTGTTTCTTGAATCGGGTCCTTCCTCGAGGAAAAGTTTGTCTCGAAAGAATTGAGTGGGAGGATGGTGGAGACTTGATGAGGTTATTGAACCATCACTTCAACCAGTGTGTAGCAGGGCACAGGAAGTTGTTCTTGTGGCACCTACACCAATTGAAGTAGAAGCTTATGATAGTGATCATGAAGTTTTGGATCAAGTCACTACCGTACCTCGTAGGGTGACAAGGATGTGTACTACTTCAGAGTGGTACAGTAATCCTGTCTTGAAGGTCATGTTGCTAGACAACAATGAACCTACGAGCTATGGAGAAGTGATGGTGGGCCCAAATTCCGACAAATGGCAGGAAGCCATGAAATCCGAGATAGGATCCATGTATCAGAACAAAGCATGGACTTTGGTGGACTTGCCCGATGATCAGCAAGTCATTGAGATAAATGGATCTTTAAGAAGAAGACAGACGTGGACGGTAATGTCACCGTCTATGAAGCTCGACTTGTGGCGAAGAGTTTTTCACAAGTTCAAGGAGTTGACTACAATGAGATTTTCTCATCCGTAGCGATGCTTAAGTCTGTCGGAATCAAGTTAGCATTAGCTGGATGTCGAAACGAGTTTCCTTACCAGTTTTCATAAGGAAAGGTTGTATGTGATACAATCAGAAAGTTTTGTCGATCCTAAGGATGCTAAAAGGTGTGTTGGCTCCAGCGATCCTTCTAAGGACTGGAGTAAGCATCCCGGAGTTGGAATGTACGCTGATGAGATGATCAAAGATTTTGGGTTTATACAAAAGTTTATGAGAAACTTGTATTTCCAAAGAAGTGAGTGGGAGCACTATAGAATTTCTGATGAGTATATGTTGTTGACATATTGTTGATCAGAAATGATGTAGAATTTCTGGAAAGCATATAGGGTTATTTGAAAAGTGTTTTTCAAGGGAAAACCTGGATTAAGCTACTTGAACATTGAGCATCAAGATCTATGAGGATAGATCAAAAATGCTTAATAATACTTACAAATGAGCACATACCTTGACGTGATCTTGAAGGTGTTCAAGATGGATCAGTCAAAGAAGGAGTTTTTGCCTGAGTTGTAAGGTACGAAGTTAAGACTTGAAGCTCGACCACGGCAGAAAAGAGAGAAAGGACGAAGGTCCTCCCCTATGCTTTAGATGTAGGCTCTACAGTATGCAATGCTAAGTACCACACCTAATGTGTGCCTTGCCACATGTCTGGCAAGAGGGTACAAAGGTGATCAAGGAGTGGATCACCAGATAGCGGTCAAAATTATCCTTAGAGGAATAAGGATTTGTTTCTCGATTATGGAGGTGATAAAGAGTTCGGCGTAAAGGGTTACGTCGATGCAAGCTTTAACACCTATCCGAGTGACTCTGAGTAGCAAACCGGATACGTATAGTGGAGCAACCATTTGGAATAGCTCCAAGTGGGCGTAGAAGCAGCATTTACAATATGACATAGAGAATTGCGAAGAACATACGGATCTGAATGTTACAGACCCGTTGAATAAAATCTCTCTCACGAGCAAAACATGATCAAACCCCAGAACTCATTGACTCTTAATCACATGTTGATGTGAACTAGTTTAATGACACTAGTAAACTCTTTGGATGTTGGTCACATGGCGATGTGACCTATGAGTGTTAATCACATGGCGATGTGAACTAGATTATTGACTCTAGTGCAAGTGGGAGACAGTTGGAAATATGCCCTAGAGGCAATGATAAATTAGTTATTATTATTATATTTCCTTGTTCATGATAATCGTTTATTATCCATGCTATAATTGTATTGAAAGGAAACTCAGATACATGTGTGGATACATAGACAACACCATGTCCCTAGCAAGCCTCTATTGACTAGCTCGTTGATCAATAGATGGTTACGGTTTCCTAACCATGGACATTGGATATCATTGATAACGGGATCACATCATTAGTAGAATGATGTGATGGACAAGACCCAATCCTAAGCCTAGCACAAAGATCGTAGTTCGTATGCTAAAGCTTTTCTAATGTCAAGTATCATTTCCTTAGACCATGAGATTGTGCAACTCCTGGATACCGTAGGAATGCTTTGGGTGTACCAAACATCACAATGTAACTGGGTGGCTATAAAGGTGCACTATAGGTATCTCCGAAAGTGTCTGTTGGGTTGGCACGAATCGAGACTGGGATTTGTCATTCCGTGTAAATGGAGAGGTATCTCTGGGCCCACTCGGTAGGACATCATCATAATGTGCACAATGTGACCAAGGGGTTGATCACGGGATGATGTTTACGGAACGAGTAAAGAGACTTGCCGGTAACGAGGTTGAACAAGGTATCGGTATACCGACGATCGAATCTCGGGCAAGTACAATACCGTTAGACAAAGGGAATTGCATACAGGATCGATTGAGTCCTTGACATCGTGGTTCATCCGATGAGATCATCGTGGAACATGTGGGAGCCAACATGGGTATCCAGATCCCGTTGTTGGTTATTGACCGGAGAACGTCTCGGTCATGTCTACATGTCTCCCGAACCCGTAGGGTCTACACACTTAAGGTTCGATGACGCTAGGGTTATAAAGGAAGTTTGTATGTGGTTACCGAATGTTGTTCGGAGTCCCGGATGAGATCCTGGACGTCACGAGGAGTTCCAGAATGGTCCGGAGGTATAGATTTATATATGGAAAGTTGAAGTTCGGGTTCCGGAAAAAGTTCGGGTTTTTTCGGTATTGTACAGGGAAGCTTCCAGAAGGTTCCGGAGGATTCCGGGGGTCTGGAAATTATTCCACCACGTCCAATACAGTAGCATGGGCTGTAGGGGGGCGACCTAGCCTTAATGGTCCAGGGGCACCAGCCCCCCCAAGGCCCATGCGCATGGGAAGGGGAAAACCCTAAGGGGGAGGGCCTCCACTTGACTTGGGAGGCACTCCTCCCCCCTTTGGCCGCCGCCCCCTCCTCAGATTGGATCTGAGGGGGCCGGCCCCCCCTCTCCCTTGCCCCGATATATATGTGGGGGGTGGGAGGGCAGCCACACCACAAGTTTTGGCACAGCCCTCCCCCTCTCCCAAGTACTCCTCCTCTCCCGCGGTGCTTGGCGAAGCCCTGCTGGACTACCACGCTCCTCCATCACCACCACGCCGTTGTGCTGCTGCTGGATGGAGTCTTCCTCAACCTCTCCCTCTCACCTTGCTGGATCAAGGCATGGGAGACGTCACCGGGCTGTACGTGTGTTGAACGCGGAGGTGCCGTCCGTTCGGCACTAGGATCTCCGGTGATTTGGATCACGACGAGTACGACTCCTTCAACCCCGTTCTCTTGAATGCTTCCGCTTAGCGATCTACAAGGGTATGTAGATGCACTCTCCTTCCCCTCGTTGCTGGTTTCTCCATAGATAGATCTTGGTGACACGTAGGAAAAATTTGAATTTCTGCTACGTTCCCCAACAACAAGGGCTAGAGGAACGAGAAGCAGATCGCAGCAAACGACCTGCCGAAGCTTCCCCTGAAGCTGCCCCGCCATCTCAGCGGAGAAGCAGCGTGGCTTCCACCGAGAAGACTCAACAGCTGGAGCCTCTCTTCACGGCTACCCCGTGGATGCTATCACAGAGTCTCAACATTGCCACCTTATGACGCGATGGATGACATTGAAAGTCAAGGCGGCTGTTGGCTCTGTTATACCTAATGAACCTGGCTCAACCTACCACGGCCAGCCGATTCCAGAAGGAGATGCTAGGGTGATGGTGGATCAAATAACGGGCAGATTTGAGGATCTTGAGCTTGACCACCCTACGGGTGAAGGGGAGATTCGGCTGGTTTCTTCTCTGAAGACTCCATGCCTATGGCGAAAGGAGCTCATCAACCTTTCGAACTGGACGCCTCCGCCTCCTCCTCCTCATCCGGCGAGTTAGGGCACTCCGCCTCCTCCTCCGCCTCCTCCGGCGAGTGATCAGGGCACTCAGCCTCCTGTTGGGGAACGTAGTAATTTCAAAAAAAAATCCTACGTACACGCAAGATCATGGTGATGGCATAGCAACGAGAGGGGAGAGTGTTGTCCATGTACCCTCGTAGACCGTAAGCGGAAGCATTAGCACAACGCGGTTGATGTAGTCGTATGTCTTCACGATCTGACCGATCCAAGCACCGAACGTACTGCACCTCCGAGTTCAGCACACGTTCAGCTCGATGACGATCCCCGAACTCCGATCCAGCAAAGCTTCGGGGATGAGTTCCGTCAGCACGACGGCGTGGTGATGATGATGATGTGCTACCGGCGCAGGGCTTCGCCTAAACTCCGCGACGATATGACCGAGGTGGAATATGGTGGAGGGGGGCACCGCACACGGCTAAGGAACGATCCGTAGATTAACTTGTGTGTTATGGGGTGCCCCCCTGCCCCCGTATATAAAGGAGGGAGGGGGAGGTGCGGCCGGCCCCATTGGGGTGCGCTTGGAGGAGTCCTACTCCCACCGGGAGTAGGACTCCCCCCTCTTGCCTTGGTGGAGAAGGAAAGGGGGGAGGGGAAAGAGGAAAGGGGGGCACTACCCCCCCCCCTTCCTTGTCCTATTCGGACTACGGGGGAGGGGGCGCACGGCCTGCCCTGGCCGGCCCTCCTCTTCTCCCTCATGGCCCACTAAGGCCCATTAACCCCCGGGAGGGTTCCGGTAACCCCCCGGTGTTCCGGTAAAATCCCGATTTCACCCGGAACCTTTCCGATGTCCAAACATAGGCTTCCAATATATCAATCTTTATGTCTCGACCATTTCGAGACTCCTCGTCATGTCCGTGATCACATCCGGGACTCCGAACAAACTTCGGTACATCAAAACTTATAAACTCATAATTAAACTGTCATCGTAACGTTAAGCGTGCGGACCCTACGGGTTTGAGAACTATGTAGACATGACCTAGAACCATTCTCAGTCAATAACCAATAGCGGGACCTGGATGCCCATATTGGTTCCTACATATTCTAAGAAGATCTTTATCGGTCAAACCGCATAACAACACACTTTGTTCCCTTTGTCATCGGTATGTTACTTGCCCGAGATTCGATCATCGGTATCCAATACCTAGTTCAATCTCGTTACTGGCAAGTCTCTTTACTCGTTACGTAATGCATCATTCCGTAACTAACTAATTAGCTACATTGCTTGCAAGGCTTATAGTGATGTGCATTACCGAGAGGGCCCAGAGATACCTCTCCGACAATCGAAGTGACAAAACCTAATCTCGAAATACGCCAACCCAACATGTACCTTTGGAGACACCTGTAGTACTCCTTTATAATCACCCAGTTACGTTGTGACGTTTGGTAGCACCCAAAGTGTTCCTCCGGTAAATGGGAGTTGCATAATCTCATAGTTACAGGAACATGTATAAGTCATGAAGAAAGCAACAGCAACATACTAAACGATCAAGTGCTAAGCTAACAGAATGGGTCAAGTCAATCACATCATTCTCCTAATGATGTGATCCCGTTAATCAAATGACAACTCTTTTGTCCATGGTTAGGAAACATAACCATCTTTGATAAACGAGCTAGTCAAGTAGAGGCATACTAGTGACACTATGTTTGTCTATGTATTCACACATGTATTATGTTTCCGGTTAATACAATTCTAGCATGAATAATAAACATTTATCATGATATAAGGAAATAAATAATAACTTTATTATTGCCTCTAGGGCATATTTCCTTCAGTCTCCCACTTGCACTAGAGTCAATAATCTAGTTCACATCATCATGTGATTTAATACCAATATTCACATCTGTATGTGATTAATACCCATAGTTCACATCGTCATGTGATCAACACCCAAAGGGTTTACTAGAGTCAATATTCTAGTTCATATTGCTTATGTGATTAACACCCAAAGAGTACAAAGGTATGATCATGTTTTGCTCGTGAGACAAACTTAGTCAACGGTTCTTTCACATTCAGAGCCGCATGTATTTTGCAAATATTCTATGTCTACAGTGCTCTGCACGGAGCTACTCTAGCTAATTGCTCCCACTTTCAGTATGTATCCAGATTAAGACTTAGAGTCATCTGGATTGGTGTGAAAGCTTGCACCGATGTAACTCTTTACGACGGGCTCTTTTATCACCTCCATAATCGAGAAATATTTCCTTAGTCCTCACTAAGGATATTCTTGACCAATGTCCAGTGATCTACTCCTAGATCACTATTGTACTCCCTTGCCAAATAAAGAGCAAGGTATACAATAGGTCTGGTACATAGCATAGCATACTTTATAGAACCTATGACTGAGGCATAGGGAATGACTTTTCATTCTCTTTCTATTTTCTGCCATGGTTGGGTCTTGAGTCTTACTCAACTTCACACCTTTGCATCACAGGCAAGAACTCCTTCTTTGACTATTCTATTTTGAACTATTTCAAAAATTTATCAAGGTATGTACTCATTGAAAAATCTTATCAAGCGTCTTGATCTATCTATATAGATCTTGATGCTCAATATGTAAGTAGCTTTGTCGAGGTTTTTCTTTGGAAAAAAAACTCCTTTCAAACACTCCTTTATGCTTTGCAGAATAATTCTACATTATTTCCGATCAACAATATGTCATTCACATATACTTATCAGAAATGTTGTAGTGCTCCCACTCACTTTCTTGTAAATACAGGCTTCACCGCAAGTCTGTATAAAACTATATGCTTTGATCAACTTATCAAAGCGTATATTCCAACTCTGAGATGCTTGCACCAGTCCATAGATGGATCGCTGGAGCTTGCACACTTTGTTAGCACTTTTATGATTAACAAAACCTTCTGGTTGCATCATATACAACTCTTCTTTAAAAAATCCATTAAGGAATGCAGTTTTGACATCCATTTGCCAGATTTCATAAAATGTGGCAATTGCTAACATGATTCAGACAGACTTAAGCATCGATACGAGTGAGAAAATCTCATCGTATTCAACACCTTGAACTTGTTGAAAAACCTTTCGCAACAAGTCGAGCTTAGTAGATAATAACGCTACTATTAGTGTCCATCTTCCTCTTAAAGATCCAT
The DNA here is from genome assembly GCF_018294505.1 of Triticum aestivum. Lineage (NCBI taxonomy): Eukaryota > Viridiplantae > Streptophyta > Magnoliopsida > Poales > Poaceae > Triticum > Triticum aestivum. Next base: position 841,720,598 of record NC_057801.1, on the reverse strand, counting down.
TTATTTATCATGGCTTGCTGATCATCGAGCAAGTCAATCAAAGTCCATACTTTGTTCTCATACATGGATCATATCTCAGATTTTATGGCCTCAAGCCATTTCGCGGAATCTGGGCTCATCATCGCTTCCTCATAGTTCATAGGTTTATCATGCTCTAGTAACATGACTTCCAGAACATGATTACCGTACCACTCTGGTGCGGATCTTACTCTGGAAGACCTACGAGGTTTGGTAGCAACTTGATCTGAAGTTTCATGATCATCATCATTAACTTCCTCACTAATTGGTGTAGGAATCACTTGAACTGATTTCTGTGATGAACTACTTTCCAACAAGGGAGTAGGTATAGTTACCTCAGCAAGTTCTACTTTCCTCCCACTCACTTCTTTCGAGAGAAACTCCTTCTCTAGAAAGGATCCATTTTTAGCAACGAATAACTTGCCTTCGGATCTGTGATCGAAGGTGTAACCAATAGTTTCCTTTGGGTATTCTATGAAGACGCACCTCTCCGATTTGGGTTCGAGCTTATTAGGTTGAAAACCTTTTTCATATAAGCATCACAACTCCAAACTTTAAGAAACGACAACTTAGGTTTACTGCTAAACCATAATTCATACGGTGTCATCTCAACGGATTTAGATGGTGCCCTATTAAACGTGAAAGCAGCTATCTCTAATGCATAACCCCAAAATGATAGTGGTAAACCGATGAGAGACATCATAGATCGCACCATATCTAGTAAAGTATGATTACGACGTTCGGACACACCATTATATTGTGGTGTTCCAGGTGGCGTGAGTTTCGAAACTATTTCACATTGTTTCAAATGAAGACCAAACTCGTAACTCAAATATTCGTCTCCACGATCAGATTGTAGAACCTTTATTTTCTTGTTACGATGATTTTCCACTTCTCTCTGAAATTCTTTGAACCTTTCAACTATTTCAGACTTATGTTTCATCAAGTAGATATACTCATATCTGCTCAAATCATCTTGTGAAGGTCAGAAAATAACGATACTGGCCACGAGCATCAACACTCATTAGATCGCATACATCGGTATGTATTATTTCCAATAAGTTAGTAGCTTGTTCCATTGTTCCGGAGAACGGAGTTTTAGTCATCTTGCCCAAAAGGCACGGTTCGCAAGAATCAAATGATTCATAACCAAGTGATTCCGATAATCCATCTTTATGGAATTTCTTCATGCGCTTTACACCGATATGACACAAACGGCAGTGCCACAAATAAGTTGCACTATCATTATTAACTTTTCATATTTTTGGCATCAATATTATGAATTGTATCACTATGATCGAGATCCAACAAACTATGTTCATTGGGTGTATGACCATCGAAGGTCCTATTCATGTAAACAGAATAACAATTTATTCTCTAACTTTAAATGAATAACTGTATCGCAATAAACATGATCAAATCATATTCATGCTCAACGCAAACGCCAAATAACATTTATTTAGGTTTAACACTAATCCCGAAAGTATAGGGAGTGTGCGATGATGATCATATCAATCTTGGAACTACTTCCAACACTCATCATCACTTCACCCTCAACTAGTCTCTGTTTATTCTGTAACTCCTGTTTCGAGTTACTAATATTAGCAACCGAACAAGTATCAAATACTCAGGGGCTACTATAAACACTAGTAAGGCATACATCAATAACCTGTATATCAAATATACCCTTGTTCACTTTGCCATCCTTCTTATCCACCAAATATTCAGGGCATTTCCGCTTCCAGTGACCATTTCCTTTGCAGTGTAAGCACTCAGTTTCAGGCTTTGGTCCAGCTTTGGTCTTCTTCACGGGAGTGACAACTTGTTTGCCATTCGACTTGAAGTTTCCCTTTCTTTCCCTTTGCCCTTTTCTTGAAACTAGTGGTCTTGTCAATCATCAACACTTGATGCTCTTTCTTGACTTCTACCTTCGTTAATGCAACATCACGAAGAGCTCGGGAATCGTTTTCGTCATCCCTTGCATACTACAGTTCATCTCGAAGTTCTAGTAACTTAGTGATGGTGACTAGAGAATTCTATCAATCACTATCTTATCTGGAAGATTAACTCCCACTTGATTCAAGCGATTGAAGTATCCAGACAATCTAAGCACATGCTCACTAGTTGAGCGATTCTCCTCCATCTTTTAGCTATAGAACTTGTTGGAGACTTCATATCTCTCAACTCGGGTATTTTCTTGAAATATTAACTTCAATTCCTGGAACATCTCATATGGTCCATGATGTTCAAAACATCTTTGAAGTCCCGATTCTAAGCCATAAAGCATGGTGCACAAAACTATCAAGTAGTCATCATATTGAGCCAGCCAAACGTTCATAACGTCTGCATTTGCTCCTGCAATAGGTCTGTCACCTAGCAGTGCATTAAGGACATAATTCTTCTGTGCAGCAATGAGGATAAACCTCAGATCACGGATCCAATCCGCATCATTGCTACTAACATTTTTCAACACAATTTTCTCTAGGAACATATCAAAATAAACATATGAAAGCAAGAACGCAAGCTATTGATCTTACAACATAATTTGCAAAATACTACCAGGACTAAGTTCGTGATAAATTTAAGTTCAATTAATCATATTACTTAAGAACTCCCACTTAGACAGACATCTCTCTAGTCATCTAAGTGATCACGTGATCCAAATCAACTAAACCATGTCCGATCATCACGTGAGATGGAGTAGTTTTCAATGGTGAACATCACTATGTTGATCATATCTACTATATGATTCACGCTCGACCTTGCGGTCTCCGTGTTCCGAGGCCATATCTGTATATGCTAGACTCGTCAAGTTTAACCCGAGTATTCCGCGTGTGCAACTGTTTTGCACCCGTTGTATTTGAACGTAGAGCCTATCACACCCGATCATCACGTGGTGTCTCAGCACGAAGAACTTTCGCAATGGTGCATACTCAGGGAGAACACTTCTTGATAATTAGTGAGAGATCATCTTAAAATGCTACTGTCAATCAAAGCAAGATAAGATGCATAAAGGATAAACATCACATGCAATCAATATAAGTGATATGATATGGCCATCATCATCTTGTGCTTGTGATCTCCATCTTCGAAGCACCGTCGTGATCACCATCGTCACCGGCGCGACACCTTGATCTCCATCGTAGTATCGTTGTCGTTACGCCATCTATTGCTTCTACGACTATCGCTACCGCTTAGTGATAAAGTAAAGCAATTACAGGGCGTTTGCATTTCATACAATAAAGCGACAACCATATGGCTCCTGCCAGTTGCCGATAACTTCGGTTACAAAACATGATCATCTCATACAATAAAATATAGCATCACGTCTTGACCATATCACATCACAACATGCCCTGCAAAAACAAGTTAGACGTCCTCTACTTTGTTGTTGCAAATTTTACGTGGCTGCTACGGGCTTAGCAAGAACCGTTCTTACCTACGCATCAAAACCACAATGATAGTTCGTCAAGTTAGTGCTGTTTTAACCTTCGCAAGGACCGGGCGTAGCCACACTCGATTCAGCTAAAGTGAGAGAGACAGATACCCGCCAGCCACCTTTAAGCAAAAGTGCTCATAACGGTGAAACCAGTCTCGCGTAAGCGTACGCGTAATGTCGGTCCGGGCCGCTTCATCTCACAATACCGCCGAACCAAAGTATGACATGCTGGTAAGCAGTATGACTTGTATCGCCCACAACTCACTTGTGTTCTACTCGTGCATATAACATCAACGCATAAAAAACCTAGGCTCGGATGCCACTGTTGGGGAACGTAGTAATTTCAAAAAAATTCCTACGTACACGCAAGATCATGGTGATGGCATAGCAACGAGAGGGGAGAGTGTTGTCCATGTACCCTCGTAGACCGTAAGCGGAAGCGTTAGCACAACGCGGTTGATGTAGTCGTACGTCTTCACGATCCGACCGATCCAAGCACCGAACGTACGGCAGCTCCGAGTTCAGCACACGTTCAGCTCGATGACGATCCCCGGGCTCCGATCCAGCAAAGCTTCGGGGATGAGTTCCGTCAGCACGATGGCGTGGTGACGATGATGATGTTCTACCGGCGCAGGGCTTCGCCTAAACTCCGCGATGATATGACCAAGGTGGAATATGGTGGAGGGGGGGCACCGCACACGGCTAAGGAACGATCCGTAGATCAACTTGTGTGTTATGGGGTGCCCCCCTGCCCCCGTATATAAAGGAGGGAGGGGGAGGTGCGGCCGGCCCCCTTGGGGTGCGCCTGGAGGAGTCCTACTCCCACCGGGAGTAGGACTCCCCCCTCTTGCCTTGGTGGAGAAGGAAAGGGGGAGGGGAAAGAGGAAAGGGGGGCGCCGCCCCCCCCCCTTCCTTGTCCTATTCGGACTAGGGGGGAGGGGGCGCGCAGCCTGCCCTGGCCGGCCCTCCTCTTCTCCCTCATGGCCCACTAAGGCCCATTAACCCCCGGGAGGGTTCCGGTAACCCCCCGGTGTTCCGGTAAAATCCCGATTTCACCCGGAACCTTTCCGATGTCCAAACATAGGCTTCCAATATATCAATCTTTATGTCTCGACCATTTCGAGACTCCTCGTCATGTCCGTGATCACATCCGGGACTCCGAACAAACTTCGGTACATCAAAACTTATAAACTCATAATAAAACTGTCATTGTAACGTTAAGCGTGCGGACCCTACGGGTTCGAGAACTATGTAGACATGACCTAGAACCATTCTCGGTCAATAACCAATAGCGGGACCTGGATGCCCATATTGGTTCCTACATATTCTACGAAGATCTTTATCGGTCAAACCACATAACAACATACTTTGTTCCCTTTGTCATCGGTATGTTACTTGCCCGAGATTCGATCGTCGGTATCCAATACCTAGTTCAATCTCATTACTGGCAAGTCTCTTTACTCGTTACGTAATGCATCATTCCGTAACTAACTCATTAGCTACATTGCTTGCAAGGCTTATAGTGATGTGCATTACCGAGAGGGCCCAGAGATACCTCTCCGACAATCGGAGTGACAAAACCTAATCTCGAAATACGCCAACCCAACATGTACCTTTGGAGACACCTGTAGTACTCCTTTATAATCACCCAGTTACGTTGTGACGTTTGGTAGCACCCAAAGAGTTCCTCCGGTAAATGGGAGTTGCATAATCTCATAGTTACAGGAACATGTATAAGTCATGAAGAAAGCAACAGCAACATACTATACGATCAAGTGCTAAGCTAACAGAATGGGTCAAGTCAATCACATCATTCTCCTAATGATGTGATCCCGTTAATCAAATGACAACTCTTTTGTCCATGGTTAGGAAACATAACCATCTTTGATAAACGAGCTAGTCAAGTAGAGGCATACTAGTGACACTATGTTTGTCTATGTATTCACACATGTATTATGTTTCCGGTTAATACAATTCTAGCATGAATAATAAACATTTATCATGATATAAGGAAATAAATAATAACTTTATTATTGCCTCTAGGGCATATTTCCTTCACCCTTCTCCAGCGCGTGGCGGCACTCTGCCTCCTTCTCCGCCTGCGCTGGCGCGCCCGAGCAGCCAACTGCCTCCTCCTTCTCCTCCTCTCCAGCAAGGGCAGAAGAGACCCGCCGTCACCCCGGCTGCTCCGGCGCGTCGTAGTCTTTCTCCTCTGCCTCATAAGCAAGCACGAAAGAAGATAGCCGCAGCTGCTCCGTCTGCTCCGGCGTCTAGCAGTACAACCAGAGGCGGGAGGTAATACAGATACGGTCCATCTCTCAAGCCTCTAGAGAAGTTACCATACGATAGGACCGAGGAGGAAAACGTGAAGATCATGCAGACCAAAGTGAAGGACTTCTTTGAAGGGTTGAAAGCAAAGAGACATCCACCTCCGGAGGAGAAGGTAGATCTGGTGAAAGCAAAGCGCACTATCGATGCTCTGAGGAAACCACCAAAGTGTCCGCCGAAAACCAACTATGAGCGCATTACTGAAAAGACATATCTCGAAGCTAACCGGTCGGGAACTACTGTCAGTGATCAAAGGTTAAAAGAATGAGCAGCTGGGAAAAAATTGCCCAGCTCGGCGAAGAAGCAAAGCAATCGTGCCCCCCACTCAATTTGTCTAGCGACATCGTCGCTAATGCTCTGGGGACGGTGCCCGGTTATAACAATCTTGGAGATTACCTGCCTGATGATGTACATTTTGATTTCTTGGAGGTGGACGAACACAGATACGAGTACGGGAAGCCTCTCATCAAAGATGAAAAATCTCTAACAACGATGATGCGAAGATTCCATAATTGGTACATGAAAACCTGCAGAGAGTCTGGGGGGCCGAATACTTTGTATCTGAGAATTAAAGAGGAGCACGACCTCATTGGAACTGATCTGTTGCCTGTTCCATTTGAGGAGTTCTTCAAGTTCTTCAATCAAAAGGCCATCGATAAATTAACGGTCTTTTGCTACTATGTGTAAGTACTATTTCTGTCATTAAGTCTCTATATATAGCTCGGCTCTTTCATTGCATGTATTTATAGTTAATTATCCTCACTATATTATGCAGATTGAAGATCGTCGAGTGCAAAAAACAAGAAATGTATGATATTGGGTTCATTAACACAAATATCATAGATGAATTTCAGGTTAAAAAGAAGGCCACAGAGGCCGAGGCCAACTTGCTACAATCGTTGATCAAAAATCAAAACAAAGATTTAATACTCTTTCCTTACAACTTCAAGTGAGTGTTACTGTCGTGTGCATATTCGGTTTCCCTTATTACTCGAGCAAGGTTATAGTAATGTAATTGATGAGTTATGCATGCGTGCGCAGCTTCCACTATGTTCTTCTGGAGATTAGACTTGAGCGGGGACTAGTAACCGTCTTACACTCGAGACGAAAAGATCCCGAAACCTATGCAGACATGACTAAATTGCTCAACAAGTAAGTTCAATCGATCATTATCGCACCATATCGGCAACTTTTTGTTTGTCTTGCAGGGTTTGGAAACAGTTCACCGCAGAAGCTCCGGGACTGCCGAAGGAGCTGCGATATACATACCCGAAAGTAAGTACTACTAGCTAGCTAGTTGCGCGCATCTCCCGTTGATTCTATAGCTATACTTTCATCAATGCCATTTATAATGCTTCATTATCAGTTTGATTGACCTCTATTTCTCGTAAAGTGCTTATGGCAGGAAGAAGGGAATAATTTCTGTGGATACTACGTGTGCGAGTTCATCTACAATGCGACTTTGAAAAATAAGCGGGGCTACTCTAAAAGACAATATGAAGTGCGTAAGCAATAATATTCACAATTTCATTTTATTACAACATCATTTCTGTTGAGTTTCATTCATATATGTATTAACCCCCTTGTTCAAATTAGACGTGGCAGATGCGGAATGAACTCCTACCACGGGATCGCATGAAAGCAATTCAAGAGGAATTGGTGGGATTCTTTCTTGACCACGTCATCAATAAAGCCGGAGAATACCATGTGGAAGTTGATTTCAAATGCTAGGGGATTGTAAGAGATCTTACATATTGTATATGTATGTAGCCACTAGCGTCGTATAGATAATACGAAAAACTTGTTGTTCGACCAATCTCTCGGAGAAGGAGAGGTCGATCGATCACTTCTCTCGGTATGCATGACGAACTTCTGTACTTAATGGTTTCCTTCATTTTCTTACTAGCTAGTGTGTCGAGGGCCTCTCTATGTACAGTACGTAGCATCGACCAAGCACGGACATAAGAGAGGACACTTCTCTCTATTAATTAGCTAGCTAACACAATATATGAAACAACTAAATTAACCCGCCAAAACCCCCAACCCCCCCTCCCCTTTCAAAAACAAAACAAAAACCCCAGCCCTGAAATGTTGATGCGTGGATGCCTTTTGGTCCCGGTTGGTGCCACCAACCGGGTCCAAAGGCCCTCCTTCCTGGGCTCAGCGCACCGGCCACGTGGAGGCCCATCTGTCCCGGTTTATGCAAGAATCGGGACTAAAGGTTTAGGGCATTAGTACCGACACTTCAGTCCTGGTTCAAAAACCGGGACAAATGGCCCTCACGAACCGGGACTATAGGTCCTTTTTCTACTAGTGACGAAGGGGATCTTGCTGTGGGTTTGGCCCGGATATTGCTCCAAAGTGTTCCTATGGGCTAACCTAACACAACCGGGTGGAGAGGTCCACTGGTCAAAGCCCGTCCGTGGAAAGTCAAAGGGCTAGATCTCGTGGTCAACCGCTCCAGGATTACGCGAGACGGGGGCCCTAGGGGTAGCAATGCCACCGGAGCGTTGCACCGGGCCCTCATACATGCAGGGAGGTGTGTTGGCATGTCTGAAGAGGCAGCACATGTCTCCGGGGTGTGGCCCCCTCATCAACGGCGCCGCCGCTGGCACCTGGAGCGGGGAAACGGCAGCGTCGGGTCTACATGGATGGGATCTTGTGGTGGGTTTGGCACGGATGTTGCTCCCAGGTGTTCCTATGGGCTGACGTAACACAACCGGGTGGAGAGGTCCACTGGTCAAAGCCCATCCATTGAAAGTCAAAGGGCAAGATCTCATGGTCAACTGCTCCAGGATTAGGCGGATTTTCGTGCTGAACATTTTGATATATTATATATTTTTTCTGATATCGTATGCAAAAGTTATAGCCGTTTTATATTTTCCCTACACTTTTTGCAAAACATGTCCAAATTTAAGTGTTTAAATTTTCCTAACTAGTAGATGTAGTAACATAACTACATCTCGAAGGATTTTAATTTTTGAAGTTTTTATCATTTTCTTTTGCTTTCTACAAAACTGAAAAGGCAATCCAGGGTGTGTGTGTGTGTAGAGTTTGAAAATGGGACCTTTAGTACCGGTTCGTGCCACGAACCGGTACTAGTGCCTCAAAACCCCATTAGTACCGGTTGGTGGCTCGAACCGGGAGTAAAGGTCTAACCTTTAGTACCGGTTGGTGCCACAAACTGGTACTAATGGGCATCGCACCCTTTAGTCCCGGTTCGTGGCACCAACCGGGACTAAAGGTCCCATTTGAACCGGGACTAATGCTCACATTAGTCCCGGTCCGTAATGCAACCGGGATTAATGCTCTTTTCTGGCCGAACCAAAGCCATGTTTTCTACTAGTGTTGAAAGTGCGTTATATCGACTAGAGGGGGGGTGAATAGGCGATTTTTATGAATTCTTCACTGAGGAATTTGCCGGTGAGGAAATTCCTTAGCGAAGAACTACTAGCCGCGGAATAAGTACTCAGAAGTAAGCATAACAGGATACAAACTTAGTCATCATGATGAACTGAAGACAAGCACAGAGTACAGAAAGCATAAACACAGGATAACACAAGACGAAGACAAGCAGACTGAAGAAATTGAACTGAGGAAATTGAGAATGTCTTCAGTCAAAGTCTTCAAACACAAATATGAATAATCACTAAACACAGTAATGAGGAAATGAAAGAGTTGAGGAAATAGAACCAGTAAGGTTGGTTAAGACAATGATTTGTTAGACCAGTTCCAACTGTTGTCTCAGTTGTACGTATGGTTGGAGCGGCTGAGTATTTAAACTCGAGGACACGCAGTCCCGGACACCCAGTCACTGAGCACGCAGCTCAGGACAACAAGTCCTCACTGTATTCTCCTTGAACTAAGATCACACAGATCTCGTCCAATCACTCGTGGTAAGTCTTCAGGCGACTTCCAAACCTTCACAGACTCGGTCACTCGGCAATCCACAATTCCTCTTGGATGCTCTACACCATGACGCCTAACCATCTGGAAGAATCATAGTCTTCAAAGGTAACAAGCGTCGGATCCATGTAGGATCAATCTCTTAAGTGATGCTCAATCACGTTGGGGTTTGTAGGTGTTTGGGTTTTTGGGATTTTCCTCACTCGATGATTTTCGTTCAAAGTCCTCGGAGGATGGGTTGCTCTCAAATGACAAGTGTCAGTTTCTCTCGGAGCAACCAACCAACTAGTGGTTGTAGGGTGTGGCTATTTATAGCCTAGGGAGCAGCCCGACATGATAAGACATAAATGCCCTTGTCTGATATGACCGTTAGGTGGATAAGATAGTTTGGGATAGCTGGCGCGCAGCATAGCAACGGTCGGAAATTTGACTCTCAGATTCCTTAGGGCTATCATGTTCCTCACTGTGTAGGCAATCCGCACTGGCGAATTCCTAACTCCTCAGTCAGAACAAATTCCTCAGCGACCAGAAGAACTTCGTCTCTGTTACTGAAGAAAGTGACTGAACTGTATGAGATTTCCAAAGGCTTCACTCGAAGGGTTTGGTAGGTTTAGGATTTTGAGTTGAGCATCACATGGAAATTTTTCCTTAGTATTTCCTCGACCCCCTTTAACAGTCCGGTGTTTGATATGACTCAAGAAAGATAAAAACAAAACTATGAAAACGAAAGTCTTCAAGCTTCATATTCTTCGCATGAATATCAAGTCTTCACGGTAACACCAATTTCTTCACTTTCAAAGTCTTCATGAAAATCTTCGGAAATACCAAAATCTTCAGTCGAAGATATTCATTTTTAGGGGTCAACTTTCCCTGTAAATATCAAACTCCTCATAGACTTATAGACCTGTGTACACTCACAAACGCATTAGTCCCTTAACCTATAAGTCTTCAATACACAAAAATCACTAAGGGGCACTAGATGCACTTACAATCTCCCCCTTTTTGGTGATTGATGACAATATAGGTTAAGTTTTCAATGGGGATAAACATATGAGGTGTAAGTACTGATATTGAGGAATTTGATTGCAAGATATAGAAGAACTCCCCCTGAAGATGTGCATAGTGAGGAATTTGCTTTTGAAGCAATGCACACTTGAAGAGTTAAATCATGGAGATCTCCCCTTATATCTTGTAATTCATACACGCATTCGACATATAATATGAAGAATTTGAAATGCATGATGAAATATGGTGCCTGATGAAATTCAGCATGCGTGCAGTAACATTAATGAGGAACAAGCATGCAGAATAACATATCGAGAGTATCAAAGCACAGTGCATCAAAAGTATCAGGGCACCATCGGGTTTAAGATTACAACTTCATCCAATAAAGTGTCAGAAGAACGAGAGTTGTAACTTAACAAAAAAAATGCCCATATAATAGACCCGCTTGAAGACTAACTCAAATTTCTCCCCCTTTTTCATCGAATGACCAAAAGGATCGAAACTGAGGACTAACGCCCCTGAAGAATATCAAGTTGACGGAGGAGCGGCAGCGTTGTTGGGATGGGTTGTTGTAGTAGGGCCTGCCGCGGTGTCGTCTAAGTCTTCATTTTCATCAGTCTCGCGAGATGAAGAATAGGAGCTGGCCACCAAGGAAGGAACCTTGACCTTCTTGAATTTCTTCGGTGCAGGTGCAGACCAGTCAAATTCTTCCTTGAGACCCATATTCTTCAGATTTGCAGCGTTGTAGATATGAGAGAGAACAACCCAGGTACGGTTGAAGGTTTCATGGAGGTAGTATTGGCTTTTCTTCACTGCATTGTGTGTTGAGGTCATGTTGTGAAGAATTGAACCAAACTGACGCTTGACCCATTTATGATTGCGATCAACCTTCTGATGAAGACTATGGAGTAACTCACGATTAGTCATCACCCTGGGAGCTATGGCTTGAGGATTTTGCTTGGCGGCAGAGTCATCATTGGTGGAGTAGGATGCAGCCTTGCGAAATTGACCATCCAATGGACGAAAGCCTTCATCTATCACAGCAGTTGCCTTGCCTTTGTCATCAGCTGAGGAATATGACCGTTTGAGGACTTCAATCGAAGGCAAGTAGCTGCCATGGTTCAAAGTGTCAGCTTTGTAATTTAGTGAAGCCCTTGTCCTGATGAATCTCATAATCCATGGTGCATAAGGCTTCAGCTCAAATGGTGACATAGCAATATTTGCCAGAGTCCTCATGAAGAAATCATGGAAGTTGACGGGAATGCCATGAATGATATTGAAAAGCATGTTCTTCATGATGCCAACGACCTCTTCATCATTTGAGTCGTGGCCTTTGATAGGACTCATTGTCTTTGACAGAATGCGATAGACAGTCTGGAGCACATATAGTAATTCCTTGACGAGGAATTTGGTTCATGGAGCCTGCCCTGGCTTCAAAGGCTTCATCAACACTTGCATGTAATGATTTGTAAGCTCAGATTCGTTGTAGATGCAACGAGCACCTTCAAGGGGGGGCTGAGTGGTATGGCACGAAGTAATTCAGTTGTTGGTGCCTTGTAGTGAGTATTTTCTGACATCCAGTCCAACACCCATGAATTCACATCTTCAGAGTTTCCTGTGATGTGGAGCGTTGCATAGAATTGAAGAATGAGTTCTTCATTCCAGTCATAGATGTCAGTGCAGAAATTTAGCAGTCCAGCATCGTGAAGAACACTGAGGACTGGTTCGAAGCACGGCAGAGACTCCATGTCTACATGAGGAATGTGTTCATGATAGAAGACTTTGTCTTTGTTGAACAGTATCAAGGAATATAAATTTGCTTGACTTGCTGTCCAGAAACGCCTCTTCCTTATGCGAGTAGAGTCATAGGGGTTATAGTCAGTGAAGAACACATGCTCGCTGAATAAATCTTCAGCCTTGAACTTTTGCTTCTTTGAGAATGGATCCGTTGGCTTGGGCACTAGAGTGTCAGTGAGTTGCATCACAACCTCTGGAATCGCAATCTCAGGTTCTTCAGGCTGAGAAATTTCTGGTTCCTCTTCAGTAGGAGGCTGCGTGTTCAAGTGTTCAACAACAGCAGCTTCTTCAGCACTAGCGGCTGGAATGTCTTCATGCACAGACGAAGTGGGATGAGTTTCTTCAGAGCACATTTGAACAGTTGGTGCAGGGGACTGAGGTATTTGTTAAAGCGGGGTGAAGAGTGGAGTATTGGGGTGCTGACTTTCCCAAAAGTCATCATTCATAACTGGCGTTGTGCAGCCAATGTCCACGTCTTCATCTTCAATTTCTTCAATGCCAGCCTCTTCAGCTGTGAACTGAGGCATTGGCGAGGAAGCAAAAGGTGTTGAAGGGATCGCATCCACTTCAATTTCTTCATCAACCTGCTCTGACGAAGCAGCAGATTGAGGTTCTTCATTAGATCCGCTTGGGATCACATATTCCTCACCAAAAGGAACATGGTGGAAATTGGAACAACATCAATTGGATTCTCAATAGAGCTTGTCAGAGGCTTCATCTTCTTTGGAGCTGAAGATTCTGAAGCACTGGATGCTTTCCTTTTCTTCACTGCAGCTCGCTCTGCAGCCTTGGTCTTCTTCACATTGAATGCACATGGAAGAATTGGAGTTGGTGTAGGCGCAGATGGAACTGAGGTTTCTGGTTGAATTTTCTCAGGCACAACTGATGCAGTTGCCCTGACAGTTTCAGTTTCTTCAGGCGCACCACTAGTGGATGCCCTGACAATCTCTTTAGCGGCTGGAATGGAGTCATCAGCCCTGGAACTAGCATTTTCTTCAGCAGCCTGAATGTCATCAGCGGTGCTGGCATGTTCTTCAGTTGGCTGAGCAGATGCTTCAGCTTGAGGAATTTCTTGTTGCGATGGGGCTACAACATTTGTGAATATCTCAGTCAGTTTCACAAACCTGACTTTGGCTCCTTGCCAATCAGCATAGTATGCATTGAAGTCATTGCTGAGGGTTTTGATTTCAGCTTGGATCTTGAGGAGTTCATCTGGTGTCATATTGACAACGTTATTCTTCAGGAACTTCTCCTTTCTGAACTGAGTCTTCTTGATCTGCCTGGCCTTCTCAAATTTCCATTTCTCTTCAGTGATGAAATGGGTCAACATGTGACTTTGACCAGGAGTTAACTTGAAATCGGGCATAGGAGTATTTGGATCCTTGTGCCAGAGATCAATGTAATCAAGGATCGCCCTTGGATCCAAAAGCAGTGGCACATTTGTGCCTTTGGCTCTAGCGGCCCTTTCTTGTTGGTCTCTGATGATTTCTGCAAGTTCATCATCATCAGCTTCATTGTTAGATGGCACGTGGAAGGCAACATGTTTCTTCTTCGGACTAGGCCGAGTACCTCGACCAGTCGTTGCCTTAGTCTTCAACAGAGTGGGGCCTGATGAAGATTTTGGTGCAGGTGAGGAACTTGCTGAGGCACCAGAGGCAATAGAGATGCCTGTTGTCCTTTGGCATGTAGCCAGATGTACAGGTGTTGAGGACTTTGCTGGAGTAGCTGAGGACTTTGGAGGAGGAGCAGTAGTTGGTACTGGCCATGAGGGCTTTGAAGAATCTGGCCGTGAGGGCTTTGAAGATTCTGGCCGTGAGGGCATTGCTGAGGAACTTGGCCGTGAGGGCATAGTTGGTGAAGCACTTGGCTTGTGAGCAGGCTTCTTTGCCATTGATTTTCTTGGCTTGACAGAGGCCTCAGTGGCAGTAGCAGCAGCAGAGTCTTCATTGAATTTCCTCACTGCTTCTTTAGCTTGTCTCACCAACTTAGCTTGGCGCTTGGCCCATTCTTCAGGAAAATCCTGACCACACTTGATGCTGGTGGGGTCAGCTCTTTGGCCAGGTGCCAATGGAGCTCTTGGGCATGGAGGGTTAAGTCTGAATTTCTTCATATACTTTGGAGTCACATATCTGTACTCCCTCCATTCTCTTGCCCATCTCCGTTCAATCTTCTGTATGCGCACCTTGCGCTGAGTTTTGGTTTCTTTTCCATACTTAGCCTCACCAGGTGTGCAATAATCAGCATAGAGGTCCTCAGGGATTTCAAAAGCACTCATGACCTATGGCTTCTTTCCTCCTTTTTGCGGCCTCTTACCATCAGCCATATTCTTCAGATGAGGAATTTGAACAATCAAATTTTCTGAAGAAGTGTGCAACTTTTCTTTGAGGAATGCTGCAAATGAGTTAAGTTGATGAGAACCTAGTGATTCAGCAGCGGACATGAGTACCTGTGAACAGAGTATAGTTGCGAGGAATTTGGAGAGGTCATATGCGTTCTCAGAAGGTTTTTCAAAAAGAACAAGTTTGAGGAATTTAACCAAATGAGCCTTGAAGAATTTCACTAAGCATTCTTTGTCTTAGGTTCCAGAGTTGTATAAATCGAAGATCCACACAATTGAGGAATCCTGAAGAAAAACGATGCTTAGAGAAAAGAATCAAGAACAGATGACTAGTGAGGTGTTTTGTGTGTGAGGATTTAAAGAATAAAACACCTTTGAAGATTTTGTTGTGAAATTTCGAATCAAAAGGGGTAGTAAATGTAACCTTTAATTACCCTGTGTGAAGAACACAATGAACTGAGAAGCAGAACTATGAAGTTCGCCGATGTAGATCTTCCACGCCCTAACTTGGCGGAGGAAGATAGCTACGGCGGTGGCGGAGTGAAGATTTCCGCGGTCGGCGCGAGTACGACGGCGACGAGGTCGAGGCAGTGAAGCTCTTCCTCACCGGCGATAATGGAGTAGCAGCGGCGCTAGGGTTTGAGGAGCTCGAGCGAGAGAGAGAGAGCGGAGTAAAGGAAGTGAGGAAGGGATGAGCTGGGTATTTATAGTCGCAGTGAAAAAATATTCGCCC
Source organism: Triticum aestivum (assembly GCF_018294505.1). Classification (NCBI taxonomy): domain Eukaryota; kingdom Viridiplantae; phylum Streptophyta; class Magnoliopsida; order Poales; family Poaceae; genus Triticum; species Triticum aestivum. The sequence continues at coordinate 841,705,034 of NC_057801.1, read as the reverse complement.
GAAGATTTTGGACGAACCTGCCCCTGACCCTTCTCCTTCGCTTGACAAGTGTCACCCACGTACTAAGGAGTGGAGATCGTGTTAGATCATGGGTGAATAGATAAGTCTATCGTGGGATCCGGAACGGATTGAGCAGTAAAACCGAAAATTTTGGATAAGATTAGTTTTAAAGTTTCGTTCGCAAATTCTCCAGCTGTCAAAGACACAGTGAAGATTTTGAACGAGTTTCAAATAGAACGCACATGAAGAATTTGTGAATAGATTGGGTTGAGTATAGCATAGAGGGGGAAGGGTCCGATCACATTCACTTAGCAGAAAAATGCAACTTGAAGAAATAGCCATAAGTGAATGCTGTAGAGGACATAAACTCATAAATATATATATAGTCAATGAAGAAAAACGACGGAAACATTGAAGATTTTGCAAAGTTGAAGAATTTGAAAAACTGAAGAATTTCAAAACTGAGGAATTTCAAAAATGAAGATTTTCAACTTTGGTGGTGGCGTGACCCACCGTATAAGAATGATGATTTCAGACACCGCGTACAATTGTCGTAGGGTTCTGAGAATCAAATTCTTCATTAATTTCTTCACACTTAGAGTGTTATTCTTCATTGATTGAAGAAAAACGTTTCTTCATGTGTTGCACATCTAAGTCATCAATTTTGCATAAGTGTTAGGATGAGTGTCCTTTTTCAAAGAACAGTAGAAGATTCTAGGATATTTAGCTCACACCACAACTTGCTAAATCTCATCTCATCCAAGGGCTTTATGAAGATATCGGCTAGCTGTTCTTTAGTCTTCACGTGCTCGATGGAGATGTCGCCCTTCAACACATGATCACGAAGAAAATGATGACGAATCTGAATGTGCTTTGTCTTCGAGTGCTGAACTGGGTTGTGAGCAATCTTGATGGCACTCTCATTGTCACAGAGGAGAGGCACATTCTTCACGTTGATGCCGTAGTCCTTGAGGGTTTGCTTCATCCATAGCAGTTGAGCACAACAAGAAACAGCAGCAATGTACTCAGCCTCTGCAGTAGACAGTGATACGCAGTTCTGTTTCTTCGAGGACCAACAGACCAAAGATCGTCCGAGGAAATGACAAGTACCAGATGTTGACTTGCGGTCCACATGATCACCAGCATAGTTAGAGTCAGAATATCCAAGGAGATCAAAAGTAGAGCCCTTGGGGTACCATAATCCTAGTGTTGGTGTGTGAGCTAGATATCGAAGAATATGCTTCACAGCCTTATGGTGTGATTCCTTCGGTGCAGCTTGAAATCGGGCACACATGCAAACACTAAGCATTATATCTGGCCTAGATGCACATAATTACAATAAAGAGCCAATCATGGAGCGGTATACCTTGTGATCAAAGTCAATACCATTTTCATCAGTGCATAGATGGCCATTTGTGGGCATAGGAATTTTGACGCCTTTGCAGTCTTGCATGCCGAATTTCCTCAGAACTTCCTTGAGGTATTTCTCCTGAGATATGAATATACCATTGTGCTGTTGATGAATTTGAAGACCTAAAAAGAATTTCAACTCTCCCATCATAGACATTTGATATTCTTCACTCATCATATAGGCAAATTCATCACTATAACGTTGGTCAGTACAGCCAAAGATAATATCATCAACGTATATTTGGCACACAAACAGTTCACCATCATAAGATTTAGTAAAGAGAGTAGGGTCGAGTGAACCGGGTGTGAAGCCATTCTTCATGAAGAATTCCTTCAAAGTGTCATACCACGCCCGAGGGGCCTGCTTGAGGCCATATAGGGCCTTGTTGAGTCTGAAGACTTTGTCAGGATTCTTTGGATCTTCAAAACCTGGGGGTTGAGCAACATATACTTCTTCCTCAAGCTTACCATTGAGGAATGCACTTTTCACATCCATTTGTTGTAAGATAATATTATGATGGTTAGCATAAGCAAGTAATATGCGAATAGCCTCAAGTCTAGCAACAGGTGCAAAAGTTTCATCGAAATCAATTCCTTCAACCTGTGTGTAGCCTTGAGCTACAAGTCGTGCCTTATTCCTCACCACAAGGCCATTTTCATCTTGCTTGTTGCGGTAGATCCACTTTGTGCCGATGATATTATGCTTGCGAGGATCTGGACGTTTGACCAGTTCCCAGACATTGTTGAGCTCGAACTGATGTAATTCTTCTTGCATGGCCTGAATCCACTCAGGCTCCAAAAATGCTTCATCTACCTTAGTGGGCTCTGTAATAGAGACAAAAGCATAGTGCCCACAAAAGTTAGATAAATGTGAAGCTTTTGAGCGTGTGAGAGGACCTGGCGCTCGAATGTAATCGATGATCTTTTCCACTTGCACTTCTTTTGCAATGCGAGGATGAGCTGGTTGTCGTTGAGGAATTTGATCAGCATTTTCTTCAGCACCATTTTCTTCAGCATTTTCATCAGGTGCACCAGCTCGATTTTCTTCACGTTCTGGAATGAATTCTTCAACAGATTCTTCGGTAGGAATAACATCCTCAGTAGCCTTGAACTTGATAGAATCCTCAGGTTCTGGTTCATCTATCACAGAAGGTAGGTGCTCTCTTTGCGAGCCATTAGTTTCATCGAACCGCACATCTACAGTTTCAACAACCTTGTGAAGAACGTTGTTGAAGACTCTGTAGGTGTGCGAGTCCTTTCCGTAACCAAGCATAAAACCTTCATGTGCTTTCGGTGCAAATTTAGCATTGTGATGAGGATCTCTAATCCAACATTTAGCACCGAAGACTTTGAAATAACTCACATTGGGTTTCTTGTCAGTGAGGAGTTCATAGGCAGTCTTCTTGAAGAATTTGTGAAGATATACCCGATTGATGATGTGGCACGCAGTATCAATTGCATCAATCCAAAAACGACGAGGCGTTTTGTATTCATCAAGCATAGTGCGAGCCATTTCAGCGAGGGTTCTGTTCTTGCGCTCCACGACGCCATTCTGCTGAGGAGTATAAGGAGCAGATAACTCATGAGTAATACCAAGTTCATCAAGATAGCCATCAAGACCGGAATTCTTGAACTCGGTCCCATTGTCAATTCTGATGTGCTTGATCTTCACACCAAAGTTGGTTGAAGCCCTCGAGGAAAATCGTTTGAAGACTTCCTGCACTTCATGTTTGTAAGTGACAATGTGTACCCATGTGTAACGAGAATAGTCACAACAATAACAAAGCCATATAGAGATGCATCATTTGAAATAGCAGAATAATGATGAGGACCAAAGAGATCCATGTGAAGTAATTCGAATGGACGAGTAGTGGTCATGATAGTCTTCACTGGATGCTTGGCCTTGGTCATCTTTCCAGCTTCACAAGCTCCGCATAAGTGATCCTTGAGGAATTTGACATTCTCAATGCCAATGACATGCTTCTTCTTCGCAAGCGTGTTCAAATTCCTCATGCCAGCATGACCAAGTCATCGATGCCATAGCCAGCCTTCTAAAGCTTTTGCAAGTAAGCACATTGCTGGTTGTTGTCCTGTAGAGAAATCAACAATATATAGATCTCCTCTCCTAAAGCCTTCGAAGACTTTGGAATAGTCAGCTTCCATGATCAAACACATCATATCTTCCAAAGACAACAACCATATCGATATCACAAAGCATTGAGACAGACATGAGGTTGTATACTAAGGACTCGACAAGCATGACTTTGTCCATGTTTCGATCCTTTGAGATCGTAACCTTACCTAGACCCAATACCTGACTTTTGCCTTTGTCAGCGAAGATGATGTGCTTCAGATGCGACGGTGTTAAGGAAGCATCCATCAATAGGTTCTTGTCACCAGTCATGTGATTTGTACATCCACTATCGAGAACCCACTCGTTGACTTTGGGCTGATCATCCTGCAGATGAATTAGTGCAACTTACGATCTCATATACTTCATCAGTGAAGAATATGATATCAAGTTCATCAGATGAATTTCATCAAGCAGTAAAACAGATATTTCAGTATGAGGACGTGTGAAATGAAAGTTCATTTCATCATGATTCACCTGCGTCCCTTCAGGCACTTTGTTAGGCCTCCAGCAAATTCTTCAGACGTTAAGGCACGTCCGCAGACCTGACCCTGCATAAGAGAGTAGTTCTTTTTCTTCACCACCCACATCTGAAGGGGTGGCAAAGAGTTCATCACTTTGCGAGCACCATATGAGAAAGGTGGCATATATAGAGGCCAATCCATTGCGTTTCACAAAAGAGGGGTTAGGGTAAGCATATGAATAAGCAGAGAAGTTCTTCGAGGACTTATGAACATAATGATTTGAGGAATAATGCGCATATTCATAGCCCTAAGCTCTACCCTGCGAAACAGAGTTGTTAGCACGATGATGATCATATGAGGACTTTGACCCATTCGAGGAATTTGATCCATGTGAAGAATTAGGTCCATATGAAGAATTTGATCTGGGGTTCCTATTCTTCACAGGTGGTGTCATGAGAACATTCACCTGAAGACTTTCAACATAACTTTTGGGAACCCAGATTTTCTTCATAGGGGAACCGTTCCTGCAGTTAGTCCCAACAGATCTAGCAAATACTTCACCATTCTGATTTTTGAACAGTTTATAGTTGGAGTCAAATGACTCATCAGAAGAATGAGAAGATTCACATGTAAAGCCAGATAAGTTAGATGGATCAACTGGAGGTCCCTTTGCAGCAACCCATGAGGTTTTGGGGTACTGCTCAGGCTTCCAATATGTCCATCAGCATTGAGTTTCCTCTCAAAGGCAATACCCTCTTTCATAGGGTTTCTGTTGATGATCTGCGTTTTGAGCACGTCACAAAGAATCTGATGCCCTTTGAGGCTTTTGTACATGCCTATCGTGTACAATTCCTTCAGCCCTGCATCATTAGTAGTACTAGCAATGTCCTCAGATGAGGAATTAGTGATAGCAGAGGCAGGTGAAGAATTTGTAACAGTTGAAGCATTTGAACATTCAGGTGAAGAATTAGCAGATTCACGTTCAATGCACTTTAAGCATGGAGGAACAAATTCTTCTTGAGTAGCGCTGATTTGTCGAGCAAGTAATGAATCGCGATCCTTCTGAAGATCTTCATAACTCACTCTTAGCTTCTCAAGATCTTGCTTTCTTTGAAGATATTCATAAGAAAGCTTCTCGTGATCAGATAAGAGAGTGCTACGATGACTTTGAAGATTGTCAAACGTAGACTGAAGTCTCTGAAGATTTTCAGTTAAGTCTTTAGTGCATTCCATTTCATCACCCAACATATCATCACTTTTGTCTAGCATGTTTTGAAGTTTTTCAATGGCCTTTTGTTGTTTCACAGCAATCTTAGCAAGTTTAGAGTAACTGGGCTTGAGATTTTCATCAGATTCATCCTCACTAGATTCAGAGGAGGGGTATTTTCTTACCTTGGCACCTTTTGCCATGAAGCAATAGGTGGGAGTGTATTCATCATTGTCTTCGTCAGCCTTGTTGGTGCGGTCAATTTCTTCAGAGTTGAAGCTAGACTTGCTGACGAAAGCAGTAGCGAGAGCCAGACTCGCCACACCAGACTCTGACTCCTCAGATGCCTCCTCTTCTTCATGTTCATCAGATTCAGCTTCAGAGTCCATTTCCTTGCCAATGAATGCCCGAGCCTTCTTGGAGCTGCTCTTCTTGTGAGATGAAGACTTCGAGGATTTTGATGATGAAGATTTTGAAGATTTCTTCTTCTTCTTAGCATCATCAGAACTGTAATCCTTGTATTTCTTCTTCTTTAATTCCTTTTCCCATTGAGGACAATCCTGAATATAGTGACCAGGTTTCTTGCATTTGTGGCAAAGTCTTCTCTTATAGTCACTTGATGAGGAATCACTGCTTCTTGAGGATTTTCCAAAGCGACCACGTCTTGAGAACTTCTGGAACTTCTTCACGAGCAGTGCTAGCTCCTGGCTCAATTCTTCAGGATCACCAAGGCTACTACCAGAGTCTTCACGTTCAGATTCAGACACAGCCTTGGCCTTCAGGGCACGTGGTTTGTTGTAGCTTGAACCATAGAGATCTTTCTTTTCAGCAAGCTGGAACTCATGAGTATTTAGCCTCTCGAGGATATCAGCGGGATCTAGTGACTTGTAATCAGCTCGCTCTTGAATCATCAGTGCCAGAGTATCAAATCAGGAATCTAGCGATCTCAGCAATTTCTTCACCACCTCATGGTCGGTGATGTCAGTGGCGCCAAGCGCTTGAAGCTCATTTGAGATGTCAGTGAGGCGATCGAAGGTTTGCTGAACATTTTCATTGTCGAGTCTTTTGAAGCAGTTGAAGAGATTGCGAAGAACGTCAACACGAGAGTCGCGTTGAGTTGAGACTCCTTCGTTTACTTTGGAGAGCCTATCCCAGATAAGCTTAGCAGTTTCCAAAGCACTCACTCTACCATATTGTCCTTTACTCAGATGGCCACATATGATATCCTTCGCTTGAGAATCGAGTTGCTTGAATCTCTTCACATCAGCAGCATTCAGAGAAGGTGTGACTGAGGGAACACCATTTTCCACAACGTACCAGAGATCGTTATCAATTGCTTCAAGATGCATTCGCATCTTATTCTTCCAGTAGGGGTAGTCCGTGCCATCGAACATAGGACACCCAGCGGAGACCTTGATCTTACCTGCGGTCGACATAACTAGAACTCTAGGTGGTTAAACCAAAATCACACAGAACAAGGGTGTACCTTGCTCTGATACCAATTGAAAGTGCGTTATATTGACTAGAGGGGGGGTGAATAGGCGATTTTTATGAATTCTTCACTGAGAAATTTGCCGGTGAGGAAATTCCTTACCGAAGAACTACTAGCAGCGGAATAAGTACTCCGAAGTAAGCATAACAGGATACAGACTTAGTCATCATGATGAAATGAAGACAAGGATAGAGTACAGAAAGCCTAAACACAGGATAACACAAGATGAAGACAAGCAGACTGAAAAAATTGAACTGAGGAAATTGAGAAAGTCTTCAGTCAAAGTCTTCAAACACAGATATGAACAATCACTCAACACAGTAATGAGGAAATGAAAGAGTTGAGGAAATAGAACTAGTAAGGTTGGTGAAGACAATGATTTGTTAGACCAGTTCCAACTGCTATCTCAGTTGTACGTCTGGTTGGAGCGGCTGAGTATTTAAACTCGAGGACACGCAGTCCCGGACACCCAGTCGCTGAGCATGCAGCTCAGGACACCAAGTCCTCACCGTATTCTCCTTGAACTAAGATCACACAGATCTCGTCCAATCACTCGTGGTAAGTCTTCAGGCGACTTCCAAACCTTCACTGACTCGGTCACTCGGCGATCCACAATTCCTCTTGGATGCTCTAGACCATGACGCCTAACCGTCTGGAAGAAGCACAGTCTTCAAAGGTAACAACGGTCGGATCCACGCAGGATCAATCTCTTCAGTGATGCTCAATCACTTTGGGGTTTGTAGGTGTTTGGGTTTTTGGGATTTTCCTCACTCGATGATTTTCGCTCAAAGTCCTCGGAGGATGGGTTGCTCTCAAATGACAAGTGTCAGTTTCTCTCGGAGCAGCCAACCAACTAGTGGTTGTAGTGAAGGAAATATGCCCTAGAGGCAATAATAAAGTTATTATTTATTTCCTTATTTCATGATAAATGTTTATTATTCATGCTAGAATTGTATTAACCGGAAACATAATACATGTGTGAATACATAGACAAACATAGTGTCACTAGTATGCCTCTACTTGACTAGCTCATTAATCAAAGATGGTTATGTTTCCTAACCATAGACATGTGTTGTCATTTGATTAATGGGATCACGTCATTAGAAGAATGGTGTGATTGACTTGACCCATTCCGTTAGCTTAGCACTTGATCATTTAGTATGTTGCTATTGCTTTCTTCATGACTTATACATGTTCCTGTAACTATGAGATTATGCAACTCCCGTTTACCGGAGGAACACTTTGGGTGCTACCAAACGTCACAACGTAACTGGGTGATTATAAAGGAGTACTACAGGTGTCTCCAAAGGTACATGTTGGGTTGGCGTATTTCGAGATTAGGTTTTGTCACTCCGATTGTCGGAGAGGTATCTCTGGGCCCTCTCGGTAATGCACATCACTATAAGCCTTGCAAGCAATGTAGCTAATGAGTTAGTTACGGAATGATTCATTACGTAACGAGTAAAGTGACTTGCCGGTAACGAGATTAGACTAGGTATTGGATACCGACGATCGAATCTCGGGCAAGTAACATACCGATGACAAAGGGAACAACGTATGTTGTTATGCGGTTTGACCGATAAAGATCTTCGTAGAATATGTAGGAGCCAATATGGGCATCCAGGTTCCGCTATTGGTTATTGACCGAGAATAGTTCTAGGTCATGTCTACATAGTTCTCGAACCCGTAGGGTCCGCACGCTTAAGGTTTCGATGACAGTTTTATTATGAGTTTATGAGTTTTGATGTACCGAAGGAGTTCGGAGTCCCGGATGAGATCGGAGACATGACGAGGAGTCTCGAAATGGTCGAGACGTAAAGATCGATATATTGGACGACTATATTCGGAGTTCGAAAAGGTTCCGAGTGATTCGGGTATTTTCGGGGGTACCGGGCAGTTACGGGAATACGAGGAAGAAGCAACGGGCCTCATGGGTCAAGTGGTGGAAGAGAGGAGGCAGGGCGCGCGGCCCCCCTAGCCCAAACCGAATTGGACTAAGGGGCCGGCCCCCCTTTCCTCCTTTTCCTCCCTCTCCTTCCTTCTCCTTCTCCTTCCCTTCCTTCCCCTCTCCTACTTGGACTAGGAAAGAGGGGGAATCCTACTTGGAGTAGGATTCTCCCCCTTGGGCGCGCCTCCTCCCCTTGGCCGGCCCTTTCCCCTTGCTCCTTTATATACGGGGGCAGGGGGGCACCCCATGACACACAAGTTGATCTACGGATCGTTCCTTAGCCGTGTGCGATGCCCCCTCCACCATATTCCACCTCGGTCATATCGTCGCGGAGTTTAGGCGAAGCCCTGCGCCGGTAGAACATCATCATCGTCACCACGCCATCGTGCTGACGGAACTCATCCCCGACGCTTTGCTGGATTGGAGCCCGGGAACGTCATCGAGCTGAACGTGTGCTGAACACGGAGGTACCGTATGTTCGGTGCTTGGATCGGTCAGATCGTGAAGACGTACGACTACATCAACCGCGTTGTCATAACGCTTCCGCTTACGGTCTACGAGGGTACGTGGACAATACTCTCCTCTCTCGTTGCTATGCCATCACCATGATCTTGCGTGTGCGCAGGAAATTTTTTGAAATTACTACGTTCACCAACATGTAGGGGGCGGCTATTTATAGCCTAGGGAGCAGCCCGACATGATAAGACATAAATGCCCTTGTCTGATATGACCATTAGGTGGATAAGATATTTTGGGACAGCTGGCGCGCAGCATAGCAACGGTCGGAAATTTGACTCTCAAATTCCTCAGGGCTATCATGTTCCTCACTGTGTAGGCAATCCGCACTGGCGAATTCCTAACTCCTCAGTCAGAACAAATTCCTCAGCGACCAGAAGAACTTCGTCTCTGTTACTGAAGAAAGTGACTGAACTGTATGAGATTTCCAAAGGCTTCACTCGAAGGGTTTGGTAGGTTTAGGATTTTGAGTTGAGCATCACATGGAAATTTTTCCTTAGTATTTCCTCGACCCCTTTAACAGTACGGTGTTTCCTATGACTTAAGAAAGAGAAAAATAAAACTATGAAAACGAAAGTCTTCAAGCTTCATATTCCTCGCATGAATATCAAGTCTTCACGGTAACACCAATTTCTTCACTTTCAAAGTCTTCATGAAAATTTTCAGAAATACCAAAATCTTCAGTCGAAGATATACATTTTTAGGGGTCGACTTTCCCTGTAAATATGAAACTCCTCATAGACTTATAGACCTATGTACACTCACAAACGCATTAGTCCCTTAACCTATAAGTCTTCAATACACCAAAATCACTAAGGGGCACTAGATGCACTTACAAGTGTTATGTTCCTTTTTCCAGATTTGTTCTTACTTTTTTGTTGATTGTGTTTTTTTAATTCTTTTTGGAAAACAGGGTTTCCACATTATATGAACACATATTATCCGCACGTGTATGAACAATATTTTTCAATCATTGAACATTATATTCAACAATAAAATGCCGAACTTCTAAACAATGCTGTATAACTTTCTGATATCATAAAAAATGCTACAGCTAGTTAAATGTAATGACGCTATGTACGCTTTGTCTGGTATGGTTAGTCCTGCGACCTAAAAATAAGAGCATTTAGGTTTTTCTGATTCAAATTTGACCATCAATTTAACAAATAAAATGTGGATTAGATATCAGAAAGTACACAATTTTTTATGATACAAAACCGTATACCGTTAACTTTGTATCTGAAAACAAATTCAATAGTATTTTTCTTAAGTTGCATGAATAGTGTATTACTTTTTTTGAAAATCTTCTGACCTATTCATCTTCAATCATGACAGTACAACGAGCATAAAAAAAATCACATCCAGATCAGTAGACCACCTAGCAATGACTACAAACACTGAAGCTAGCCTAAGGCGTGTCGTCGTCATCGCCCCTCCCTCGCCGGAGCCAGGCAAAACTTATTGTAGTAGATAGTCTGGAAGTCGTCGTAATAAGGCCTTATATGGTTATTACACTTCCATTTTTTTAGTTTATTTTAATTCAGTTGTTGCACATTAAGCACCGAAATCATCCATTGAAATATCAACACCGAACCTAATTCACCAAAACAATATTGTTTCGGTTTTCGATTAACAGTATACACCGATGTAATAGTTTGTACTACACATACTTGGTGCAAAAGGCTTGCCGGTCACTATTGTAAAAAACTGGCCGGTCACTAATGTAAAAAAAACTGACCGGTCACATTGATGTTGAAAGAAAACAAAAAAAACTGACCTGTCACAAGCAAAAAGCAATCCGATCGCATGTCCAGTCATGTTAGCCGTCCAGGAGTAAAACAAGCTAGCACCTTCTCATCGTATAGGAAACAAAAACGAGATTGACTAATCGGCCAATAAAAGCAAGCCGTATAATCATGTCTATCGATATTTTTTAACCTCTCTTTTGCCTAGACTAGAGGACATGACGTCGGCGGATAGGCCTTTTTATTTGGACCAAGAGCTGGTAGCCTCGGTTAGTTAGGCTTCTCGGTTTATATAGACTAATAACCGATAGAAACACTGAACTCGACAGATCTCAAAACCGCATTATTCACCGTAAACCGAATAAACCAGCAATATTGGCTAATTCGGTGCGGTTCGTTTTCGTGGGAAAGTTCCCACCCCTAATGGCATGCCAACATTTCACGGCATGTAATTGTGAGACAGAAAATAATTTGTATTACAATTATTCTTTAGTGGTTGTCCAGTTTGCTATATAATCTAGGGATGCAGAACTACCTATCCTGATCTCAAGGCCTAAACCTCAATCGTGGCTATTGTCACGCCAACCAGACATGACTACAATCACTACATGGAATGGAGCATATGCTGCCAGACTTCCGCTTCACGCCGACACAAAAGGAACAAATACAAACCAAAAAAAATCCAGTAAAAATCAAGCTCGCAGTCAGTTCTCTATCGATAACAATCGGTAGTCCTATAATTAGTTAACTTAACACAATCTATAATATTTATACTGATCTTTTTTACTTGTTTACAAGATATTGGTTGTCATTATCTTTTTTATTATAATAATGACAAAATAAAATGGTGTGAAATATTAAGCTATATTTTATTCAACATAAAATTCTAATGTCTTGATTACACATGCACATGCATTAAGTTAAAATATCATTTTTGTGATGGAGCCTGTATGAGACATTTTTTACGAAGAAACATTTGTGTTCAAATGTATCCCCTATATTAAAATAAAATAAAAAAAGTACAAAAACACATTACTCTCGAGATTAATTTATGTCACTATCTGTTAACATATATTTTAGTATGATAAAATATCTTGTAAAGAGCTCTAGGGTAATATGTTTAACAAATATCTTGATAAATATTTCTAGAGCTCATATAGTTGATAACTTACAAATAAATAATAAGAATTCTCCGGAATGCATGAGGTGCCTACATAATGTTTGGCCTATAATCACTAGCAAAATAAATTACTTTGTTCATTCATGATAACTATTTGGAAATATGCCCTAGAGGCAATAAAAAGGTGTTATTTTTCTATTTCCATGATCATAATTAAGTTTATATTTTTTGGTATAATTGCATTGCTTCTTGAATGTGAGATTCAGTGAAAAGCCAAATTGCATGTTTGGAAAGATAAACACTGCGAAGCCTCCGAATAAGCTCATGTATTGTTGATGATTTCGTTTTTATAACCAAGGGCATAGTTAATGCAACAAGGATGTTACAGTAACGAGAACACACTATTAGAGTAACAATGGTGTTGGATAGACCCAACTTATGAAATACTGTGAGATCATGTCATTGATATGTTGTCTGCATTCTCATATAAAGTTTTAGAGTTTACTTGCGTCCTTACACCATGATAATAGCGTAGACCCAAATACCGGATGATTACTCTAGAGTTGCCAAATGTTAGTTCGTAAATGGGTAATTATAAAGGTAGCTTTCAGGTACAACGGCAAAGTATTTTGTGGTACAGGATAGTTCAAGAATGGGATTTGGCCCTACGACAGTGGAGACTACATTCTGGGCCCAATCAGAATGGTGTCCATCATCATCTGGCTAGACATAGTGGATAAGGTGTTAGTAACGAGGATATCTAAATATGAAAATGAGAAAATAGTACAGACCGGTAGTGAGGATAACTAGGTATAGTGATCAATATGTTGATCATAGGGATACCGTAAAAGTCTCACCTTAGGTTTTGCAACTCATCAAGAGGCAAAGGAAATTGTACGTGATAACACAAGGTTCGCCTGCTAATCACCTTCGTTTATATGTGAGAATTATTATGGGTGTCAATATCCCGCTAATAATTATTGGTTGAAAGGTGTTTCTGACATGTCCGCATAATATTGAACATGTAGGTTCGCACGCTTAATGACTAGCGGTATGTACACTAGTAGAAAACAAGGCTTTCGTTCGGGCCAGGTAAGCCCATTAGTCCCGATTCAGTCATGAACCAGGACCCATGGGGGCATTGGTCCCGGTTCGTGAGGCCAGGTGGCTTGCCGGGCCTCGTGGGGGCATTGGTCCTGGTTCGTGAGGCCAGGGGGCTTGCCGGGTCTCGTGGGGGCATTGGTCCCGGTTCATCTGGCCCCTTTGGTCAGGTTGGTCGGACGAACCGGGACCAACGGGCCTCGCTCCTGGCCCACCACCATTGGTCCCGGTTGGTGTCTTGAACCGGGACCAAAGGGTGCTCTTTAGTACCGGTTCAAGCGATGAACCGGGACCAATGATGTGCCTATATATACCCCCTCGCTGGCGAGCAGACCACACTACTCTATTTTTTCTGGTCGGCGAGGGGAGGGCTTTGTGGTTCTCTAGTTCACCTCCTATGCACACGAGGTGTTCGATGGAATGCCCGAGCCACACTACTTAAGCTTTCTCCTCTCCAAACTCGACCTCCAAGCTCCATTTTCCTCAATATTTGTCTAGGTTTAGTGGTCCATCACATCCCGTCCCCGTCTTCATCGTCGTCGATCGCCCGCGCCGATCTCGTCGCCGGCACCACTATGGTGAGCCTCATGTTCTTATCTTCTTTCTGAAAGGAAAAAAATTCTTACTTGTATGTTTAGATAGATACTTGTATAATTTTCTTACTTTTATTATTGCTTCGTATTATTTAGTGTGATGGTTTTGGTATCCGCCTCCGTCGGCCCTTGTCATGTCTATGATTCAGATGTGGTATATATTATCTTTATAACTATTTGGTTCATTTATTGTTTATGACAATTATGCCGACCAATGTGACATGGATTTTATTTATCTAGGAGGTATGTGAACCAGAAATTCCAAGCGACCCTATTGTCGAGAGGTTAAATTTAGTTGAAGAAGAAAACAAATTCTTGAAGGAAAAAATAAAAACAAATTGAGGAGGAGAAGATGATATTGGAGTTGCATGTTGTGAATGTCGTCGATGATCACAAGATCAAGATGGATGCAATGCGCTTGAAGATTAGAAAGATTAGAAAATATGCAATTCATACCTAGGCTTGGTATCATTATGCCGTTGGATCAATTGTTACCTTGGTTGCGATTATGATCGCATTTGTTTTCACATTGAAATGTTTTACATAGTTTCATTGTATTGTTTAATTAATTATATGCTCTGGGGAGCTATATGTTGTTCAATGAGAACTATGTATGTACTTTGGTTTTAATGTGATGATGAACTTCTATTAATTTGTTCACTTAATTATCTATTCAGGATGTTCTGTAATGTTTTTTGACACACTTAATTATATATAATGCACGCATATGAACCGACAATGGATGTACGATGACAGACACACCTCCGAGTACATTAAGGGCATGCATAATTTTCTCGAAGTGGCTGAAGCAAACAAGCAAACTGGTTTTATGTGTTGTCCATGTTGGAGAACGTAGCAGAAATTCAAAAAATTTCCTACGAATCACCAAGATCTATCTATGGAGAGACCAGCAACGAGTAGAAAGAGAGTGCATCTACATACCCTTGTAGATCGCTAAGCGGAAGCGTTCAAGTGAACGGGGTTGATGGAGTCGTACTCGTCGTGATTCAGATCACCGATGATCCTAGTGCTGAACGGACGGCACCTCCGCGTTCAACACACGTACAGCTCGACGATGTCTCCCACGCCTTGATCCAGCAAGGAGAGAGGGAGAGGTTGAGGAAGACTCCATCCAGCAGCAGCACAACGGCGTGGTGGTGAAGGAGGAGTTTGGCAATCCTGCAGGGCTTCGACAAGCACCTACGGGAGAGGAGGAGGTGTCACGGGAGGGAGGGAGGCGCCAAGGGCTCAGGTATGGATGCCCTCCCTCCCCTCCACTATATATAGGGGCAGGGGAGAGGGGGGAGGCGCAGCCTTGCCCCTTCCTCCAAGGAAGGGGGGCGGCTAAGAGGGGGGAGGAGTCCATCCTCCCCAAGGCACCTCGGAGGTGCCTTCCCCCTTTAGGACTCTCCCCTTTTTCCTATATCTTGGCGCATGGGCCTCTAGGGGCTGGTGCCCTTGGCCCATGTAGGCCAAGGCGCACCCCCTACAGCCCATGTGGCCCCCCGGGGCAGGTGGCCCCACCTGGTGGGCCCCCGGGACCCTTCCGGTGGTCCCGGTACAATACCGATGACCCCGAAACTTGTCCCGATGGCCGAAACAGGACTTCCTATATATAAATCTTTACCTCCGGACCATTCCGGAACTCCTCGTGACTTCCGGGATCTCATCCGGGACTCCGAACAACATTCGGTAACCACATACAAACTTCCTTTATAACCCTAGCGTCATCGAACCTTAAGTGTGTAGACCCTACGGGTTCGGGAGACATGCAGACATGACCGAGATGTTCTCCGGTCAATAACCAACAGCGGGATCTGGATACCCATGTTGGCTCCCACATGTTCCACGATGATCTCATCGGATGAACCACGATGTCAAGGACTCAATCGATCCCGTATACAATTCCCTTTGTCTAGCGGTATGGTACTTGCCCGAGATTCGATCGTCGGTATACCGATACCTTGTTCAATCTCGTTACCGGCAAGTCTCTTTACTCGTTTCGTAACACATCATCCCGTGATCAACCCCTTGGTCACATTGTGCACATTATGATGATGTCCTACCGAGTGGGCCCAGAGATACCTCTCCGTTTACACGGAGTGACAAAATCGCAATCTCGATTCGTGCCAACCCAACAGACACTTTCAGAGATACCCATAGTGTACCTTTATAGCCACCCAGTTACGTTGTGACGTTTGGCACACCCAAAGCACTCCTACGGTATCCGGGAGTTGCACAATCTCATGGTCTAAGGAAATGATACTTGACATTTGAAAAGCTTTAGCATACGAACTACATGATCTTGTGCTAGGCTTAGGATTGGGTCTTGTCCATCACATCATTCTCCTAATGATGTGATCCCGTTATCAACGACATCCAATGTCCATGGTCAGGAAACCGTAACCATCTATTGATTAACGAGCTAGTCAAATAGAGGCTTACTAGGGACATGGTGTTGTCTATGTATCCACACATGTATCTGAGTTTCCTATCAATACAATTCTAGCATGGATAATAAACGATTATCATGAACAAGGAAATATAATAATAATCAATTTATTATTGCCTCTAGGGCATATTTCCAACAGTCTCCCACTTGCACTAGAGTCAATAATCTAGTTCACATCGATATGTGATTAACACTCAAGGTCACATCCCCATGTGACTAACACCCAAAGAGTTTACTAGAGTCAATAATCTAGTTCACACTTACCATGTGATTAACACTCGATGAGTTCTGGGTTTGATCATGTTATGCTTGTGAGAGAGGTTATAGTCAACGGGTCTGAACCTTTCAGATCCGTGTGTGCTTTACAAATCTCTATGTCATCTCCTAGATGCAGCTACCACGTTCTATTTGGAGCTATTCCAAATAACTGTTCTACTTGGAGCTATTCTAAATTGTTGCTCCATTATACATATCCGGTATCTCTACTCAGAGCTATCCGGATAGGTGTTAAGCTTGCATCGACGTAACCCTTTACGACGAACTCTTTTACCACCTCCATAATCGAAAAAATTCCTTAGTCCACTAGTTACTAAGGATAACTTTGACCGATGTCATGTGATCCATTCATGGATCACTCTTGTACCCCTTGACTGACTCATGGTAAAGCACACTTCAGGTGCGGTACACAGCATAGCATACTGTAGAGCCTATGTCTTAAGCATAGGGGACGACCTTCGTTCCTTTCTCTCTATTCTGCCATGGTCGAGCTTTAAGTCTTAACTTCATACCTTACAACTCAGGCAAGAACTCCTTCTTTGACTGATCCATCTTGAACACCTTCAAGATCATGTCAAGGCATGTGCTCATTTGAAAGTACTATTAAGCATTTTGATCTATCCTTATAGATATTGATGCTCAATGTTCAAGTAGCTTAATCCAGGCTTTCCATTGAAAACACTTTCCAAATAACCCTATATGCTTTCCAGAAATTCTACGTCATTTCTGATCAACAATATGTCAACAACATATACTCATCAGAAATTCCATAGTGCTCCCACTCACTTCTTTGGAAATACAAGTTTCTCATAAACTTTGTATACACCCAAAATCTTTGATCATCATCAAAGCATACATTCCAACTCCGAGATGCTCACTCCAGTCCTCAGAAGGATTGCTGGAGCATTGCATACTTATTAGCATATTTCAGGATAGACAAAAACTTCCGGTTGTATCACATACAACCTTTCCTCAAGAATCGTCGAGGAAACAATGTTTTGACATCCTATCTGCAAGATTTCATAAATAATGCAGTAATTGCTAATATAATTCCAACAGACTCTTAGCATCGCTACGAGTGAGAAAGTCTCATCGTAGTCAACTCCTTGAACTTGTCGAAAAACATCTTAACGACAAGTCGAGCTTTCTCAATGGTGACACTCACCATCATTGTCTGTCTTCCTTTCAAAATCCATATGTACCTAACAGCCTTACGACCATCAAGTAGTTCTTCCAAAGTCTACACTTTGTTTTCATATATGGATCCTCTCTCAGATTACATGGCCTCGAGCCATTTATCGGAATCCGGGCCCACCATCGCTTCTCCATAGCTCGTAGGTTCATTGTTGTCTAGCAACATGACTTCCAAGACAGGATTACTGTACCACTCTGAAGTAGTACGTATCCTTGTCACCCTACGAGGTTTGGGAGTGACTTGATCTGAAGTTTCATGATCACTATCATAAGCTTCTACTTCAATTGGTGTAGGTGCCACAGGAACAACTTCCTGTGCCCTGCTACACACTGGTTGAAGTGATGGTTCAATAACCTCATCAAGTCTCCACCATCCTCCCACTCAATTCTTTCGAGAGAAACCTTTCCTCGAAAAAGGACCCGATTCAAGAAACAATCCCTATTGCTTTTGGATCTGAATTAGGAGGTATACCCAACTGTTTTTGGGTGTCCTATGAAGATGCATTTATCCGCTTTGGGTTCGAGCTTATCAGCCTGAAACCTTTCCACATAAGCATCGCAGCCCCAAACTTCTAAGAAATGACAGCTTAGGTTTCTCTAAACCATAATTCATATGGTGTCATCTCAAGGGAATTATGTGGTGCCCTATTTAAAGTGAATGTGGTTGTCTCTAATGCTTAACCCATGAACGATAGTGGTAATTTGATAAGAGACATCATGGTACGCACCATATCCAATAGGGTGCAACTATGATGTTCGGACACACCATCACACTATGGTGTTCCAGGCGGTATTAATTGCGAAACAATTTCCACAATGTCTTAATTGTGTGCCAAAACTCGTAACTCAGATATTCATCTCCATGATCATATCATAGACATTTTATCCTCTTGTCACAATGATCTTCTACTTCACTCTGAAATTACTTGAACCATTCAATAATTCAGACTTGTGTTTCATCAAGTAAATATTCTCAACATCTACTCGAATCATCTGTGAAGTAAGAACATAACGATATTCACTGCATGCCTCGGCACTCATTGGACTGCACACATCAAAATGTGTTACTTCCAACAAGTTGCTATCTTGTTCCATTTTACTGAAACCGAGGCTTTTCAGTCATCTTGCCTATGTGGTATGATTTGCATATCTCAAGTGATCCAAAATCAAGTGAGTCCAAACGATCCATTTGCATGGAGTTTCTTCATGCATATACACCAATAGACATGGTTCGCATGTCTCAAACTTTTCAAAAACGAGTGAGCCCAAAGATCCATCAATATGGAGCTTCTTCATGCGTTTTATACCGATATGACTTATGTGGCAGTGCCACAAGTAGGTGGTTCTATCATTACTATCTTTTGGCATGAACATGTGTATCACTACGATCGAGATTTAATAAACCATTCATTTTAGGTGTAAGACCATCGAAGGTATTATTCAAATAAACAGAGTAACCATTATTCTCCTTAAATGAATAACCGTATTGCGATAGACGTAATCCAATCATGTCTATGCTCAACGCAAACACCAAATAACAATTATTTAGGTTTAACACCAATCTCTTTGGTAGAGGGAGCGTGCGATGCTTGATCATATCAAGCTTGGAAAAACTTCCAACACATATCGTCAGCTCACCTTTAGCTAGTCTCCGTTTATTCCGTAGCCTTTTGTTTCGAGTTACTAACACTTAGCAACCGAACCGGTATCTAATACCCTGGTGCTACTAGGAGTACTAGCAAAGTACACATTAACACAATGTATATCCAATATACTTCTATCGACCTTGCCAGCCTTCTTATCTACCAAGTATCTAGGGTAATTCTGCTCTAGTGGTTGTTCCCCTTATTACAGAAGCACTTAGTCTCGGGTTTGGGTTTTACCTTGGGTTTCTTCACTAGAGCAGCAGCTGATTTGCCGTTTCATGAAGTATCCCTTCTTGCCCTTGCCCTTCTTGAAACTAGTGGTTTCACCAACCATCAACAATTGATGCTCCTTCTTGATTTCTACTTTCGCGGTGTCAAACATCGCGAATACCTCAAGGATCATCATATCTATCCCTGATATGTTATAGTTCATCACGAAGCTCTAACAACTTGGTGGCAATGACTTTGGAGAACCATCACTGTCTTATCTGGAAGATCAACTCCCACTCGATTCAAATGATTGTTGTACTCAGACAATCTGAGCACAAGCTCAACAATTGAGCTTTTCTCCTTAGTTTGCAGGTTAAGAAAGTCATCGGAGGTCTTATACCTCTTGACATGGGCACGAGCCTGAAATCCCAATTTCAGCCCTCAAAACATCTCATATGTTTCGCGATGTTTCAAAAATGTCTTTGGTGCCTCAACTCTAAACCGTTTAACTGAACTATCACGTAGTTATCAAAACGTGTATGTCAGATGTTCGCAACAACCACAGACAACGTTCGAGGTTCAGCACACTGAGCGGTGCATTAAGGACATAAGCCTTCTATGAAGCAATGAGGACAATCCTTAGTTTACGGACCTAGTCCGCATAATTGCTACTATCAACTTTTAACTAATTTTTCTCTAGGAACATATCTAAACAGTAGAACTATAGCGTGAGCTACGACATAATTTGCAAAAACCTTTTGACTATGTTCAGGATAATTAAGTTCATCTTATGAACTCCCACTCAGATAGACATCCCTCTAGTCATCTAAGTGATTACATGATCCAAGTCAAACTAGGCCGTGTCCGATCATCACGTGAGACGGACTAGTCATCATCGGTGAACATCTTCATGTTGATCGTATCTTCTATACGACTCATGTTCGACCTTTCGGTCTCCGTGTTCCGAGGCCATGTCTGTACATGCTAGGCTCGTCAAGTTAACCCTAAGTGTTTTGCATGTGTTCCGAGGCCATGTCTGTACATGCTAGGCTCATCAACACCCGTTGTATTTGAACGTCTGAATAAAACACCCGATCATCATGTGATGTTTTGAAACAGTGAACTGTCGCAACGGTGCACAGTTAGGGGAGAACACTTCTTGAAATTGTTGTAAGGGATCATCTTATTTACTACCGTCGTTCTAAGCAAATAAGATGTATAAATATGATAAACATCACATGCAATCAAATAGTGACATGATATGGCCATCATCACTTTGCTCCTTTTGATCTCCATCTTCGGGGCTCCATGATCATCATCGTCACCGGCATGACACCATGATCTCCATCATCATGATCTCCATCATCGTGTCTTCATGAAGTTGCCTCGCCAACTATTACTTCTACTACTATGGCTAACGGTTAGCAATAAAGTAAAGTAATTACATGACGTTTAAGTTGACACGCAGGTCACAAATAAATAAAGACAACTCCTATGGCTCCTGCCGGTTGTCATACTCATCGACATGCAAGTCGTGATTCCTATTACAAGAACATGATCAATCTCATACATCACATATATCATTCATCACATCCTTTTTGGCCATATCACATCACATAGCATACCCTGCAAAAACAAGTTAGACGTCCTCTAATTGTTGTTTGCATGTTTTACGTGGCTGCTATGGGTTTCTAGCAAGAACGTTTCTTACCTACGCATGAACCACAACGTGATATGCCAATTGCTATTTACCCTTCATAAGGACCCTTTTCATCGAATCCGATCCGACTAAAGTGGGAGAGACAGACACCCGCCAGCCACCTTATGCAACTAGTGCATGTTTGTCGGTGGAACCGGTCTCACGTAAGCGTACGTGTAAGGTTGGTCCGGGCCGCTTCATCCCACGATGCCGCCGAATCAAGATAAGACTAGTAACGGCAAGCATATTGAACAATATCGACGCCCACAACTACTTTGTGTTCTACTCGTGCAAAGAATCTACGCAATAGACCTAGCTCATGATGCCACTGTTGGAGAACGTAGCAGAAATTCAAAAAATTTCCTACGAATCACCAAGATCTATCTATGGAGAGACCAGCAACGAGTAGAAAGAGAGTGCATCTACATACCCTTGTAGATCGCTAAGCGGAAGCGTTCAAGTGAACGGGGTTGATGGAGTCGTACTCGTCGTGATTCAGATCACCGATGATCCTAGTGCCGAACGGACGGCACCTCCGCGTTCAACACACGTACAGCTCGACGATGTCTCCCACGCCTTGATCCAGCAAGGAGCGAGGGAGAGGTTGAGGAAGACTCCATCCAGCAGCAGCACAACGGCGTGGTGGTGAAGGAGGAGTGTGGCAATCCTGCAGGGCTTCGCCAAGCACCTACGGGAGAGGAGGAGGTGTCACGGGAGGGAGGGAGGCGCCAAGGGCTCAGGTATGGATGCCCTCCCTCCCCTCCACTATATATAGGGGCAGGGGAGAGGGGGGAGGCGCAGCCTTGCCCCTTCCTCCAAGGAAGGGGTGTGGCTAAGAGGGGGGAGGAGTCCATCCTCCCCAAGGCACCTCGGAGGTGCCTTCCCCCTTTAGGACTCTCCCCTTTTTCCTATATCTTGGCGCATGGGCCTCTAGGGGCTGGTGCCCTTGGCCCATGTAGGCCAAGGCGCACCCCCTACAGCCCATGTGGCCCCCCGGGGCAGGTGGCCCCACCTGGTGGGCCCCCGGGACCCTTCCGGTGGTCCCGGTACAATACCGATGACCCCGAAACTTGTCCCGATGGCCGAAACAGGACTTCTTATATATAAATCTTTACCTCCGGACCATTCCGGAACTCCTTGTGACGTCCGGGATCTCATCCGGGACTCCGAACAACATTCGGTAACCACATACAAACTTCCTTTATAACCCTAGCGTCATCGAACCTTAAGTGTGTAGACCCTACGGGTTCGGGAGACATGCAGACATGACCGAGATGTTCTCCGGTCAATAACCAACAGCGGGATCTGGATACCCATGTTGGCTCCCACATGTTCCACGATGATCTCATCGGATGAACCACGATGTCAAGGACTCAATCGATCCCGTATACAATTCCCTTTGTCTAGCGGTATGGTACTTGCCCGAGATTCGATCGTCGGTATACCGATACCTTGTTCAATCTCGTTACCGGCAAGTCTCTTTACTCGTTTCGTAACACATCATCCCGTGATCAACCCCTTGGTCACATTGTGCACATTATGATGATGTCCTACTGAGTGGGCCCAGAGATACCTCTCCGTTTACACGGAGTGACAAAATCCCAATCTCGATTCGTGCCAACCCAACAGACACTTTCAGAGATACCCGTAGTGTACCTTTATAGCCACCCAGTTACGTTGTGACGTTTGGCACACCCAAAGCACTCCTACGGTATCCGGGAGTTGCACAATCTCATGGTCTAAGGAAATGATACTTGACATTGAAAAGCTTTAGCATACGAACTACATGATCTTGTGCTAGGCTTAGGATTGGGTCTTGTCCATCACATCATTCTCCTAATGATGTGATCCCGTTATCAACGACATCCAATGTCCATGGTCAGGAAACCGTAACCATCTATTGATTAACGAGCTAGTCAACTAGAGGCTTACTAGGGACATGGTGTTGTCTATGTATCCACACATGTATCTGAGTTTCCTATCAATACAATTCTAGCATGGATAATAAACGATTATCATGAACAAGGAAATATAATAATAATCAATTTATTATTGCCTCTAGGGCATATTTCCAACAGTCCATGCCCTATATGTGGGAATAGAAGTCTTACTCTGACTCGAAAACCATTCACACCCACCTGCTTTATAAGGGTTTCATGCCACACTATAATGTTTGGACCAAGCACGGATAAATAGGGGTTATGATGAAGAAAGCGAAGAAGAAGAGGACGATGACAACTATGTGCCCCCTGAATACGGTGATGCTGCAACAGGGGAAGCTGTTGAAGATCAAGAGGAACCAGACGATGTGCCGGATGATCATCTCTGCCGGGTCATTGTTGATGCAAGGAGACAGTGCGAAAGTCAAAAGGAGAAGCTCAAGTTCGATCGCATGTTAGAGGATCACAAAAAAGGTTTGTACCCCAATTGCGAAGATGGAAACACAAAGCTCGGTATCGTACTGGAATTGCTGCAGTGGAAGGCAGAGAATGGTGTACCTGACAAAGGATTTGAGAAGCTACTGAAAATATTGAAGAAGAAGCTTCCAAAGGATAACGAATTGCCGACAGTACGTATGCAGCAAAGAAGGTTGTATGCCCTCTAGGATTGGAGGAGCAGAAGATACATGCATGCCCTAATGACTGCATCCTGTACCGTGGTGCGTACGAGGATTTGAACGCATGCCCGGTATGACCAAGCACGGAAATAAGAGAGGACACGTCTCTCTATTAGCTAGCTAACACAATAATTAACCCTACAAAAACCCCAAAAAACCCAACCCCCCCCCCACCCCTTCAGAAAAAAAAACAAAAACCCCAACGCATGAACTACTGACGCGTGGAAGCCTTTTGGTCCCGGTTGGTGGCACCAACCGGGACAAAAGGCCCTCCTGCCTGGGCAAGCCGCAGCGGCCACGTGGAGCCCCATCTGTCCCGGTTCCTGGACGAACTGGGACTAAAGGTATTGGGCTTTAGTACCAACCCTTTAGTCCTGGTTCGGCAACCGGGACAAATGGGCTTCATGAACCGGGATAAATGGCGGGTTTTCTACTAGTGGTAGGAGAACTATCAGATAATGGAGAGTGAAAGAGAAGATTTTCATAAGTGTTTCGAATTCCACAATCCAAATAGCAAATATGATTCATACCAGCAAAAAGTACATGAAGATGTCAAGAATGTCCTGCCAGACCAACATGATGACATCGAGGATCTGAAATTGGGGTGTTTGATCAGCACAACCGTATTCGATCTATCAACAATGGCTTCCAAGAGCAGGAGGAAAAACTTGCAGTCATCAAGAATAAGAAGGAAGAGAAAACTACGGCTATCGAAAAGAGACTCCATGAACTTGATGTCCTGGTTAGGTATATCTCCAAGGTTTTGCGGTGCCAGGATGTCGTGAAACTGAGTTATCTGTCTAATTTTATACTACGGCTCTATACCATGTTTGGTTATTGTAATGTGTCGGACAATCTATTTTGCAGTTGTCAAGTTAGCAGTTTAATAAAAGCAATGATAACTCAATTTATTTTCAAATTCAAATTTTGTACAAATTCATATTAAAATGGGCAAATATGCCCGCCACTTTTTGCAATATAAAACAAATTGACGGCACCTACAAACTATGATGGTTATGGATGTCGTCACCGGCGTATGGTCCCACATGTATGAAGCCACGTCACGCATGTTTGGACCCGCCTACCAGCACCCATGTCAGCACAACAATGGGCACACATATCAGAATCGTTCATTGGTCAGATGACACATTGTCACCAAAAAAACAATGCAGCAACTAACTTTAATTTATCCATATATCAGAAACACATAATTGAGTCGCATTGATCTGAGATCTAGATATGTAGCCAGTTAAAACAGAGACCTAAACATTGGTTAAACAGAACACTTATATTGGTCGATAGATTTGTTAATGCTGAGCAGCATGCTGCAACCAAGTAGTATGATTTCTCGAGCAGTACATATATACTTTATATGTTTTCCACTGAAAATAGCTAATGGGTTCATGGGTAGCCAACTGATATTACAGTATAATTTTCCACTCAAGAGTTAAGAGAAGCAAGTTTTATTTTTCTTTTGTTATTCATTTATCAACGCTTGGATTAGAAATATCCAGAGTGCGGTCTCGGTTTGAAAACATTATTCACCTTACAAATACGAAGACATAAGAAATATTTTTATCGAAGTGCTAGGGAGTACACGCATGAAACATTGAACAATGTTTTCAGTCGTTCTTTAAAATATAGGTAGATAAGATTGTTTTCACACATTCTTTTCAATATAAGTGAAAATGAAGTTAAATATAAGCAAACTCCAAAAAGAGAACAATGCAAGATTTACCATGTTAATAGTTTCCTTACTGAAAAAAACAACGGGAAACATACATAACAAAATAATAACAACATTTAAAATGGGAAGCGGAACAATTGTAAGTGTGCATGCTTTAAGTGGAGCCTAATCATACATTGATATTATTGTTATGGAAACTATTTTTCTAGTCAAAGTAGTAATTTCTAGAAAATAAGCTAGCTTATCCCTCCTGATGTGATTCCAAATAGTAGTTACACTGCACGATTGCCAACTTGAAGGCAGAATTTGACCATGATATTAGACTAAACACCTTTTTCATAGTTGATAGTTGAAAGTATTTTCTGACATGACCTAATTTACAGAGAAACAAATTGAGTTTATAGTCTTGCTCATCAATTTTTAGTAAGTCTGGGAGCTCCTCAATCTCCTGAAATTAGCCAAAAACAGCAAATAAACAAGTGAAAGCATGCAGATGCCACCATATGTTTGGCATGTTTGTAGTTACATATATCTATTTAAACTTTCAGAAAATACCAGAATGGCTTCTATGTTTTTGAAAGGGGTTACTATCAAGCTTAGAATGTGTTTCCTATGTTCCAGGTTCTGCAAAGAGAGTTCTTGAAATGAATAGATGGGTAATCACACATGAATGCCTAAATCAAAGAGGTTCGCTCAGATCATGAACCTTTTTCCACAAATACTGCAGCATCGATGGTACGTGAAAGAAAAATCAGTAGGTAAGATGACATGACAGTTTGAATTAGCCCACGGATTGATCACATCAACGTAGATGAACAAAGGCACATGAAAAACTTATAGCCCAAGGCGCGTCTCGGACCCTCTATTTTTCTATTTATTGCTTTTTTTGGTTTTTCTCCTCACGGTACAATATTACGTTTACATAGCACAATATACCTACATATATTGTGCCCGGGCACCTTGATTGTTTTAGGTATGTATCGTTGCACAATGAATGTTTGATTTGTTTCCTAAATATTCTTCATGCAAGACTTTTCATGCTTACATTTTATTTCCGTTTTTAACTATTAGACATGTAAGATATTCCATATAATAAATCGTATTAATGTTTGATTTTTTCTGAACAACAGCGGGTATCTAATACGCGTATTTTTGTCTCCTAGCTATCTAATACGGTTATCAATTCTTACTAATGAAATTATGTACATACGCGGGTATATATACCCAGTAAATTATTTTCTGTACTATTACGTTTTAGTTTTGTTTTCTAACTATTGAATACAAGTATCTAAATACGCGGGTATGTATATATCCAATGGTTTATCCTAGGTTCTATCTAGTAACAAAATTATATACATACGTGGATAAGCATATACCTACTAACGAAATTATATACATATGTGGGTATGCATATACCTACTAATAAAATTATGTACATACACGGGTATGCATATACCAACTAACGAAATTATGTATATATATGCGGGTACCATGCAAAAAATACATGTACAAGTATGTGTATACCCAATTATGTGGTGGGATATCCATACCTACTACTGAAATTACGTAAAATACACGGGTATTTACATACCTAGTGATTTATCTACAGATCAATAAGTGCAATATAAGGAGGTAATAAATTCTGATTTTTATTCACTATGGCATTTTAATCTCCTTCCTTTTTTATGGCGTGACATGCATGCATGGGATGGTTAAAGAATTAAAGCCTGTCAAATTAACTAGTAATTAACGCATTTATGTTGGTTGTCAAATTAGCCGCTAAACACGATCCAATGACATATAGACAAGCTGCCCAGGCACCTAGGTGTCCCAAATGGCCGCCCACACACACACGCACACTAACAAAAATTACGTGCTAGCCAAATAAGTATGACTCAATACCCCCGACATATGAGCATCCTCTATTTTAATACAGTGGCTCACCATGTTGCAACTTATCTTTCATCCCAACCTCGCCGATGATGACTGCAATGTCCACATGATCGCAATGCATTCGACATGGTAGATCCCAAGGCAATGAGCATCCTCTATTTTAACACAGTGGCTCACCAAGTTTCTACTTATCTTTCATCCCACCCCCGCGATGTCCACATGATCGCAGTGCATTCGACATGGTAAATCCTAAGACAATGAGCTTGCCACTGCACGCCACACTTCTCATTCTGTCATGGAAGGAAATGTTTAATACTTTAAAATCAAATCTCATCGACCATGAACTACTCCCAACGCCTAGACATATATAGACTTCCCCAAAACTAATCAACTACTAGACATGAAAGACTTTTGAATCTACAAACAATTTTTCGAATTGATGAACATTTTTTTAAAATTTGGAATTTTCTTTTGAAAATTCATGAACATTTGTTTTGTTTAAACGAACATTTTTCAAATGCATGAACAATTTTCAAATTCATGAAAAAAAATTAACTCATCAATCATTTTCTGAATCAATGATATTTAAAAAAATTGGGGAACAAAATTCAAAATTCGTGTTTTTTTTGAATTTTTGTGAATATTTTCTTAAATTTCAAGACTTTTTTCAGATTCACGAATATGTTTTGGAGACACGATCATTTTTTCAAAATTATGTATATGCTTTTATTTCCTGACGATTTTTGTCCAAATCATGATTTTTTTTTATAATTTAGGAATCATTTTTGTAGCATCTGCAACATTTTTTGAATCCGCAATTTTTTTATGATTTCATGAACTGTTTTTGAATTTGCAAATTTTTGGCATCAAATATGCTCAAGTGTTCTAGGGGATTATGCAACTGTGTGCACGTCATCACTGATGGGGTACCATCGTAGTTCACCGTAGTCCCCCATAGTAGCACCGATGGCCTCCGTCACCGCTCGCCTGAACATCGCTACTACAATGTTGACTGCTTGCAATAGACGGTGGTGTTGCAGCCACCGACCCTAGCTTGCAGTACCACCTCGCAACATATAGTGTTTCTGCAGTCAACGACGAGTTCTACAACAATGAGTGTGCTAGCACTGCAACCGAACAATGGTGGTCCGGTCTGTGGCATCACACCCGCCGTTTGCAACAATGATGGTCAGTGTCATGGCTCGCTCAGGCCTGCAGTAAGTATCGTTGCAGCGGCAGCCAACAACAATGATGTTGGCCTTGCAACACGATGGATCTGAAAATTGTAGCACTGGCCTGCGCACCAGCGGGTGGTCGGGATATCATTGGAAGCACTAACGCCCTCCTATGGCAGCGGTGGCCGGTGTTTGTGCGGCCCATCTCGCTTGCAACAGTTGCGGCTACTGCAATGGGACTTGCATCATTACTGTCGCGTGGTGGAATGCTAGCTACGAGGTGATGCTACATCCACATCTTGGAGTACCGTCCTCCACCTCCCCCACGATATTTTTAGCCCATCCAATTGGAGTAGCATCGCCGCACTTGTAGCCACTGGTCATCCTCTCCCCTCGCAACAATGGTGGCTTGCTCCACAATAGCTGGTCCGATGATGTCTGCCTTTTGCGCGGCACCCGAGCTTGCTGCAACGTCGTGTTTGCAACATTGAGACGTTCGACTTGTGTGAGAGGGTGCTTCCCTTGAGCTGATTTTGTGCCGATGAGACGAGGGGGGAGGGGGGCTGTCAAAGTGCAGCGCGGATCCATGATTAGAGAGGGGACGTGTGGCTTGACATCACCCGGTTTTGGGTATAATCAATGGCGGAGCTTGACTGGGATGTTGGGGCGGGGGGGGGGGGGGGGGTGGCAAAAGGTAAAGTATGCATGTTTGTGGGGGGCAATGAGAACATTTTCTTCTAACTATGTCCCTAGAAAAAAAAAGTCTTCATGAATTTGTCCTCGGCTGGGGGAGGGGACCATAGTCCCCTCAACAATACACATAGCTCCGCCCATGGGTATAATAAGGAGGCACGGTGCCTTTGTTTGGGAAAAATAGAGATTGAGAAGTGAGGAAAGAGAGGTGCTCAGTCCGAGTCTTCTCCGGACCATGAGCGAGTTGGTCCGAAGGAAATCGTAAACGAGCCGGCAACTTCACAAGATCAATCGTGTTTTTTTTAACTCAAAATTTATGTATTTTTTGAAATAATTTTGCAAAATAAGTTAATAAAAGAAACAAACATTATGTGGACGTGGAATAAATTTGCAAAATAATTTTGCAAACATCATGGTACAGAATTATGACGTAAAAGTTAAGGGTGTGACTATATCACATCTAGATGTGATATAATATCTCACATCTAAGATGATGTTACTTGTCGACAAATTCCTCCTACTGTTTTTTTCCGATTGTTCAGGCCACCTCTGAATTTTTTTCCTATCTAGGACTCTTCTAAGCTTTGACATCAGCAACACACGTCATATGAAACAAGCCCACCACGTTCTTGTTTGTTTGATTTTTTTGCGTTTGTGTATTTGGGGAGCTGCCCTGCGTTGCCTCGGTGTTTGATTTTTTTTAATCTGGGAGCTGCCCCGCATTGCATCAGTCTACAGTGCAACGTGAAAATATCAAAAAAGAAGTATGACCACACAGATTCAAACAAAAAACCTCCCACTATGAAATGCCTATAGCTAGCCAACGGACCTGTTGGCCGTTGTTGTCTTCACATCACAGTGACGCTATAAATACATACCAAAAGCGGCACATCAAATAATTTCAAAACCTCTCCACACACACACTCCTTAGTTGCGAGTCAATGGCCGGGCTGCAACTGGGTTCCACACA
Organism: Triticum aestivum; assembly: GCF_018294505.1. NCBI lineage: Eukaryota > Viridiplantae > Streptophyta > Magnoliopsida > Poales > Poaceae > Triticum > Triticum aestivum. Next base: position 841,674,795 of record NC_057801.1, on the reverse strand, counting down.
AAAAAACACGCACAACTGACGACCCTTGACAAACACACATCCCTAGTTACGAGTCGATGGTCGGCATGCAACTGGGGACCCTCGAGAAACATAGACATCCCTAATTGCAATTCGATGGTCGGCATGCAACTGAGGACGCTCGACAAACACACACACACACACACCTAGTTGCGACTTGATGTTCGGCATGCAACTAGGGACCCTCGACAAACACACACTCCCCTAGTTGCAAGTCGATGGTTGACATGCAATTGGGGACCCTCGACGAACACTGACACACCCCTAGTTGCAAGTCGATGTCGGCATGCAACTGGGACCCTCGACAAACACACACTCCCCTAGTTGCAAGTCGATGGTTCACATGCAACTGGGGACCCTTGACGAACACACACACACACACACACTCAGGGTGCTCTGCAGGGTGCACCAAACGACGAGGACGGCGGCGGATGGCGACGAGGTGCAGTGCGGGGAGTCCAGCAAGGCCGCCCGGTCTTGTAAGAGGTGGCGCCGCCGGGAGCACGACATCACCGCCGATGCAAAGGATGAGCTGAAGCCATTGAAGATGTTTGCCATGGACGAGCCGGAGCCATTGGAGCACGTCTTCGCCAAGGACGGACCAGAGTCATGGGAGATGATTACCATGGAGGATGAACTAGAGCCATGGGAGATGCTTACCATGGACAAGACATCTCCATTGCATATGCTTACCAACAACTTGACATGTCCACAGGAGATACTTACCAACAACCTGCCATGGCCACTGGAGATGCTAACCAACAACCTGCCATGGCCACTGGAGATGCTCACCAACAACTTGACATTGCCATCGGAGATGCTTAGCAAGAACTTCCCACTGCCACTGGAGATGCTTACTAACAACTTGGCATCTCCATTGGAGACCCTTAGCAAGAACTTGCCAGAGCCAGCGGAGACCGTTACCAAGAACTTGCCATCTCCATTGGAGATCCTTACCAAGAAATTGCCAGACTTGGACATCCTTACCAAAGAGGAACCCACCACGACGACGACAGTCGTCGATCAAGACTCCGGTGCGGCGAACAAGAAGGCCACCCCTAACGCGGGGATGGAGATGCTGGCAGACGCAGAGTGGCACTCGCACTACCCGGAACTGTTTGAGCAGCAAGAGCCTCCGCCCATGGAAGATGTCATGAAGCCTCTGCCGTCGCCGACGGTCCAAGAATTCGAGCAGGGAGCCCCTCCGGCGGCGGCTGTCGAAGAATTCGGCGGGGTTGCTTGGGGTTGGGGAGGCCATGGCCGGCGCTGCTTAGTGAGGCCTATATGGTTAGCTTGGATACTACCTGGTTTTTGACATGCTTATTTGTGCTAGCAGTTACTTTCTCTTTACTGGTTTCTGAGAAGGAAAATCTTTGTGTGCCATGCTCTGCTTTTACTGTGTTTGTCTGAGATGTATAGCCATTAATCCCTGCTGTTTATATAACTGGATTTGTCAACTGTACACTGTCATCATAATCCAAAAAAGTGTACTGTAGTTAAAACTCTGGGATTTATTGGTCCCACAGAAATCTCATGCCATTACTTACAGTGTCATCATCAACATTACCATCCAGCAGCACGCCTCAATGCGTGCTATCGCGGATTCTGTCGCACTTTGTAACAACAGCAAGTTTGTCATCAGTTTACCTGGAAAAATAATCAAATCTAACAATGAGAAAAGGAATACAAGGTGGTAAAAAGATGTACAACAATCTGTCGGGTTCCTCTACGCCCTCGACATTCACAATAATGTACAATGATTTACAGTATCCACAAAACTAGCATTTGAACCAAACTTGCAGAACTCAAAAGTGCCCTTCACTCTATGATCGCAACGACTCTGTTCAGGAGGTTGAGTCCGAACGCCGTGTCTTCAGAGTTCACCTTGACGGTGAGATCCAGTGGTTCCGAGGTATGCCCCCTGCCACGATAGTGATCAGGCAGGGGTTCGAAGTGCTGAGGATCTCGCTGCTGAATCGCCAGCACAAGCCGGAGGCGTCGTGGATGCTGAAGGTCACCGGCATATCCATTGACACTAGGTGAACATTGGCGTTGCTGAGTACTTTCGATGCGAGAGTTTGGGCTACTAGAAGATTTTTGTCGGTGTTGTGGTCTGCTGTACTCTCTTCGGTCTGCTCGTGCTTCTGAAGATGATCTTTGAAGGTGCACCTGTTGCAATTCTTAACAGATTTAGTTCCAGCATATAGTCAACAGATCATCACAACATGAGTTTGTGATGTTGTGGGCTCGGGTTATGCAATGAAATTATCGTGGGGACGAACAATCAGATACTTTAGTGCACACGAAGATAATCTTAATTTGGATCAGCATTCATACACATGATGCAAAGTGCATAATAAGTAGTGCATAATAAGTATCATGTGCCTTTAAAAGTCTGATGGGATCCATACAATGCAAACAAAAAATGCCTAAAACGGTACTCATCTGTTAACAAGATGTTTCTTGCTGGAAGAATGTAAGTCTCGACTTATTTTTGTTTAAGTGGTTGAATTAATATAAAACTGAGAACGTATTCCTACTTGCTTACTCCTTTCTATGCACTATCAGTTGAAAACATCACAAAGACATTCTTTTTTATATAATAGACATTCTTTTCTAGTAGTACATGACGTGTTAGAAATAACATCATGACGAAAATACTCCTCTTTGCGTGTTCCATTAAAACTGGGCAGCCACATGGTAATTTGTTCAAGGGGAAGAAAGAGCGACCTCCTTTTCTCAACATTCTTCTATAGTTAATGAAATGTGCAAACTGAAGCATTTTCGTCAATCGGAACTGTTTCCGTTTGGGGAGGCAGATCAGATTGTAACAGTAAACACGGCATAATTTGGCTTATGTGTCAGATCAGTTCCTAATTTGATGCGACTGCATGAAACTAAGTAACTACTCCCTCCGTCCCATAATGTAAGACGTTTTTCGACTCTAGTGTAGAGTCGAAAAACGTCTTACATTATGGGACAGAGGGAGTAGTAAAGATAGGTTAAGAGTCTGGTTACCTTCTAGCGTACTCAAACATTCCCCTCAGCTGGTTTTCCTTGCATAGAAAAGCATTTAGGTCCATGGGTAGTGGTCGTACAAAATAAGCAATGTCCGGGTGAAGTTTGGCTGGATGCCTTCTCCCATTGCAAAAGACAGACAACTTCAAGGGCAAGAGATGGTGATGAAAGTGAACCTGAAGAAGCAGCTTAGCTGTCTGTTCAGGAGCCAGTGATTGTATCTCTTCAACAGGGACAAGAGTTGGTACGCTGCAGGTAAAGACGATTCATGAGCTGAGAAATAAGTTGACAAAGAAGAAACAATCACAATACAGACAATATAATAATGTATACCTTGCAGATCCTTCTGATGTTTGGTCCATGCCACCCTTGCTACCAGAAGCCTCTTCAGATTTAATGGTTATATCTGCTAATTGTTCTGTTGTAACATTCTCGACAAACAAGTTTAGAGAAGCGATTACATTTCTCAACACCAATACTAGCAACATGATTAACATACAATAACACTACTAGCGAAAACCCTAGCAGTAGCGCGGGTTTTTGGCATATCAGTAGCGCGGGTGACCGCGCTACTGATACGGCACTACAGCTAAAGATTATCAGTAGCATGGGTCCACCCGTGCTACAGCTATATCCACTTAGTAGTAGCGCTTCCTGTAAAGGGCGCTACTGGTAATTACTAGTGGCGCTTCTGGCAGCCCACGCTACTACTATTATTCCGTATTCTATTTCTTTTTATTTCATTTTGCATTCATACACTTTTATACAAGTTTTTTATACAATAGCAATTTAGAGATTGTTTTTACATCATAATAAGTTATTACATCACTGCGTGAAAGAACCGTGCACTAGTTTTAAGGTGGATGGACATCCACTTGAAACTAAACTGCGGTTCTTTCACCCAATGATATAATAAATTTCATCATCCTTATCATCATCATATCATTAACAACTTATCATCATACACTAGTGCAGAACCGGGCAATAGCACCGGTTCATAAGGCCCTTTAGTGCCGGTTCCATAACCGGCACTAAAGTGTGGGCACTAAAGCCCCCCCCCCTTTAGTACCGGTTCAGCATGAACCGGTGCTAAAGGGCAACCACGTGGCACGAGCCAGCTCCGGGGGCCTGTAGCCCTTTAGTACCGGTTGGTAAGACCAACCGGTACTATAAGGTTTGGTGGGTTTTTAGTTTTATGATTTCTTTTTCATTTAATTTTGTGTTTCCATTTTAATTCTTTTTCATTTGCTGGTATTTTACGATACTACACATTGTACACGTTATGCATATATATATATATATATATATATATATATATATATATATATATATATATATATATATAATTTCTAGTAGAACCAATCATGCATATATATATCATCAATGTCTCACAAACTTGGTGCCTTCGGAGCACGATGACAATTGAAAGTGGTTTTCATGGGGGGGGGGGGTAGCGGGTAATAGTATTCTCCCTTCGGATTTATGACCTGGTCGAGCAAAAATCCCGCTATTTCCTCTTGAAGTGCTTCTACGCGCTCCGTTTCTAGGAGCTTCGCCCGCACCTCTCTGAACTGTTAAGAAGGAGATCAATATGCATGTGTATTAGTTGTGTGACTAGATATCGATAATGGTGTAAAAATTGTGAATAGTGTTTTGACAAGCGTACCCATTCCTGTCTTTGAGATCTGCTCCTTTCGGACGCCATCATGCGAATGTTCTCGCAAACGCAGAATGCACACAGATCAGTCCCCTGCGCCTGCTTCAGGGCCTTTACGAGAATGGAATTTGATCAGATAATAATTAATCAAGCATGATAATTAAAGAGATGGCAGCTAGCTAGCTAGCTAGTACTACTTAATTACTTACCTTGGGTCTTCCCCATTTAAGCTTTTCTTTCCATTCGCCTTCCGTGACCCTGATGAACCTTGCCCAAGCCCTGCCCGCCGACAAAGAAAATGAATAAAGGGGTTATTAAATAGTTCATATCATGAAATGACGAACTAAATAGGCCGAGATATATAGTTAATAATGATTGAAATTACCTGTTGACTATCCCAAACAAGATGTTATAGTCAGTTTTTTCTTTGAGTAGTGAGTCCAGTATTTCAACTGTTCCGGCGTCAACTTTAATGATACACAAGACCCAGTGAAATCTGCATGCACACACGTTTGCATGTCTTAATTAAGCGGGCATATGTAAGCAAAAACATGTAGCTAGCTAGTAGGCAAAAACAGAGAATTTGTAGTACAAGACAGTGTGACTCACTGGAAGTTGTAAGGAAGTAGTATATCTTCATTGTATTTGAGGCGCTTCAAGAACTCTAGCATGCTGTCCTCTACGGCCTTTTGATGACGTTCATCTATTTTCCATGTGTATTCATTAACGGTGTTTGGGTCAATGAACCCAATGCCATAGCGTCCACCTTTTCTCATTTCATACATCTTCATCCTGCATATAATACCACAGAAAAGAATATAGTGAGGATAATTACAGGTAATGATTGATCAAAAGGATCACTACAGCTAGCTTGAGACTTAAATTACAGAAAGAAATCACTTACAGACAATAGCAACTGACGATAGATTTGTCGAGTGCGTCTTGATTGTATAACTGAAACAGTTCAGAATACTCAACGGACACAGCTTTCTCATGGTAGTAATGCTCCTCCTTGACATTCACCATGAGGGACAATCGATCGGAAATCTTGGTAATGTTCATGTACCATTGATGCAATTCATACATTCTCGTTGGGAGGTTCTTGACCTTGTCTGGCTCGACCAAAGGTTGGCCCCGGACATATTTCCGTTTTATTTCATCCTCTCTAAGCACAGGCATGGGCTCGATCTCGAGGAGTTGTCCAACAGTGATTTTGAGAACTTCAGCCTGCATTATATGCTCCTCCGTTATTACCACATTGCCCACCTCAGGAACGTAAACTGTTTGCCCACAATAATATTGGGCGCGCGTACTGTCACGTGTTGTTGGCACAACAAGCGAGGGGATCGATTGCGCCGCCTGTTCTCCCAGCTGGGGAATGGTTTTCCCGCATTTTTTGACAGCTGCTTCTTGTTTGCTCGATCCCGAGCTCGCCTCCTTACGTAGACGTGCTCGATTTAACTTCCTGATGTGGCGCTCATAGTCTGTGTCAACAGGCTTGGGAGCTGGTGGTTGAGCCATACGAATGAAGTGGTCAATCGTTTCCTCAGGCACTTTCTCCCTTGGCGGCGTTGGCGGTTTCGGTGCAAAATGGGCTTCCACCTCGGACTTCGATATGGCTGCGATTTCCTCCTCGGACCTGTCATAAGCCCTCTGCGGAAGAGGCGTGAGGCTTGGACCATATTTATATCGCTTGCCTCCGCCTGTACTTCCTGTACTACCTCGACTCGTACCGCTACGCACCATAGCTGCGGGGTGTCTCTTCTGTGATTGCTGAGGCGGCGGAGACGGCTGACGGGGCTGAGTTGGACGAGGAGGAGTGGCCGCCTGAAGCTGTGCCGGACTTGGAGGAGGAGTGGCCTGAGGTTGTGCCGGACTTGGAGGAGGAGTGGATGTCTGACGCTGTGGCGGACTTGGAGGAGGAGGAGTGGCCTGACACTTTGCCGGACTTGGAGGAGGAGTGGCCTGACACTTTGCCGGACTTGGTGGACTTGCAGGAGCGGGAGACTGCTGACTCGGTGGCGGACTTCGACGAGGAGTCGGCTGACGCGGTGTCGGTGGCCTTCGAAAGATGATGCAATCCTTTTTCCATAGGATGATACGATGTTTGGCGTCTCCGAGAAAGCGCTCGTCGTCACCTCCAGGATAGTCAAGCTCTAGCTCCGAATATGGGTCCACCACCTCATCAACCAAGACACGAGCATAGCCCGCTGGAATCGGGTTGCAATGGAAGGTTGCCTCGGGGGGATTTGTAAAAGCAACGGCGTCCGCCACCTTCATGGATATGTTCTTCATTTTGACGTGTAGCTCGCAGCTAGTGTTCTCCGTGATGTCATCCACGGGGTATCTACCCAGCATTGCGTCGTCCGGGGCGGAACCCACGCTGCTTCTCGGCATGGATGGGGCGGTGCTATCCAATGCTGGATCATTCGCTAGCTGCTGCAGCTGCTGAGACCCCCTTTGCTGGGTAAGTGAGTCGATCTGCTCCTGCTGCCGCTGGAATTTGACTACCAATTCCGCTTGACTTGCTTCTAGGCCTTGAAGGCGTTCATAGTCCCGCTTCCTCTGCTCCTCCTCCATCTTCCTCTTCTTCTCCTCCGCAATCTTCTTTCTCGCACGGGTTCTGTAGTCGGTGTTCCAGTCTGAAAACCCCTCATACCACGGAATAGCGCCCTTGCCTCGTGTTCTTCCCGGGTGTTCAGGATTTCCCAGGGCACGCGTAAGCTCGTCGTTCTCTCTGTTGGGCTGGAACACCCCCGATCGTGCCTCTTCTATTGCAACAAGTATCGCATCGTCGGCTCCCTTCAGACTTGCCCTCGTCGAAACATTGCCTGTCTTCGGGTCCAACTCCCCCCATGCGCATAGAACCAAGTCCTGACCCTGGGGGGCCAGCTCTTAGTAACCGGAGTGGCACCTGCATCCTCCATCTCTTTCTCAGACTTATCCCACTTAGGCATTGCCACCGCATAGCCACCTGGCCCCAGCTTATGGAACTTATCCTTTTTTTCGGCATTCTTCTTGTTTATTCTCGACCGTTCCTTAGCTAATTCCGAATCCTTGAATTTCACGAAATCGTCCCAATGAGCACGTTGGTTCTCTAGTGTTCCCTCGAATACTGGAGTCTTCCTTCCTCCCTTGACGTACTTGTCCCATTCACGATTCTTGTGGTTCTTGAATGCAACCGCCATCTTCCTAAGAGCAGCGTCCTTGACTTTCTGCACATCTGCTTCTGTGAAATGATCTGGTAGGGTGAAATGTTCCATGAGAGTATCCCAAAGCAGATCTTTTTGATTCTTGTCGACAAAAGTAACATCTGGACGTGGAGCAGCGTCCTCTTTGCCTTTTTGTCTTTTGTCTTTTGCTGGCTCTCTCCATTCTTGAAGGGAGATCGGGAGTTGGTCCTTCACAAGAACTCCGCACTGACGAATGAACTTGTCCGCAATCTTCTTAGGCGCTAATGGTTCGCCATTAGGTCTGACTGCCTCGATATTGTACTTTACGCCCTCCTTCAACTTTTTGTTCGGGCCTCGTTTCGTCCTTTTGCCTGAAGATTTGCTCGATCCGGATGGCTGAAAGAACAAAGATCGATTCGTTAATATATCTTCAAGTCATTTAAAACATGTGATGATCACCAGATACCTGCTTATATAAATATATATACCTCGCCGGTCTTTGTTGTTTCAGGATCAACATGTTCTTCGTCATCGTCATAATCGTAGTTCATGACTTCATCAATTCGGTCGTCGCGATCGAATATCATATCACCCTCTCCGGTGTTGTTTAGAAATTCGGAGCCGTCATAATCTTCTTCATTCTGATCATCATCTGGCCCGCGTATCATATCGAACATGGTCTGTTCTCCCTCTCTGTCGGTATTGTCTGCCATAGCTTTTATTTAACTAATTCAAAAGAAATATAAAACAATTTAGTATTCAAATTACATCGTCTCGAATAATAGATATAATCTCGAATACTTCGTCTAGAATAATAGATATAATCTCGAATACATCGTCTCGAATAATATATAATATTGAATAGTACATCACTGGCTAGCTAATTAAAGATCGAATACTACAGAAGAATCTAGGACACTCGCGGTTCCTGCGGCGCGGGCGGTGGACACCCAAAGAGAAGGAACCCTCACAGGATCATAGCTGAAGTGAGATCCCCGAAGATACTGCCAGGTATTGGAGAACCTGCCGCCCTCTAACGCAACCATGTAGCGATGGACGTGCTCGTCCTCCTCCCTGACACGGCGACGTACCACCTCCGGCGGGGCCGGGTCCCTCCGCACCGAAACTGGCCCACGCGAACGCCACCAAACGAGATCAGGGTCGACGACGGGACCCGGGGCCGGGTTCCTCATCAAGCGGCGCGCCCCTCCAGGCAGCACCTCCCAGTGCCAGCCCGGCGGAGCCCAGTCCCGGACATGGGTCGGCTGGACGTCGTCGCGGACGGGTCGACGGCGAGGATGCGGGCCGGGCATCGTCGAGAACAAATACTAGCTATATGCCCGCAAAAAGTAATATTTTTTTAATGATTGGATTTTGATAACTAAAATTTCTAACATTTCTACTATTTCAAAAATCTATATACTATTTCATACTAATTAAGCATCTAACACTAAAAACAGAAAACACAACTTCTATACATCCATTAAAAAACTGAAAAACAACATTATATAAAAAATTTCCATACTAATTAAACACTAATTATATCCATCTAACATGCATTCATACATATATAATAGTGAAAAAATAATAATCTAAATAATCTAAACTAATTAAACATACAAAATACGTATATACTAATTAAACACTAAATAATCTAAACTAATTAAACATACAAAATACATATGTACGTGTGTGTGTGTGTGTTCATGCATGCTTGTGTGTGTGTGTGTATGGGCTCGGGGAGGGGCGGCGCCCATGGTGGCCGCCGGGGGCGAGGGAGAGGGGTTAGAGGGGGAGAGCTCACAGCGGGCGACGGCGACGGCGAGGCGACGGCCGGGGCGGCGACGGCGGGGACGGCGCGACGGGGACGGGCCGGGGCGGCGACGGAGACGAGGGCGGCGACGGGGACGGGGCGGCGACGGGGACGGGGGCGGCGACGGAGACGAGCGGCGACGGAGACGATCGAGGGCGGCGGCGACGGCGACGGAGACGGAAACAGAGGAACAAACAGAGAGGGAAACTGAAATTTTCGTAGCTGTTGTATATATAGAAGGCACCTTTAGTACCGGTTGGAGCCACCAACCGGTACTAAAGGCCTGTTTTGGCCAGGCCAAGCGGCGGGAAGCGACCCCCTTTAGTACCGGGTGGTGGCACAAACCGGTACTAAAGGCCCCCCCTTTAGTACCGGTTTGTGCCACCACCCGGTACTAAAGGGGTCGCGCTGCCACCCCAAAGTTTAGTCCCACCTCGCCGGGCGAAGGGCAGCCGCACTGGTTTATAAACCCAGCCACGGCTACCACTTCGAACTCCTCTATATAGCTAGCAGGCTTGTGGGCCTAAACTCTGCGCGCTGCCCTGTGAGTCTGCTGGGCCTTTAAGGCCTGTAATTACACACCTGTGGCCTATCAGGCCCACAGGGCAGCGCCCCAATTTTTTTTATAGTTTTTTTCTTTTCTGCTTTATTTTCTTCTATTTATTTTTGCGTAGTTTTTTGTATAGTTTTTTCTTTTCTGTTATATTTATTTTCTTCTATTTATTTGTGAGTAGTTTTTCATCTAGTTTGCCAAAATTCAACATTTTCAGAGTTCATTTTGTAGTGATTTTCAATTTCACGGTCATTTTGTAAACGATTGAAAAATAGCAAATATAATTTTTTTCTTTTCTGCTTTATTTTTTCTTCTATTTATTTCTGAGTAGTTTTTTCTTTTCTGCTATATTTATTTTCTTCTATTTATTTTTGAGTAGTTTTTTTATATAGTTTTTTTCTTTTCAGCTATAGTTTTTCTTTCTTTTCTGCTATTTTTTCTGTTAGTGCCCGTAGTTTTCAAATTTGAATAGTTTAAATTTTGAATTATTTGAAATTAGTGTGAATTTGTTTGCACATAAAATTTCTTCGCGTTTCAAATGCCAAAACACATAACTACCCTAACTATTACAGAGATTCCCCTCTCGGTGCGAAACACAGAAGAAAGTGATGATAGCTAGTGAAGCCGATCACATCCCAGATCTTTGGGTGTGAAACTTTTTCTTCGCGTGTGTCCCTTTGCGCCGTAACCATGGAAAATCTTCATCATTTAACGGGATGCTCGGGTCAATATTCACTGTGAATGGAGCAATTTCATCAAACTTTTCATAATCTTCTGACTTGTCTGTCTTGTCATCCACTCCCACGATGTTTCTCTTCCCAGAAAGAACTATGTGCCGCTTTGGCTCATCGTACGATGCATTCGCTTCCTTATCTTTTCTTTTTCTTGGCTTGGTAGACATGTCCTTCACATAGAAAACCTGTGCCACATCATTGGCTAGGACGAATGGTTCGTCTGCATACGCAAGATTGTTGAGATCCACTGTTGTCATTCCGTACTGCGGGTCTTCCGTTACCCCGCTCGTGTCATATTGACCCATTTGCACCGAAACAAAGGGACCTTTAAACCACGTCGATAGTCAAGTTCCCATATGTCCTGTATATAACCATAATATGTTTCCTTTCCCGTCTTGGTTTCTGCATCAAAGCGGACACCACTGTTTTGGTTGGTGCTCTTCTTATCTTGGGCGATCGTGTAAAATGTATTACCATTTATCTCGTACCCTTTGAAAGTCATTATATTCGAAGATGGTAACTGGGACAGCAAGTACAGGTCATCTTCAATAGAGGTGTCATGCATGGTACGTGTCTGCAACCAGCTGGCGAAACTCCTGGTTTGTTCACGTGTAATCCAGTCATCAGACCGCTCCGGGTGTTTGGAGCGTAGCAAATTCTTGTGTTCATCCATATACGGAGCCACCAAGGCGGAATTCTGTAGAACTGTGTAGTGTGCTTCAGTGAGAGAATGTCCGTCCATACATATTATTTGTTCCCCTCCTAGCGTGCCTTTTCCATCCAGTCTGCCCTTATGCCGCGATTCAGGAACACCAATCGGCTTAAGGTCAGGAATAAAGTCAATACAAAACTCAATGACCTCCTCATTTTGATGGCCCTTGGAGATGCTTCCTTCTGGCCTAGCACGGTTATGAACATATTTCTTTAAGACTCCCATGAACCTCTCAAAGGGGAACATATTGTGTAGAAATACAGGACCCAAAACGTTAATCTCTTCGCACAGGTGAACTAGGACGTGTGTCATGATGTTGAAGAAGGATGGTGGGAACACCAACTCGAAACTGACAAGACATTGCACCAAATCATTCTGTAACCTTGGTATGATTTCTGGATCGATTACCTTCTGAGAGATTGCATTGAGAAATGCACATAGCTTCACAATGGCTAATCGAACGTTTTCCGGTAGAAGCCCCCTCAATGCAACCGGAAGCAGTTGCGTCATAATCACGTGGCAGTCATGAGACTTTAGGTTCTGGAACTTTTTCTCTGCCATGTTTATTATTCCCTTTATATTCGACGAGAAGCCAGACGGTACCTTAATACTGAGCAGGCATTCAAAGAAGATTTCCTTCTCTTCTTTGGTAAGAGCGTAGCTTGCATGACCCTGATGTATGCCGTCTTCTCCGTGCATACGTTGCTGGTCCTCCCGTGCCTCAGGTGTATCTTTTGTCTTCCCATACACGCCCAAGAAGCCAAGCAGGGTCACGCAAAGATTCTTCGTCACGTGCATCACGTCGATTGCGGAGCGGACCTCTAGGTCTTTCCAATATGGCAGGTCCCAAAATATAGATTTCTTCTTCCACATGGGTGCGCGTCCGTCAGCGTCCTTTGGAACAGGTTGTCCGCCAGGACCCTTTCCAAATATCACCTTCAAATCCTTGACCATATCATGTACATCAGCACCAGTACGGTGGCGAGGCTTCGTCCGGTGATCCGCCTCACCTTTGAAATGCTTGCCTTTCTTTCTTACGGGATGCCTGCTCGGAAGAAATCGACGATGTCCCAGGTACACATTCTTCTTACAACTATTCAAATATATACTGTCGGTATCATCCAAACAGTGCGTGCATCCGTGGTATCCCTTGTTTGTCTGTCCTGAAAGGTTACTGAGAGCAGGCCAATCATTGATGGTCACGAACAGCAATGCCTTTAGGTCAAATTCTTCCTGTTTGTGCTCATCCCATGCACGTACACCTGTTCCATTCCACAGTTGTAAGAGTTCTTCAACTAATGGCCTTAGGTACACATCAATGTCGTTGCCGGGTTGTTTAGGGCCTTGGATGAGCACTGGCATCATAATGAACTTCCGCTTCATGCACAACCAAGGAGGAAGGTTATACAAACATAGAGTCACAGGCCAGGTGCTATGGTTGCTGCTCTGCTCCCCAAAAGGATTAATGCCATCTGCGCTTAGACCAAACCATACGCTCCTTGCGTCATCTGCAAACTCCTTCCCGTACTTTCTTTCGATTTTTCTCCACTGCGACCCGTCAGCGGGTACTCTCAACTTTCCGTCTTTCTTACGGTCTTCTCTGTGCCATCGCATCGCCTTGGCATGCTCTTTGTTTTGGAACAAACGTTTCAACCGTGGTATTATAGGAGAATACCACATCACCTTGGCAGGAATCTTCTTCCTGGGGCGCTCGCCCTCGACATCACCATGCTCATCGCGGCTGATCTTATAGCGCAATGCACCACATACCGGGCAAGCGTTCAAATCCTCGTACTCACCGCGGTAGAGGATGCAATCATTAGGGCATGCATGTATCTTCTGCACCTCTAACCCTAGAGGGCAGACAGCCTTCTTTGCTTCGTACGTACTCTCGGGCAATTCGTTGTCCTTTGGAAGCATATCCTTTATCATTACCAGCAACTTTCCAAATCCCTTGTCAGATACACCATTCTCTGCCTTCCATTGCAGCAATTCCAGTGTGGTGCCCAGCTTTTTCTTGTCACCTACGCAATTCGGGTACAACAATTTTTTGTGATCCTCTAACATGCGCTGCAACTTCTTCTTCTCCAAATCACTTGCGCAGTTTCTCTTTGCATCGGCAATGGCCCGACCTAGATCATCAACGGGCTCATCTGATGCCTCTTCTTCAGCTTCTTCCCGCATTGCCGGCTCAGCTTCTTCCCGCATTACCGGCTCAGCTTCTTCCCCCATTGTTGTATCATCGTATTCAGGGAACCCATGGCCAGGATAGCTGTCGTCGTCCTCTTCTTCTTCATTGTCTTCCATCATAACCCCTCTTTCTCCGTGCTTGGTCCAAACATTATAGTGGGGCATGAAACCGGACTCAAACAGGTGGACGTGAATGGTTCTTGACGTAGAGTAATTGCGACCATTCTTACAGCCAGCACATGGACAAGGCATAAAACCATCCGCCCGCTTGTTTGCCTCAGCCGCAAGCAGAAAAGTATGCACGCCCTCAACGAACTGGGGAGAGCATCGGTCATCGTACATCCATTGCCGGCTCATCTTCATTACACAACACCGAATAGACCAAATTAATACAAGTTCATACATAAAGTTCATACAACACTTAAATGCAACAAACAAATAACTCTCTAGCTAAAGCATTTAAATGCAACAACAAATGCGATCAAGATCGCAACTAAGGTAACAATTGATCCAACAGCATAATGATACCAAGCCTCACTATCGATGGCATATTTTCTAATCTTTCTAATCTTCAAGCGCATTTTCTCCTTCTTGATCTTGTGATCATCGACGACATCGGCAACATGCAACTCCAATTCCATCTTCTCCCCCTCAATTCTTTTCAATTTTTCTTTCAAGTACTCGTTTTCTCTTTCAACTAAATTTAACCTCTCGACAATAGGGTCGGTTGGAATTTCCGGTTCACATACCTCCTAGATAAAAATATCTATGTCAACTTGATGGGCATAATTTGTCATAAACACGAAATGCAACAAATAGTTTTAAAAGAGAATATACCACATCCGAATCATAACAAGGACGAGGGCCGACGGGGACGGATATCAAAACCATGGCACTATGTATAACAAATAACGTACGGGTAAGATAATTATTATACGAGTAACTATATATCCAAATCACACAAACATCAATTTTTTATATAAAATTTCATGAACAAGAGGCTCACCACAAGGTGGTGCCGGCGACGGGACGGTGCGGGCGATCGACGGTGGTTACGACGGAGATTTAGAAGGCACTAAGTAAACCACACCTACATATGCAAACTAAGTGTTATTTTAACCTCAAATTGCATATAAATCAAATACTAGCACATATATATATTTCCTCCCAAATTACTAAACTCACAAATTAATAACTATATAAAGCATTGCAAGAGCTAATCTAGCAATGAGAGATGAAAGGACAAAGTTGCTAACCTTTGTGATCATTTGAATGGATGGGGGCCTTCAAATCTTGACAAATTTTGGGCAAAATGTGTGATGAGCTCGAGAGGAAGAGGGGAAGAACAGAGAGGAGAGGGGAAAGGGGAAGAATAGAGCGAGCTCGGGTGGACGAAGGGTTTATGTAGGACGACCTTTAGTACCGGTTCGTGCCAAGAACCGGTACTAAAGGTGCTGGAGGGGGCCCAGACTGACAACATCCTGCCACCACTCTCATTAGTACCGGTTCGTGGCACGAACCGGTGCTAAAGGTTAGCCACGAACCGGTACTAATGAGAGCGGCCCGGCTAGCCGTTGGAACTGGCACTAATGTATACATTTGTGCCGGCTCAAACACAAACCGGCACTAATGTGCTTCACGTTTGACCCTTTTTCTACTAGTGATAATACATCATTGTCATATAACACCTCCTCATGATCATCATTTTCATCAATGAGACCTCATATAGCAAGTTTGTCACTAGTCATAATCACAACTCCTCCTCATCATCATCAACCCTAACACATTGTACCACATAATTACACATTGTACCTAGGACATACTTCTCTCTCACAGGACCTACTACCTTCTCTTAGGTAAAATATCATAAAATAAGATAGGCCCTGACTCTCCATTATGAAAAATGGAGATTATCCTGTCTCCAATTCTTGCCCTTCGCACAACGTTGCTTCCAAGTAGCTCCCTACGATTGAGAATACATTTTTTCCAATCTTTGATTGTCATGTCTTCATCGGTTTAAGAAATCCGATATGAACAGGAGTGATTCGTAGGATGACCTGGCCGTATGTTTAAAACATCAAGCCGACCTTTCTGAAACATCAGATGAGGCACACAATCTGATGGGATTTTCTGTTGAAAAACATAGTAATAAAATTGTAGTTAGCAATGTAGTTCAGTTTTAGAAGAATTTATGCAAAAGATGCACATATGTCGTAATAGTAAAAAAATATTACCATGACATCTCCATGGATGTTTCCATAGTTCAACACGTGCACTAGTGGCACGTATTGACCATAATGTGGAGGAGTTTGATAATAAATATTGTAATTCTCGAGATCAGTAATAAATGCGGTCAGATGATTTTTCTCCTGAGAAGTTAATTATCCAGCAAAAAGGACATATCGAGCGCCTGAAATTTGCCGGAACTGAAATTAATCAACACTCTGGCAAAACATAGGCCACTCGGAGGTGTTACCTGCAAACATGGCCACTTGGGCAAGCACATATCCTATTTGCATTCAAACTTGATTGTCATTGCATTCAAACTTGATGATCATTGCATTTCAATGGTTTAAAATATGAACAAAAACATTTCAAAATATCTTATAGGACTCATATTGACATGGATATTTGGCTGGTCTCACCTCGAGGTCGGAAGGGGTCCGTGACGGGGACGACGGCGACGACGGCATGGAGATTTTGCTGCAAAAACAAAATATAAAAAAACATTATTATCCTCATCTTATGACTTAGTGAAACCCTATAAGCTATCAACCAATCAAATGCATAGTGCTCCCTAATTTGAGCATTCAAAATAGGAGTAGTTCTCCAATTTGAGCATTCAATAAGCAAAACTAAATCATAAAATAAATTAGTATTCAAATTAGCATGCATTCAATAAGCAAAACTAAATCATCTATTGCATCCGTACATCGTCGAATATTATCACTAATGCATCTTGAATAGTATCATACATATAACCTCACTAATACAGCTAAAACCCTAGCGAACGACGGGTATCGCCCCGGGCGGGGGACACCCAAAGAGAAGGAACCATCACCGGATCATAGCTCCAGTGAGTTCCCTGAAGAACCTGCCAGGTATTGGAGAACCTGCCCTGCAACGCAACCATGTAGCGACGGACGTGCTCGTCCTCCTCGCAGACACGGTGACGTACCACCTCCACGGGGTCCTCAAGCCCCCGCACCATCACTGACCCACGCGACCGCCACCAAAGAAGATTTGGGTCAATGACGGGCTGGCTTCTCACCAAGCTGCGCCTCCTGGAAGGTAGCACAGCCTAGTACCAGCCCGGCGGAGCCCAGTCCCGGATGGCCCCTCTGATAAAGCAGGCCTCCTCCGCCGAGTCGATGACGAGGATGCAGGATAGGCATCGTCGACGTCGATGCGGGAATAATTGCTTTAACTAAAAAATAAAATAGTTCTATTAATTTTCGTACTAAAAATAAAATAGTTGTATTAACTCAACTAGTTCAACTAAGCACTTACTATAAATATAAATAAACTAGTTCTTACTAAAAATAAACTAGTTCAACTAGTTCTATTAATTTTCATATTAAAAATAAACTAGTTCTATTAATTCAACTAATTCTTACTAAAAATAAATTATTTCAACTAGTTCTATTAGTTTTCTTACTAATTCTATTAAACACTTACTAAAAAACCAGTAAAAAAACTATATATTTTTTCTGAACTAAACACTACTGCCCTAATTAACATCTAGTTAAACCCTACTGCCCTAGTTCTTAAGCATCTACAAGTACTAACTAATTAGATGAACCCTAGCTAGCTACTTAACCATCTACAACTACTTAAGCATCATTGATAAACCCTAGGAATTTTTCCTAAAAACTACTTAAGCATCTACAACTAATGCCCTAATTAACATCTAGTTTACAATTATATTTACTTAACTACATTGGGTGCACAACAACTGCATAACAACTTAAGCATCTACAAGTAGTAGCTAATTTGATAAACCCTAACTAATTAGATGAACCCTAAAATTTGATGAACCCTAGGAACCCTAGCCAGGCAGAGGTAGGGGAGGAGGAGGAGGAGGTGTAGGCGTGCTCACCTCGGGCGCCGACAGAGTTAGGGAGCAGCCGAGGGAGGCGCACGGGGCGTCGAGGTCGGGGTCGGGGTCGGGGCTCGAGCGCGCGGCGGATGGCGACGAGAACAGCGGACACCGAGGGCAGTAGAGGGCGTGCAGAGGGCGACGGGAGAGCGCGCGGCGGCTGACGGTGATGCAGGGCGACAATGGCGGCGACGGCAGATCGAGGAGGGATTTGGGGGAAGTGGGCGGGGGAAAAGAACCACGCGGTTAAGTTAAAAATAGTAGTAGCGCATGCACGAAAAAGCGCTGCTGCTACATTAGTTATAGATAACATAGCTACTGAGAGGTTAGCTATAGCGCTTGTCTAGAAACCACGCTGCTACTGCGCCTTTCTCCTTTATTTTTCTTTTTCTTTTATTTTCCTTCACATTTTTTTTTCTTTCCCCTTTTTCTATTTCTTTCATTTCCATTTACTTTTGTATATTTTTTATTGTATTTATTTTCATTACTAGTAGCGCTTTCCGCGTTAAACACACTGCTACACTCATCTTAGCAGCAGCGCGGTTTCCGTGAGCTCGCTGCTACTAATCCTAGCATGCCGAGAACGGTGTTGGAATTATAGTAGTAGCGCTTCTTTCGTCTGGTGCGCTACTGCTAGAAGCTTAGCTGCAGCGCGTTTATTTGTCTGGCGCTAGTGGAAAATAGTAGTAGCGATTCTTTTTGACACACGCTACTGGTACGTTTCTGTGTATAAGATTTTTCCCTAGTAGTGTAAAGTTTCATACGATCCGCACAATAATACATCAAGTACTGGAGAGCAAAAAAAGACAAAGACAATGATATTGGTGTTCTCAATGAGGGCGGGTTGAACGATAACATTGATTGGGGCAATAATGGATTGAGGAACAATATGAAGTGTATTTGAACTGCTTGCAAACCAACTATGCAAAGTCTTCTTTCTCTTCATTTCTACAAAAAAAGATGAAACAATGATAGAAATTAGTTCATGGATTAATTATAATTATAGGTAAACTAGCTATTGACTAGAAGTCTAGAAATAAAATAGCTACTAACTATAAGTAACCAAACTATCTACTGCACTAACCAATGAACTAACAAATTAGACAGAGTCAAAGACAGTGCCTCCTCTTGGACGGGCGGCAGCGGATTCGGCAAGCTGCAGAGGACCCTGGCTGACGCCGCCAGCGAGCTCCAGAGGATGGGTAACGACGAATCCAGTGAGCTTCTGAGGACCCTAGGCGACGAGCTCCCCAGCAGCCCTACTCCCTCGGTGATGCATCGGTGCCTCGGTTGATGACGTCGCCCGGAGGAGAGGCAGCGTCCGGTAAAGAGTCGGCATCCAACGTGAAGGCTTGGGGCGACGTCTGGTGGGTAGGTTTTGTGGCCCCTACTTGTGCACTGTTGCTTGTATCTGCAATGGTAATTCCCCGAAGAGGAGAGGATGATCCAGCACATCAAAGGTAAGTATTTTTCTCAGTTATGAAACCAAGATTATCTAGTAGGAGAACCAAGCAACACTATGTAAACAACACCTGCACACAAACAACAAATACTTGCAACCCAACGCGTGAAGGGGTTTTCAATCCCTCAACAGTATTGAGATAGAATAAATTGTATGGGATTTAATAAATAGATCGAACTAAAACACAAAATAAAATAAAGAAATAAAAATTGCAACAAGGTATTTTTGGTTTTAATATTATAGGAAATAGACCCGGGGGTCATAGTTTTTACTAGAGATACTAGTAGAAAAACAACTTTTAGTACCGGTTCGTAAGGACCTTTAGTACCGGTTCTGGAAACCGGCACTAAAGGTGGGGACTAAAGGTCCCCCCCTTTAGTCTCGGTTCAACACGAACTGGGACCAAAGGCCCACTACGTGGCACGAGGCGCGTTGATTTTTTTGAACTTTTTTTAAATAAAGCAAAAGCAGCCCGCCTACTGGGCTGGCACGGCCTGTATACGACTATAAACCCAACCTCTAGTTGGGCCAGGATGCAGGCCCATACGGCCAAGTAGGCCCCACAGGGCAGAAGACTTGCAGTAGGCCCACAAAGGCCTACTTAGAGAGGAGCTCGACACGGTAGCCACGGCGGGGCTTATAAACTGGTGTGAGCTCCTCTCAACAAGCGAGGTGGGACTAAACATTGTGCACTGCGGGTGGCAGCGCACCACCTTTAGTACCGGTTGGTGGCTCCAACCGGTACTAAAGGGGTGGGTCTTTACTACTGGTTGGAGCCATCAACCCGTACTAAAGGCCATGACCCCTTTAGTACCGGTTGGAGCTACCAACCAGTACTATAGGTCACAAATAAACCGGGACTAATGCATAGCCGTTCGAACCGGGACTAATGGTACCATTAGTGCCGGTTCATTTACAAACTGGGACCAATGTGTCTCATATAAAGTAGTTTTTCTACTAGTGAGACTTCTCTCAATAAAATAGCATACGGTGGATAAACAAATTATTGTTGGGCAATCGATAGAAAAACAAATAATTATGACGATATCCAAGGCAATGATCATGTATATAGGCATCACGTTCAAGATTAGTAGACCGAAACGATTCTGCATCTACTATTATTACTCCACACATCGACCACTATCCAGCATGCATTTAGTGTATTAAGTTCATGAAAAAACGAAGTAATGCAATAAGAATAATGACATGATGTAGACAAGATAAACCCACGTATAAATAAACCCCATCTAGTTACCCTTAATAGCAACGATACATGTGTGTCATGTCTCCTTTCTGTCACTGAGATCAATCTAGTTGGCCAAAACAAACCAATAATTTGAACAACAAATACGAAGCTATAACAAGCATGCATAAAAGAGTTCAAAGAAGACTGAAATAATATTCATGGGTAGATCTGATCATAAAATTACAATTCATCGGATCCCAACAAACATACTGCAAAAAAGAGTTACGTCAAATAGATCTCCAAGAACATCGAGAAGAACATTGTATTGAAGATCAAAAGAGAGAAGAAGCCATCGAGCTACTAGCTACGGACCCGTTGGTCTGTGGTAAACTACTCATGCATCATCGGAGGGGCAACAACGATGATGAAGAACCCCTTTGTGATCGTTGCCCCCTCCGGCAGAGTGTCAGAAAAGGCCACTAGATTGGATCTCGTGGTTCTGGAACTTGCGGCGGCTGAAAAAGTGTTTCATAGACTCCCCTCGGGTTTTGGGGATTTTAGAGTATTTATAGAGGCGGAGGTTGGTCCAGAAGGTTCCTGTGGGCTCCACTACCCACCAGGGCACACCGGAGGCCCCTGGCGCGCCCTGGTGCCTAGTGAGCACCACGGACCTCCTCTCGTGTGCCCCTTTGGCTTCCAGGATTCTGGCCAGATTTTCTTTTCCTTTTGTATTGATATTCTGTAAAGTAAAAAACAGATAAAACACAGCAACTAGCACTGGACACTATGTCAATAGGTTAGTCACAAAAAATAATATAAAGTTGCTAGTTAATATATATATAAAACATCCAAAATGGATATTTTAATAGCATGAAACAATGAAAAGTTATAGATATGTTGGAGGCGTATCATGTGTGTGCTAGTCGATGGTGGTTATTTGCTCGTGCGCGTGGGGGAACCATGGATGCTTAGTCACCGATTTTGCTTAGATGAGAGCTTAACAAATGTGTTGAAGACTAGTAGTGAAAAAAAATCACGAATTTGGAGGCTAACCTCGAGCCTATTAAGCTTCCCTGGTGATTCGTCACTTCATTCTGCCAATATATCTTGAACACCCGTATATTATTAGGTAATTAATGTTGTCATGAGCATGCGTTAATTCGCTAATAGTTTTGCCGAATTAATGTAAACACATTTGTTATTTCACATCTAGATGTAATATATTATCTCATATCTAAATCTAGTACTGCCTGATCTAGCTTGTTTTTTGGTGCGAAGCTTGATTTGCCGCGCTGGCTGCTTCCCGTGTACTGCTGTTTCGTTTTCTTAGTCATGTGTGTGTGACGCATCCATCCATTGCTTTGCTTTTGGCCTGTTGTCCCTGGGTCTATTTGGGCCTGTTATTTTTTTTTTGCATTCTCTACTAATAAGTCATAGAGTGCTTTGCCTTTTTTTATTCTTGATTCACTCACTTCATCTCTATCTTCTCACTCCTATTTTGACTTCTCCTTAATTAGCTGGTCGCTTGCCTTCTTCACTCAAATTTTCAAATTTTAAATAAGGAATAAATGATGTATACATCTAAATAACATTTTCTTAAATCTAAGCAACCCTTTAGTAAATCCAAGCAAACTTTTAATAAATCAAAGCAACCCTTTCCTAAACCCAAGAAAACTTTTCGTAAATTCAAGTTTATTTTTGCTTTTTTGTTTTCTTTTTTGTTTTTATTTTCTCCTTTTCATTTTTTGTTTTAAAGTCATGGAATTTTTTCTTTAGACTTGCTAAGTCACATCTAGATGAGATATAGTTCACATCTAAATTTCTCGCCACATGATCTAGAGTTGTAATTTTCGTCCAAATTTTATGATTGTCCGCTGCGCGTGACTTCCTTTTGATGTTTGTGTGCGCGTGTGGCCTGTTGGTTGTGTTACGTGTCCGTGTGGGCTGGTCTTTTTGTTTGTCCTCAGCCTGGACCGGGCTGGTCCTTTTTGTCAGTGTCCGTGTGAGAGTACCAATTGGAAGAGTCAGGGACGAGTATTTTTCCCAAGTATTTCCTGTTCGCCAATCTCTATATTCAGTCTCTTTTTATTTTTTCCTTGTTTGTTTTTTCCCATTTTTTCTTTTGATTTTTAAACTTTTGTTTTTTGTTTTTTCTGTTTATAAAATTTATGATTTCTAAATTTCATAAGTATATTTTAAATGACGCGTTCTGCAGGCTGCAGCTTTTCTCACTCTATGTTGAGGGTGTGATTCAGTTTTTGTATAGAGTAACACGACTGATTGCTCTCTCTCTTTGTTCCGTTCAGCTACGGTTCCGTTTGTTACTTTGCTTTTTATATTTTGTTTGTTTTGTTTTTCTATTTTCTTTTTCCCTTAGTTTTGTGTAGTTGTTCGAGTTACAAAGCCACCCTTGACTCGCATTTAGGTCCATAATTTTGTTTCATTCGGGTGCGAGACCATCCTTGACTCGCAACTTGGCATGTAATTTATTTTTCATCCCACTCGCAAGTTCATCCTCAACTCGTAACCGGGCTCGTAGTTTGTAGTTGTCTTAGTTGCAAGCACACCCTTGACTTGTAACTCATATCATAGTTTTCTGTACTTGTCTCAATTGCAAGCACACCCTCGTCTCGCATCTCGTATCATAGTTTTGTGAAGTTATCCTAGTTGCAAGTACACCCTTGACACGCAATTAGGCCTGTAGTTTGTTTCATCCCAGGTCCAAGTCCACCCTTGACGCGCAACTCGGTATGAGTGTTTTGTTTTCCTATCCCAGTTGCAGATCTAGACTTGACTCGTAACTGGATCCGTAGTTTGTTTTATCCTAGTTGCAATTCGACCCTTGACTACCAATTGGGCTTATACTTTGTAGTTGTCCTAATTGCAAGTCCCCATCGATTCGTAACTAGGCCCATAGTTGTCCGAGTTGCCTGTCCACCCAGGCTCGCAACTGGAGCTTGTGTTTTGTTTTTCATCCCGGTTCCAAGTCCACCCTTTGACTCACAAGTGGGCCCATAGTTTGTTTCATTCCAATTGCAAGTCGATACTTCACTTGAAACTAGGCTCATACTTTCGTACTTGTCTAGTTGCAAGTCCACCCTCGTGACTCATAACTCGTATCGTAGTTTTTTATAGTTGTCCATGTTGCAAGTCCACCCTCGACTCGCAACTCGTATCATAGTTTTGTGTAGTTGTCCTAGTTGCAAGTAGATCCTCGACTCGCAACTAGGCCCGTAGTTTGTTTCATCCCAGTTCCAAGCTCATCCTTGACTCGCAACTCAGCCCGTGTTTAGTTTTGCATGCCAGTTGTTGGTCCACCCTTGCCTCGTAACTGGGCCCGTAGTTTGTTTCATCCCAGTTGCATGTCGATACATGACTCGCAAGTGGGCTCGTAGTTTTTTAGTTGTCCTAGTTGTAAGTCCACCCTAGCGACTCGCAACTCGTATCGTAGTTTTGTGTAGTTTCCCCGCTACAAGTCCACCCTCAACTTGCAACTCGTATCGTAGTTTTGTGTAGTTGTCCCAGTTGTAAGTCCACCCTCGACTCGCAACTAGGCACGTAGTTTGTTTCATCACAGTGGCAAACCCACCCTTGACTCGCAACTCGTCATGTTTTTTGTTTTCCATCCCGGTTGTAGGTCCACCCTTGACTCGCAACTAGGCTTGTATTTTGTTTTGTCCCAGTTGCAAGTCGACCCTTGACTCGCAACTGGGCTCATAGTTTCTTAGTTATCCCGGTTGCATGTCCACCCTCAGCTCACAATTAGGCTCTTGGTTATCCTAGTTGCAAGTACACCCTCAACTCGCAACTGGGTATGTGTTTTGTTTTTCATCTCAATTGCAAGTCCACTCTCAATTCGCTATTGGGCTTTAATATTTGTTATTGTCTCAGTTGCAAGTCCACCCTTGACTCGCAAATTGTATCATAGTTTTGTGTTGTTATCCCACTTGCAAGTCCACCCTTGATGTGAAACTGGGGCCCACTGATCTTTTACTTTGTGCCAATTGCGACAACATCCCCGACATGTAATCTGGGCTTGCTTTTTTTAATCCTAGTTACAAGTTCACAGTCAGATACGCAACTAGCGGTCTACTCACTGTTGCCTTAGTTGCAACTCCACCCCCGACATGCAACCGTCTCCCATTTTTCCTAGTTGCAACTCCATCCTTGATATGCAACTTGGGGTGGGGAGCCTGACCTTGTTGTTCCAGTTGCAATTCCACCACCGACATGCATCTGAGCACGAACCATTTTTTGTCGCAATTGCAAGTGCACTCTCTACATGCAACTTTGAGGGCTAACCATTTTTTGTTCTAATTGCAAGTCCACACTCGATACACAACTAGGCTCTATTCATTTTTGTCCCAGTTGCAGGCCCACCCTCGACACGCAACTGAGAGGGGGACGTGGATGACCCATTTTTGTCCCTAGTTGCGCCAACACCTCCGGCATGCAATTGGGGAGGGGGCGCTGCTTTCCATCAAGATGCAAGCCCATCCTTGATGCGCAACAGGGGCAGACTCATTTTTATCCCAGTTGCAAGTCCATCTTCAGCATGCAACTGGGGCTTCGAGCCTTTTTGTCACAGTTGCAACTTCATCCCTGAGATGCAACTGGGGGCTCGCATTTCTTTGTCCCAGCTGCACGTCCACCCTCGACAAGCAACTGCACTTAGTTGCAAGTCCAACTACACAGCGACATGCTTTTTTGCCCAATGTAATTTTTTAAAATTCACAAACATTTTTCTAATTTTTTTTAATCATGACCATTTTTTGAAATTCATGAAAATTTACAAAATTACAAAACCTTCTAAATTTCACGATTTTTTTGTATCCATGAACATTTTTTCAGTTGACAAACATTTTAATATTTTTTTCCAATTTCGTGACCGTTCTTAGAATTCATGAACATTTTTAGATTCACAAAGATTTTTCCTGAATCGATGAATATTTTTCAAATATATTATTTTAATCTCAAACAGTTTTCAAATTTGTGAAAAAAATAAATACACAAAAAAAATTCATGCCCGCAAATGGGGTAAGAGGACTGACCCAGGGCCGGCCCTGAGGGGGGGCAGGGGGGGCGGCCGCCCCGGGCCCCCCAACATCCAGGGGCCCCCTCCTCAGGTACGTACGTAGTATGTAGCAGCAGCCAACAAGCTAACTCACGTACGCTTATCTTGTTTTAGGTGAGACTAACGCATGTATGTTGTACTGCTTTTTCGCTCAAGGCCTGCGCTGCTGCAAAAAAATATAGTATAGTTAATTTGGGCCCAGCCCAAGTAGAAATAGCTAGCTGGAGTCGTACGTATTTGCCAAGTAGTAAAACCTGAATTGCCTAAAAAAAATAGCAAAACCTGAAACGTCAAGCATCACACGCACATGTACCCAGCAGGCGCCGCCATTGACCTCGACCTAGATCGCAAAAGGTAAACCAGCGCAGCTTGCTTGAGGAAGAAAAGAAGATACCAAGGGACATGGCTATGCGCCGGAGCAGGCGGCGCACCGGCGCTGCACGTCATCCGTTGGATGTGAGCACTTCGGCCGCTCGATGTCTTCCACAACAGGTATCATTAACCATTATGTTTTGGCTGTTTGATTGGGATGTTCTTATGACACGTACCCCGGAGTAGATCTCAAATAGATTTGAAACGCAGTGATTTTTTCGATACTAATATGAGTGATTAGTTTTTTGGATTAGCTGTGAGTTGACGATATAAACTCTTGATTTACTCATTTAGACAAGTGGTAAAAATGACTTTGTACAGCTTTAGTATGGTTTGATTTGATTTTTAAAGATATGAAAGAATATTTTGCATACCAATTTTACCATGGATTGGTCAGCCCAAGAACTTTGAAGGCAAAAACAATTTAGGACTATTCTTAGAGTCACCTGCCTTCAAATCTTTGGTATCTCAAACATATAGTGTACTTCTATATAGTTGTAGTAAGACTACTATTGAATATGGCTTTGTATATCTAAGGATATCTTGTGATAGACAAACACACACATTTGTAATTTTCTCCATAGGCATCATATATGCCCCCGGATAATCGCAATATCATAGTGACATAGATTTCTAGTGTTTATCATAACATCTTCATGTGGGTGTATATACGTATATAACAAATATTTGTATTATAGAGTTAATATTAAGGGCCCCATATTTTAGTTTCGTCCCGGGCCCCCAAAATCTCAGGACCGGCCCTGGACTGACCTATAGTCAAGTTGGAAGACACTTGCAAAAAGAAAAGAAAAACTGAAGGATACGTGTTGGCTTGCCTTTTTCTTACCTTTGCATGGTGCATGCATGCACCACAACGTCCTTGTATAAGTCAAATTAGGACAACCTGAGAACCAAGTTTAGTTTGGATGGCTAGCTTTGCCAGCGATGGGGCAGCCAGTGTAGGTTTGAACCCCGACACGACAAATAAGTGGACCAGTTTTCATGTGTTAAATAAAATAACACCTAAAGTAGGTTGCAATTGCAGGCCGGCATGTAGGGGTGGGCATTTGGTTAATATGATTATTACGCTTCCATTTTTTCAGTTTATTTTAATTCGGTTGTTGCAAATTAGCCACCGAAATCATCCATTGAAATATCAACACCGAACCTAATTCACCGAAACAGTATTGTTTCGGTTTTCAATTAACAGTATACACCGATGTAATAGTTTGTACTACACATACTTGGTGCAAAAGGCTGGCCGGTCACTATTGTAAAAAACTGACCGGTCGCTAATGTAAAAAAAACTGACCGGTCACATTGATGTCGAAAGAAAACAAAAAAAACTGACCTGTCACAAGCAAAAAGCAATCCGATCGCATGTCCAGTCATGTTAGCCGTCTAGGAGTAAAACAATCTAGCACCTCCTCATCTTATAGGAAACCAAAACGAGATTGACTAATGGGCCAATAAAAGCAAGTCGTATAATCATGTCTATCGATATTTTTTAACCTCTCTTTTGCCTAGACTAGAGGACATGACGTCGGCGGATAGGCCTTTTTATTTGGACCAAGAGCTGTTAGCCTTGGTTAGTTAGGCTTCTCGGTTTATATAGACTAATAACCGATAGAAACACTGAACTCGACAGATCTCAAAACCGCATCATTCACCGTAAACCAAATAAACCAGCAGTATTGGCTAATTTGGTGCACGTTCGATTTCGTGGGAAAGTTCCCACCCCTAATAGCATGCCAACATTTCACGGCATGTAATTGTGAGACAGAAAATAATTTGTATTACAATTATTCTTTGGTGGTTACCCAGTTTGCTATATAATCTAGGGATGCAGAACTACCTATCCTAATCTCGAGGCCTAAACCTCAATCGTGGCTCTTGTCACGCCGACCACACATGACTACTATCACTACATGGAATGGAGCATACGCCGCCAGGCTTCCGCTTCACGCCGACACAAAAGGAACAAATACAAACCGAAAAAAAATCCAGTAAAAATCAAGCTCGCGGTCAGTTCTCTATCGATAACAATCGATAGTCCTATAATTAGTTAACTTAACACAATCTATAATATTTATACTGATCTTTTTTACTTGTTTACAAGATATTGGTTGTCATTATCTTTTTTATTATAATAATGACAAAATAAAATGGTGTGAAATATTAAGCTATATTTTATTCAACATAAAATTCTAATGTCTTGATTACACATGCACATGCATTAAGTTAAAATATCATTTTTGTGATGGAGCCTGTATGAGACATTTTTTACAAAGAAACATTTGTGTTCAAATGTATCCCCTATATTAAAATAAAATAAAATAAATACAAAAACACATTACTCTCGAGATTAATTTGTGTCACTATCTGTTCACATATATTTTAGTATGATAAAATATCTTGTAAAGAGCTCTAGGGTAATATGTTTAAAAAATATCTTGATAAATATATCTAGAGCTCATATAGTTGATAACTTACAAATAAATAATAAGAATTCTCCGGAATGCATGAGATGCCTACATAATGTTTGGCCTATAATCACTAGCAAAATAAATTACTTTATTCATTCACGATAATTATTTGGAAATATGCCCTAGAGGCAATAAAAAGGTGTTATCATTCTATTTTCCATGTTCATGATTAAGTTTATATTTCTTTGGTATAATTGCATTGCTTCTTGAATGTGAGATTCTGTGCAAAGCCAAATTGCATGCTTGGAAAGATAAACACCGCCAAGCCTCCGGATAAGCTCATGTATTGTTGATGATTTCGTTTTTATAACCAAGGGCATAGTTAATGCAACAAGGCTGTTACAATAATGAGAACACACTATTAGAGTAACAATGGTGTTGGATAGACCCAACTTATGAAATACTGTGAGATCATGTCGTTAATATGTTGTCTGCATTCTCACATAAAGTTTTAGAGTTTACTTGCGTCCTTACACCATGATAATACCATAGACCCAAATACCGGATGGTTACTCTGGAGTTGTCAAATGTTACTTCGTAAATGGGTAATTATAAAGGTAGCTTTCAGGTACATGGGCAAAGTATTTTGTGGTACCGGACAGTTCAAGAATGGGATTTGGCCCTACGACAGTGGAGAGATACATTCTGGGCCCAATCAGAATGGTGTCCATCATCATCTGGCTGGACATAGTGGATAAGGTGTTAGTAACGAGGATATCTAAATATGAAAATGAGAAAATAGTACAAACCGGTGGTGAGGATAACTAGGTATAGTGATCAATATATTGATCATAGGGATACCGTAAAAGTCTCACCTTAGGTTTTGGAACGCATCAAGAGGCAAAGGAAATTGTACATGAAAACACAAGGTTCGCCTGATAATCATCTTCGTTTATATGTGAGAATTATTATGGGTGTCAATATCCCGCTAATAATTATTGGCTGAAAGGTGTTCCTGACATGTCCGCATAATATTGAACATGTAGGTTCACACGCTTAATGACTAGCGGTATCTACACTAGTGGAAAACAAGGCTTTCATTCGGGCCAGGTAAGCCCATTAGTCCCCGTTCAGTCATGAACCGGGACCCATGGGGGCATTGGTCCCGATTCGTGAGGCCAGGGGGCCTGCCGGGCCTCGTGGGGGCATTGGCCCGGTTCGTCTGGCCCCTTTGGTCGGTTGGTCGGACGAACCGGGACCAATGGGCCTCGCTCCTGGCCCACCACCACTGGTCCCGGTTGGTGACTTGAACCGGGACCAAAGGGTGGTCTTTAGTACCGGTTAAGCGATGAACCGGGACCAATGATGTGCCTATATATACCCCCTCGCCGGCGAGCAGACCACACTGCTCTATTTTTTCTGGCCAGCAAGGGGAGGGCTTTGTGGTACTCTAGTTCACCTCCTATGCACACGAGGTGTTCAATGAAATGCCCAAGCCACACTACTTAACCTTTCTCCTCTCCAAGCTCGACCTCCAAACTCCATTTTCCTCAATATTTGTCTAGGTTTAGCGGTCCGTCATGTTCCGTCCCCGTCTTCACCGCCGTGATCGCCCATGCCGATCTCGTCGCCGGCACCACCGTGGTGAGCCTCTTGTTCTTATCTTCTTTCTGAAAGGAAAAAAATTCTTACTTGTATGTTTAGATAGATACTTGTATAATTTTCTTACTTTTATTATTGCTTCGTAATATTTAGTGCGATGGTTTTGGTATCCGCCCCCATCGGCCCTTGTCCTGTCTATGATTCAAATGTGGTATATATTATCTTTATAACTATTTGGTTCATTTATTGTTTATGACAATTATGCCGACCAACGTGACATTGATTTTATTTATCTAGGATGTATGTGAACCAGAAATTCCAACCGACCCTATTGTCGAGAGGTTAAATTTAGTTGAAGAAGAAAACAATTTCTTGAAGGAAAAAATAAAAAAAAATTGAGGAGGAGAAGATGATATTGGAGTTGCATGTTGCGGATGTCGTCGATGATCACAAGATCAAGATGGATGCAATGCGCTTGAAGATTAGAAAGATTAGAAAATATGCAATTCATACCGAGGCTTGGTATCATTATGCCGTTGGATCAATTGTTACCTTGATTGCGATTATGATCGCATTTGTTTTCGCATTGAAATGTTTTAAATAGTTTCATTGTATGGTTTAATTAATTACATGCTCTGGAGAGCTATATGTTGTTCAATGAGAACTATGTATGTACTTTGGTTTTAATGTGATGATGAACTTCTATTAATTTGGTCACTTAATTATCTATTCACGATGTTCTATAATGGTTTTTGACACACTTAATCATATATAATGCACGCAGATGAACCAGCAATGGATGTACAGTGACAGACACACCTCCGAGTACATTAAGGGCATGCATAATTTTCTCTAAGTGGTTGAGGAAAACAAGCAGAATGGTTTTATGTGTTGCCCATGCCCTATATGTGGGAGTAGAAGTCTTACTCTGACTCGAAAACCATTCACACCCACCTACTTTATAAGGGTTTCATGGCACACTATAATGTTTGGACCAAGCACGGAGAAATAGGTGTTATGATGGAAGACAGCGAAGAATAAGAGGATGATGACAACTATGTGCCGCCTGAATACGGTGATGCTGCAACGGGGGAAGCTGTTGAAGATCAAGAGGAACCAGACGATGTGCCCGATGATGATCTCTGCCGAGTCATTGTTGATGCAAGGAGACAGTGCGAAAGTCAAAAGGAGAAGCTCAAGTTCGATCGCATGTTAGAGGATCACAAAAAAGGTTTGTACCCCAATTTTGAAGATGGCAACACAAAGCTCGGTACCGTACTGGAATTGCTGCAGTGGAAGACAGAGAATGGTGTGTCTAACAAAGGATTTGACAAGCTACTAAAAATATTGAATAAGAACCTTCCAAAGGATAACGAATTGCCCGATAGTACGTATGCAGCAAAGAAGGTTCTATGCCCTCTAGGATTGGAGGTGCAGAAGCTACATGCATGCCCTAATGACTGCATCCTGTACCATGGTGCATACGAGGATTTGAACGCATGCCCGGTATGACCAAGAACGGAGATAAGAGTCGACACTTCTCTCTATTAGCTAGCTAACACAATAATTAACCCTACAAAAAACCAAAAAGACCCAACCCCCCCCCCTTCAGAAAAAAAACAAAAACCCCAACCCATGAACTGCTGGCGTGTGGAAGCCTTTTGGTCTCGGTTGGTGGCACCAACCGGGACAAAAGGCCCTCCTGCCTGGGCAAGCCGCAGCGGCCACGTGGAGCCCCATCTGTCCCGGTTCCTAAGCGAACCGGGACTAATGGTATTGGGCTTTAGTATCGACCCTTTAGTCCTAGTTCAGCAACCGGGACAAATGGGCTTCATGAACCGGGATAAATGGCCCGTTTTCTACTAGTGGTAGGAGAACTTTGAGGTAATGGAGAGTGAAAGAGAAGATTTTCAAAAGTGTTTCGAATTCCACAATCCAAATAGCAAACACGATTCATACCAGCAAAAAGTACATGAAGATGTCATGAATGTCCTGCCAGACCAACATGATGACATCGAGGATCTGAAATTGGGATGTTTGATCAGCACAACCATATTCGATCTATCAACAATGGCTTCCAAGAGCAGGAGGAAAAACTTCCAGTCATCAAGAATAAGAAGGAAGAGAAAACTACGACTATCGAAAAGAGACTCCATGAACTTGATGTCCTGGTGAGGTATATCTCCAAGGTTTTGCGGTGCCAGGATGTCGTGAAACTGAGTCATTTGTCTAATTTTATACTGCGGCTCTATACCATGTTTGGTTATTGTAATGTGTCAACAATTTATTTTACAGCTGTCAAGTTAGCAGTTTAATAAAAGCAACGATAACTCAATTTACATTCAAATTCAAATTTTGTACAAATTCATATTAAAATTGGAAAATATGCCCGCCACTTTTTGCAATATAAAACAAATTGACCGCACCTACAAACTATGACGGTTATGGATGTCATCACCGGCGTATGGTCCCACATGTATGAAGCCACGTCACGCACCTTTGGACCCGCCTACCAGCATCCATGTTAGCACAACAATGGGCACACATGTCAGCATCGTTCATTGGTCAGATGACACATTGTCACCAAAAAAACAATGTAGCAACTAACTTTAATTTATCCATATATCAGAAACACATAATTGAGTCTCATTGATCTGAGATCTAGATATGTAGCCAATTAAAACAGAGACCTAAACATTGGTTAAACAGAACACATACATCGGTCGATAGAATTGTTAATGCTGAGCAGCATGCTGCAACCAAGTAGTATGATTTCTCGAGCAGTACATATATACTTTATATGTTTTCCACCGAAAATAGCTAATGGGTTCATGGGTGTCCAACTGACATTACAGTATAATTTTCCACTCAAGAGTTAAGAGAAGCAAGTTTTTTTTTCTTTTGTTATTCATTTATCAACGTATGGATTAGAAATATCCGGAGTGCAGTCTCGGTTTGAAAACATTATTCACCTTACGAATACGAAGACATAAGAAATATTTTTATCAAAGTGCTAGGGAGTACACGCATGAAACATTGAACAATGTTTTCAGACATTCTTTTAAATATAGGTAGATAAAATTGTTTT
Source organism: Triticum aestivum (assembly GCF_018294505.1). Taxonomy (NCBI): domain Eukaryota; kingdom Viridiplantae; phylum Streptophyta; class Magnoliopsida; order Poales; family Poaceae; genus Triticum; species Triticum aestivum. The sequence goes on along the minus strand of NC_057801.1, from coordinate 841,641,618 downwards.
CACACATTCTTTTCAATAGAAGTGAAAATGAAGTTAAATATAAGCAAACTCCAAAAAGAGAACAATGCAAGATTTACCATGTTAATAGTTTCATAACTGAAAAAAACAACGGGAAACATACATAACAAAATAATAACATCATTTAAAATGGGAAGCGGAACAATTGTAAGTGTGCATGCTTTAAGTGGAGCCTAACCATACATTGATATTATTGTTATGGAAACTATTTTTCTAGTCAAAGTAGTAATTTCTAGAAAATAAGCTAGCTTATCCCTCCTGATGTGATTCCAAATAGTAGTTACACTGCATGATTGGCAACTTGAAGGCAGAATTTGACCAGGATATTAGACTAAACACCTTTTTCATAGTTGATAGCTGAAGGCACTTTCTGACATGACGTAATGTACAGAGAAACAAATTGAGTTTATAGTCTTGCAGCTCATCAATTTTTAGTAAGTCTGGGAGTTCCTCAATCTCCTGAAATTAACCAAAAACAGCAAATAAACAAGTGAAAGCATGCAGATGCCACCATATGTTTGGCATGTTTGTAGTTACATATATCTATTTTAACTTTCAGAAAATACCAGAATGGCTTCTATGTTTTTGAAAGGGGTTACTATCAAGCTTCGAATGTGTTTCCTATGTTCCAGGTTCTGCAAAGAGAGTTCTTGAAATGAATAGATGGGTAATCACACATGAATGCCTAAATCAAAGAGGTTTGCTGCGATTATGAACCTTTTTCCACGATAAGGAAGCATCGATGGTAAGTGAAAGAAAAATCAGTAGGTAAGAGGACATGACAGTTTGAATTAGCCCACGGATTGATCACATCAACGTAGATGAACAAAGGCACATGAAAAACTTATAGCCCAAGGCGTGTCTCGGACCCTCTATTTTCTATTTATTGCTTTTTTTGGTTTTTCTCCTCACGGTACAATATTACATTTACACACACACACACACACACACACACACACACACACACACACACACACACACACACACACACATATATATATATATATATATATATATATAGCATAGCAATGATATCAAAAAACGGACAAGCCATGAAAACATCATGCTAGCTGTCTTACGATCATGCAAGCAATATGACAATGAATACTCAAGTCATGTATATGATGATGATGAAAGTTGCATGGCAATATATCTCGGAATGGCTATGGAAATGCCATGATAGGTATATGCAACACTTTTCATGCTTACATTTTATTTCCGTTTTTAACTATTAGACATGCAAGATACTCCATATAATAAATCCTATTAATGTTTGATTTTTTATGAACAACTGCGGGTATCTAATACTCATATTTTTGTCTCCTAGCTATCTAATACGGTTATCAATACTTACTAATGAAATTATGTACATACGCGGGTATATATACCCAGTAAATTATTTTCTTTACTATTACGTTTTAGTTCTGTTTTCTAACTATTTAATACAAGTATCTAAATGCGTGGGTATGTATATATCCAATGGTTTATCCTAGGTTCTATCTAGTAACAAAATTATATACATACGCGGATAAGCATATACCTACCAATGAAATTATATACATATGTGGGTATGCATATACCTACTAATAAAATTATGTACATACGCGGGTATGCATATACTAACTAACGAAATTATGTATATATATGCGGGTACCATGGAAACATCAGATCAGGCACACAATCCTTCGGGGTTTTCTGTTGAAAAACATAATAATAACATTGTAGTTAGCAATGTATTTTAGCTTTAGAAGAATATATTCAAAAGATGCACGGATGTCGTAATAGTGAAAAATCTTACCATTTCATCTCCATGGATGTTACCGTAGTTCAACACGTGGCACGTATTGACCATAATATGCAGGAATTTGATAATTGATATTGTAATCCTCAACATCAATGATAAATGATATGAGATGATCTTTGTCCTGATAAGTTAATTCTGCGCCATCGTTGTAGTAGGTTCTGTCTACCATCTTCCGTACATTTTTTGAAAAACGAAAATATGATGTCAATGGAAATAAGCTGTCAACTATTTGGAAATAAACAATATAAATTACTTAATGTTTGAGAAACTCACATAGCAGTAGAATTGGAAGCGTATCAACAAGGACCCAAATGTCTATATTCTCTTCGTCGATGTCAGGATCACCAAGATCCATGGTGACAAGCATACCCTCATGAGAATCATACGTCTTATAAAATGCTTCCCAATTCGGGCAACCAAAATGGGATACGCTCTCAGAATTGTATAAATTTACAGCAAAATCATAACCATGATAGGTCCTTAGGTGAACTATCTTTGTTTTCATACTTTCATGATCTTCAAAATCCAGCCTCTCCAAGACATAGCGTCTTGCATGCCATGGGATAAGCTAGTCGAATTGTAAAAGACGAAAGATACACGTTGAAGAAGCAAAGGTCATACTTAATTACGAAAAAACACTTGTCGTCGTTGCGTACCGTTTCAACATCGAAGGTCTCCTGGAGCTTAATACTGAAGCGCCGACCTTCTACCAGGTGAGGCATGTCGCAGAGACCCCGGTCATCGCCGCACTAGTCGCACTCCGGGAGCCTATCGTCGTCGTCAGACATTTCCTATGTTCATAATTCGAAGATTAAACTTCGGGAGCCTCTCTGGCATTTGCGATCGTCGGTGATGGTCATTCTTCTCTTCCTGCCCGTGCATTACCAAAAGTTCTATCACGAGAAAGAAGAGGAACAACGACACCCACGACAGCAATCGGCATTCTTCTTCTCTCATATATATGCTGGAGTCCCGACAGACTTAAAGTCAACATGAAATATCGTTTGATTATCCTTCTACAAAATCTGGGCCACTCGATATTTCCTACATATTCTAGCACAAGTCATGCCAAAATTCACTGAAATATCCGGCATGACCTTTGCTAAAAAGGACATATGTCAAGCGCCTGAAATTTGCCGGAATGGAAATTAATCAACACTCCGGCAAAACATTGGCCACTGTGATGTGTTCCCTGCAAACATAGGCCACTTGGGCAAGCACTAGTACTACAGAACACTACATATCACATGTCCAAATCTCCATCATATTTGAAAGACCTACACTGAAAATTTTCTATTCCATGAAAATTGTCACATCTACTCATGTAGCTACTACTCTACTACAACTATCAAAACATCTACATCATTATCGACATCAGGATTTGGCTAGTCTCACCTCGACGTCGGAGGTGGTCGGTGACGGGGACGACGGTGGGGATGATGCAGGGGCTCCTTGATTTATGCAAACACAAAATATACACAAAAACATTATTATCCTCATCTTAGGACATAGTGAAACCCAATGTCTAAAACATCCTAGTTCTAGCCCTAACATTTACTAAAAATACCTTGTTCTGACCCTAAAAATTGAGAAGACCTATACATTTACTAAAATACCCTAGTTCTAGCCCTAAGATCTGTCCATCCATCCATCTATCTATATATCCTCATAAACCCTAGAAAAATGTCCTGGTTTTTTAACTACTGTCTACTTCTTGAATCATAGAAAAATGCCCTAATTTCACATAACTTAGAGTTTGAAACCCAATGTCTAACACAAAAACAAAATTTGTAAAACATAGTTCTAACCCTAATAATTTGTACTGCCCATATATCCATCCATTTGTCTAAACCACGTTCTAACCCTAAAAATTTGTAAAACCTAGTTCTAATCACCGACATGGGAATTTTCATATGCAGAGAGAGGTGGGAGGAGGAGGAGGGAGGAGTGAGGGCTTCGTGCGGCTGGGGGAGGGAGGAGAGAGGAGGGCAGTGGGAGGAGGGAGGAAGGAGCAGGGCGGTCAGAGGAGGTGGGAGGAGAGCATCAGGCGCCAGCGGGAGGAGGGAGGAGAGAGGAGGGCCACCGGAGGGAGGAAAGAGGAGGGCGGCAAGAGGAGGAGGGAGGGAGGGAGGCAGATACCTTGGGACTGACGGTGGGTGACGGCGGGCGAGGGCGGGTGACGACGGCGACAATGGGCGGCGAAGAGAGAGCGAGTGAGAGTGTGAGGGGAAGTGAGGACGCGGGGTGTGGATATGGTGCCCGTAGTAGTAGCGCTGGTTGTTTAACCACCGCTACTGCTAAGCTCCATAGCAGTAGCGCGTTAAGGGAACCAGCACTTGCTATGATCAATAGCAGTAGCGCTTTTAGGTAACCAGCGCTACTACTAAGGCTAAGCATGTAAAAAAAGCATAAAATTAGCATTGGTCATCAATGATCTTTTTGTGTAGAATCTAAATTGTTAGTATGAATTTTCGCCGGTTTAGGAACAGGCGAAGATTCATATTGCCACATATCCTACACATAGAGTACAATGAAGACCAAGTGGGTATGGTAGTTTGAGAAGCACCATATTTAAGGTGGTAACATTCTGTTCGCGGAGCGAGGTGGACTAAACCTGGGTCCTAGGAGGGACTGAATTCAGCAGTAGCGCGTTTTACGTAAGAGCGCTACTAGTATACCTAGCATGCCGGCAACACTGTGGCAATTATAGTTGTAGCGCGTTTTTTAACTACCACGCTACTGCTATATGCACAATAGCAGCGCTCTTTCTGTGCAAGCGCTACTGCTAATTAGGAGCGGCGCTTTCTTGTAAAAAGCGTTACCGATAAGATTATATGTATAAGGTTTTTTCTAGTAGTGCGCCTGCATCGCACTATAGTGGCGCATATGCCCTCCACGGCTATGAAGGTGGCCCGCCTCGGTTGTCTATGGCGGGTGGACCGCGGTTGTCTATGGCGGGTGGACCGCGGGCCGCGGTTCTGCCGGGGCCGCCTCCATGCGGTTCTCTGGTCTGCCAAGCCGGCTTGCGCACGGGCGATCCGACTAAGCAGTCCAGGGCGGGTGAACTGCAGGGACGAGCACAGGGCCACTGTCAATGGTCGGCGTCGTGCGCGCCTTGAGATCTGCCGGACTTAGCTCATTCGGTGACGGCACCCGCTTATAAGCCTAGGCAACTCGCATTACAAATGTTAATTATTAGAGAAGAAAAATGTTCACATATGAAAAGAATATTTATTTATGGCATGAAATTGCGATGTAAAAATAACATGTACTCATATGGAAGAATTAATATTTCCTGGACAATGTCGGTTGTAGTCATGATACATATATGTGCGCGAGAGATCCGATCTGATGTCCAAACCTAAACCCCCAACACCCCTCGCCGCCCGGAGCAACAATGTCTCTCCCCGCGGCGCCGCTCGGCTCTCCCATCACCACCTTCCACATGCATCGCAAGCCGCCATACTTCTGATCAGAGAAAAAAATACCCACGATCGCGAGTCACGACTACAATCCGGCGAGATGAAGCACGCCCCGCGGGGCTTCCGCTTCACGCCGACGCGGGAGGAGCTTATCCTCTACTACCTCGACCCCTGGGTGGGCGACCCAGGAAAGACACCCATTGGCGAGCGCCAGGGCATCGTCTGCGTCGCCGACGTCTACAGCGAGGACCCGGCCGCCCACACCTCGCGGCACCGGCGCTTCGGCCACGACGACAGCAACTGGTACTTCCTCTGCATGGCACGCTGGAAGGGCGCCATGGGCGGCCGGGCCAACCGCGCCATCCGGGGCGGCGGCACGTGGCATGGGTACGGCAAGCGGGTCGCCGTCGCCGGGGCCGGGCACCGGCAGGCGTTCGAGTACCTCGACGCACGCGGACGCAAGACCGCGTGGCTCATGGAGGAGTTCGGGGCCGTGCTGCCGGCTGCCACGGACGGCGCCGGCGTCAGGGTGCTCTACAGGGTGCACCAAACGACGAGGACGGCGGCGATGAGGAGTGCGTATTGTTTGGCAATGCAACTCTCAATTGATCTGGGTGCATACACGCACATATATATTTACAATGAGCAGCCCACGGCCTCGACTATACATGGTAACTAGGAGGCGGGGCAAGGTAGGAAATGATCCTACATATACATGCGATATACTGCCTATACAAAAGATATTCAACACCCCCCCTGCAGTCGATACGTCATTAGTGACGCATAGACTGGACCGAAACTCCTCAAATGTAGTCGTCGGTAACCCCTTGGTCATGACATCGGCGAACTGCTGAGCGGTGGGGACATGTAGGACCCGTATGTGTCCGAGAGCCACCTGCTCACGCACGAAGTGAATGCCGAGCTCGATGTGTTTCGTGCGGCGATGATGAACGGGGTTGGCGGAGAGGTAGACGGCAGAGACGTTGTCGCAGTAGACAACGGTAGCCTTGGCCACGCCAAGGTGCAACTCCTGAAGAAGCTGCCGTAGCCAGGAGCACTCTGCAACAGCATTAGCCACAGCGCGATACTCAGCCTCGGCACTCGACCTGGACACCGTGGGTTGTCGTTTAGACGACCACGAGATGAGGGAGGGCCCGAGGTAGACGCAGTAGCCAGAGGTGGAGCGTCGAGTGTCGGGGCAGCCGGCCCAGTCGGCATCGGAGTTGGCCACCAGATCCGTGGAGGAGGACGCCGTCAACGTGAGACCAAGACCCATAGTGCCGCGGATGTAACGGAGAATCCGCTTCACCAAGGACCAGTGAGAGTCACGGGGAGCGTGCATGTGGAGGCACACCTGCTGAACCGCGTACTGTAGGTCGGGACGAGTGAGCGTCAAGTACTGCAGGGCCCCAACAATGGACCGGTAAAAGGCGGCATCCTGCGCCGGGGTGACGTCAAGAGCGGAGACCTTAGCCTTCGTGTCGATAGGCGTAGGTGCGGGCTTACAGTTAAGCATGCCGGCGCGCTCGAGTAACTCCCGGGCGTACTGCTGCTGATGAAGAAAGAACCCGTCCGCACGACGCACTACCTTGATCCCGAGGAAGTAGTGTAAAGGACCGAGGTCCTTCATCGCGAACTCGGTGCCGAGGCGAGCCGTGAGCTGTCGGAGAAGCTCGGTCGTGGAAGCAGTCAGGATGATGTCGTCGACGTAGAGCAGCAGGTAAGCCGTCCCAATGGCGTGCTGGTAGACGAACAGAGAGGCATCCGAGCGGGTGGCCACGAAGCCAAGCTGCTGAAGGAAGGCAGCGATCCGCTGGTACCAAGCACGAGGAGCCTGCTTGAGCCCATAGAGTGAGCGCGAGAGCAGGCACACATGATCCGGCTGAGTGGCGTCGACGAAGCCGATGGGCTGCTGACAGTAGACCTGCTCGGCGAGATGGCCATGAAGGAATGCGTTGGAGACGTCCATCTGGTGGACGGGCCATGCGCGGGAGACCGCCGGCTGGAGGACAGTGCGGATAGTGCCCGGTTTGACAACCGGGGCGAAGGTGTCGGTGAAGTCCACACCGGCGCGCTGACGGAAACCACGAACGACCCACCGAGCCTTGTAGCGCTCAAGGGTCCCGTCAGGCCGGGTCTTATGCCGAAAGACCCATTTGCCGCTGATCACGTTAGCGTGCGGCGGCCGAGGCACCAGCTGCCAGGTGCGGTTACGCTGAAGAGCGTCGAACTCCTCCTGCATCGCGGCGAGCCAATGAGGGTCTCGAAGAGCCGCTCGAGCCGACGATGGGAGGGGAGAAGGCGCTGAGGTGGACGGCACCGAGGCCGCAAGCAGGTACTCGTCGGCAGAGTACCACTGGCTCGGGCGAAGCGCACCGGTCCGGGCACGAGTCACCATGCGGGAGGGCGGCGGGGCCGGTGCGGCGGGCGAGGGTGAAGAAGAGCCCGCCGAGACCGAGCCGGCCGAGGGCACAGGAGATCCCTGCGCGGATCCGGGCGACGCAAGCACTGGAGAGGCCGGCGGAGAGCCCTCAGCCGAGCCCGCCGGTGAGTCGGAGGCGGGCGTCGGGGGCAAGGTCGCTGTAGAGCCCGACGCGGGGGGCCCGGCGGAGGGCGAGGAAGGCGCCGAGGCGACGGGTGTCGCGGAGGACGTCAAGGACGCCGCGGCGTCGGGCGAGGGGACTGGGCCCGAGGCCGATCCCGCAGCCGCCGAGCGGGGCGCCGAACCCTCCGAAGCCGCAGCCGCCGAGCCGGCAGCCCGCGAGGCGGGGACGGGGCCGAAACCAGGAGGTGGCCCTAGGGAGGCCCGAGGGCGCGGGGGCGCACCAAGGAGGCCCGAGACCAAGCCGCCAGTAGCAGAAGGTGAAGACGCTGGCGAGTCGGTCGGTGGTACCTGCTGAAACGGAAAAACCCTTTCGTCAAAGTAAACGTGTCTAGAGGTGAAGACACGGTGAGAAACATGGTCGTAGCAGCGGTAGCCCTTGGTGTTGGCAGGGTAACCCAAGAAGATGCACGCAAGAGAGCGAGGAGCGAGCTTATGAGGGGTGGTAGAGGCGATGCTGGGATAGCAGAGGCACCCGAAGATGCGAAGATCGTCATAGGATGGGGGGCTCCCGAAAAGCAAGTGGTGTGGTGCAAAGTTGCCGCGGACGCTGCAAGGCCGAATGTTGATGAGGCGTGATGCGGTGGCAAGTGCATCGGGCCAGAAGCGGGGTGGCACATTAGCATGAAATAACAAGGTGCGGACACAATCGTTAAGAGTGCGTAAGACCCGTTCGGCGCGCCCATTTTGTTGCGAGGTATAGGGACAAGTGAGACGAAATATCGTGCCATGTGTGGTGACGAGGGTGCGAACCACGAGGTTGTCAAACTCCTTCCCGTTGTCGGTTTGGATAGCGTGGATGGGCGACCAAACTGGGTGGTGACATAGGAGTAAAAGGCGGTGAGAATGGATATGACATCGGATTTCCGCCGCAACGGGAAGGTCCACACATAGTGCGAAAAATCATCTAAAATGACAAGATAATAGGTGTAGCCGGTATTACTCGCAACTGGAGAAGTCCACACATCACTATGAAGTAGTTCAAACGGATACGATGCAACTGACGAGGAAGTGCTAAAAGGAAGCCGGGTATGTTTGCCTAGACGACACGCATGACAAGTGTGACCGTCGGTCTTATTACAAGTGAAAGAAAAACTCCGAAGAATATAACGAAGGGTGGTGTCGTTCGGATGTCCCAAGCGAGCGTGCCAAAGATCCACACCGACGGAGAGGGCGACCGGAGAGGTGGAGGTGGAGGCGGGTGGGTAGACTGGGTAGAGCTCGTCGGGGCTATCACATCGGTGGAGCACCATCCGGGTACGGGCGTCCTTGACAGAAAAACCACACATGTCAAATTCAACGGTGACAGGGTTATCACGAGTAAGGGAACGAACGGAAACAAGATTAGTAATGAGTTCGGGAGAGACAAGTATGTTAGATAATGAAATCGATGTAGATGTGGACGGAAAGTAAGCATGGCCTATGTGCGTGATAGGAAGAGATGACCCATCGCCAACAGTAATGCGATTGGAGGTATGAACAGGATATGAGGAGTGGAGAGTACCGGGGTTGGCAGCCATATGAGAGGTGGCGCCACTATCCATGTACCAATCGCCGCCACCCGTGTAGTTGGCTGGTGAGGGGGCGGACTGGAGCGCCGCGAGAAGGGCCGGATCCCATGGAGCCGGCGGGAGCGGCGGCGCCGACGGTGGCAGTGCGGCATATGGCGCCGCGGCACAGGGCACCGGCGGCGGCGCGGTGTAGGGCGCCATGGCGTAGGCGCCTGGAGATGGCGCGGCGTACGGCGCTGCTGGAGGCGCGGCGTACGGCGCCTGTGGCGCGGCGATCAGCGCCTGGTGCGCTGCGGGACGTGGCCCCAGAAGGCCAGGAGCGGGTGGGCGGGGCACCGGCATGCTATACGCATGAACCAGGCCCGTCCACGGGTTCTGGGCCGCGGCCCAGGGCGCGGTGGCCTGCTGCTGACGAGGCTGGCCCCCCTGGCCATTTCCCTTGCGACCGCGACGCCCACCACGGCGGCGATCGGAGGAGGCAGGCGGGGGTGGCGGCCCCTGGAAGTGGCCCGCTGGTGGCGGCGGGTACGGCCCGTAGGAGGCCACCGGAGGAGGGAACCGCGGCGCGGTGGGTGCCTGTGGAGCCGGCGGGGGCGGGCCGCCGCGGGAGGTCCCGGCAGCGAGGGCGACGTGGGTCGCCCTAGTTTTCGCCATCTTCATGCGACGTTCCTGCAGACGCAAGTAAGCCACAACCTTGGCAAAGGTTGGCTCCGGGATCAAGGTGAGGTTGGAGGCAGCGTTGCCGAACTCTTCATTCAGCCCGGCGGAGAGGGTGCTGAGGAGGAGATCGTCGGAGATGATTTCGCCGAGATCACGGAGCTCATCTGCATGTTTCTTGAGACGCATGCAATAGTCATCGACAGAGGAATCAAGTTGATGCGACCCAAAAAACTCTTGTTGAAGAAAAACCCGGCGTTGGAGTTGGTTGTCGGTGAAGAGCCCGTTGAGTTTGGTCCAAACGGCGAGGGCGTCATCCCCGTCGCTGACCACCGTGTGGAAGAGATCCTTGGAGATGGTGAGGTAGAACCACCGGATGAGTGTAGCATCGATGGTCGTCCACTCTACATCACCGAGCATGAGGCTGGAATCCACGGAACCGTCGACGTGATCATGGAGATGATACTCGCGGAACACTAGAGAGAAATAGGTCTTCCAGGCATAGTAGGTGGAGGTGGAGTAGTCAAGGCACACGGGGACACGGCGGTGGATGTCAAGATCGCGGATGAGCACGGGATCGGGGCCGGCGAAGGGGTTGGGGACGACGGAACCGGATGAGGAGGAGGCGGGTGAGGCCATGGCGATGTCGGGTGGGAGAGGGAAGGTGGTGGTGCGGCTGGAGGGGAAGCAGCGGCAGGGAAAAGAAGCGGCGGCGGTGGCGCAGCTAGGGGGCGGCGGCGGCGGTGATGCGGCGGCGGCAGCCTAGGGCGCGGCGGCAGCAGGAGCGGAAGCTGTTTAGGAAGAGGATCGTGTGAGGAAAACTGATACCATATTGTTTGGCAATGCAACTCTCAATTGATCTGGGTGCATACACGCACGTATATATTTACAATGAGCAGCCCACGGCCTCGACTATACATGGTAACTAGGAGGTGGGGCAAGGTAGGAAATGATCCTACATATACATGCGATATACTGCCTATACAAAAGATATTCAACAGTGCGGGGAGAGTAGCAACGCCGCCCGGTCTTCCAAGAGGCGGCGCCGCCGGGAGCACGACATGACCGCAGATGCAAAGGATGAACTCAAGTCATTAGAGATGTTTGCGATGGAGGAGCAGCCGGAGCCATTGGAGCACATCTTCACCAAGGACGAACCAGAGTCATGGGAGATACTTGCCATGGAGGATGGGGCTGAGCCATGGAAGATGATTACCATGGAGGATGAACTAGAGCCATGGGAGATGCTTACCATGGACAAGCTATTGCCATTAGAGATGCTTACCAACAACTTGGCATTTCCACTGGAGATGCTCACCAAGAACTTCCCACTGCCACTGGAGATGGTAACCAACAACCTGCCATGGCCACTAGAGATGCTCACCAACAATCTGCCATGGCCACTAGAGATGCTTAGCAAGAACTTCCCACTGCCACTGGAGATGCTTACTAACAACTTGGCATTGCCATTGGAGACCCTTAACAAGAACTTGCCAGAGCCAGCGGAGACCGTTACCAAGAACGACTTGCCATCTCCATTGGAGATCCTTGCCAAGAACTTGCCAAAGCCGTTGGACATCCTTACCAAAGAGGAACCCACCACGACGACGACAGCCTTCGATCAAGACTCCGGCGCAGCGAACAAGGAAGCCACCCCTAACGCGGGGATGGAGATGCCGGCCGATGCAGAGTGGCACTCGCACTACCCGAAACTGTTCGACCAGAAAGACCCTCCGCCCATGGAAGACGTAATGAAGCCTCTGTCAGCGCCGACGGTCCAAGAATTCGAGCAGGGAGCCCCTCCGGCGGCGGCTGTCGAAGAAGCTTGGATACTACCTGGTTTTTGACATGCTTATTTGTTCTACTTCCTCAAAATAGATGACTCAACTTTGTACTAACTTTAGTACAAAGTTGGGTCATCTAATTTGGAACGGAGGGAGTAGCAGTTACTTTCTCTTTACTAGTTTCTCGGAAGGAAAATCATTGTGTGTCAAGCTCTGCTTTTAATGTGTTTGTCTGAGATGTAGCCATTAATCCCTGCTGTATATATAACTGGATTTGTCAATTGTACAATGCCATAATTATTCAAAAATTATAGTTAAAACTCTTGAATTTATTGCTCCCACAGCAATCTCATAACATTACTCAACATTACAATCCAGCAGCACGCCGCAATGCGCCATCAGGTTAACAAAAAGATCAATCTAACAATAAGAAAAAGAATACAAGGTGGTAAAAAGACGTACAACAGTCGGTCGCGTTACCCAAGCCGTCGGCATTCACAATAATGTACAATGATTTACAGTATCCACACAAGTAGCATTTGAACCAAATTTACAGAACTTAAAAGTGCCCTTCACTCTATGATTGCCACGAGCTAAGACCTCGGGATCGCACAGACCGCGTCCTCAGGCACTACCTTAACTGAAACCGAAAAACCTGCTAACTGAAAGTGCTAAGCTGCAGCAGCAGCTCTAACTGAAGCTACTTGTCACGCTAGATTATTTAGCTAACAGTGACGAGCGGAAAGCGCCAGGGGCGGAAATCAGCGAGCAATGCGTGCGGATTTGGACGGGGTGGGGCGGGGGAGAGTCGATCTCTCACCTGGAAGGATGGTCCTCCTTGCTCCGGCGGCGGGGCTGGCTGTTGTGGATCGTGGGACTTGGAGCTCGCTGGAGGTCAACGAGGGGCGACAGATGTCCCGTCGCCCGAAGCAGAGGACGAGCAGGCGTCGTGGCTTAGATGGCGGGGAGGCGGAGGCGCAGGGGTGGTCGGCGGCATCGGATCATGGCGGAGATGAAGCGGGGCGGGGACGCGGACGAACTGCAGTGGCGGAAGGAGCTCCTGAAGAGGCCATCCATGGCAGGGCTGTTGTAGATGTACCTGAGAGAGAGGGGAGATGCGTGAGGGAGAGAGAGACAGAAGAAAGGAGAAGGACGGGACGGTAACAGAGGAGAGGGCCTACTCCGGGGGTGCCGCGTCGCCTCGTCGGCGATGAGCGAGTTGGCGAGGACCGCGTACATGGTCGGCACGTCGCCAGTGGAGAGTGATGAAGCTATGTACCTAGGGTAGGGTCATGGGCCTGTCCAAACTACCCTACCCAAGGATATCTCTAGAAGAAACCACCTGTCAATCGACTCAGAAGTGTTCCATTCGACGGACTCGAAGACACTCGACCATGAAGCCAACCACTCGACGGTCAGGAGATCTAAAGTCACGCTGCATGTAACGGTCTGTCATTAAGTAGCCTTTATGGTCTTCATAGCACTTTATGTGGGCGTTACCAGTAACCCCCAGTCTTAATGTACTTTAAACCCTGCATAACTGAGGGCCGAAGGGGTCTGGCAGACTCTATATATGCCACACCCCTCCTCAGTGTAAAGGGTTCGCACCCCTGTAACCCATACGCATATAATCTAGTCGACCGCCTCCGGGCTTCGAGACGTAGGGCTGTTACTTCCTCCGAGAAGGGCGTGAACTTGTAAAACTCCTGCGTGTACAACTACTCCATAGCTTGGATCTTGCCTCTCCATTAGTACCCCCCTACACTACTGTCAGACTTAGAACCACGACAGTTGGCGCCCACCTTGGGGCAGGTGTCTTAGCGACTTATTGGAGAAGTTGTAATTTTTCTGATCTCCTTCATCATGGTTTCAGGCGGAGTTTTGGTCGAGGGCAGCGAGATCCGTCTCGGTGCGCTCACGTTCATCGCCAACAACTCTGCCTGGCTTCAGAAGGCTCTGCTCGACATCGACACGCTCCCAGTCCGCGGAGCGACGCACTTTCGCGCGTGCGTCCGCGGCGTCCTCCTGCGGCAACCGTCGACCCAGTATCGGTCGGTCGTTGTGTCATCCTCCCTCCCTGCTTCCCGCCGGCGCAAGCGCTCCGGTCGGTCGAGGCTTTAGCGGTGGGTGAGGCATGCGGTGGCCCTCCAGTCGGCCACCCCCCAAGTCACGGCAATCGAGCCCGACGAATCTCTCTACGGCCTGTTCGACCTGTCGACTAGCTCCGTAGAGACTGCATCCGAGTGCGACAGCAGTGATCCAGCGGCGAAGGTTCTGATGGTCGATGGACCACGCGGTCCTCCCGGTTTTCCCGGCGCCGAAGGAGGCGACGGCGGAGGCGATCCGTCGCATGCCCATGAAGAGTACCTCCGCGAGCCCCTCAATTCGCTGCAGAGGGAAGAACTTCGCCGCCAAAACATGGATGCACTTCACACTCCTATCGTTGGAGAAACCCCTGAGGCTCGTGCCTTAGAGGACGCGTGCTTGGACAACTTGGCTGAGCGCACTCGACTGGAGAACCTTCAGCGAGCACTCGACGAGCGTGCGCGGCAACGGGTTACGGACTCCAGTCGACGTCAGCTCTTTCCACCACCGACTCAGGTATATCGAACTACGATTCAGAATTTAGCAGCTGCGGCCTGTATAGCAGAGTCAATCCAGCCTTCCCAGTCAGAGGCTGGCAGAGGTTTGATGGAGATCAAAGATTTGCTCCGGGCAGCAGGAGATCAAAATTCAGCTGTATCGCAGTCGCGGAACAGGATTCACAGCAGATCCGTAGCTGCCAATACAGTTCAGTCGGCTCACAGCCCCAGATCTCCCCCGAGGCGTGAGGGACGTGGGGACCGGCATGATCAGTACAAGAACCGTGAGCAGTATGATCACCGATTCGATCGCGATGATCGACGTCGAGTGCCCACCCCTCCCCCAAGGGGTGGATCATACGTGCCTCGACAGCAGGATGATAGACGCCAGCACAGTGTTGGCGAAGGATTTCAGTCGACCCCGGGGAACCAGGCTTTGATGCGAGATCCATTATCGTTCATGGTCTAGTCGACAGGAACAGAGCTCACCGAGAGGGTAACGACAGAGATGTACCCACCAGCAGCAGAGTGCACGTCTCAGGACCAGAGTGCTTCAGCAGAGCCATCAGGGCCGCGGTGATTCCTCCCAACTTCAGGTTGGCGACTGGAGTCAGCAAGTTCACTGGTGAGTCCAAGCCTGATACTTGGCTTGAGGACTACCGAGTGGCTGTTCAGATCGGCGGCGGCAATGATGAGGTGGCCATGAAGCATCTGCCTCTTATGTTGGAGGGCTCGACGAGAGCGTGGCTGAATCAGTTAGCACCTAGCAGCATTTACACTTGGGAAGATCTTTCCCGAGTGTTTGTCAGAACGTTTGAAAGAACTTGCAAGCGACCAGCAGGAATGACAGAGCTGCAAACTTGTGTACAAAAACCGAATGAGACTTTGAGAGATTACATCCAGAGATGGATCACATTGCGTCACACGGTAGAGAATGTATCTGATCACCAGGCAGTCTGTGCCTTCAAGGAAGGCGTTAAGTACAGAGAGTTGAACCTGAAATTCGGTCGAACCGGAGACATGTCTCTGAGTCGAATGATGGAGATAGCCACCAAGTATGCCAATGGTGAAGAAGAGGATCGGCTTCGGAGTGGCAAGCACAAGTCAGTCGCCCACGAAACCGGAGGAGGGAACTCCTGTCGGAAGCAGAAACGGAAAGCCGAGCCAGCTGCTCCTGGAGAAGCCTTGGCCGTGACTCAAGGAAAGTTCAAAAGGAAGCCCAAAGGGCCTTGGAACCCCAAGAAAGTGAAAGACACGGAGGGAAATGACGTGATGGATTTGCCATGCCACATCCACACGAAGAAAGATGAAGAGGGTAATTTCATTTACCCGAAACATACCACTCGGCAGTGTCGGCTCTTGATCCAGCAGTTCCAGGGGAAACAGCCCAAAGATAAGGAAAAGGAGTCGGACAAAGTTGAGGACAAAGAGGATAGTGATGATGGATATCCCCAGGTCAATTCCACCCTGATGATTTTTGCTGACGTTGAAAGCAAAAGTCGACTGAAAGTTATAAACCGAGAGGTGAATATGGTTGCTCCGACGACACCCAATTATCTGAAGTGGTCTCAGACGGCCATCACATTCGACCAGTCTGATCACCCGACGCACATAGCCACCCCTGGGAGGCAAGCTCTGGTGGTCGACCCAGTCGTCGAAGGTACTCGACTGACTAAAGTGTTGATGGATGGTGGCAGTAGTTTGAATATACTGTACGCAGAGACACTGAAAGGGATGGGCATTCCGATGTCCAGACTCAGTACAAGCAACATGAGTTTCTATGGAGTCATTCCTGGCAAGAAGGCCGCGTCACTCGGCCAGATTGCTCTTGATGTGGTTTTTGGTGATTCCAAAAATTTCCGCAAAGAAAGTTGACATTTGAGGTTGTGGATTTCCAGAGTGCCTATCACGCTATTTTGGGCAGGCCAGCTTATGCACGTTTCATGGCTCGACCATGTTATGTGTATCTCAAATTGAAGATGCCTAGCCCTAAAGGTGTGATCACTGTTACTGGTAATCGCAAGAAGGCGGAAGAGTGCTTTCAGAAAGGCTCAAAGATCGCCGATGCTCAGATGGTAGCAGAAGAGTGGCAGGAACACCAGAAAAATGCAGACCCGAGTGATTTGTTGCGAGCTAAGAAGCCTGCTACAGAATCAGCGTTTCAGTCGTCCGGTGAGACAAAGCCAGTTCACATCCACCCGACCGACCCCAACGCTGCTCCGACTAATATCTCCACAACACTCGACCCCAAATAGGAAGAAGCGCTCATCCAGTTCCTCCGTGAGAACTGGGACATCTTTGCATGGAAACCTTCTGACATGCCAGGTGTACCCAGGGGACTGGCTGAGCACCGTCTACGAGTCGATTCAAAGGCGAAACCTGTCAAGGAACATCTGCGATGGTCCGCCGTCCAGAAAAGGAAGGCCATTGGCAAAGAGGTGGCTCGGCTCTTAGCAACAGAGTTTATCCGAGAAATTTACCACTCCGAGTGGCTCGCCAATGTTGTCATGGTCCCCAAGAAGGACAAGTCACTTCGCATGTGCATTGACTTTAAACATATCAATCGGGCATGCTCGAAAGATCATTTTCCTCTCCCCTGGATCGACCAAATAGTCGACTCGACTGCGGGATGTGAGCGACTGTCTTTCTTAGACGCTTATTCCGGGTACCATCAGATCTGTCTGTATGGACCCGATGAGATCAAAACAACTTTCATCACCCCATTCGGGTGCTTCTGTTATGTCACCATGCCATTCGGCATCAAGAATGTCGGAGCCACGTTCATGAGGATGATTCAGAAGTGTTTGCTCACTCAAATCAGTCAGAATGTGGAAGCATACATGGATGATATTGTGGTCAAGTCACGGAAAGGTTCCGACCTGCTGACTGACCTTGCTAAAACATTTGCCAACCTTAGGAGGTATGATATCAAGCTTAATCCATCAAAGTGCACATTCGGAGTTCCTGGCGGAAAATTACTCGGTTTTCTCGTTTCCGAACGAGGAATCGACGCAAATCCAGAGAAAGTGGGCACTATACTCCGAATGAAAAGACCTGTGCGTGTGCACGATGTTCAGAAGCTTACTGGTTGCTTGGCCGCTTTAAGTCGATTCATCTCTCGTCTCGGTGAAAAGGCATTGCCTCTTTACCGACTGATGAAGAAGTCAGACAAGTTCGAGTGGACTGTTGAAGTTGATGCAGCGTTTGCAGAGCTAAAAGCCCTGCTTTCCACCCAGCCGGTGCTTGTTGCCCCGATCAGCAAAGAGCCTTTGCTGCTTTACATTGCAGCCACAGGACAAGTCGTCAGTATAGTACTTACGGTCGAGCGGGAAGAAGAAGGAAAGCCTTCAAAGTTCAGCGCCCAGTATATTATATTTCTGAAGTTCCTGACCCCATCAAAGCAAAGATACCCTCATTATCAGAAGCTTGTATATGGGATTTATATGACCACGAAGAAAGTTGCTCACTACTTCTCTGACAATACCATTACAGTCGTCAGCGACACCCCATTATCAGAGATTCTGCACAACAGAGATGCAACTGGTCGAGTGGCAAAATGGGCGATTGAACTCCTTCCCCTAGATATCAGATTTGAGGCAAAGAAAGCTATCAAGTCCCAAGCAATAGCAGATTTCCTCGCCGAGTGGACTGAACAGCAACTGCCGACTCAAGTTCACTCGGAGCACTGGACCATGTTCTTTGATGGCTCTAAGATGCTGAATGGTTCCGGTGCTGGGGTAGTGTTGGTTTCCCCCGAGGAGATAAGCTCAGATATGTACTCCAGATTCACTTTGATTCCTCCAACAACGAAGCAGAATACGAAGCACTTTTGTATGGGTTGCGTATGGCCATTTCACTCGGCGTCCGTCGCCTCATGGTCTACGACGACTCGGATTTGGTGGTTAACCAAGTAATGAAGGAGTGGGACATGAGAAGTGCAGCCATGACTGGTTACTGCAATGCAGTAAGAAAGCTGGAGAAGAAATTCGAGGGGTTAGAGCTTCATCATATACCCCGACTGAAAAATCAAGCAGCCGATGATTTGGCAAAGATAGGTTCCAAGAGAGAAGCCATTCCCAGTGGTGTGTTTTTGGAACATATCCACGCACCGTCAGTTCAAGAGGATCCTTTCACCGAAGAAGCCCCGCAGCCAAAGAGTGCCACGGATCCGACTGAAGTCAAGGTCCCAGCCGTGGTCGACCTGATCATGGAAGTTTTGGTTATCACTCCCGACTGGACAGTGCCGTACATCGCGTATATCCTAAGGAAAGAGCTCCCAGAGAATGAAGAAGAGGCTCGACAGATCGTCCGTCGATCCAAAGCCTTTACTGTGATGAAGGGACAGTTGTACAGAGAAAGCGCGACTGGAGCCAGCCAGAAATGCATAACGCCAGAAGAGGGTCAGATAATTCTTAACGACATCCACTCGGGGACCTGTGGCCATCATGCGTCCTCTCGGACTATTGTGGCTAAAGCATACCGAGCGGGTTTTTACTGGCCCAGAGCAAATGAAATGGCAAAAGAGATAGTCGACAAGTGTGAAGGATGTCAGTTCTACTCCAATATGTCGCACAAGCCCGCCTCAGCCCTGAAGACCATTCCAATCGTCTGGCCCTTTGCTATTTGGGGATGAGATATGGTTGGACCACTGAGGACTAGCTGGAGCGGCTTCACCCATGTACTGGTAGCAGTCGACAAGTTCACCAAGTGGATCAAAGCCAAGCCTATCAAAAATCTTGATGCCGGCACCGCTATCAGCTTCATCAGAGAGTTGATATTCAGATATGGAGTTCCGCATAGCATCATCATGGATAATGGGTCAAACTTCGATTCCGACCAATTCAAAGCCTTCTGCGCTTCTCAAGGCACACGAGTCGACTACGCTTCAGTCGCCCATCCCCAGTCGAATGGACAAGCAGAAAGAGCTAACGGCCTAATTCTCAAAGGTCTGAAACCCCGGTTGATGCGTGATCTCAAACACGTAGCAGGCGCATGGGTCGACGAACTTCCATCAGTTCTTTGGGAATTGAGGACTACTCCAAATCGGTCGACTGGGAGAACTCCATTCTTTCTGGTCTATGGAGCTGAAGCAGTTCTACCGAGCGATCTGCTTCACAATGCACCACGAGTCGAGCTCTACTTTGAAGTTGAAGCAGAGCAAGCCAGGTAGGACGTAGTCGACCTTCTGGAAGAAGAAAGAGAGATGGCCATGATCCGATCGACCATCTATCAGCAAGACTTGCGTCGATTCCATGCCAGAAATATGAAGAGTCGAGCCTTCCAAGAAGGAGACTTGGTCCTCCGAGTGGACCAACAGAAGCCACACAAACTCGCCCCTACTTGGGAAGGCCCCTTCATCGTCACCAAAGTTCTCCACAACGGAGCATACCGTCTTTACAACGTCGATCGCCAGATTGATGAGCCACGAGCTTGGAATGCAGATCTGCTCCTCCCCTTTTACACTTAAGTACTCACTAGGATGAGATGTAATAAAAGTACTCCTGTAGTTTATCTATCTATCAAAGACAAAAGTGTTATAATTTTCCCATTAATTGTTGCTGCTTTTGTTTATGTAAGAAATCCCCTAGTGGGTGGCTTAGCTGCGAATCCGTTTCGCCTAAGTTTGTAAATAATTTCCTGCCGAGTGACGAGAAAGCCTCTCACTCGAAGACTTAGCTGCGAATCCGTTTCGCCTAAGTGTTTGAAATCCTACCGAGTGGAGAGCAAACCTCCCACTTGGGGGCTTAGCTGCGAATCCGTTTCGCCTAAGTGTTTGAAGTCCTACAGAGTGGAGAGTAAACCTCCCACTCGGGGGCTTAGCTGCAGTCCAGTACTAGCCTAAGTGTTTGAAATCCTACCGAGTGGAGAGCAAGCCTCCCACTCGGGGGCTTAGCTGCAGTCCAATAATCGCCTAAGTGTTTGAAATCCTACCGAGTGGAGAGCAAACCTCCCACTCGGGGGCTTAGCTGCAGTCCAGTACTCGCCTAAGTATGAAATTCATTCCGATCCGCAAGGACGACGAGGTGCAGGTAGATTGCTACCATCTCCTTCAAGTTACGGCACAAATACAATGTGAAGTAATAAAAATCCTACCGAGTGGAGAGAAAACCTCCCACTCGGGGGCTTAGTTGCAGTCCAGTACTCGCCTAAGTGTTTAAAATCCTACCGAGTGGTGAGTCTTCCTCTCACTCGGAGGCTTAGCTGCAGTCCAGTACTCGCCTAAGTGTTTAAAATCCTACCGAGTGGTGAGTATGCCTCTCACTCGGGGGCTTAGCTGCAGTCCAGTACTCGCCTAAGTGTTTAAAATCCTATCGAGTGGTGAGTCTGCCTCTAACTCCGGGGCTTAGCTGCAGTCCAGTACTAGCCTAAGTGTTTAAAATCCTACCGAGTCGTGAGTCTGCCTCTCACTCGGGGGCTTAGCTGCAGTCCAGTACTCGCCTAAGTGTTTAAAATCCTACCGAGTGGTGAGTCTGCCTCTCACTCGGGGGCTTAGCTGCAGTCTAGTACTCGCCTAAGTGTTTAAAATCCTACCGAGTGGTGAGTCTGCCTCTCACTCGGGGGCTTAGCTGCAGTCCAGTACTCACCTAAGTGTTCAGACTCCTACCGAGTGGTGAGTTTGCCTCTCACTCGGAGGCTTAGCTCCAGTCCAGCACTCGCCTAAGTACGAAATTCGTTCTGACCCACAAGGACGACGAGGTGCAGGTCGACTGCTACCTTCTCCTTTGAGCTTCGGCACAAATACAACATGCGCTCTGCAAGGACGATAAGGTGCAAGTCGACTGCTACCTTCTCCTTCAAGCTTCGGCACAAATACAATGTGCGCTCTGCAAGGACGACGAGGTGCAGGTCGACTGCTACCTTCTCCTTCGAGCTACGTCACAAATACAACATGCGCTCTGCAAGGACGACGAGGTGCAGGTCGACTGCTATCTTCTCCTTCGAGCTACGGCACAAATACAACGTGCGCTCTGCAAGGACGACGAGGTGCAGGTCGACTACTACCTTCTCCTTCGAGCTATGGCACAAGTACAATGTGCGCTTCATCCTGGCCCGCAAGGACGCAAGTCGACTGCAATCTGTGCTCCAACCTGCAAGAGTACGTCCCAAGCACTAAAATATACTCCGAGTGGAGAGCAAGGCTCGCTCGAAGACAAATGCAAGCGTATTCAATGGTGAAGCCAAGTTAAGATAGCATCCTACGGGTCCAGAAGTGCTCAGGCATCAAGCCTGTTAAAAGTTTGTCGGTTACAAAATCACTCGGCATTCCGAGGCAAATTTAAGGCATCAAGCATAGAAGTTTTTTACTCCTTCGGGGGAGGACTGGAAGGCAGGACGAATTGGTCCAGGTCGATTCCATCTGCAATCCGAGTGGCAGCAGCGATGAAGGTCTCCATGAAAGATTGGAAGTCATGCTTCTTGGTATTGGCCACCTTGAGGGATGCCAGCTTTTCCTCTCGTGCGTCCTTGCAGTGAACACGGACCAGGGATAGAGCAACATCAGCACCACACCTGGCAGAGGACTTCTTCCATTCTTGCACTCGACCTGGAACTTCATTCAGTCGAGTCATCAGAGACTCGAGGTCAAGTTGAAGCATCTCTCTCGGCCAGAGTGTCGTGTCGATCCGCGACGCCGCAACCTTCAGTCGAGCAAGATAGTCGACCACATCAGTGACACGAGACTCCAGTCGGAGCACGTTCATGGCAGCTTCATCCTTCACAGGAGACTTGATCGGATCCAAACATGTCTCCACTCGACTGGTCTCCTCCTCGAAATTTTGGCAGAATTCTGTACACACAAATCAAAGATAAACCTGCAGTTCTGCGACGAGTCGATGATAACAAGTCAGTCGGGTGAGATAGGTTACCTCCAAGCATGAGGAACAACTTCTTGGCGAGCCCTCCCAGATAAGCTTCCAGATCATTCTTCTTCCCCACCAGCTCACTAGCCTTGTCACTCAAAGCAATCTTGTCGTTCTTTAGACGGCTGACTTCCTTGTTGGCCGCATCGAGAGCAGCTTTCAGGTTGGCGTTCTCTTCTTCAAGTTTGCCGACTGAAGCCAGCTTCTCTTCCCCAAGCTTCATTTTGTCCAAAGTTGCCTTCTGTGCCTCAGCAAGTTCCTGGTCCTTCTTGTTCAGAGCCACCTTCGTTTTTTCTGCAAAATGACAAGGAGGTCAGAATCAATAGTGGGCAGAAGGATGAAAACAGTCGTCAAGTTCTCACCAATCGTACCTTTTGCCTTGTCCTTCGCCTTCTGAAAGTTCTCCCGAACAAGCTTCAAGTCAAGGTCGAGCTGGATATGTTTCTTTTCCAATTCAGTATAACGAGCCACAAGCTCGCAAGATTTTTTTCAAAGAGTCAGTCGACAGATATCAAAGAGATGTTACTTCCGAGTAACTAAGAGAAAAATCATAGCATTTCTAAGACTACAGTCGAACCAAAATATTCAACAGTAGTCTCGGGGATTACACCCAGTGGGTGCACTCAGCGTGCCCCCACTAGTTTTATTTACTTGATCCGATCAATCGACCAAAAGTAACAGAGAGATTGTGGTTCCAAAACCATAGCTAACTGCCAGCAGTCAGTCATGGTCTCATCACGATCTACAAAAAAAACCAGGATCTTCAGACTACAGTCGACTGCCAGCAGTTCACCGTAGTCTCGGGGACTACACCCAGTGGGTGCACTCAGCATGCCCCCACCGGCTCCAAGATTCCGTTCGACATGGTCTGACCAGACCGACTGCCGAAGTTGGAATGAGGAGATTCAAAATACACAGACTACGGTCGACTGCCAGCAGTCGACCATAGTCTCGGGGACTACACCCAGTGGGTGCACTCAACGTGCCCCACCAGTTCAAAAAGTTCAAAAAATCAATCGACGCACCCAGTGGGTGTATAGATTCAAAGATCTTTGGAAAGGAAATTTTTAGATTGCATATCCTAACAGAACAAGCGGTGATCAACTAACCTGGACATTGCTCTGGAGGGCTGAGCTAGCATCATAAGCCGCTTGGCTGGCTTCCTGGATCACCTTCACCTGCTCCATCATGATCCCTGCCTGGCGTATAGCCTCCCTAGAAGCACCCGCTTGGTCCTCTGGGACGTGGTGCGTGGCGAAAAGGGAGGGCGGATCAGCAGTCGACGATGAAGGACGGGCACTCGTCAGCGGCACAACGAAGGACACTGAATGCCGAGGGACTTCACCACCTTCTTGAACCAATGCCTCAGGCATCGACGCAGTCCGAATGGTCTTGCCAGACGGAGCCTTCTTGTTCTTCCTCCCGCTCAGTGGAACCTCGTCATCGTCATCAGGGAGATCAATGATGTGAGGAGGAGCTGCAGGATAAATCCAGAGTTAGAAACGAAAATCCAATCGACCAGAAGTGAAACTACAAAGAGCGTACCAGGATTGGAGGTGGCAGCGTCTTCCATCTCTTGATCGTCGTTCTTGGTGGAGGTCTCGGAGGCAGCGACACTGCAATTTTTGGAAATCAGTCGGTTAACCAACGAGTCGACCAAGAGTCTACCCATGCTAAATGAAGAAACACGAGTTCTGCTGTTACCCAGAAATCATGGGAATGGCCACCTTCATCTTGGGCAGGGCCTTCGACGGCTTCAACGATGCCGCTCGGGGATGCTTGGGAGCTTTTTCAGTCGGAGCAGGGGAAGACGTCCGAGGGCGCTTTGTCGACTGTCCCGCAGGCACAGTTGCTTTGCCACGCTCGACCGAGGGGTCGTGGGAGAGCTTGGATCGCCTTTCCGTGCGAGAAGGGTCGGCTTCCTCCTCCTCTTCCTCCTCCTATTCCTCCTCCTCTCCACCAGAGTCGTTGTCATCTTCGTCCCCCTCAGCGTCAGACTGCCACTCCTCCTGGCTTTCGCCTCCGCTCGCCTCCTCCTCTTCGACCTGTTCTTGCGCCCCATTGGGCATCGAGTACATCTTAGTGGTGACCTGGAAAACAACAAGCAAAGCGAAAGTCAGTCGACTAAATTCTAACAAAAACGGAATGAAGGAAGCAGGATCACAGTCGGAGAAACAGAGTTGTACCTTGTCTGGCTCGTATGATTGGTCGAGTGGAGGAATCCTCCTGGCCCCTCGGGGGTTGTCTTTATTCCCTGTGATGGCAGTCATCCACGTCCCCAGCGTGGCATCCTCGACCTCCTCCGGGTGGACCCGAGTGGTGTCTTCGGTGCCAGAATACATCCACATCGGATGGTCTCGGTATTGAAGTTGTTGGATGCGTCGTCGAAGGAAGACTTCCAGGAGATCCATGCCGGTCACCCCGTCACGGATAAGCTGGACTACACGCTCGACCAACACTTTTAACTACGCTTTCTCTTCCGGGGTCACCTTCAAAGAAGAAGGCTTTCCCACTCGGTGCATGGAAAAAGGAGGAAGTCCAGTTGACTGCCCTGGCATCGGCTGGTCTTTGCAGTGAAACCAGGTCGACTGCCATCCACGAACCGACTCGGGAAGGACCATGGCCGGAAAGGTGCTTTTTCCCCTCATCTGAACTCCGAGGCCCCCGCACATCTAAATCACTTGGGTTCTCTCATCACTCGGATTGGCCTTTTTCACCGTCTGTGAGCGACAGGTGAAAATGTGCTTGAAGAGACCCCAATGAGGCCGACAACCCGGGAAGTTCTCGCACAACGACACGAAAGCAGCAAGATACACGATAGAGTTTGGTGTGAAATGGTGGAGTTGTGCCCCAAATAAGTTCAGAAATCCCCAAAAGAAAGGATGAGGAGGCAAAGAAAATCCACGGTCGACGTGAGTGGCCAAGAGGACGCACTCACCCTCCTGAGGCTGCGGCTCCCACTCGTTCCCCGGAAGCCTCGCTGATCCATGGGGGATCAGTCCTTCATCGGCCAGGTCGCCAAGGTCCTTCTGACGGATCATCGAGCGGATCCAATCGCCCTGGATCCAGCTCCGCGGCAGGCCGGTCCTTGACGAAGATCCACCCCGACTAGTCGCCCTTCCCTTCGCCTTCGTCGTCGCCTTCTTCGCCCGCTCCAAAGCCGCCGTCTTCTCCTTCACCATCTTTGCCGGTGAAGCATGCACGAAGCAGCGGCACTAGGGCGGAGGCGAGCACAGCGGATGAATCTGGAGAAGACGGAAGGAAATGAGGATGCACTGTTCAAAACCCCCGCTCGGCGCCTTATATAAGGTCGCTTCCGAGTGGCTGACACGTAGGCCCGGGCGATCCTGTCAAATCCCGCAACAGTCACGCGCGCGATACATGGAGAAAAAGGTGGCATGGAGATCGAGGCGTCCCTGCCTTATCCCGTCCGATTGCTGCGGCTTCGCCCCGTCCCGCGCGCTTCCCAAAATTCGAATCCCACAAAATCCACGGGTTGCAGAACAACTCGTCAGATGGAAGATCTCCTCCAGTCTGTCACTCGGAGCTCTCTAAGCGAAAACTTCACTCGACAGATATAAAGAATGGATCAAGGCGACTGAAAAAGAAGTTGGTGTCGTCACGTAAAGCTCATTGATCAAAGACAAGACATACTCATAGCACGAGAAATGGGTCGGAAGAATTCTCAACTCCTTCCCCACTCAAACCTCGATCCATTTGGGGGCTAATGATGAAGCTATGTACCTAGGGTAGGGTCATGGACCTGTCCAAACTACCCTACCCAAGGACATCTCTAGAAGAAACCACCTGTCAATCGACTTAGAAGTGTTCCACTCGACGAACTCGAAGACACTCGACCATGAAGCCTACCACTTGACCATGAAGCTAACCACTCAACGGCCAGGAGATCTAAAGTCACTCTGCATGTACCGGTCTGTCATTAAGTAGCCTTTATGGTCTTCATAGCACTTTATGTGGGCGTTACCAGTAACCCCCAGTCTTGATGTACTTTAAACCCTGCATAACTGAGGGCCGAAGGGGTCTGGCAGACTTTATATAAGCCACCCCCCTCCTTAGTGTAAAGGGTTCGCACCCCTGTAACTCATACGCATATAATCCAGTCGACCGCCTCTGGGCTCCGAGACGTAGGGCTGTTACTTCCTCCGAGAAGGGCCTGAACTCGTAAAACTCCTATGTGTACAACTACTCCATAGCTAGGATCTTTCCTCTCCATTAGTACCCCCCTACACTACTGTCAGACTTAGAACCATGACAGAGAGGGCCACCGCCTCCATGGCTGGTGACGGGTGTAGGTGTGCTGGGCGCCGTCGAATCCCGCCTTAGGTCACCGGGATTGGGTGCCTAACATGGCGGTGGGAAGTTGGATCTGGGAGTGGGGAGAGGGGAGAGGATCTGAGCTGGGGAGGGAGGTGTGGCGGCGAGGGGACGAGTGGGTGGCGGAGGTGGGTGGCGGTGGGGGAGGGTGGGTGGTGGCAAGGGGAGAAGGGGAGAGTGCTATAGGGTTTTCTGCCAGTGCAAGGGAGAGAGAGCGAGATGAGCGAGAGAGGGGAAAGTTTCAGAGAGGGTGGGAGGGTTGGTGGGAGAGGGACGACAGGTGAGCGAGAGATGCTGGATCGAGGGACTGAAGGAGAGTGTGGACGGCTCAGGTCGACTATAGTGGGGGTGATCCGTGTGTTGCTTCCTGCTTGGTTCAAAACATGAGGCATTTATTAAAATTATCTCTTAGTGCTAAAAATAGGGGGTTTCATGAAGTAGCTACCAAAATTATTTGGCAAAATGGCATCACTAAAATATTCAATTAATTTAGACCACATTTTATGGATAATCACCAATTTGTGTGCATTTCCGATCCATCTAGCTATTTTTGGTCATTTAAACAAATTTTCGTCGATTTAGCTGGAATCGGGTCAAATTTGTACTGCAGCTGCCTCATACTTTCCTTCTTATTTTTTCAAAAATAATTTCTAGGTACATAAGTATCTATTTAATCGGAGTACTCCAAAAGTTTTACAAGATTCAACCCTTAGCTACGAACGGTCATGCCCACCGTTTTGACTGCATTTTGAAACGGGCATAAGAAATTCAGAAAAAAAATTGAAAACCTTCGCATTGTGTCATTATATGTGACCAAGTTACCAGGAAAAATTAGAAACTTGTAATACAACAATTCTTTTGAAAAAGTGTTTTCAGAAATGAACTATCATGTGTGAAGATTCATGACTTTCAAGCCAAACGATCAATCTTATGGCCACATTCATGTGATACTTTATTCAAATGATCTAATATTTTGCAGGGTGCATCTTAGAACGACAAACAATATTGCCTAAGGAAGTTTTCATGTTCTTCGAATGAAAAAATCAATTTCCAGTTTTTGAGTGCCCAAAATGAGCTTTTTTGTGAAGGACCTACCATATATTTGTTGCAAAATTATACCAACTCAATTTCATAATATACTAGGCCACATTTAATGCACAATTGACCAAATGGTTGGGTGTCAAAAGTTTTGACCCACCTCTCGTGAAAAAGACAAATTTCCGTTGATTCAGTTGGAAGTGGGTCAAATTTGAACTGTAACTGCCTCATAGTTTGCTCATGATTTTTTTTCCAAAAGTCACTTTTGACTACATTTCGAAACGGGCATGAAAAATTCAAAAAAAAAATTCAAAAAATTGGAAAACCTCCACATTGTATCATTATATGTGACCTAGTTACTGGGAAAAATAATAAACTCATAATACGTCAATTATTTCTAAAATGTTTTCTCAGAAATGAGCTATCATGTGTGAAGATTCATGCCTTCCAAGCCAAATGATCGATCTTATGGCCACACTCACATCATAGTTTGTTCATATAATCTAATATTGTTCACGATGGTGCATCTTGAAATGGAAAACAATGTTGCCTAAGGAAGTCTGCATTTTCTTTGGACAAAAAATTCATTTTCCATTTTTCGAGTGCCCAAAATGAGTTTTTTTAACGACCTACCATATATTTGTTGCAAAATTGTACCAAATCAACTTTTAAAAATACTAGGTCATATTTAATGCACAATGGACCAAATGATTGAGTGTCCAAAGCTTTTATCCATATCTCGTGAAAAAGACAAATTCTGCCGATTCAGTTGGAAACGGGTCAAATTTGAACTGCAGCTGCCTTATAGTTTGCTCCTTATTTTTCCCAAAAATCATTTCTAGGCACATAAGTATCTATTTAATCAGAGAAACACCAAAAAAATTCCAAGATTCAACCACTAGCTAGGAACAGTCATGCCCACCATTTTGACCGCATTTTGAAACGGACATAAAAATTCAAAAAATTCAAAAAATTCGAAACCTTCGCATTATGTCATTATATGTGACCAAGTTACCAGGAAAAATAATAAACTTGTAATATGGAAATTCTTCGAAAAAAGTGTTCTCAGAAATGAGCTATCATGTGTGAAGATTCATGGTTTTCAAGCCAAATGATCATTCTTATGGGCACATTCATGGCATAGTATGTTTAAATGGTCTCATATTGTGCACAAGCATGCATCTTGGAATGGCAAACAATGTTTCCTAAGGGAGTTTTCATTTTTTTTTTGACGAAAAAATCATTTTCCATTTTTCGAGTGCCCAAAATGAGTTTTTTTAAGGACCTACCATATATTTGTTGCAAAATTGGACCAAATCAATTTTCTAAAATATTAGGCCATGTTTAATGCACAATTTTAAAAATGGTTGGGTGTTAAAAGTTTTGATCCAGCTCTAGTGAAAAAGAAAAATTTCCGCCGATTCAGTAGGAAGCAGGTCAAGTTTGAACTGTTGTTGCCTTATAGTTTGCTCTTTATTTTTTCAAAAAATCATTTATAGGTACATAAGTATATATTTAATCATAAATACATGGTTTGGTGGTGATAAATTGAGGTTTGTACGGTGCCGAGGGCCCCAACTCCAGAGTGCATAAACTCGCAAGCCCGTCGCGTGGTCATCGCGTGACTGTGGCATTGTCATGTGTTTTGGGCGGCATAGGCATGTATAGTGGGTTGGTCACTCCCCAAGTAGATGCTAGGAAGAAAATGACAACAGAAGACTCTCATGAGCAGACCGAACTATGCTCAAACATGAATGAGCAGCCAAGTGTTTGATTAGCGATACAGGAAATGCACACGGCCAATGGGCGTGAGTTTTGGTTCCGTAATACAACATCCTATAACTAACTCATTAGTCACTTTGCTTGCAAGGCTTATGATGTGTATTACCGAGAGGGCCCAAAGATACCTCTACGATACTCGGAGTGACGAGTCCTAATCTCGATCTATGTCAACTCAACAAACACCTCCGGAGATACCTGTAGAGAATCTTTATGATCAAGCAGTTTCTTTGTGACGTTTGATAGCACACAAGGCATTCCTCCGGTATCCGGGAGTTGCATAATCTCATAGTCGGAGAAATATGTATTTGACATGAAGAAAGCAATAGCAATAAACAGCACGATCATTATGCTAAGCTAATAGATGGGTCTTGTCCATTACATCATTCTCCCAATGATGTGATCCCATTATCAAATGACAACACATGTCTATAGTTTGGAAACCTTGACCATCTTTGATCAATGAGCTAGTCTAGTAGAGGCTTACTAGGGACACGGTATTTGTTTATGTATTCACACATGTATTTAAGTTTCTGATCAATACAGTTCTAGCATGAATAATAAACATTTATCATGAATAAGGAAATATAAAATAACAACTTTATTATTGCCTCTAGGGTGTATTTCCTTCACAATTCACATTGAGTCAAAGTCTTTTTCCTCAAGTACATTGCTCGGATTATGTCTTGTCACTCCCGTTGCCCTTTTTAAGAGAAATAAGAAACACATCCACAAATTTGTTCTCAACCTTAGTAATACTCATGATTGTATTAAATTGAGAGTGGAAACACAAGCATTAATATCACATATCAATGTTCTATAACCAACACACTTGAAATAGCACACCTACCTTTTATTATTCACTAATTCATAGAAGAAGAAATATCACCCTCATAAAAGCTGACAAAATATAACTCTATTTTTGTCTCTACTATTAGAGCAGGTAAGTCACTTCACTTTTCCAATTTAGAATTGTTGAATCAATAATAAATTTGGACTCGTAAACCAAATCCCCCAATCCAACTCTAGGAAGTTAATAAATTTTATCATGTACTCTAAATCCAAATATAAGATAGCACGAAATCACAATACTAATGATGATGGAGCGGAAAATTTAAGTTTATCCTTTAATCTTCAAATCTATAAATCTGACTCACCACGAAAACTCGTCGCTAATGGAACATGTACTCAAATTCCTTTCTGACAATTTACCTTAATGCTCTGTAGATTATCAGGTCATTGTTATTGTCATGAGAATGCGATCACTGATTAATAGTTTGGCCAAGTTAATGTAAAATATTCTAGCTTATTTATACTAATTGTTTTATTTTTTATAAGACACTGTTTGGCATTATTTTTTAGTAGGAAAAAATACAAGACAAAGTAGCGCTAAGTATTAAGATATAGTGTTTGTATACACAATTGTAATGTTTCAGTTAAAATACATATGCATTAAGTTGAGACAACATTTTTGTGATGGTGTTTGTTTGAGACATTGTTTCCAAACGGCTATTTCTTTTATTTTATTTGTAGATAAAAGTAAAGATCGCATTACTCTCTGAATTAGTTTGTGGCATTTATGTGTTCACATATAGTTCAATATCTTCAAATAATTTGTGAATAGCTCTATAGTAACATGTTTAACAAAGATCTTGATAACTATTTCTAGAGAGTATATAGTTAATTAAGTTAGGCATAAATAAATATAAACCTATAGAACGTGTGGGATGCCTACAAGTTCCAAGTGCAAAGTCAAGTCATATACTCTGGAAGCACTAATGGATGACTGCAAGAATTATTTCCTTGAAACTGGACGCAGGGTGTCCTTCGAGTACACTCTGCTAGGTAATCCAGCAACGCCTTTACACCGAATGGCCCATCTATCTAACAAGGATGCGTGTTAAAAACTGCATTATCATTTCAGCTATCGTCACCTAGCATGCATGAACTGTTCCATTTTCCTCAGCTGGGATTAACGATGAAAGGGCGCACGCTCAAGAACTAACATGCATGTGGAAGTGGTTATCATGTGAACCTGAGTCCCTATAACCCGGTAGAAGCTTATGAGCACGCGGACATGGATGCAGGAACTAGTCATCCAACGTTGCCTGCATACATTTCAACCCGCATTTGAACTAAGCAGACGAAGTTCATGCAAACCGGTTGATACTCATCAAAGTTTGGATCGAAAATAGCATAAATCATCCATACATAGCATGCAAATTAAGTATAGGAACACAATGTCTCAAATTCGACTAGATTAACCGGATGTCGAACAAGTTTTTCATCAACGGATCATGTTCTCACACGTACTACCCCTTCAGCTTCATCCAATAGTGTGTGTACGTAAATAGCCGTCCCTCTATCCTGTGGTACATCACTGCAGCGCGTGCGGGCTACATAATGTGTAGACCAACATTGAGTGAACGAATTAATCAACAAGTTGAGCAAGAGGAAGCAAAACTTACGACCCCGTCCTCTGCCGCGCGAATGGCCACCTTGCCTCCAGATGATGAACCACATTACAAAACTTGGTGAGGCTGGTCTGGATAGTGTACCAGCGATACGATAATGACCTAATATTGCGTTCTTAAATGATGTACATGTCGTATGTCGTAATGTGCTTTCGTGCATGAAACGATTCATGCACTTGCTGCCAGAAGGTCCCCTCTCTTCTCCTGCCTACGAAATCTGTGAATACGGCTAAACATGAATCACACAAGAACTCATCCTCCATGATCGAGTAGCTCGCCATCCTTCGTCCTCTAAAAAACTACACAACATTCGAAAATGGCATTTGACCGAACACCCGCCGAGCGTGTTGTCCATCATGGAGGTCGTCAAAAGGGGGAAGGAGTGTACCTAAGTACAAATGGCTCCAGGGTGGACAGCGCCGTCGTAAAGGTGAGCGGGCGTGTCGGTGCTAGTTACAGACATCCGGCAATGCCTCTGTGGTGACCGAAGACGTACAACGGCGGCTACTGCAGAAGTGGAGGGTGCGAATGCAAAGCATGGGGAGAAGGGGTGTAGTGGAAGGAAATGGGACCGGTAGGGAGGGATTGGGTGGGTTGGGGATGTTGGAGTCCTATGTGGCTGCTGTCCGAACTTCCGCAAAGCCCCCACGTTTGTCTCTAATTTACGGGAGAAAACACGTCCAAACCATTCTGCGGACCGGTACAGACCAGGGTTGGATTGCTTCCGTGGTCCAAACGGATATGGACGATTTGAGGGTCACCGTTGGAGATGCCCTAATGTGGCATGTGGGCAGCTTAGGAATGAATTCTAGAAGAATCCTCTGCTTGAGTCGTCCCACCCACTGAGGCCAACCAACTACTCGAGCCATTGTTCATGCTTAGCACGCGAAAATCTACCTGAATTATGTAGGAACGTGTAGTTGTTTCTGTATTCTAAAGTTCACACAGGTTCATACATAGATCACTGGCTTATAAGTTGTAAAGCTGATTAGGAGGCAACTTTTTGTGGCTAATGAGTTTATTACTATTCAACATCTTAGGCTCCTGTTCTGTTGTGATTTGAAGGATTTTCCTTCAGATATGTAGTACTAGCTGGCCCGTCGAGAACCTTTTGTGTGTAGTTGTCATGTTCATGCAGGTCCTTGTATTTTCTCATTCATTATGTGCGAGCCCTTGTTGTTTTATTGTAGTGGTTTTTCAGCACCTTCGGGGACAATTAATTTGGAAGTTGTTAGTCAATGCTATGACTTGGTAGATTCAATTTGTAACTCTTTTTTTACATTAGAATAAAAAAGTACTCTCTCCATTAAAAGTACTTGTCATCAAAATGAATAAAAGAGGATGTATCTAGACGTATTTTAGTTCTAGATACATCCCTTTCTATCCATTTTGATGATAAGTATTTTCGGACGGAGGGAGTATCCAATAAGTGACAGAGAAACATTGGTTGGAATCCAATTAAGCATACATGGTTAAAAGAAACTTTTTCAGCCAATTAGATTGCAGCTGTAGCTTAATATCTGAATATTTTGATGAGTAAAACTGAATTAGGAGGGTGATTTGGTCACTTGGAAATCAAAAATTGGTGAAACAGGGACGTTTCACATTTATTTTCCTTTGTGTTAGGTTATCCCTCTCTGAAGGAAGTACTGTGTTGGATTTCCATGTTTGCAACCATGGCATTGTAAAAATAACAACAACTAGGCGATCGATTGACAAAACCAGATGGCCCAAGACGCAAACGTTATTACAACTGAAAGTAGTTCAGTTTGAAATAGTACAGAGATAGAAACTACGGAGTTTAAAATAGGCAGATACATATTTACAATGTAGATAGCAACATTCTTGGTCGACACACCATAGTAGATCCAAAATCTTGCATACACATTGCAATTTTTTGTTTCTCTTTGCATAACTGAGCCCGTCTTTCCTTTGGTACCTTCTGGTGGGAACAACTCCCTTGCAACATATATGCACAACATTTTGCTATTGAGTATAGTTAGGTTGTGCTCACTCTTTCTTTGTTATTTGAGTCCCGAGATAGGTCATCTGTTGCTGGTCTTTTCTTTTCCTGGGAAGTGGTTGAGTGAATACAGTGTATGAAAACGTAATTCAGTTTTCTGGACCTTGTTCTGTTGTAGTAACTAGCAGAGTGGCCCGCTCGATGCGCAGGCTAGAATTTTAAAAGTTGGGAGCATACTAATTTGATTTTTCTAAAGAAAAAACTGGAACCAAATGTGATCATATTAGAACTGTCTTAGGTATGTTTGGTATTCTGATTGGTATATAAGTATATATATGTCATGAATTAAGCATGCATATCTGCTTGGTAACTTTTCATAATTTGTCCTATTTTAGATTTATATTTGTATCATTTTCTAGCCTTTTGATTTTGTTAGTTTTTCTAGCATAATTTATATTTGCTAATGTTATGTAAGATTTACATATTAATCTATTAGTTTTAGATGTGTGTATTTGGCCCTGTTCTATCAATTTGAGAAGCCAAAATAACTAATAGGACCTATTTTGAGGGAGAGTAAGAACATAAGTAAAAGAAGATATGAAAACGTTACTTGATATACCTAAACATAGGAAGAGACCATTCCTGAATCAAACCTAAACATTGTAATACCTAAGTACTTG
Organism: Triticum aestivum; assembly: GCF_018294505.1. NCBI lineage: Eukaryota > Viridiplantae > Streptophyta > Magnoliopsida > Poales > Poaceae > Triticum > Triticum aestivum. Next base: position 841,607,110 of record NC_057801.1, on the reverse strand, counting down.
AATATTTTATTCATGAGTAATAGAATAAAAAGATAGTGAATATTAGCTTAGCCGAATAAATCCAAATTGGCTGCTCATCGAAAACAATACTTATGCAATATGGACCATGCCAACAAAGCCATATTGAACTTTTATCAAGCCTTTTATGTAAGGGCATTCAAATGGCATGTTGGTATGTACATGTTGGAAGATTGTTTATCTGTACATTATTGGTTATATTAGGAGTGCAAGCATAATGAGGTGTCCATTATCCAGTATCACTAGTAGAAAAGGGGGCATTTGTCCCGGTTCGTAAGGGCATTTAGTCCCGGTACTTGAACCGGGACTAAAGGGTCGTTACTAATGCCTCCCCCCTTTAGTTCTGGTTCTAACACGAACCGGGACAGATGTGCCTCCACGTGGCCGGTGCGCCGAGCCCAGGCAGGAGGACCTTTGGTCCCGGCTGGTGGCACCAACCGGGACCAAAAGGCATCCACGTGTCAGCAGCTGAGGTTTTCCTTTTAAAAAAAAGAAGTGGCTGGTTTAGGGCTTTTGGGGGTTAATTTTAGGTTGTTATTAGGTAGCTAATGGAGAGAAGTGTCCTCTCTTATATCTTTGTCTTTGGTTTACCAACGCTAGCTACTGCTATGTTCATTTCACCCGCTGATATATAATAACTCATGCATGCTCCCATCATACATCATGCTGCTATGTTCATATATAATAACAAGTCCTACTAATCATGCATCATCATATAACTTCTACTCGTTATTAATAACAAGTCATGCGATCATCATCCTCATAGTCATCGAACCCAACCCTACATAATTGTTCTTAGCACATGATCATTAGTATCAGGTAGGACCTAAACACCCTTAAGGTAAAATAGCATAAAACGATATAGACCCTGACTCTCCATTATGAAGAATGGAGATCATCCTGTCTCCAATTCTTTCGCTTCGCCTCCTTTTGCTTGCAACAAGCTCCTTACGACTGTCCATACATTTTTTCCGTTCTTTGATTGTCATGTCTCTACTTCTTTTAGAAATCCGGTATAGACAATTGATATTCGTAGGACGACCTGGTTGTATGTTCAAAACATCAAGGCGATCGTGCGTATAGATCAGATGAGGCACACAATCATTCGGGATTATCTGTTGAAAAACATAGTAATAGCATCGTAGTTAGCAATGATGTACTAGTTTTAGAAGTATTTAAAAAGATGCAGGGATGTCGTAATAGTAAAAAAATCTTACCAAGGTATCTCCATGGTAGTTACCGTAGTTCAACACGTGCACTAGTGGCACGTATTGACCATAATGTTGAGGAGTTCGATTATAGACATTGTAATTCTCAAGATCAGTACAAAATGCGATCAGATGATTTTTCTCCTTATAAGTTAATTCGGAGCCATCGATGTAGTGGGTTTTGTCTACCATTTTCCGCACATTCTTTGAAGAATGAAAATAAGCTGTCAATGGAAACAAGCTGTCAACTATTTTGAAATAAACAATATTAATTACTTAATAACTATGTTAAGATCACATGGGGGAAGAATTGGAGGTGTATCCACAAGGACCCAAATGCTCATATTGTCTTGCTGGATTGTAGGATCACCAAGATCCATGGTGACAAGCATACCCTCATCAAAACCATACATCTTGCAAAGTGCTTCCCAATTTTTGCAACCAAAATGGGTTACACTCTCAGCATTGTACAACTTTACTTGAAAATCCACACCATGATGGGTCCTTAGGAGATTTGTTTTGGTTTCCATACTCATGGTCTTCAAAACCCATCCTCTCCAAGACATAGCGTCTTGCATAGCATGGGATAAGCTAGTCGAATTGGAAAAGATGAAAAATACACGTTAAAATAGTTGAAGTCGTGCTTAATTACGAAAAAAACTATTGTCGTCGTTGTGTACCGTATGAACATCGAAGGTCTCCTCGAGCTTAATGCTAAAGCGCCGATCTTCGTCCAGCTCAATGAACCTGTCGCACATACCTCGGTCGCCGTGGCACCAGTCGCACTCCCTCGGGCGGTTTTCGTCATCCGAGTACGACATTTCCGGTCTAAGTTCATAATTCAAATATTAAATATATGTACTAAAAAACCTAAATTAGATCATTATTATTAATCATGGGTTGACTATCGGTGATGGTACATAGCTCCTCCTTTCATTCCCGAGTGCATTATTATAACAAATTGTCTAGCACACGGGAATGAAGGAGAAGCTACCCCCACGATGGCGTGGATGATGGATGGGGCTCCTATATTTTCTGCATAGAGTACTCTTCAATTTTAGCATTCAAAGTAGGAGTACTTTTCGAATATGAGCATTCAATAAGAAAAACCAAATCGTAAAATAAAGTAGTATTCAAATTAGCATGCATTCAATTATAACCAAAAGTACATCATCGCTTGTGTTCGTACATCATCGAATACTCCTTGAATACTATCATACATATAGCATCGCTAATTAATAAAGCTAGAACCGTATCGCCTGACGGGTATCGTCGCGGGCGGTGGACACCCAAAGATAAGGAACCATCACAGGTTCATAGCTCCAGTGAGATCCCTGAAGAATCTGCCAGGTATTGTCGAACCTGCCCTCCAATGCAACCATGTAGCGACGGATGTGCTCGTCCTCCTCGCTGACATGGTGACGTACCACCTTCGCGGTGTCCGGAAGCCTCGGCACCGTCACTGGCCCACGCGACCGCCACCAAACAAGGATCGGGTCAACAACAGGTTGCCTCCTCACCAACCTACGTCCCCCGGAAGGTAGCACCTCCCAATACCAGCCCGGCGGAGCCCAATCCCGAACATGGCCCTGATCAAGCAGGCTTCCACCGCCGAGTCGACAACGACGAGAATGCGGGATAGGCATCGCCGACGTCGATGCGGGAACTACTTCTATATATAGTCAAATAAAGTAGTTTTATTAATTAAATCAACTAGTTCAACTACTAAGCACTTACTATAAATAAATAAAGTAGTACTTACTAAAAACAAACTACTTCTATATATAGTAAAATAAAGTAGTTTATCAAATCAACTAGCTACTTCAACTATATATGAAGCACTTACTATAAATAAAATAAAGTAGTACTCACTAAAAATAAACTAGTTTAACTATAGTTCTATTATTTTTCTAACTAATTATATTAAACACTTTCTCTTCTTATTTTTTTCATTTTTCCTCTATTCTAAATATGAACATATTCATAAATGACTTATATCATTCACAATTTTCCTATACATACACAATAAGTTGACAAAGAAAATACTATGAACAAAAAAATCATTAAAATTCTATGAACAAAATTACAACAGAAAAAAATCATACAAATTCTATGAACAGAAAAAAATCATAAAAATTTGACATATTCGATCTTTGCATATATGTGAACATACAAACATGCATATTCAACAATAATATCACCAAAAAAATCTATTAACAGAAAAAAAAATCTAACAAAATTAACTACATCTAAATTACTACACATCTATGAACTACATCTAAATTACTACACATCTAACAAAAAAATCTAACAAAATTAACTACTACTAACGTCAAATTAAATTAGTTGCTCATGGCGACGGCGACGGCAACAGCGGCGGCGAGGTGCGCGCGGGGCGGGCGGGGCGGCAACGGTGTCGGTGCGGCGCGGGCCGGGGCGGCGCGGAGACGGCGACGGGGCGGGCGGGGCGGCGACGGTGTCGGGGCGGCGCGGGACGGGGCGGCGCGGAGACGGCGTCGGGGCGGGCGAGGCGGCGACGGTGTCGGGGCGGCGCGGGCCGGGACGGCGCGGGCCGGGGATGGATTCGCCGCCGTCAGGGGAGAGCAGGAGAAGAGATTGAAGTGGGGATGGGCGGTTCTGAAATTTTACTAAGTGCTACTTATATAGCAAAGGCATTGGTCCCGGATCGTGGCACAAACCGGGACTAATGCACCCCTTTAGTCCCGGTTGGAGCCATCAACCAGGACCAAAGGCCTCTTTTCAGCAGTCCAGAGGGTGAGAAGCAGAGGGCTTTGGTCCCGGTTGGGGGCACCAACCGGGACTAAAGGCCCTGTGCTGCCCGCGTCGCGGCACGAAAGTTTAGTCCCACCTTGCTAGCTGAGGGAGCTCGAGAGTGGTTTATATGCCCCAGTCCCGCTGCCCTCTCGAGCTCCTCTCAAATGCAGGCTTACGGGCCTACACGCACTATATGTGTCTCTGGGCCTATTGGGCCTATTGCGGGCCTGAATCCTGGCCCATTGTTCGAGAGTGGTTTCTAGTCGTATTCAGGCCGTGGTAGCCCTTTAGGTGGCACTTTTTTTATTTTTTTATTTTATTTTTTGCTTTGAATTATTTATTTTCTTTTGATTTTTGTTTTTTTTAAAAAAAATCTTTTAGCTGAGATTAATTATAATCTTTCTGTTACTACATTAGTTTCCAAATTTGAATAATTAATTTCCACCAATCGGTACCAATGCACCCGTCTAATTACTTATTTATTTTCTTTTATGATAATTCCTTTTGCTATTAAAATTTGTAACAAAATTCTAATTACTTATTTATGTTCTTTTATGATAATTCTTTTTGTTTTTAATGTTTTGAACAGAATTCTAATTACTTATTTATTTTCTTTTATGATAATTCTTTTTGCTATTAAAGTTTGTAACAAAATTCTAATTACTTATTTATTTTCTTTTATGATAATTCTTTTTGCTTTTAATGTTTTGAACAGAATTCTAATTACTTATCTATTTTCTTTTATGATAATTCTTTTTGCTATTAAAGTTTGTAACAAAATTCTATATAATTTTATTTTCATTAATACTAGAGGTTTATAAAAGCTTTTTAGTTGATTACTTTAGTACCAGTTCTAAGGCTGTTACAAAGGCATTTTATTTGGTACAGGTTTTAAGGCTGGTGCCCCACGAGCACCTTTTAGTACCGGTTCGTGGCATGAACCGGTAAAAGAGTTTTTTAGTTGATTCTTTCTGTAGCTCTTTTTTAGTCCCACCTTGCCAAGCGAGAGGCACTCGCAGCGGTTTATAAGCCCCGAGTGCAGAGACGATGCAGAAGAGGCTCAATGCTAACCTACACGTTGCTTAGCTTTAAGCCTTCAGGAATAGGGTAGACTGCATGGAGCTATGTGCAGTGCAGTTTACACTATTCCGAAAAGCTTGAAGCTAATTAACGAGCATTGCGCCTCTTTTTTATTTTTAGTGACTTATTACAACTCGGAAATAAATAGAAAAAATAAATATAGCAGAAAATAAAAAAACTATATAAAAAACTACACAAAAATAAATAGAAGAAAAAATAGTTGTGATTAACTTTACTAAAAAATGAGCATAGATGCGCTTATAGAGAAAATTCAACCTAAATTCATAATAAATTTCTACTAACTTCAGAGAAATTTAATATGAACTTAGGTCAAATTCCCTGTATAAGGGCATCTATTTTCACTTTGAGAGGAGCTCAACAAGGCAGAAAGGGAGGAGCTTATAAACGGGTGTGAGCGTCCTTCGGTTGGCGAGGTGGGACTAAACTCTGACCGCAACGAGGACCAACCCTTTAGTCCCGGTTCATGCCACCAACCGGGACTAATGGGCTGCCTTTGGTCCCGGTTCGTCCCACCAACCGGGACCAATGGTGGTGGGCCAGGAGCGAGGCCCATTGGTCCCGGTTCGTCCCACCAACCGGGACCAAAAGGTCCAGACGAACCGGGACCAATGGCCCACGTGGCCCGGCCGGCCCCCGGGGCTCACGAACCGTGTCCAATGCCACCATTGGTCCCGGTTCTGGATTGAGCCGGGACTAATGGGCTGACCCGGCCTGGACCAATGCCCCATTTTCTATTAGTGTATTATGGAAGCAAACAATCAAGATACCGGAAATAGATAACTCGGTTAAAGAACACATATGATCTGGATAAGCAAACATAGGAAACGGATAACTACTGGAAGTTGTAAATAATATGAAGCGGCAACAACCATCTTTATGCTTTATATACAGGTTTCACCATGATTCATTTGAGTGTTCGAAATCAACCAATAGGGCACACAGAGTACAGTGCGGAACTAAAACACACAGATATGCTCATACTTGTTTTTTGTTATCAAGGAAATGAACTAAAGTGCCATCACAACTTGAAACCTCAATCGTCACCTCAAGTCACCATGGCACAAGCGGAAGCCAACTTATTTATTGGCGGCATCACACCATGATACACATAAATGAAGGAATATTGTGGAAACTTTATCTTCCTATGATTCATCCATGATTCATCCATGTTTCACTTTATCTCCTATGTCTCTTGATCCTACTCCATAGCATCAGCCACCATAGTTTACCGCCATCTGCAATGGAGTAAAGCCAAAGAGGTTAATCATAATAAATATTTGTGCAACCAATCAACTTTATGGACTGGTAAGTCCATCATTACTCAAACAGGAACTAATATTTTTTTTCCTCATGCTCATTCCCCTTCATCTCATTTTCTAGGTACCATGTGGTAGCAAACAATAGTTTTGCCTCAAAAAAGGATTTTTTTTTAACTGTGATTATGCCATTAATTTATTTTCTCTATGAACGGGAAGTTCATGTTGGTATGTACACATGTTATTCGAGTAGGAATTGCATATCAAACTTTTCCCACGTGTCCTCGTGACTAAAAACTAAAAGGAAGGCATGTGCATGCAGGGAGAAGATACAATGATGGGAGTCCTGGATGACTTCAGAATAGATCAAGTAGATGCTTCAACTTGTAGTTGTTGTTGACACTACATAGTTTGCCTTTCAACCCACATGAAGCCGAACTGTGTATTGCATCATTGTTTGATTGCCGCATTCCTTTGCGTTGAATATATCAGAAGGAGAAAGGATGCTGGGCTAATTTATTCAGATCCTCGTAACGTGTTTTGGCCTTGTCACAGCCGGCTAAAAAGTTTGGTTCCTTAACCGCGTACTTTTAGTTTAGTCGTTCCGCTCGATGGAAGAAACATGTTTAATAGGCAAATAGGGCCCGAGGAATAATAGAACATGATGCCTGCTTTTTTTTTCATGCGTTCATATTTCATGGGAGAATACATGCATGCATATACATCATGGTATCTGCCCACGTAGTACCTAGTTTTTTACATCACGTCCTAGTCCCATGCTCTCTATTTTATCTCTTTGCATGGAGTCCGGCGCTATTTATTTTCTGCGTAAGAGTCCATGCTAGTTGAATGCATCTGTCGTCCTTTGTAGCCGCCGCCTCCTCCTTCTCCTCCACAAAAAGCTAGGGTTTTTGCCTCCCGCCGCCGTCGCCGCAGGTCCGCCTCCTCTCCGATGGCCTTAGGGCCATGGGGGCGCAGTGGATCTCGGCAAGGGTCGGCGGGAGGGCTCCGTTTTTAATCGTTTCTTTCAGTTTTGCTAGGGTTTCTGTCCTGCTCAGGAAAACGAGACGGTGGCGGCTCCCTGAAGATGGAATAAAGGTCTCTCCGCATAGCCCCCGTTCCGGCGATGCGTCTAGCATCATTGGTGGGCGTGTGGAGGTGTGTCTCCGACGGATCTATCTTTGGTGGATTTGCTCGGATCTCGTCATTGTTCGTCTACGTTCGTGTGTCTTCGGATTGGATTTTTCTGATCTACGTTATTCTTTATCTGCGGCGGTTGCTGTTCTGGTGCGCTGGTCCTACGGGGCCTTAGCACGACGACTTCTCGACTGTCTACTACAACAAGTTGTGCCCGACTCCGGCGATGGAGGGGCGATGACAGCGGCGCGCCTTCGGCTCGCTTCAGTGCTGGTAGTTGTCGCTAGGTGGTCTACGGATCTGGATGTAATTTCTATTATTTCTGGTATTCGTTGTACTGCCATGATTGAAGATGAATAGATCGGAAATTTTCTCGCAATTTTTTTTATTTAGCAGCACATCCTGGTAAAATGATGTTTTAGTTTTCCATGCTAGTTTTTTCTTTTGAGGAAAGAGTCCATGCTAGTTGTTTCTAGGAAGAGTCCCATCTTTTTTCTATCGTACAGTCAAAGGTCCACGCTAGTTTTTCTTTGAGAGAACAGTCCCCCGCTAGTTGTTCCCATGCTAGTTCTCTTTATCGTAGGCAAAGGTGAATGAAATGTTTTATTATTTATAGTGGAATTGGTGGGTAATTTTTCCACTTAAGACAAATATAACGGCTCTCGGATTTTAGTCTAAATCAAATGGTCGGATGTCTCTAAATTTTATGGGATTTTCTAGCCTGTTTCTCTTTTTTTTTTCAGGAGTGCACCGCCTGCCTTAGCTAGGTTGCAGGCCTCGATGCTAGTCGCACACTTATACGATGCTGCCTCCTAACATGCACATGGTTAGTAGATACAGTACACTATATCGGTGATATTGGTTGTCGTTCCATAGGACGGAAGATAATGTTAGCACGCCGAGCAGGAAAGTGTCCGTGACAAATGGTATGATTTTTAATTTATCTTCTGTTGCCTTATGTACGTGGGAGTATTGATCGTAGCAGACTTCCGGAAGTGGTGAAGCACCATCCGTTGATGTAATGTTTTTATGTGGGAAAATGTCGATGAAAATTTGGGCCAGGCAATCACGCTTGGATCTTTGTTTCATTCCGTTCTTGTGGAGTGATCACGCAAGCTTGATCCGTGTAAAAAAAATTCCGCATGCGAGAATATTTGGAAGAAGTAAATCGTGGTTAAGCTGGCTATTTTACTCAAGGTGAGATAGCTATTTTCTTTGACGTACATTAATCTGCGTGTAGCCAAAATATACGGATAAAGTAAATCGTGGTTAAGTTTGCTATTTTTCTCAAGGTGAGATATCTATTTTCTTTGACGTACATTAATCTGCATGTAGCCAAAATATATGGAAGATGCAGTAAACATGCAAGTTGGTTACCCTTTTTAGGTGAAAGATCATTTTTCTTCTCCGACGTGCATGCATAAGTTTTTTTTTTTGGATGACGTACATACATGAGTTAACCTGGCCACGTTGGTCACCATTTTTTAGGTTAGTGCTCATTTTTTTTACATGCATGCATGTGTAAACGTGACCAAGTTGGTTCCTTCCTTTAGGTACTCCCTCCGTCCGGAAATACTTGTCATCAAATTAGACAAAAAATGATGTATATAGAATTAAAACACGTCTAAATACATCTTTTTTTATTCACTTTGATGACAAGTATTTTCGGACGGAGGGAGTATGAGCGTTTTTTTTAACGTGCATGTACGTGAGAGATCTAAATCATGGGCATCAATGGATATGTTACGTGAGATATAAAAGTGTTAATCTGGTTTGGACCCATCATATTATGGTACGTAGATCTAACGGTTCGAGACTAAAAATAATAGATGCTATATCCGATCGAGGGTCAATATTTTCTGATTAACGTGAAATTTTCTAGCGTAATTCTCTTTTTTATGATCAACCCGTCACGTACTTTTTATATATAATAGATTATAATTGTGTACGTTCATGCGGGGTATGCCAGGGAAATGATGGGCCTACAGGTGCGTCATCATCAACTACTTTGTCTGCTTATATTGGCCTGGTGTACGAAGATTCTGGAGCATCATATGGCAGCAGCGCATCCACCGCTGGAAGTAGGGCAGCTGTGCGTGGTTATTAATTTTTTTTTTGAGGCAACCCTGCGAAACTTTTTATTCATCCGTCACAATGTTTACATGGACGAAGGGAATTCCCTCGGGCTGGCCTAACCAAACATGGCGGCCAGGCCCGAGACCCAACGCAAATTTCGCAAGGTTGTGAGCATCATAATTTAAGCTCCTAAACTCATGAAATATTTTACAAGAAATAAATGACAAAGCGTGCAACTTGATTATGTAGATCTGTTGCTTGAACTTGAAAACAGTAGAAATCAGTATCAAGTTGGCAGCAAAGCCCTTTTGCCCCTCGCCTTCCGGCGGAACTGGGCCTAGGGCAGCTGGGGCTACAGCCCCAGGCGTGGCCCAACTAACACCTATAACCCAGAGTAATTGTTTTTCGAATTTTAGACTTATAGCAAGCCCAGCCCCATGCCTGCAGCCCAACGTACACAGGCTACATGCCTAAAAGAACGTACGTAGGCTACAGAAAACAATTTTGTAGAATCGCTGGATCTCGTCCGCACAGAAAACCCTGGTTCAAAGCGTAGACGCCGCTTGCTTTCGACCCTCGTCAATTTCAAAGGGCGGAACTGACCTGCACGGCTGCCCCCAGGGTGCTCGGCGCTCGAATCATGCTATCACAGGGCAGCCCCTACTGCGCCTTACCAATCTACTTGGCCGCCTCTCATCTGCTCCCGGCCACCCACTACTAATGTGGATGTAGGTTAGGTAATTTCTACTGTATCATCTGACCTTTCCACCCTAATTCCTCTTAATCAGCGGAAATCAATTATTAGGTGATTTTCAATTGTATAATTTCAATCGATTTTATTTTATCTCATAAACCGAAATCAATTATTAGACGAAATCAAACAATGAGGAAACAGAAGGGGCTACTGCCTCATGCATTTCATGATAATGATATATTGTGTTCTTTAAAAAACTGGACAGTTGATTTGGCCCATGTCTAGTCTCTTGATTTTGGACACTGAATTTTATCTTTACAACTCTAGGTACCTCAACTACTGCCAACGAAGAAATGGTGCTTCACATGAAGCAAGTCTTCACTAATTTGGTATTAGCTTTTACAAGAATGCACTTTGTTAGACTGTTTACATATTTTCTATCAATTTTTTTCTCGTGTTAATAATGAAGTTTATATTTCCTTTGAATTGTGAATATCTAGTGTACTTATGACGTGCATTGGTACGTGTGGTATAATAATCTTAGGTGTTCTTTTATAGCGGCTTAGTTTCAGCCCTAGGCTTTGAGAGATCCTGGCTCTGCCTCCGTCACCCCCGAGCGGGTGACCGAGGGGTCCCAACCCTCCAGCCCCCTCCTCCTTCCCGATCTCCCCTCCACCGTCGCCGGGCAAAGCCCGCGTGTGCGATGGCGGCGGCGGAGGCATCGCCCTCTCACGCCGGTGTAGCGATGCGCGGGATCTCCGATCTAGAGGATGAGGCCCCGATCTATGGTAGCGGCGCCGATTTGGCCCACGGCGGTCTCCATGAGCGCGGCAGCGTGGCGGCCGGCCGGTTCCTAGGGGCGGCTGTGGCGGCAGCCTGGCGATGCTTTGCCTGATCTGGGGCGGAGGCTGCTGGATCCGGGGCGGTGGCCCCTAGGCTGGCCTCCTTGTCTGGGCGCAGCGGGGCAGGTGGGCTGCCGGGATCGGATCGGCCGGCCGGTTCCTAGGGACGGCTGTGGCGGCAGCCTGGCGATGCTTTGCCTGATCTGGGGCGGAGGCTGCTGGATCCGGGGCGGTGGCCCCTAGGCTGGCCTCCTTGTCTGGGCACGGCGGGGCAGGTGGGCTGTCGGGATCGGATCGACCGGGCGGTGATCCTCCGGCGGTTTTCGCGGCATCAGATCTGGTGGGTTCCCTCCCTCCTACTGCCTCTCTCATCATCCCGGTGGTTTGCGGCTGCAGGCTCCGGTGATGATGAGCCTTGGTGGTGTACCTTGGGTCCGGGGAAATCTTGGCCGGTTTGACCGCTCTAGCGGCGGCAGCGTTCATGGGCGTCGCTTTCCTTCATGAAGGCGCATCTGAGGGCCCAATGTACCCACCCCGATCTCATGCCATGTGAAAACGTACAATCCTCTTCGGATTTGGCGGCAGCACGCTTCACGTGACCTTCCTGGAGGTGTCGTCAGGGGTCTTGTGGCTCGGTTGGGAGTGCAGAGGAATTGTAGGTGGAGGGGATGGGACCAGTGGCAGCAGGTGGTGTTTGCGAAGGAGGTGCGGCGTTGCATCTGACACGTCGACAATGGCGGTTCCCAGCGGCATGGAGCAGCGGGGTCTCGCAGCTAGGCGTGTGTTAATGACGAGCACAAGATGGCGGTGTTGTCTGGCGTCGTGGTGGCATCGACGGCAGTTAGACCGGGCAAGGTTGATGCGTCAGTACAGCTCTGAAAATGGATTGGTGGCAGTTGGTGGCGGCGGCCTCTGAGTGTGCGCTGGACCGGTGGGTACCCCATACCCGGTAGGTGGCTTGGTTGGGGCCTCAGTTCTTAGATTTTAGGTTTGACTGTAAGGTCTGTTTGGTATTAGGCCCAAACTATCAGCATATTTTCTTCAAGGAGCTGGGTCGGCAACCACTTCGGCAACAACTGAGATGGCGAGGTGAGGAGGGGAGGGGATGAAGGCGCAGCCGAAACCATAGAGGAGAGTTGGTGATGGCCGGCGGCAGATGGGGGCGACAGACGATTAGTGCGGCTAGCGAAGGACTGGCGCGGTCGGGGAGCAGCGTTGCTCTCCTTTCTCTATGTTTCTCTCGTTGCCTCTCAACTCCAGATATTTACATGGGTCTCCAATGGAAAATGTCAATTAGATACTTTATAAAAGAAAAAAAAGGAAAAAAGAAACTCCTAGCTTAACAGGCAGTAGTACATGTCAACCAGACAAACCAAACACGTGACGACTTGTGAAAGCTCAGGCCAAACACTATGGATGCACAGGAGGAAAGAATGCTTAGCCACTTTAATTATTTTATATATTCTACATGATTTTTTTAAGTAACTAGACTTTATTTCTCATATAATGGTTATATCATTTACAAGGAAATGGGAAATAAAATCAGGGCTAACATCATCCCAAGAACCAACAGATCTAGTAGTGAAGGAGTGTCTTGGTAACTCGTCAGTCACCTGCTTCACTCCTCTGAAACATTGTTTGAAAGATAACTTTGAGAAACCGAGAGATAGCAGCTTACATTCAACAATAACGGCGGCACCAGGTCCCAAATATTCATCCATCAAATTAACTGATTTAACTGCAAAGGAGTTATCCGATTCCACTTCTACCAAATTGCATCACATACTTGCCAGAAGGAACATATCATTTCTGATTGCTAATAGCTCAGCAGCATCAATGCCGCATACATGCGGGAAGAATCAGGATGCTGCAGGAATGAAATGGCCACGATCTACACGTAGAACTGTATACTACCTCCCGACAGCGTGTCTGCATGAGAAGATGCGCTGACATTCACCTTCACCACACCATGAGGAGATTTTTTCCACATATGATTACCAGTCCTCGCTGGCAACTTGGGCATAAAAAATCGGATATACTTTGTTGCAAGGACTTTAATTGACATCACTGTTTTATCTGGGCCTGGATGTCCACTTATTTCACAAGCTGACGTTGCTTCCACCATAGAAACCACGCTGCAACTATTGCCAGTTCTTCCATCGGGAGACCATCGATTGTCTCTGTAAGTTTGAGCAGTATTCTACAGGAAGTTAGTACATGTATTCTACACAAGTTTTGTATATTGATAGGGAATTTGGAACAAAAAATTGTGTATGATTGTGGAAGCTGCCAAATCGTGTGCCATCGCAGCCTCAATTTCTACATAGCCATCCCCTAAAGCGTGCAAAAACATAGCCGAGAGAATTAAAGAACAAAATAACATGTAAAAAGATATATGTGTAATGAAAAAAAATATAAGGTGCTGATAAGTTATGAACAGTTCTAAGATGGAACTGAGACATGAAGTGTTACGTACTCCCTCCTTTTCTTTTTAGTCCGCATATAAGGTTTGGTCAAAGTCAAGCTTTATAGAGTTTGACTAACTTTATATTAAAAAATATAAACATTTACAATATGACATAAATATATTCAGATGCACCATGAAACGTATTTTCATAGTATATAGTTTTAGTATTGTAGATGTTCATAACTTTTTCTATAAATTTGGTCAAATTTTGTGTAGTTTGACTTTGACCAAATCTTATATGCAGAGTAAAAAGAAACAGAGGGAGTACAAAATGCATGTATCCGATCCAAGTTTTGTGTAACGGTATATGATTATGGGATAAATATGTATGGATATCTACAGATCCGACTATGTATCTCATGTTCTGTTGAATTCTAGATTTGTTGATGTAGCGAATCAACATTTGGTTGGATGGTTAGGATGACACTGGTATTCCTCAGCTCACCAGAGTTCAAGCCCTAGACTTGATATTGGTGCTCACGTGTTCCTGAACTTATTTCAAGCTTTTGGCATAGTGTGTCCGACACTCGGGCGGCTGGAGTGCGGTATTGTAGCGGTGTCATGGGAAGGAGTGCTCTTAGCCAGGCCTCTGGGATGTAGTCATATTGATGAAACTCGTTAACAAATTTCGGTGTCGTGCTTGTGTGATTGTTTGGTCCTCGAATGATTAATGGTGGCTTGGGTTTATTCTAACAAAGCCTCGTTACATCCACAACCATCAGGAGTTTGGTCCAACTAAGCATACAGTCCAACAATGTAGGGCTCGGAAGAAGGGCTCTCAAGAGGATGTAGTCGGCGAAGGACAAAGAAACAACTTACTCCCTCCTTCCTTGAAAGAGTGTACTTCCAACTTTGTTGGAAAGTCATTTATTTTATGTTTGACCATATTTATACAATAATACATCAACATTTATGCCATCAAATTAGTAGCATTAGATTTATGAGAAAATATATTTTCATCACATATCTATCTGGTTTCACAAACATTGAAATATTTTTGCACAAACTCAGTGAAACTTTAAGATAGTTTGACCCTTCAACAAAGTTGAAAGTACACTATTTTAAAGACGGAGGAAGTATGATGAAGGTCACAAGGACTCGCAAGACGCTGCATGTGGATACCCTGACGAGAAGGATGTCCGCTGATTTTTGCTTGGCTGGGGAGACCAATCGGATCCGAAGGTCAGGAATCAGGAAGCCAACATGGAAGCCCGACTATCCCCAAATACCTGAACTGGTCGGAGATGCCCATTACCTTTGACCGTTCAGATCATCTGCCTTATCTGTCGTACCCCGAACGTCAAGCTCTTGTGGTCGATCCACTTGTCAACAGATTTCGACTGCAAAACGTGTTGATGGATGGAGGAGCTGGAGTGAAAGTATTATATGCATGTACTTTGGAGAAAAAGATAATTCCCCGGCTGAGGCTGTGGCCCCTGGCATCCGAGCCAAACCACTTGGGAAGGTCGTTTACGGCGACGAGAAAATTTTCCACAAGGCTTCCTTGTCCTTCCAGGTGGTTGACTTCAAGAGTGAGTACCACACCATTTTTGGCCCGATATACACAAATTTAATGGCATGTCCGTGCTATCTGTACTTGAAGATCAAAATGCCGGGTTCCAAAGGAGTGATCACAATCCTTGACAACCCAAAGCATGCAAAAAATATTGCGAACAAAAATGGAAACTTGGCAGACACCACTGCAGCCGAAACGTAATTTGTTTCTTATAAGCTTGTTGTTACCCCAACTGAGATGCCTCAGGCTAAGAAACTGACTCTAGATTCGTCCTTCAAACCAACAACGGGCGCCAAGAAAGTTCAGGTGCACCCCCACGACCCAACCAAGACGGCTGAGATTGCTGATGATGTCTATCCCAAATAAGAAATGATTTTTTTTGTTTTTGCCACTCTAGGTTTTGCCGAATTTCATTATGTCACTCTAGCTTTTGACATTTCAATTTTGCCAATCTTAAGTTTGGACAATACATCACGATTGATATTCTATGGCAAAAACAAAATTTTTAGAGTGTCTATTGTGATACATCGTCAAAAGTTCAGAGTGGCAAAAGCGAAACGAAATTATTTTTCTTTTGCCACAGAATGGCGATTGTGATACATTGTCAAAAGTTAGGAGTGATAGAAGTGAAATGTCAAATGTTAAGAAAAGAGACCAACCAGAGCTAGACTAGCATGCAGGGGCGGAGACAGGGGGGGGGGGGGGGGGGGGGGGTGGGGGGGCGAGCAGGGGCTAGACCCCCCCCCCCCCCAAGCGTTCGCACCCCCCAACTCTGCACTGGTATACGTAACGTGCTAATGTCCGTGTTGTTAATTATTAATCACTTCATTAAGCCCAATCCTAATGTATCGAAGCCCACGAAGCCCGCCCATGTTCAGGCCATTGGATGAGGCCACCGTGGTATTATGAAAATCTGAAAGTTCTCACGGACGCTATTATATGGGCATATATACAACGAAAAGACCTAGCCGCCGTTGTCGCCTAGAATATATCTACCGACTGCTCCATTGCGTGCTTGCTGGCTGCTTGCGCCGTCGTCGCCTAGAATCGATCTACGGACTGCTCCATTGCGTGCCTGCTGGCTGCTTGCGGCTTGCCGCTGTCGTCATGCTGTTGCCAGCCATGGATTATGCCTTTGTTCCAACAGCCAAGTCCTTGGATATCTGCATCCGCTCCTCAATCTTGAAGGTATACTAGTGTTTTACGTGGATTACATTCAACTAGTATGATTTATACGAACCATATCTATATTGGTCTGGTTGATTAGTATATTTGCATAAACATGCAATGGATTAATTTCTGGCTAGATTTGCCTTTCTCAATTAGGTTTGATGTTGTTTTCTGGATTACAGCTCACTAGAATTTTTTCCCTACAGAATATAGTCCACTAGTGAATTTATACTATTTTACTTGGATATAAAGTGCAGAGAATAATCTACTATACAACATATCTTTTAATTTGGTTTGATCTTATTGACAGCCATAGATCTAAATTTAATCTAGGAGAAATATAGTACTTTCAATTGTCCATATATTGTTATGACTTGATATCTCAATGTTGCATCGGAAATTGCACCATGGGAAAAATACGGACAGGACACACGAAGCGGGCATTTTTTGTGCTACCTGTTATGCACCGTTCGATTTGCTCGTGTTGCATGAAATAACGGTGTTAATACAAACGTAACATGGACATGGACAACACTGCATTAGGCCAGCCCATATTGGACTTTCCCCCTCTTTAGCTAGTATTATCTTCTTCGCCCCCCTCATACTCAAATCCTGGCTCCGCCCCTGCTAGCATGTTGGCATTTTTTATAGAAGAAAACTCCGTGAGCACCAAACACTCAAGCCGAGACTTCAACCCTGGTGGGCTGGCTGCGAACTCCCGCGCCTTGCCAACTAAGCTACGCCCAGTTCTCGAAATGTCAAATGTTAGAGTGGCATAAAGAAAATTGGCAAAATCTAGAGTGGCAAAAACAAAATTTTCACAATAGGAAATAGAGCTCGTCGGCTTCCTCCGTGAGAATTGTGATATCTTTCCATGACCTACCTCAACATGCATCCATGCACAGAAAAGCCATGCATGATTTTTTATTCTATTTACTTTAAAAAATATTATATAACTATACATGATCAAATATAATAAGTTGTATGTATTTTTAATATTGATGAATTTCATGAATCTAAATACTATATTTCACAGAATAAAATTTAATTTAAATATATTGCAACCGATTCCCATGACAACGCACTGGGTATCATCTAGTAATAAAGAGACATGATGCCTATGTTTTGGAAAAATAGGGGATGAGAAGAGAGGAACTCAGTTCGAGTCTTGTCCGGTCCATGAGCGAGTCAGTCTGAAGGAAAACGTAAACGAGCCGGCAACTGGCATCGCCCATTGACAAGCACCGTGTTTCTTTCTACCAAAAATCTCGAATTCTATATAATTTTTAAATAATTTTGCGAAATCAATCAAAAAGGAAAAAAGATATTAGGTGCTGCAATATGAGAAAATCTCATGGTATACCAAAATTATATTTCTGCTAAAAAGAATCATTTCTCTATATGTAAAAAATGTTCACATATATAAAATAGTTTGTCTAATTCACATCTAGATGTTTTCTAAGTATGTCACATCTAACCTTCCACAAATAACGCAGCAACAAGGAACAAAAACTATATGAAAAGTATTTTTATGATACGGAATTATGACGTACTACGTATAAGAAGTTAATGTTTCATGTATCAGGAAAATTACCCGTAGTTCTCAAAAGAAAAAGTTACCCGTATGGTCGGTTGCAACCTTGCAATTGTAGACTGACTCGACTCGCCATCGCTATATAAGTGAGCCAATCGTACGTCCTCCTCCAACTCCAATCCGCACCCGGATCCCTGCCGGTCTACAAACCCTAAAACCCCACCACCTCCGCAGCACCCGCGATGGGGCGGACCGCAAGCCCCCTACTCCTGAATCGTGATCCTCTAAAAAGAAGTACCCTAAGCCATTGCGGGCATGGATCACGTGCCGCCGGTCTTCCGCTTCACGCCAACGCTGAAAGAGCTCATCCGCTACTACCTCAACCCCTGGGTGGCCGACCCGGGAAAGACGTCGATCGGTGAGCTGCAAGGCATCGTCTGCATCGCCGACATCTATAGCGAGAACCACGCCGAACCAGAAATGGTTCTATTCGATACTCTTGTCGACACCGACATTATGCGTCAAACATTATTCTGGCATATTTGTATGATTTTTTTTTACTTCTTTGTAAGTCATTTGTTCTTTTTGTAATCAAAATTGGAAACATATATTGCTGCTAAATGTTAAGATATATTGTAATTTTATATATACAATTGTAATGTCCGGATTACAAACAAACACAGACACAGTAAGTCGAAATGACATTTTCGTGGTAGAGTTAGTTCTAGACATTGTTTCCTAAACCACCTTTTGTTTTAATTCATCCCCTTCAGATCAAAGCAAGAAAAATCACATTACAATCTAGATTATTTTGTGTCATTTATGTGTTCGCATATAATTATTATCATCAAATATCTAATAAAGAGCTATAGAGTAACATGTTTGACACAGATCTCCATAAATATTTCTAGAGGTTATATAGTTGATTACCTTATGTATAAATAAATTGAATGCTCCAGAATGTATAGGATGCCCACGTTGTTTGTCCTGGAATCATTATCATTATCAGATTTTCTATTTCACATCTAGATGTGTCTCACATCTAAGTCTCTCACCATTGGATTGTTGTCTTTAGAATTCGTGTGCGGGTTGATGTCGCGGTTGTATTTTCATCGTGTTTCTCTCGCTGGCTGGCCCTTGTTTACTAAGCGGCAATTGTATTTCAGTGTGCTTTTTACGCGGGCTGCAGCACATGATGAATGGATCGTTGTCCACGAACTAAAGATATCGCACCTGGTGGATGCATTAAGTGGAGTTGTCCATATGATCTTTTATCCTTTTTTATCACGTCTTGTATTTCTTGATTGAGAAAAAATCATGTATATTTAATTCGGTACCAACGAAGGTACATTCTAGTTGTGGTTCCGGTTGTGTTTTATGCAGACTTTTTTGTGTGTGTTCCAGTTGTGACACAATAATTTTTGCATCATACAAATGAATTTGTGTGGTTCAGTTGTGACCCCAATTTTCTTTTTCATTTTTTGAGTGTTTTTATATACATTTTAATGTCTTTTTGTTTCTAAATACTATTAGCAACATTTTTAGTTCTTTTCAGTTTTTCTTTCTTTTCGCTATTTTTCTATCCATTTTTTCTTTTGATTTATTATTTTTGTGTCAGTTTTTTATTTATTTATTTCACTTTCATTTTGTCCATTATTTATTTATTTTAAAATTTTCAATAGGAATTTTTAATATTTTTATAAAAATACATTTTATAGAAGTTTATGCACACCTTTTAAATTCGTGGATATTTTTTATGGAAATAGTGCCTCGCCTATGTTTGTCATCGTTTGATTAAATTTTTGGAGTTTTCATGCAAGAACTTGATTTCCCACCTCAATGGATTTAACTTTTGTATTTTTCACTTTGTAATTTTGTATTTTTTTTTTGTTCCATCTGTAAGTCCACCCTCAACTCGCAACTAAGGACCAGTTGCTAGTTCACCCTTGACTCACAATTGGAGCCCGATCTATTTTAGTCTCAGTTGCAAGTCTACCCTCGACTCGCAACTGGGGCCCGACGTGTTTCGTCCAAGTTGCAAGTCCACCATCGACTTCCTACTGGGGCTGACCTTGTTTTCCCCAACTGATAGTACACCCTCGACTCACAACTGCGGGTCAACCTTTTTTGTCCCAGTTGTAAGTCTATCTTCGACTCGCAACTGAGTCCAATATTTTTTTTCCCAGTTGCAAGTCCACCCTTGACTCGCAACTGGTGCCGAACTTTTTTTGTCTCAGTTGCAAGTTCATCCTCGACTCACAACTCGGAGCCAACACATTTTTGTCCGAGTTGCAAGTCCACCCTCGACTCGCAACTGGGGGTTAACCTTTTTTGTTCTAGTTACAAGTCTATCATCGATTCGCAACTGGGCTCAATCTTTTTTGTCCCAGTTGCAAGTCCACCCTTAACTCGCAACTAGAGTCGAACCTTTTTTTGTCTAAGTTGCAAGTCCACCATCGACTTGCAACTCGGACACAACACTTTTTTTGTCGGAGTTGCAAGTCCACCCTCGACTCGTAACTAGGAGTCAACCGTTTTTATCCCAGTTGCAAGTCTATCGTCGACTCGCAACTGGGCCCAATCCTTTTTGTCATAGTTGCATGTTCACCCTTGACTCCCAGCTGGCGCAAAACGTTTTTTTGTCTCAGTTGCAAGTCCACCCTCGACTCATAACTTGGACCATTTTGTCTGAGTTGCAAGTCCACCCTCGACTCGCAACTGGGGGTTAACCCTTTTTTTCACTTGCAAGTCTATCATCGACTCGCAACTTGGCTCAATCTTTTTTGTCCCAGTTGCAAGTCCACCCTTGACTCGCAACTGAGGACAAACCTTTTTTTGTCTTAGTTGTAAGTCCACCCTCGACTCACAACTCGGACCTAACATTTTTTTTGTCGGAGTTGCAAGTCCATCCTCGACTCGTAACTGGGGCCCAACCTTTTTTTTCTAGTTGCAACCCCACCCTCGACTCGCAACTAGGGCCCGACCTTCTTTTTGTCCCGGTTGCAAGTCCATCCTCAACTCACAAATGGGGCCCAACTTTTTTTACCAAATGTATGTCCATCCTTGACTCACAACTGGGGTCTGACCTTTTTTGTCCCAATTGCAATTCCACCCTCGACTTGCAACTGCGGCCCCGACCTTTTTGTCCCAGTTGCAAGTCTAGCCTCAACTTGCGACCGGGGGCTGATCTTTTTTTATCCTAATTGCAAGCCCGTCCCCAACTCGCAATTGGGAACGTAGTTAGTGTTGTCTCACTCGCAAGTCCATCCCTCGACTCGCAACCGGGCCCATAGGTGTTCTTGTCTTCGTAGTTGCAAGTCCACCCTCGATTCGCAACTGGGCATGTAGTAAGTGTTGTCTCACTTGCAAGTCCATCCCTCGACTCGCAACTGGGTCCGTAGGTGTTATTGTTTTCTCGGTAGCAAGCCCACCCCTTGACTCGCAACTTGGCATTTACATCTTCCCAACCATGTTGCAAGACAAGTGGGCCCATAAATGTTGTTGTCGTCTCGGTTGAAAGCCCACCCCTAAAATCTCCTATACACCACTCACTATGGCAATGACGATGCTTTGCACAGGGCGAGAAGCGAGCAAATTGTAGATGGGTCGGCCCAAGTAGTTAGGATCCGTTTTGTTTGTTTTGTATTTTTTCCTGGTTTTTCCTTGAGCTTTCCTTTCCTTTTTACTTTTTTGTTTTGAAAATATTGCTTTTTATTTTCCATTTTCTTCATTTTCTTGTTTCAAAAAGTGTTTGGAATTTGAAAAAAATCTTTGTTTTTTAGAAAGTGTAAAAAAACAGCAAATTAAGATCATGTTTTTCAAAAAATCCTCGCAGGTTTAAAAAGTTTCTGTTTTACAAAAATACTCAAACTTGTGAATGATTTTCCGTTTTTAAAATTTATTCACTAATGCTAATCATATATAAGTAACTCTTAAGCTTTACACGTACTGGACTAGGGGTGACATCATCTTAGATGAGCCCTAGTCACAAAAACTATTCGAAATTCTAAAAATTATTTGTGTTTTCACAAATATCCGTCATTTCAAAATTGTTCGCAAAGTTGTCATTTTTTTTTCAAAAATTGTCTGCTAATCTGAGATGCACTACCATGTTATTAACGGTTTCCTGCTTGTAAAATTGCAGTACCATCAATTTGTCGTACTGGTAGGAGTTAGAGCTCCTTAGTATGAGAACTGAGTTCGATTTTCTCAGGGAAGCGTTGTGTGTGTGTCTTTTTCTTTTTGTCGCTATAATAAATTAAAACAAAGATAAAGACACAAACAAATAATAGAACAACCTTGTGGGCACGTCTGCATGTCTTTTTTGGGCCGCACTAAAAAAATCAAAGAAAAAGGAACAAACCAATAATATATGACAACTTGATGGACTAGCCTAATGATATGGGATGATGTCATAGTTAGATGTGAGATATTATCTCACATCTAGATGTGACATAGTCGGACCCTATCATTATTTGTCAATTCATGATATACTAGCATGATTAGTGTGAGGTTGGCGTTTCTGAATTCTTGATCATATGATCCCGCGTGATGGAACAATAAATTCAAAAAATAGGGGGGAGGGGGGCGATCAAAACTCTGAGAAAAATTGGCATCAAAGATGATCATGTTTTCTAGGTGTGTACAAAATTGGGCATTGATTTGACATCAAGGGAGCTTTGCACGGAAGAAAAACAAGATCAAAGCTTTGAAAAAGGATCAAAAAATCAGATTTCGGAGTGATGCTTTTTCAGAACTCCCCCGATGCCAAATCGACATGAAAGCAAGTATGCACCTAAAAATGCGATAATTTTTTATGCCAAAAAGATTTTGTTGTTTTTTTAGAATTACTGTTCATTCGGGAACACATGAGCTTGGGATCAGCCATCAATTACTGGATTAGTGCCCTTTGCTGCACTTATGGATATGAAATTATAATTCTATAAATCATATATTATAATGTTTCATAATTACTCTGAATTATAATATCTCAGAATTACACTGCATATAAAAAACATAGATTGGAATGCTCAGAACCATAGGTCGATTCAAGAAATGCCCATGATTTTAATTACTTATGTAACTACTGCCACAAGTTGGATTAGTATCTTCTTGATCTCTTCATTGTTGATGTGCGGATTCTCGATCTTGTATACTTCTTTCTTCTTCGATTCTAATCGCATCTAGTTTCATCTCTAGTTTCTATTCTAGCAACGAGTGCACGATCATCTATCAAATTTCGTTCTATCAATAGATCGATGTGTTCTTCTTCCCAACACCAAAACTTGCACCCATCCTACACAAATAATTTGAGTGTAAGCAAAGAACTATCTAAAATGAGCGAATCCGGGAGCAGAACCAAGCAAAACAAGCACATACCCTATTGTTTTTGCACTTGACGAACACTCATCCGGGATGTTCCGGCGTTGTAGACATGCAACGCACGATCTTCCGTGGGCAGTCATCGCACTTTATGAGCAACGGTGCGCTGACGAGTCATTGGGCCAGCATCGAGCCCGGACGTGTCTTTGCCGGCGAACCGCCGACGGGATATATCCTAGCAATTAGAGGCGGAGTCAATACCTGCATGCGGCCTGGGGACGTTGTTGGGGCTGTGCGCCCCGGTACACGGCCAATCCATGGCAAGGCGCAGCCTCCGGCGGTCTGGGAAGGACAAGGGCACGCGTCGCACCCGTCCGCTTTGACTCAAACACGGCCTAAATTTGGGTCGTGAATGAGTCAAAAGCAGACTGAAAACGGACATTTTTTGATCTGCTCCTGCGCGTTGGACTGCGTTTTCTGTTCGTTTACCTCCAAACGGACGTGACCGGATCATTTGGGGTCATGCGTTGGAGTTAGCTTAGACCGACAATTGGTATCATCCACTCGGCATCTCGAGCAGCGGAGGCTAGCTGCGGTCTGCCTCATCCGCGCCTCCAAGACCCAACACATTGAGCTGACGTGACTCCAGTTTGCTTTTGCAGGGAGGCCGTGCCTTGTTTCCCCTGCCTTTCCAGGTTTAATTTCTGGCCAACGATCATTAATTTTTTTTCTATATATATAAACCGGCATTGTCCATGGCAGCCCAACGCAAAACATGGCCCAACACAAAAGCGATTTGGCCGGCCCGGCTGCGTACCAAAAATCAATCTTAGGTCGGTCTCCTCAGCTCACCATATATATACACGTAATCGAGCGCAATCAGACTCTAAACCTCGACCTTCAATTCTCGTGCCGCGTCGAACCACCGATGGCTTCCGCCCCGCCCCTCGGCCCTCCTATCGACATCGATCGCAAGCCCCCGTACTAAAATATATCAAATCTCCACGCATCCGGCCGGCGGGATGAATCACGCGCCGCCGGGCTTCCGCTTCACGCCGACGCGTGAAGAGCTCATCCGCTACTACCTCGACCCCTGGGTGGCCGACCCGGGAAAGACGCCGGTCGCCGAGAGCCAGGGCATCATCTGCGTCGCCGACCCGGGAAACGTAATTTGTTTCTTATAAGCTTGTTGTTACCCCAACTGAGATGCCTCAGGCTAAGAAACTGACTCTAGATTCGTCCTTCAAACCAACAACGGGCGCCAAGAAAGTTCAGGTGCACCCCCACGACCCAACCAAGACGGCTGAGATTGCTGATGATGTCTATCCCAAATAAGAAATGATTTTTTTTGTTTTTGCCACTCTAGGTTTTGCCGAATTTCATTATGTCACTCTAGCTTTTGACATTTCAATTTTGCCAATCTTAAGTTTGGACAATACATCACGATTGATATTCTATGGCAAAAACAAAATTTTTAGAGTGTCTATTGTGATACATCGTCAAAAGTTCAGAGTGGCAAAAGCGAAACGAAATTATTTTTCTTTTGCCACAGAATGGCGATTGTGATACATTGTCAAAAGTTAGGAGTGATAGAAGTGAAATGTCAAATGTTAAGAAAAGAGACCAACCAGAGCTAGACTAGCATGCAGGGGCGGAGACAGGGGGGGGGGGGGGGGGGGGTGGGGGGCGAGCAGGGGCTAGACCCCCCCCCCCCCCCCCCCCAAGCGTTCGCACCCCCCAACTCTGCACTGGTATACGTAACGTGCTAATGTCCGTGTTGTTAATTATTAATCACTTCATTAAGCCCAATCCTAATGTATCGAAGCCCACGAAGCCCGCCCATGTTCAGGCCATTGGATGAGGCCACCGTGGTATTATGAAAATCTGAAAGTTCTCACGGACGCTATTATATGGGCATATATACAACGAAAAGACCTAGCCGCCGTTGTCGCCTAGAATATATCTACCGACTGCTCCATTGCGTGCTTGCTGGCTGCTTGCGCCGTCGTCGCCTAGAATCGATCTACGGACTGCTCCATTGCGTGCCTGCTGGCTGCTTGCGGCTTGCCGCTGTCGTCATGCTGTTGCCAGCCATGGATTATGCCTTTGTTCCAACAGCCAAGTCCTTGGATATCTGCATCCGCTCCTCAATCTTGAAGGTATACTAGTGTTTTACGTGGATTACATTCAACTAGTATGATTTATACGAACCATATCTATATTGGTCTGGTTGATTAGTATATTTGCATAAACATGCAATGGATTAATTTCTGGCTAGATTTGCCTTTCTCAATTAGGTTTGATGTTGTTTTCTGGATTACAGCTCACTAGAATTTTTTCCCTACAGAATATAGTCCACTAGTGAATTTATACTATTTTACTTGGATATAAAGTGCAGAGAATAATCTACTATACAACATATCTTTTAATTTGGTTTGATCTTATTGACAGCCATAGATCTAAATTTAATCTAGGAGAAATATAGTACTTTCAATTGTCCATATATTGTTATGACTTGATATCTCAATGTTGCATCGGAAATTGCACCATGGGAAAAATACGGACAGGACACACGAAGCGGGCATTTTTTGTGCTACCTGTTATGCACCGTTCGATTTGCTCGTGTTGCATGAAATAACGGTGTTAATACAAACGTAACATGGACATGGACAACACTGCATTAGGCCAGCCCATATTGGACTTTCCCCCTCTTTAGCTAGTATTATCTTCTTCGCCCCCCTCATACTCAAATCCTGGCTCCGCCCCTGCTAGCATGTTGGCATTTTTTTATAGAAGAAAACTCCGTGAGCACCAAACACTCAAGCCGAGACTTCAACCCTGGTGGGCTGGCTGCGAACTCCCGCGCCTTGCCAACTAAGCTACGCCCAGTTCTCGAAATGTCAAATGTTAGAGTGGCATAAAGAAAATTGGCAAAATCTAGAGTGGCAAAAACAAAATTTTCACAATAGGAAATAGAGCTCGTCGGCTTCCTCCGTGAGAATTGTGATATCTTTCCATGACCTACCTCAACATGCATCCATGCACAGAAAAGCCATGCATGATTTTTTATTCTATTTACTTTAAAAAATATTATATAACTATACATGATCAAATATAATAAGTTGTATGTATTTTTAATATTGATGAATTTCATGAATCTAAATACTATATTTCACAGAATAAAATTTAATTTAAATATATTGCAACCGATTCCCATGACAACGCACTGGGTATCATCTAGTAATAAAGAGACATGATGCCTATGTTTTGGAAAAATAGGGGATGAGAAGAGAGGAACTCAGTTCGAGTCTTGTCCGGTCCATGAGCGAGTCAGTCTGAAGGAAAACGTAAACGAGCCGGCAACTGGCATCGCCCATTGACAAGCACCGTGTTTCTTTCTACCAAAAATCTCGAATTCTATATAATTTTTAAATAATTTTGCGAAATCAATCAAAAAGGAAAAAAGATATTAGGTGCTGCAATATGAGAAAATCTCATGGTATACCAAAATTATATTTCTGCTAAAAAGAATCATTTCTCTATATGTAAAAAATGTTCACATATATAAAATAGTTTGTCTAATTCACATCTAGATGTTTTCTAAGTATGTCACATCTAACCTTCCACAAATAACGCAGCAACAAGGAACAAAAACTATATGAAAAGTATTTTTATGATACGGAATTATGACGTACTACGTATAAGAAGTTAATGTTTCATGTATCAGGAAAATTACCCGTAGTTCTCAAAAGAAAAAGTTACCCGTATGGTCGGTTGCAACCTTGCAATTGTAGACTGACTCGACTCGCCATCGCTATATAAGTGAGCCAATCGTACGTCCTCCTCCAACTCCAATCCGCACCCGGATCCCTGCCGGTCTACAAACCCTAAAACCCCACCACCTCCGCAGCACCCGCGATGGGGCGGACCGCAAGCCCCCTACTCCTGAATCGTGATCCTCTAAAAAGAAGTACCCTAAGCCATTGCGGGCATGGATCACGTGCCGCCGGTCTTCCGCTTCACGCCAACGCTGAAAGAGCTCATCCGCTACTACCTCAACCCCTGGGTGGCCGACCCGGGAAAGACGTCGATCGGTGAGCTGCAAGGCATCGTCTGCATCGCCGACATCTATAGCGAGAACCACGCCGAACCAGAAATGGTTCTATTCGATACTCTTGTCGACACCGACATTATGCGTCAAACATTATTCTGGCATATTTGTATGATTTTTTTTTACTTCTTTGTAAGTCATTTGTTCTTTTTGTAATCAAAATTGGAAACATATATTGCTGCTAAATGTTAAGATATATTGTAATTTTATATATACAATTGTAATGTCCGGATTACAAACAAACACAGACACAGTAAGTCGAAATGACATTTTCGTGGTAGAGTTAGTTCTAGACATTGTTTCCTAAACCACCTTTTGTTTTAATTCATCCCCTTCAGATCAAAGCAAGAAAAATCACATTACAATCTAGATTATTTTGTGTCATTTATGTGTTCGCATATAATTATTATCATCAAATATCTAATAAAGAGCTATAGAGTAACATGTTTGACACAGATCTCCATAAATATTTCTAGAGGTTATATAGTTGATTACCTTATGTATAAATAAATTGAATGCTCCAGAATGTATAGGATGCCCACGTTGTTTGTCCTGGAATCATTATCATTATCAGATTTTCTATTTCACATCTAGATGTGTCTCACATCTAAGTCTCTCACCATTGGATTGTTGTCTTTAGAATTCGTGTGCGGGTTGATGTCGCGGTTGTATTTTCATCGTGTTTCTCTCGCTGGCTGGCCCTTGTTTACTAAGCGGCAATTGTATTTCAGTGTGCTTTTTACGCGGGCTGCAGCACATGATGAATGGATCGTTGTCCACGAACTAAAGATATCGCACCTGGTGGATGCATTAAGTGGAGTTGTCCATATGATCTTTTATCCTTTTTTATCACGTCTTGTATTTCTTGATTGAGAAAAAATCATGTATATTTAATTCGGTACCAACGAAGGTACATTCTAGTTGTGGTTCCGGTTGTGTTTTATGCAGACTTTTTTGTGTGTGTTCCAGTTGTGACACAATAATTTTTGCATCATACAAATGAATTTGTGTGGTTCAGTTGTGACCCCAATTTTCTTTTTCATTTTTTGAGTGTTTTTATATACATTTTAATGTCTTTTTGTTTCTAAATACTATTAGCAACATTTTTAGTTCTTTTCAGTTTTTCTTTCTTTTCGCTATTTTTCTATCCATTTTTTCTTTTGATTTATTATTTTTGTGTCAGTTTTTTATTTATTTATTTCACTTTCATTTTGTCCATTATTTATTTATTTTAAAATTTTCAATAGGAATTTTTAATATTTTTATAAAAATACATTTTATAGAAGTTTATGCACACCTTTTAAATTCGTGGATATTTTTTATGGAAATAGTGCCTCGCCTATGTTTGTCATCGTTTGATTAAATTTTTGGAGTTTTCATGCAAGAACTTGATTTCCCACCTCAATGGATTTAACTTTTGTATTTTTCACTTTGTAATTTTGTATTTTTTTTTTGTTCCATCTGTAAGTCCACCCTCAACTCGCAACTAAGGACCAGTTGCTAGTTCACCCTTGACTCACAATTGGAGCCCGATCTATTTTAGTCTCAGTTGCAAGTCTACCCTCGACTCGCAACTGGGGCCCGACGTGTTTCGTCCAAGTTGCAAGTCCACCATCGACTTCCTACTGGGGCTGACCTTGTTTTCCCCAACTGATAGTACACCCTCGACTCACAACTGCGGGTCAACCTTTTTTGTCCCAGTTGTAAGTCTATCTTCGACTCGCAACTGAGTCCAATATTTTTTTTCCCAGTTGCAAGTCCACCCTTGACTCGCAACTGGTGCCGAACTTTTTTTGTCTCAGTTGCAAGTTCATCCTCGACTCACAACTCGGAGCCAACACATTTTTGTCCGAGTTGCAAGTCCACCCTCGACTCGCAACTGGGGGTTAACCTTTTTTGTTCTAGTTACAAGTCTATCATCGATTCGCAACTGGGCTCAATCTTTTTTGTCCCAGTTGCAAGTCCACCCTTAACTCGCAACTAGAGTCGAACCTTTTTTTGTCTAAGTTGCAAGTCCACCATCGACTTGCAACTCGGACACAACACTTTTTTTGTCGGAGTTGCAAGTCCACCCTCGACTCGTAACTAGGAGTCAACCGTTTTTATCCCAGTTGCAAGTCTATCGTCGACTCGCAACTGGGCCCAATCCTTTTTGTCATAGTTGCATGTTCACCCTTGACTCCCAGCTGGCGCAAAACGTTTTTTTGTCTCAGTTGCAAGTCCACCCTCGACTCATAACTTGGACCATTTTGTCTGAGTTGCAAGTCCACCCTCGACTCGCAACTGGGGGTTAACCCTTTTTTTCACTTGCAAGTCTATCATCGACTCGCAACTTGGCTCAATCTTTTTTGTCCCAGTTGCAAGTCCACCCTTGACTCGCAACTGAGGACAAACCTTTTTTTGTCTTAGTTGTAAGTCCACCCTCGACTCACAACTCGGACCTAACATTTTTTTTGTCGGAGTTGCAAGTCCATCCTCGACTCGTAACTGGGGCCCAACCTTTTTTTTCTAGTTGCAACCCCACCCTCGACTCGCAACTAGGGCCCGACCTTCTTTTTGTCCCGGTTGCAAGTCCATCCTCAACTCACAAATGGGGCCCAACTTTTTTTACCAAATGTATGTCCATCCTTGACTCACAACTGGGGTCTGACCTTTTTTGTCCCAATTGCAATTCCACCCTCGACTTGCAACTGCGGCCCCGACCTTTTTGTCCCAGTTGCAAGTCTAGCCTCAACTTGCGACCGGGGGCTGATCTTTTTTTATCCTAATTGCAAGCCCGTCCCCAACTCGCAATTGGGAACGTAGTTAGTGTTGTCTCACTCGCAAGTCCATCCCTCGACTCGCAACCGGGCCCATAGGTGTTCTTGTCTTCGTAGTTGCAAGTCCACCCTCGATTCGCAACTGGGCATGTAGTAAGTGTTGTCTCACTTGCAAGTCCATCCCTCGACTCGCAACTGGGTCCGTAGGTGTTATTGTTTTCTCGGTAGCAAGCCCACCCCTTGACTCGCAACTTGGCATTTACATCTTCCCAACCATGTTGCAAGACAAGTGGGCCCATAAATGTTGTTGTCGTCTCGGTTGAAAGCCCACCCCTAAAATCTCCTATACACCACTCACTATGGCAATGACGATGCTTTGCACAGGGCGAGAAGCGAGCAAATTGTAGATGGGTCGGCCCAAGTAGTTAGGATCCGTTTTGTTTGTTTTGTATTTTTTCCTGGTTTTTCCTTGAGCTTTCCTTTCCTTTTTACTTTTTTGTTTTGAAAATATTGCTTTTTATTTTCCATTTTCTTCATTTTCTTGTTTCAAAAAGTGTTTGGAATTTGAAAAAAATCTTTGTTTTTTAGAAAGTGTAAAAAAACAGCAAATTAAGATCATGTTTTTCAAAAAATCCTCGCAGGTTTAAAAAGTTTCTGTTTTACAAAAATACTCAAACTTGTGAATGATTTTCCGTTTTTAAAATTTATTCACTAATGCTAATCATATATAAGTAACTCTTAAGCTTTACACGTACTGGACTAGGGGTGACATCATCTTAGATGAGCCCTAGTCACAAAAACTATTCGAAATTCTAAAAATTATTTGTGTTTTCACAAATATCCGTCATTTCAAAATTGTTCGCAAAGTTGTCATTTTTTTTTCAAAAATTGTCTGCTAATCTGAGATGCACTACCATGTTATTAACGGTTTCCTGCTTGTAAAATTGCAGTACCATCAATTTGTCGTACTGGTAGGAGTTAGAGCTCCTTAGTATGAGAACTGAGTTCGATTTTCTCAGGGAAGCGTTGTGTGTGTGTCTTTTTCTTTTTGTCGCTATAATAAATTAAAACAAAGATAAAGACACAAACAAATAATAGAACAACCTTGTGGGCACGTCTGCATGTCTTTTTTGGGCCGCACTAAAAAAATCAAAGAAAAAGGAACAAACCAATAATATATGACAACTTGATGGACTAGCCTAATGATATGGGATGATGTCATAGTTAGATGTGAGATATTATCTCACATCTAGATGTGACATAGTCGGACCCTATCATTATTTGTCAATTCATGATATACTAGCATGATTAGTGTGAGGTTGGCGTTTCTGAATTCTTGATCATATGATCCCGCGTGATGGAACAATAAATTCAAAAAATAGGGGGGAGGGGGGCGATCAAAACTCTGAGAAAAATTGGCATCAAAGATGATCATGTTTTCTAGGTGTGTACAAAATTGGGCATTGATTTGACATCAAGGGAGCTTTGCACGGAAGAAAAACAAGATCAAAGCTTTGAAAAAGGATCAAAAAATCAGATTTCGGAGTGATGCTTTTTCAGAACTCCCCCGATGCCAAATCGACATGAAAGCAAGTATGCACCTAAAAATGCGATAATTTTTTATGCCAAAAAGATTTTGTTGTTTTTTTAGAATTACTGTTCATTCGGGAACACATGAGCTTGGGATCAGCCATCAATTACTGGATTAGTGCCCTTTGCTGCACTTATGGATATGAAATTATAATTCTATAAATCATATATTATAATGTTTCATAATTACTCTGAATTATAATATCTCAGAATTACACTGCATATAAAAAACATAGATTGGAATGCTCAGAACCATAGGTCGATTCAAGAAATGCCCATGATTTTAATTACTTATGTAACTACTGCCACAAGTTGGATTAGTATCTTCTTGATCTCTTCATTGTTGATGTGCGGATTCTCGATCTTGTATACTTCTTTCTTCTTCGATTCTAATCGCATCTAGTTTCATCTCTAGTTTCTATTCTAGCAACGAGTGCACGATCATCTATCAAATTTCGTTCTATCAATAGATCGATGTGTTCTTCTTCCCAACACCAAAACTTGCACCCATCCTACACAAATAATTTGAGTGTAAGCAAAGAACTATCTAAAATGAGCGAATCCGGGAGCAGAACCAAGCAAAACAAGCACATACCCTATTGTTTTTGCACTTGACGAACACTCATCCGGGATGTTCCGGCGTTGTAGACATGCAACGCACGATCTTCCGTGGGCAGTCATCGCACTTTATGAGCAACGGTGCGCTGACGAGTCATTGGGCCAGCATCGAGCCCGGACGTGTCTTTGCCGGCGAACCGCCGACGGGATATATCCTAGCAATTAGAGGCGGAGTCAATACCTGCATGCGGCCTGGGGACGTTGTTGGGGCTGTGCGCCCCGGTACACGGCCAATCCATGGCAAGGCGCAGCCTCCGGCGGTCTGGGAAGGACAAGGGCACGCGTCGCACCCGTCCGCTTTGACTCAAACACGGCCTAAATTTGGGTCGTGAATGAGTCAAAAGCAGACTGAAAACGGACATTTTTTGATCTGCTCCTGCGCGTTGGACTGCGTTTTCTGTTCGTTTACCTCCAAACGGACGTGACCGGATCATTTGGGGTCATGCGTTGGAGTTAGCTTAGACCGACAATTGGTATCATCCACTCGGCATCTCGAGCAGCGGAGGCTAGCTGCGGTCTGCCTCATCCGCGCCTCCAAGACCCAACACATTGAGCTGACGTGACTCCAGTTTGCTTTTGCAGGGAGGCCGTGCCTTGTTTCCCCTGCCTTTCCAGGTTTAATTTCTGGCCAACGATCATTAATTTTTTTTCTATATATATAAACCGGCATTGTCCATGGCAGCCCAACGCAAAACATGGCCCAACACAAAAGCGATTTGGCCGGCCCGGCTGCGTACCAAAAATCAATCTTAGGTCGGTCTCCTCAGCTCACCATATATATACACGTAATCGAGCGCAATCAGACTCTAAACCTCGACCTTCAATTCTCGTGCCGCGTCGAACCACCGATGGCTTCCGCCCCGCCCCTCGGCCCTCCTATCGACATCGATCGCAAGCCCCCGTACTAAAATATATCAAATCTCCACGCATCCGGCCGGCGGGATGAATCACGCGCCGCCGGGCTTCCGCTTCACGCCGACGCGTGAAGAGCTCATCCGCTACTACCTCGACCCCTGGGTGGCCGACCCGGGAAAGACGCCGGTCGCCGAGAGCCAGGGCATCATCTGCGTCGCCGACATCTACGGCGAGGACCCGGCCGCCCTCACCTCGCGGCACCGGCGCTTCGGCCACGACGACGGCAACTGGTACTTCCTCTGCGTCTCGCGGTGGAAGGGTAACCGCGCAGGCGGCCGGACCAGCCGCACCGTCCAGGGCGGCGGCACGTGGCACGGGTACGGCAAGCGGGTCGCCGTCCCTGAGGCCGGGCACCGGCAGGCCTTCGAGTACCTCGACGCACGAGGACGCAAGACCGCGTGGCTCATGGAGGAGTTCGGGACTGTGCTGCCGGCGGCCACCTATGCCGACGGCGTCAGGGTGCTCTGCAGGGTGCACCAGACGACGAGGACGGTGGCGGATGACGACGTGGAGGAGCGCGGGGAGTCCAGCAAGGCCGCCCGGTCTTCTAAGAGGCGGCGCCGCATCACCGCAGATGCAAAGGATGAGCAGAAGCCATTGGAGATGCTTGCCATGGAGGACAAGTCGGAGCCATTGGAGAACGTCTTGGCCAAGGACGAAGCAGACTCATGGGAGATCCTTGCCATGAAGGACAAGGCAGAGCCATGGGAGATGATTACCATGGACGAGCCATCTCCACTGCAAATGCTTACCAACAACTTGACATGTCCACAGGAGATGCTAACCAACAACTTGACATTGCCACAGGAGATACTTACCAACAACCTGCCATGGCCACTGGAGATGCTAACCAACAGCCTTCCATGGCCACTGGAGATGCTCACCAACAACTTGACATTGCCATTGGAGATGCTTAGCAAGAACTTGACATTGCCATTGGAGATGCTTACTAACAACTTGGCATTGCCATTGGAGACCCTTACCAAGAACTTGCCAGAGCCAGCCGAGACCGTTACCAAGAACTTGCCATCTCCATTGGAGATCCTTGGCAAGAACTTGCCAAAGTTGGACATCCTTACCAAAGAGGAACCCACCACGACGACGACAACCTTCGATCAAGACTCCGGCGCGGCGAACAAAGAAGCCACCCCTAACGCGGAGATGGAGATGCCGGCCGATGCAGAGTGGCACTCACACTACCCGGAACTGTTCGAGCAGAAAGAGCCTCCGCCCATGGAAGACGTCATGAAGCCTCTGCCGTCGCCGACGGTCCAAGAATTCGAGCAGGGAGCCCCTCCGGCGGCGGTTGTCGAAGAATTCGGCGGGGTTGCTTGGGGTTGGGGAGGACATGGCCGGCGCTGCTTGGTGAGGCCTATGTCGTTAGCTTGGATACTACCTGGTTTTTGACATGGTTATTTGTTCTAGCAGTTACTTTCTCTTTACTAGCTAGTTTCTTGGAAGGAAAATCATTGTGTGCCAAGCTCTGCTTTTACTGTGTTTGTCTGAGATGTAGCCATTAATCCCTGCTGTATATATAACTGGATTTGTCAATTGTACAACGTCATCCAAAACTCTGGAATTTATTGCTCCCACAGCAATATCATGACATTACTCAACATTACAATCCAGCAGCACGCCGCAATGCGCCATCAGGTTAACAAAAAGATCAATCTAACAATGAGAAAAAGAATACAAGGTGGTAAAAAGATGTACAACAATCTGTCAGGTCACTCTAATCCTCGGCATTCACTATAATGTACAATGATTTACAGTAACCACAAAAGTAGCATTTGAACCAAACTTGCAGAACTCAAAAGTGCCCCTTCACTCTATGATCGCCACAACTCTGTTCAGGAGGTTCAGGCCGAACGCCGTGTCTTCGGAGTTCACCTTGACGGTGAGATCCAGTGGTTCCGAGGTATGCCCGTCCGCCACGATAGTGATCAGGCAGGGATACGAAGTGCTCAGGATCTCGCTGCTGAATCGCCAGCACAAGCCGGAGGCGTCGTCGATGCTGAAGGTCACCGGCATATCCATTGACACTAGGTGAACATTGGCGTTGCTGAGTACTTTCGATGCGAGAGTTTGGGCTACTAGAAGGTTATTGTCGGTGTTGTGGTCTGTACTCTCTTCGGTTTGCTTGTGCTTTTGAAGATGATCTTTGAAGGTGCACCTGTTGCAATTCCTAACAGATTTAGTTCCAACATGTAGTCAACAGATCATCACAATATGAGTTTGTGATGTTGTAGGCTCAGGTTATGCAATAAAATTATTATCGGGGCGAACAATCAGATAATTTAATGCACATGAAGATAACCTTAATTTGGATTTGCATTCATACACATGATTTGCATTAATACACATGATGTTTCTTGCTGGCAGAATGTAAGTCTCGACTTATTTTTGTTGAAGTGGCTGAATTAATATAAAACTGAGAACGTATTCCTACTTGCTTACTCCTTTTTCTATGCACTATCAGTTGAAAACATCACACAGACATTCTTTTTTATATAATAGACATTCTTTTCTACTCCCTCCGTCCGGAAATACTTGTCATCAAAATGAATGAAAATGGATGTATCTAGAACTAAAATACATCTAGATACATCTATTTCAATGACAAGTATTTCCGGACGGATGGAGTAGTAGTACATGACGTATTAGAAATAACATCATGACGAAAATACTCCTCTTTGCGTGTTCCATTAAAACTGGGCAGCCACATGGTAATTTGTTCAAGGGGAAGAAAGAGCGACCTCCTTTTCTCAACATTCTTCTGTAGTTAATGAAAGCCACATGGTAATTTGTTCAAGGGGAAGAAAGAGCGACCTCCTTTTCTCAACACTCTTCTATAGTTAATGAAATGTGCAAACTGAAGCATTTTCGTCAGTCACAACTGTTTCCGCTTGGGGAGGCAGATCAGATTGTAACAGTAAACACGGCATAATTTGGCTTATGTGTCAGATCAGTTCCTAATTTGATGCGACTGCATGAAACTAAGTAACTAGTAAAGATAGGTTAAGAGTCGGGTTACCTTCTAGCGTACTCAAACATTCCCCTCAGCTGGTTTTCCTTGCATAGAAAAGCATTTAGGTCCATGGGTAGTGGTCGTACAAAATAAGCAATGTCCGGGTGAAGTTTGGCCGGATGCCTTTTCCCATTGCAAAGGACAGACAACTTCAAGGGCAATAGATGGTGATGAAAGTGAACCTGAAGAAGCATCTTAGCTGTCTGTTCAGGAGCCAGTGATTGTATCTCTTCAACAGGGACAAGAGTTGGTATGCTGCAGGTAAAGACGGTTCATGAGCTGAGAAATAAGTTGACGACGAAGAAACAATCACAATACAGACAATATAATGATGTATACCTTGCAGATCCTTCTGATGTTTGGTCCATGCCACCCTTGCTACCAGAAGCCTCTTCAGATTTAATGGTTATATCTGCTAATTGTTCTGTTGTAACATTCTCGACAAACAAGTCTACACATACTAGCAAGCGTGATTTGGGTGAAACCTCAGACGAGAAGGCATATAGAACACTCAAGCCATCACTATCCGATGGATCTAACAACCTATGCAATTTAGGCTTTCTCTCAAAGCTGCGAGTGGTAAAAGAAACCCTTGCACATGATGTCTGTACCGAATCCTGAACAAGTGGTGCAGCAGGAGCCTCATCAAGCCATGACTCCAAGGCTGACTTGGACATTAATTCTGTCAAATCAGTAGAGATGAGAGATGCCAAATTTTCATCGACAGCTCGACCTGCACAGGCTTGATCTACATTACCATCATACATATGAATCAGCGGAGCTTCCTGATTCTCCTCTTGACGATGAAGGTTATGGCCATCATCATTCGAATCACTACCAGCTTCACTTTCTGAATCATACACAGAGCCACTCTCACCCCTTGAAGATCCAGATTCAGCGTCAGAATTAGTACCTTCGGAGGAATCAGCTACACCTCTGGTTGGTTCTACGGTCTTATGAATTAAGATCATACTTTGAGGCTTCGGAAGTGGTGCATAGCCAGGCGCTGCATGAAGAACAACTTGTGACAGGGAACCCGGAAGATAAATCCGGTAGTTGCTGTCTGAATTAGATGCAGGAGGTATCTTCCCACCAAAGATATGATCAGCTAGCTCTTTAATAACATCTACATTCTGTGATCGACATGAGGGGTCATTTTCAGTAGCACAGCATGGTAGAAGTCCTGACAAGAAACGTGCACGATCACGGACATCATAATTCATGTCACATGCAGCCAACTGAATGACATATGCCACTATCCTTTTGAATTCTTCTAGCTGTTCTTCTGCAGAATGTATGATAACCTGAGAAAATAAACCTATTAGCAATCTCCATTTAAGTGTAAGAAAACTAAAGTTAGGACTTACGATATATACCTTTGCAGAAGCATTTAGGATCTGAAGCTTTGTCTCGAGCACTTCGGCGGCAAAGGACCATGCCAGATACTTAAGAACAACTGGAGCTATCTTTGGGATTAGATTTCCAATAGAGCTATACTCACCAAATATCCAAATAATCAAGGACCGTGCTGCAGGCTCCTTAATTGTATCCAGACAACGAACCAACCGGATAATCACCTTAGGAGAACAAAATTAATGAATACATCAAATTAAAAAAATGTAAATCATGAAAACTGCATTCAAACGGTAGCACATGGCATCCTGATATCATATATCCATATTTGTTCTTGAATATAGTTCCCGTGAATGATACCACAGATTGTTCAGGAGAGAAAAGGATAAAAGAAATTTAAATAGTCCATCACCCTTCACTATGGAAAATATCACCAACAGAGCTGGAGAAGGAGTAGGGGATGGTTTAAGGGGCCTGGTCAGCTATTCTACATTCCACACACCAATGCAACTGCTTTATCAAATGATTATCATAATGTCAAGTGAATGCATTACCCATATAATATGAAAAGTATATAACAAATCTGTGGCGCTACAGGATTTGAGCCCTATATAAACTAATTTGTTGTACCTTTTCATGAGATGCTGCATCTATTTTCGCTACTTCTTTGATTGACAAGATGGCTTGAACTAAAACAGCATCTTCTTCATTCAAGTGAACTGAGTTAGTGATAGACAATTCTGTAACAAGGTGAAAACCAAACATTATATTCAAGAAGGATGATCCATCACAACATATGCAGAGAGAACAGTTATTACCGTACAATACAAGTGCCAAAAGTCCCTCAAGACAACTGGCGGTGATGGAGGGGAGTTTCAGGGCACACAATGCAATTGCAGCAACTGTATCTGCAACGAATCTCCTATTCGGATCTTTAATATAATCCTGGCAACAATTACAAAGTACATAAGCCGAATGTCAGGGAGCTATAACTAGAAATCCTTGATCACACAGGTAGCGGACATCAATTTTTCATGCTGCTAAGCTTGACTATAAGACTAATTTCCATGAGTAGAACGCTTAGATCCAAAAAAACTGTAATTACACTTAGATCCAAGAAGAAGGTTTTAAAGGTGTATTTAGCATGCATGAACCATCATCAGTATGACACAGGAAATGCTAGCTTGGTTTTTGAAATTATTTTGCAAGAGCGAGTGATGATTTTGTTACCTTAAGAGGAAGTTCTATCAAAGACTTTCATGTGAGAAGCAAATATATGATTGCAAGTCATTGTGATAGCTCAACTTATATGGGAATATGTTGTACATATAAACAAATACCTGAAATTCTTCAAGAATGGCTGGGATAGATGACTCTGTGGCGATGGTGGTGAGTATTTCAAGCTTCAAAGCCCTAGTCTGGTACGGGTCTGAAGCACATATGAAGAAATCTTCATAATACGAAGCAAACAACAATGGGGCAGTCTTGGCAAAAACTAGTATGTTGCCAAGCATCTGCAAGAACAAAAAAAGGAGGTCAGCTCAATAAGAAACCAGCGTCAGAAAAACATACATCTGCTGGAAAATTATTAGATTCTTATGTCTGCAAGGAATGCCTTAACATATGATTCCAAGATGTAATAAAACGAACTCAGTGCTCAGTTTTTAGCTTCATCTACACAAAGTTATGAGTGCAAATGTGTGTGTGTGTGTGTTTTATACGAGTTCAAGCAATCACGGATACATAACTCAAAGCATAACAGTTGACCACTCTACAGTGGCACATGAGTAAAAGAAAGGGCAGCCCCAGTGCATGTAGCTCCCGCTTGCGCAGGGTCTGGGGAAGGGTCCGACCACTTTGGGTCTATTGTACGCAGCCTTTCCCTACATTTCTGCAAGAGGCTGTTTCCAGGACTTGAACCCGTGACCTCATGGTCACAGTGGCACATGAGTATTAGGAAAATTTTATTCCGCTACACTATGATATATGATATTTTTTATTTTGACACAACTTAATTACATGATAACAGAAATGATTAGTGAAATATACAATACCATAATTATTCCTAGTTGAAATCTGGGATACAATACAAGGTAAAAATATGTAGAAAGTACCACATATGTTGCATCAGGAGATGAGCGTAGAGTAAATAAAATCGGGCCGACAATTCTCTTCACTTCCTCAGCTGGAGCCATTATCCAATGAACACTTGCCGCTGCAAGTATCACTGCACTATTTTGGCTCCACAGAAGAGGTGATGTGCATTTCAATAGAATTACGACATCATCATTTGTGCTACTAGTGACAGATGGAAAGCTGAATTTATCATCATCTCTATCAAAAGCTCCTGAATATTCTTCAATGTAATGCCGGAACAACATAATGTTTGGCATAGTACCAGAACCTCCTTTAACAATAGTTTCCGTCTGGGTGCTGGATATATTACTAACAGGAACAGAATCCCTGCCAGCCTGGCTCTCCAAAGACAATTCTAAAGCAAACATTACAGAGTCCTTGACCAATCCATGTTTTGCTATCACATACCGCAAGAGAATCTCAATTAGAGTAATCTGATACCATTCTTCAATATCAGGGAGTGTTTCACAGAGCCGTTGGAAATGCTTTGCTATCAGCGCTAAACAATTTGGACAAACCGACTTAAATGCAACTGCAGCAGCTCCCACTACTCCAAAGGAACTGTCACCAAGCAAAACGTCCACAATCTGCAAAAACATGATCAGGTTTCAGATAGACATAATGTCGACAATCAACACAAATGAGAAGCAGGTTGCACTTCACAGACCTCCTCCAAGGTTGTGTTTTCCTCTGGAAGCAAGTCGTAGAGCTTACAAAGTGCATATGCCGCGCATTTCCTAACATATGGTGATGGATCCCTTGCACATTTCTTCACAGCCACTAACACGAGTGGAGCGACAACGTGTAATCTGATGCCAGCCATAGTGCGAAGGGCCCAAGCCCTTACCAACGGGTTTATGTCTGATAAATCCTTCTGGAATATGTTAATAGAAAGGAGAGCTTCATTTTGCCGCCTGCAGCAGTAGCAAGAAATTTTGTAACTACGCATGCCAATCACAAAGAGAAAAACATTCTTATTCAAAATTCAACTT
This sequence comes from Triticum aestivum, assembly GCF_018294505.1. Lineage (NCBI taxonomy): Eukaryota > Viridiplantae > Streptophyta > Magnoliopsida > Poales > Poaceae > Triticum > Triticum aestivum. The sequence goes on along the minus strand of NC_057801.1, from coordinate 841,566,492 downwards.
GTTGACCAAGATTAAAACTTATGAAACAACATGATCCATTGATCCTTGTCTATAACATCACAAGGATGCATGTATTATTCAAGAACAGGAGATACACATTTTTTCATTGGATTATAGTTCATATATTGCTGTTCTACATGTTTTTGATCATATTGCAACATTAAACTTATTGCCTGCCTACCTGTTGTAGAACAACAGAACAGGTCCATACACTGTTCATCTGATTATGATTGCAAATGTCTAGTGTTTAGCAGCAGTGTGATATGTTTGAGTAGCATCTAAATTTCTGTCAATCACTCAATGTGATCATGGTACAATGTCAAGGAAGTGGATAAATTATTTTGGGAACTTTCTTGTGAGAGTGAAAAATACACTTCTGTTCATTAAATTTGGCATTGAAGTAAAGAGCTTAAAATATGTCAATCAGATAAAATGTACGCAACAAAAATTGCTGATAGTCCCTGGTGAGATCTGTAGTACAGTACTAAGACAATCAGACAGGCCAGAATGGTGAAACGTGAGCCAATAAAGAACTACAAATTGGACAAAACTTTTAACATTGTTTCAGGTAAGGTGTCCAGCAACTCCATGCAACTTTCTACTGCAAGAGGAAGAACAGAAAGTCATGGCAATACCATATGCACATCACTGTCATCAACTGAATTATTTTCTACAGGTCTGGGCTGGCCACTTTATATTTAGATTCAGACATGCTGATGAACTATAATTTTCACAGAGCATTCAGGTCCGACTGCTGACTGGAAAGGTAAACTCTCAGGAGCACCAGCATTAGTATTCTTTCCAAGCAGAGAGCAGGGTAGCCAAAACAACTCATCGACTTTTCTTGTTTACTCGCTAACTAACTTCTCACCGATCTAGGAGAACAGGTGACAAGGTTTTCCAGAAGAGCTTTGTGCAATTCACAAGCTCCGGTAAATGGTCTCTTGCTGTTTAGGTGGAGAAGTTTCCGTGCGAAGCAACGTGGCGCTTCGGCCATGTGGGAGACAAGTGTGAGTAAAGTCGTATCATATTCTAAAAATAAAATAACTTGGTTCATGAGCAAGCAAAAGCAACATATAATGGCACTCTATTAGGTTCAACCTGGCTCTTCCGATGTCAAGTTTATGTTATTCCCTCCAGGTAATTTCTTCAGTCCAGGTGTGTTGCTACGAACTAATTCCCCTTCCGGGAAGTGGAATTTTCCTTGGCTCCAATTCTAATTGAACTATTTATTACTGTGAGGCAGAAGCTCCTGTGCCCCAAAGTTCAGATAACAGCGATATATCGAAAGGAAGGCGTGTATCTGCTGCCCACTTAGTTCCAGCAATCTGCGTCGACATATCACAGGCGGAGGGGACAATGCAGACAAATCTAGCCGAAGCAGCTCCCACCATAGCCTACTGAGCTCAGATCTGGCGGAAGGAACTGAGATCACAGCAGCAGAGCAGAGGCAGGGCGAAATGCGGATGAGGGGGGCTTACGTCTCGGCGTAGTGGAGGAGGTAGAGGTAGACGAGCTTCTTGACCTCGAGCGACTGCGCCGCCACGTTCTTCACCACCTGCGCCGCCCAGCGCGTTAGCTAGCCGGAATCCGACGAGAAGAGAGGAGAGGGGAGGAGGGGGAGAAGGGAACCTGGGGGAAGAGGTGGGCGACGTCGACGCCCTGGGCGATGAGGGCGAGGAGGCGCTTGAGGGCGTCGACCTTGTCGGCGTCGAAGCGGGAGTCGAGCAGCGCCGGGATGGCCGCGTCCTCCGGGTCGTCGTACAGGTGCGCGTCCGTGCCCATCCGCCCCACCACCCACGACGCCGCCGCGCCGCTCGCCCGCATCCCGAACATCTCTTCCCGGATCCTCGGCCTCTCTAGGCTAGGCCCCGACGGATCTCTCCGGCGGCGGCGCGGATCTCGGCGGCCGTCGCGGTTCGCCGGGGAGAAGGAGAGAGGTGAGTGTCTGTCCAGTCCACGCGAGGGGACGGCGATGCGGCACATGGAGTGGGCCGCGCTGGCCTTGGCGTGTGACCTGGGCCGTATTTCCTGTGGGCCCGCATCCATCCAACGGGTGGGTGGGCTGGGCTCGGGAGCTGGGGCACAGTAGTGCTCGCCTTTCATCACTGCTATATCTACAAGATTCATTTTTCTCAAAAAAAAAATCTACCAAGATTCATTCTCAATACCGTTGTGCAATTTTCGTGAGCTTGTTGTTCGCTCGTAAATGTATTTCTATTCTTACATCTCTTCTTCAATGCATGAGCGTACTGTGCTTGCATTTCATTTTTGTGGTGCCATTTATGTTCCAAACTTAATTCCTATATGCAAACGGATTACAGGATACGAACGGCACGTAAGTCTTGCCTCGTTCGTTTTATACTAGCTAGAGCCTCCAACAGGTATCCTGATCAATTTCTCAAAAAAAAAAAACAGGTATCCTGATCAGCACAGCAGGTTTTCTCAGTTCCCACCATTCATTCATTCCCAGAAGCTTGAAATTCAAAGTTTCTTGTTCTTGCAGATCTCCAAGACAACTGCTGGAGCCATACTACAACATCATGCAATGATGCTGGAGCCTCACATTATTCAGTCCATAGTTTTGTAATAACGGTAAATATCAGCCCTTGATGTTCCTATTAATTAGTTAATTGCTTTTGCCGACTGCGATACAAATAGTACTCCCTCCGCTAGCTCCGATGAATAAGGCATATTTCGTTTCATTAAGACAAGACATTGACCAACAGTTACTCTTTTAATATTTGATTTATGTAATCCAAAATACACTACTATCATAACCAAGTATTTTTAAAGGCGAATCTAGTGACACTAATTTCATGTCATATAACCTTTTATTTATTAAGTAATTATTGGTCAAATGCATGTCTTAACATAACAAAACACACCTTGCTTTTAGGAATGGAGGTAATAAATGAACACTGAGCTCAAACAACCAAGTCTTTTATTCTATTCACAGTTGCCTATGTAGTATTAAATGTAGGCCCGTATTTCAAGGCACCAACGAGGTCTTAGCCCATAAAATGGAGACGTGGTAGAAGGCAAAGGCAAAAAAAAAAATAACCTGAGAATCCTTTTTGCCCAGTTTGAGTGTTTGTTTGATTTTCTTTTTGTCTACAATTTTCTACGGCTAATTATAAAACAAATACTACTTAGGCAGTGATGAAAAAATAGGACCAGCTTTGGGCAGACAGTTGCCATGAGTGTGCTAATACGCACCTGGTGGTGTTAGACCAATTAGCAAGCAATAATTTGATTCCGGGCATGAGTGCTAATATCATGTTTCCACAAAAGGTAAACTGCCAGATGCTTGCTATACCTTCCCCCAACACCTTAATTTCATCTTCGCCTTCTTGAATTGAAATCGTCCTCGATTGTTGTCAAATACTATAAAATGTTAAATGCAGGACTGTTATATGAGATGTGCCGAAATATACTTCAAGGCTTTAGACCAGGAAGGCAAAGGCAAAGACAAAAGAGAAAAGGGAAACCATGTACTACAAGAGAAAGCTTTAGACCAGGAAGGTATCTTGGCCATGGCACGCCATCCCTTTCTTTTCTTCTCCATGCATGGCTACCGGCTGGTTTTATCACTAGCCGAATCAAATCTTAGCCAGCCTCTCTTGAGAGAAAACAAAACTGTAAGGGAAGTAGTGAACTCAACCTTTGATCAATCATTCATTCCATCGATCGCCACCGGCTGGTTTTATCACTAGCTTGGGTGGGGTGGAGGAAGAAGCAAGAGAAGAGAAATAATGGCGGGGATGGCGCAGAGCGCGGTGGACTCCCTGCTGGGCAGGCTGAGCGCGCTGCTGGTGGACGAGACGCAGCTGCTGCGCGGCGTCCGCGGCGACGTGCACTTCATCAGGGACCATCCCGGTCCGGCACCGCGTGGCCACCCGGATCCGGGAGCTCAAGGTCCGGGTGCGTGATGTGGCCGAGAGGCGGCTGCAGTACGGCGTCGCCTTGCCGTCCGAGCAAGTCCAAGCTGGCGGCATCTTGACGCTCTTCGGCGATGATGATGAGCAGCTGTGGACATCATCATCTCAGGGGCGCATGCATCTGGGTGCGCTCCATTCTCGAGCTAGATGACCACCGGGCAGGCTCTCTTCAACCGCGGCATCCAAGACATCGTCGACTTCATCCTCCATCACAGCTCGAAATCGGAGCAAGTGAGCGTCTTCAAGTTGGTATGGGAGAAAGAAGAAAGGTCGAGGGCGTTGGTGGATCGTGTTGTTCAGGCAGTGTACGACCATCCCTCCTTGGCGTCGTCCTTATTCAGTCGCAAGGCCAGGGTGCGCCTTTCTGACAAGTCTGACCCGTATGATTTGCGTGAGGAACTAGTCCAAGCAACAGTTCCTCAAGTCGGCGAGCAGTATGATTACACATCCAGCTACTTAATGAGGATGCATATGAGAGGTCAGCGGTTTTTCATCCTTCTTGAACACTTCGTAGACAAGGACATGTTAGCGTTCATAATCTCCGAGTTTGTAAGCTCCGATTTCCGTCCTGGTAGTGTTTTAGTCACGACCGGCGATGAGCTCGGCCGTGATGGCAACCTTTACAACGACTCATGCATACACAACGGCCTGGGGTTTCAGACTCCCTTTCAGAAAACAAGAATACAGCTTCACAATACCAGCTATGATGGTCTTCAACCCTCAAAATGTTATATGCAATGACTTCTATGGTAAAGCCAAGGAGCTTACAGCGTCATCCAACACAAGTGCGCGCTGCTCCTGGCGACATGTCGAAGCCATTTTGGACCTACGTTACCGTGATGATGTGTTTGCGATGAAGATGCTCCTACATTTTCTCCAGGCAAACCCCCCAGAGAACAGATGAAGAGCTCCAAAACATCGCTGACAACATATCAAGATGTATACGGCTCAACAAAAGCATATCTAAGCAAAGGCTCACCTTTTGTTACAGTGACCTGCCTAGCAAGTACAAGAGCTGCTTGATGTATCTATCCATCTTTCCCAAAGACCCCATCATCACAAGGACAAGCTTGGCTAGAAGGTGGGTTGCCAAGGGCATCATAAACCCTACAAGAGAGCACCACACTACTACTGAAGGAGGTCAGCTGAATAATGCAACAACACTGGAGGATGTAGCCAAGCACCATTTCGAGATGCTCGTTGCTCGAGGGTTCGTTCGTCCTGTGGAAATCAGTGATGCATGCAACATCAAGACATGCACGTTACACCACGAAACCTCCGAGTTCATTGCCAGGATTGCAACAGATGTCAACTTTGTGGACACAGATATGCCGCAAGGTTTGGCCCAACACCTTTCTATCCACAACAGAATACCACTTTAAGCATGTCATCCAGATATGGAATCTGTTGATGGCATAGTAGCATCTCTTCCATATTTGGCCAAGTCGTCACAGTGGAAGCTCTTGAAGGTGATGGATCTAGAAGGCTGTAGAGGCTTGAAAAAGAAGCATCTGAAGAGTATTTGCAAGATACTATTGCTCAGGTATTTCAGCCTCAGGAACACAGATGTCAACGAACTGCCAAAGCAAATCGAGATGCTAGCATGCTTGGAAACACTGGACATCCGTCAAACGATGGTGAGGTCATTCGCCACAAAGTCTATTGTGCTTCCAATGCTAAAGCATATGCTTGCTGGCCAGAGTCGGACATGCCCTCCGCCTCCTCCTCCTCAGAGCAACAACCCTGACAGGTTTCAGGAACCATTGGTGGCGGTGCGACTTCCCAATGGCATCCAAAGAATGAAAAAGCTAGAGAAGTTGTCTCACGTCGAAGTTTCCAACAGTATTGATGATATGATGGGCATCGGCCAGCTGCTGCGTTTAAGGAAACTAGGTGTGATTCTCCATAGAAAGAAGAGAGATGGCTCACTGGATCTTTTGTTCCAACAGATTAAAAAATTGCATCATTGCCTCCATTCCTTGTCAATCCAGATCAACCATCCGGCTACAAATGAAGATATTATTCATGATGACGCAGCCAACATTCATCCACTGGCCTTGCCTCCAAAACTCCTTCGGAGCCTAAACATCAGAGGCATCAGAAATGGGCTCCCTCGTTGGATCACTTGGTTGTTGGAAATATGCCCTAGAGGCAATAATAAAAGAATTATTATTATATTTTCTTGTTTATGATAATTGTCTTTATTCATGCTATAATTGTATTATCCGGAAATCGTAATACACGTGTGAATACATAGACCATAATATGTCCCTAGTAAGCCTCTAGTTGACTAGCTCGTTGATCAACAGATAGTCATGGTTTCCTGACTATGGACATTGGATGTCGTTGATAACGGGATCACATCATTAGGAGAATGATGTGATGGACAAGACCCAATCCTAAGCATAGCACAAGATCGTGTAGTTCGTTTTGCTAGAGCTTTTCCAATGTCAAGTATCTCTTCCTTAGACCATGAGACCGTGTAACTCCCGGATACTATTCATGATGACGCAGCCAACATTCATCCACTGGCCTTGCCTCCAAAACTCCTTCGGAGCCTAAACATCAGAGGCATCAGAAATGGGCTCCCTCGTTGGATCACTTGGTTGTTTGGAAATATGCCCTAGAGGCAATAATAAAAGGATTATTATTATATTTCCTTGTTCATGATAATTGTCTTTATTCATGCTATAATTGTATTATCCGGAAATCGTAATACACGTGTGAATACATAGACCATAATATGTCCCTAGTAAGCCTCTAGTTGACTAGCTCGTTGATCAACAGATAGTCATGGTTTCCTGACTATGGACATTGGATGTCGTTGATAACGGGATCACATCATTAGGAGAATGATGTGATGGACAAGACCCAATCCTAAGCATAGCACAAGATCGTGTAGTTCGTTTTGCTAGAGCTTTTCCAATGTCAAGTATCTCTTCCTTAGACCATGAGATCGTGTAACTCCCGGATACCGTAGGATTGCTTTGGGTGTACCAAACGTCACGACATAACTGGGTGACTATAAAGGTGCACTACAGGTATCTCCGAAAGTGTCTGTTGGGTTGACACGGATCGAGACTGGGATTTGTCACTCCGTATTACGGAGAGGTATCACTGGGCCCACTCGGTAGTGCATCATCATAATGAGCTCAAAGTGACCAAGTGTCTGGTCACGGGATCATGCATTACGGTACGAGTAAAGTGACTTGCCGGTAACGAGACTGAACGAGGTATTGGGATACCGACGATCGAGTCTCGGGCAAGTAACATACCGTCTGACAAAGGGAATAGTATACGGGATTGCTTGAATCCTCGACATCGTGGTTCATCCGATGAGATCATCGAGGAGTATGTGGGAGCCAACATGGGTATCCAGATCCCGCTGTTGGTTATTGACCGGAGAGCCGTCTCGGTCATGTCTACATGTCTCCCGAACCCGTAGGGTCTACACACTTAAGGTTCGGTGACGCTAGGGTTGTATGAATATGAGTATGCAGCAAACCGAATGTTGTTCGGAGTCCCGGATGAGATCCCGGATGTCACGAGGAGTTCCGGAATGGTCCGGAGGTAAAGAAAACTATATAGGAAGTGTTGTTTCGGCCATCGGGAAAGTTTCGGGGTCACCCGGTATTGTACCGGGACCACCGGAAGGGTCCCGGGGGTCCACCGGGTGGGGCCACCTATCCCGGAGGGCCCCGTGGGCTGAAGTGGGAGGGGAACCAGCCCCTAGTGGGCTGGTGCGCCCCCCTTGGGCCCCCCTGCGCCTAGGGTTGGAAACCCTAGGTGGGGGGGGCGCACCACTTGCCTTGGGGGGCACTCCACCCCCCTGGCCGCCGCCCCCTTGGGAGATTGCATCTCCCAGGGCCGGCGCCCCCCCTGGGGGCCTATATAAAGGAGGGCAGGGGGGAGGGCAGCCGCACCCTTGTGTCTTGGCGCCTCCCTCCCCTGCTACACCTCGTCCTCCTCCCGCAGCAGCTTGGCGAAGCCCTGCCGGAGTTCTGCTGCATCCACCACCACGCCGTCGTGCTGCTGGATCATCATCAACCTCTCCTTCCCCCTTGCTGGATCAAGACGGAGGAGACGTCACGCTGACCGTACGTGTGTTGAACGCGGAGGTGCCGTCCGTTCGGCGCTAGGATCTCCGGTGATAGGATCACGACGAGAACGACTACTTCAACCCCGTTCTTTTGAACGCTTCCGCTCGCGATCTACAAGTGGTATGTAGATGCATCTCTCCTTTCACTCGTTGCTTAGATGAACTCATAGATGGATCTTGGTGAAACCGTAGGAAAATTTTTATTTTCTGCAACGTTCCCCAACAGTGGCATCATGAGCTAGGTCTATGCGTAGTTCTCTATTGCACGAGTAGAACACAATTTTGTTGTGGGCGTAGATCTTGTCAACTTGCTTGCCGCTACTAGTCTTTTCTTGCTTCAGCGGTATTGTGGGATGAAGCGGCCCGGACCGACCTTACACGTACGCTTACGTGAGACAGGTTCCACCGACTGACATGCACTAGTTGCATAAGGTGGCTAGCGGGTGTCTGTCTCTCCTACTTTAGTTGGAGCGGATTCGACGAAAAGGGTCCTTATGAAGGGTAAATAGAAGTTGACAAAATCACGTTGTGGTTATTCGTAGGTAAGAAAACGTTCTTGCTAGAACCCAATTGCAGCCACGTAAAAGATGCAACAACAATTAGAGGACGTCTAACTTGTTTTTGCAGCAATTGTCATGTGATGTGATATGGCCAGAAGTTGTGATGAATGATGAATGATATATTGTGATGTATGAGATCATGTTCTTGTAATAGGAATCACGACTTGCATGTCGATGAGTATGACAACCGGCAGGAGCCATAGGAGTTGTCTTTATTTTTTGTATGACCTGCGTGTCATTGAAGAACGCCATGTAAATTACTTTACTTTATTGCTAAACGCGTTAGCCATAGAAGTAGAAGTAGTCGTTGGCGTGACAACTTCATGAAGACACAATGATGGAGATCATGATGATGGAGATCATGGTGTCATGCCGGTGACGAAGATGATCATGGAGCCCCGAAGATGGAGATCGAAGGAGCTATATGATATTGGCCATATCATGTCACTACTATATAATTGCATGTGATGTTTATTATGTTTTATGCATCTTGTTTACTTAGAACGGCGGTAGTAAATAAGATGATCCCTTATAATAATTTCAAGAAAGTGTTCCCCCTAACTGTGCACCGTTGCTAAAGTTCGTCGTTTCGAAGCACCACGTGATGATCGGGTGTGATAGATCCTTACGTTCACATACAACGGGTGTAAGACAGATTTACACATGCAGAACACTTAGGGTTAACTTGACGAGCCTAGCATGTACAGACATGGCCTCGGAACACAAGAGACCGAAAGGTCGAACATGAGTCGTATGGAAGATACGATCAACATGGAGATGTTCACCGATGATGACTAGTCCGTCTCACGTGATGATCGGACACGGCCTAGTCGACTCGGATCGTGTAACACTTAGATGACTAGAGGGATGTCAAATCTGAGTGGGAGTTCATTCAATAATTTGATTAGATGAACTTAATTATCATGAACTTAGTCTAAAACTTTTGCAAAATATGTCTTGTAGATCAAATGGCCAACGCTCATGTCAACATGAACTTCAACGCGTTCCTAGAGAAAACCAAGCTGAAAGATGATGGCAGCAACTATTCGGACTGGGTCCGGAACCTGAGGATCATCCTCATAGCAGCCAAGAAAGCATATGTCCTAGATGAACCGCTAGGTGAAGCACCCATCCCAGAGAACCAAGACGTTATGAACGTTTGGCAGTCACGTGCTGATGATTACTCCCTCGTTCAGTGCGGCATGCTTTACAGCTTAGAACCGGGGCTCCAAAAGCGTTTTGAGAAACACGGAGCATATGAGATGTTCGAGGAGCTGAAAATGGTTTTTCAAGCTCATGCCCGGGTCGAGAGATATGAAGTCTCCGACAAGTTCTATAGTTGTAAGATGGAGGAAAACAGTTCTGTCAGTGAGCACATACTCAAAATGTCTGGGTTGCACAACCGCCTGTCCCAGCTGGAGATCAACCTCCCGGACGAGGCGGTCATTGACAGAATCCTTCAGTCGCTCCCACCGAGCTACAAGAGCTTTGTGTTGAACTACAATATGCAGGGGATGGTGAAGACCATTCCTGAAGTATTTTCAATGCTGAAGTCAGCAGAGGTTGAAATCAAGAAAGAACATCAAGTGTTGATGGTCAATAAGACCACTAAGTTCAAGAAGGGCAAGGGTAAGAAGAACTTCAAGAAGGACGGCAAAGATGTTGCCGCGCCCGGTAAGCCAGTTGCCGGGAAGAAGTCAAAGAATGGACCCAAGCCTGAGACTGAGTGCTTTTATTGCAAGGGGAAGGGTCACTGGAAGCGGAACTGCCCCAAATACTTAGCGGACAAGAAGGCCGGCAACACTAAAGGTATATTTGATATACATGTAATTGATGTGTACCTTACCAGTACTCGTAGTAACTCCTGGGTATTTGATACCGGTGCCGTTGCTCATATTTGTAACTCACAGCAGGAGCTGCGGAATAAGCGGAGACTGGCGAAGGACGAGGTGACGATGCGCGTCGGGAATGGTTCCAAGGTCGATGTGATCGCCGTCGGCACGCTACCTCTACATTTACCCACGGGATTAGTTATGAACCTCAATAATTGTTATTTAGTGCCAAGTTTGAGCATGAACATTGTATCTGGATCTCGTTTAATACGAGATGGCTACTCATTTAAATCCGAGAATAATGGTTGTTCTATTTATATGAGAGATATGTTTTATGGTCATGCCCCGATGGTCAATGGTTTATTCTTAATGAATCTCGAACGTAATGTTACACATATTCATAGCGTGAATACCAAAAGATGTAAAGTTGATAACGATAGTCCCACATACTTGTGGCACTGCCGCCTTGGTCACATTGGTGTCAAGCGCATGAAGAAGCTCCATGCTGATGGACTTTTAGAGTCTCTCGATTATGAATCATTTGACACATGCGAACCATGCCTCATGGGCAAAATGACCAAGACTCCGTTCTCCGGAACAATGGAGCGAGCAACCAACTTATTGGAAATCATACATACCGATGTGTGCGGTCCAATGAGCGTTGAGGCTCGCGGAGGATATCGTTATGTTCTCACTCTCACTGATGACTTGAGTAGATATGGGTATGTCTACTTGATGAAACACAAGTCTGAGACCTTTGAAAAGTTCAAGGAATTTCAGAATGAGGTAGAGAATCAACGTGACCGAAAGATAAAGTTCCTACGATCAGATCGTGGAGGAGAATACTTAAGTCACGAATTTGGTACACACTTAAGGAAATGTGGAATCGTTTCACAACTCACGCCGCCTGGAACACCTCAGCGTAATGGTGTGTCCGAACGTCGTAATCGCACTCTATTGGATATGGTGCGGTCTATGATGTCTCTTACCGATTTACCGCTATCATTTTGGGGATACGCTCTAGAGACAGCTACATTCACTTTAAATAGGGCACCGTCTAAATCCGTTGAGACGACACCGTATGAATTATGGTTTGGGAAGAAACCTAAGCTGTCGTTTCTAAAAGTTTGGGGATGCGATGCTTATGTCAAGAAATTACAACCTGAAAAGCTCGAACCCAAGTCGGAAAAATGCGTCTTCATAGGATACCCTAAGGAAACCATTGGGTATACCTTCTACTTAAGATCCGAGGGCAAGACCTTTGTTGCCAAGAACGGATCCTTTCTGGAAAAAGAGTTTCTCTCGAAAGAAGTAAGTGGGAGGAAAGTAGAACTCGATGAAGTACTACCTCTTGAACCGGAAAGTAGTGCAGCTCAGGAAAATGTTCCTGTGGTGCCTACACCAACTGGAGAGGAAATTAATGATTATGATCAAGGTACTTCGGATCAAGTTGCTACTGAACCTCGTAGGTCCACAAGGACACGTTCCACACCAGAGTGGTATGGCAACCCTGTCCTGGAAATCATGTTGTTAGACAACGGTGAACCTTCGAACTATGAAGAAGCGATGGCGGGCCCAGATTCCAACAAATGGCTTGAAGCCATGCAATCCGAGATAGAATCCATGTATGAAAACAGAGTATGGACTTTGACAGACTTGCCCGATGATCAGCGAGCGATAGAAAACAAATGGATCTTTAAGAAGAAGACGGACGCGGATGGTAATATTACCATCTATAAAGCTCGACTTGTCGCTAAGGGTTATCGACAAGTTCAAGGGGTTGACTACGATGAGACTTTCTCTCCCGTAGCGAAGCTGAAGTCCGTCCGAATCATGTTAGCAATTGCCGCATACTATGATTATGAGATATGGCAGATGGACGTCAAAACGGCATTCCTTAACGGGCATCTTAAGGAAGAACTGTATATGATGCAGCCGGAGGGTTTTGTCGATCCTAAGAATGCTAACAAAGTATGCAAGCTCCAGCGATCCATTTATGGGCTGGTGCAAGCATCTCGGAGTTGGAACATTCGTTTTGATGAGATGATCAAAGCGTTTGGGTTTATGCAGACTTATGGAGAAGCCTGCGTTTACAAGAAAGTGAGTGGGAGCTCTGTAGCATTTCTCATATTATATGTAGATGACATACTTTTGATGGGAAATGATATAGAACTTTTGGACAGCATTAAGGCCTACTTGAATAAGTGTTTTTCAATGAAGGACCTTGGAGAAGCTGCTTACATATTAGGCATCAAGATCTATAGGGATAGATCGAGACGCCTCATAGGTCTTTCACAAAGCACATACCTTGATAAGATTTTGAAGAAGTTCAAAATGGATCAGTCCAAGAAAGGGTTCTTGCCTGTATTGCAAGGTGTGAGATTGAGCTCGGCTCAATGCCCGACCACGGCAAAAGATAAAGAAGAGATGAGTGTCATCCCCTATGCTTCAGCCATAGGATCTATTATGTATGCCATGCTGTGTACCAGACCTGATGTAAACCTTGCCGTAAGTTTGGTAGGAAGGTACCAAAGTAATCCCGGCAAGGAACACTGGACAGCGGTCAAGAATATCCTAAAGTACCTGAAAAGGACAAAGGACATGTTTCTCGTTTATGGAGGTGACGAAGAGCTCGCCGTAAAGGGTTACGTCGACGCTAGCTTCGACACAGATCTGGATGACTCTAAGTCACAAACCGGATACGTGTATATGTTGAATGGTGGAGCAGTAAGCTGGTGCAGCTGCAAGCAGAGCGTCGTGGCGGGATCTACATGTGAAGCGGAGTACATGGCAGCCTCGGAGGCAGCGCATGAAGCTATTTGGGTGAAGGAGTTCATCACCGACCTAGGAGTCATACCCAATGCGTCGGGGCCGATCAAACTCTTCTGTGACAACACTGGAGCTATTGCCCTTGCCAAGGAGCCCAGGTTTCACAAGAAGACCAGGCACATCAAGCGTCGTTTCAACTCCATCCGTGAAAATGTTCAAGATGGAGACATAGATATTTGCAAAGTACATACGGATCTGAATGTCGCAGATCCGTTGACTAAACCTCTCTCGCGAGCAAAACATGATCAACACCAGAACTCTATGGGTGTTCGATTCATCACAATGTAACTAGATTATTGACTCTAGTGCAAGTGGGAGACTGTTGGAAATATGCCCTAGAGGCAATAATAAAAGGATTATTATTATATTTCCTTGTTCATGATAATTGTCTTTATTCATGCTATAATTGTATTATCCGGAAATCGTAATACACGTGTGAATACATAGACCATAATATGTCCCTAGTAAGCCTCTAGTTGACTAGCTCGTTGATCAACAGATAGTCATGGTTTCCTGACTATGGACATTAGATGTCGTTGATAACGGGATCACATCATTAGGAGAATGATGTGATGGACAAGACCCAATCCTAAGCATAGCACAAGATCGTGTAGTTCGTTTTGCTAGAGCTTTTCCAATGTCAAGTATCTCTTCCTTAGACCATGAGATCGTGTAACTCCCGGATACCGTAGGAGTGCTTTGGGTGTACCAAACGTCACAACGTAACTGGGTGACTATAAAGGTGCACTACAGGTATCTCCGAAAGTGTCTGTTGGGTTGACACGGATCGAGACTGGGATTTGTCACTCCGTATTACGGAGAGGTATCACTGGGCCCACTCGGTAGTGCATCATCATAATGAGCTCAAAGTGACCAAGTGTCTGGTCACGGGATCATGCATTACGGTACGAGTAAAGTGACTTGCCGGTAACGAGACTGAACGAGGTATTGGGATACCGACGATCGAGTCTCGGGCAAGTAACATACCGTCTGACAAAGGGAATAGTATACGGGGTTGCTTGAATCCTCGACATCGTGGTTCATCCGATGAGATCATCGAGGAGTATGTGGGAGCCAACATGGGTATCCAGATCCCGCTGTTGGTTATTGACCGGAGAGCCGTCTCGGTCATGTCTACATGTCTCCCGAACCCGTAGGGTCTACACACTTAAGGTTCGGTGACGCTAGGGTTGTATGAATATGAGTATGCAGCAAACCGAATGTTGTTCGGAGTCCCGGATGAGATCCCGGACGTCACGAGGAGTTCCGGAATGGTCCGGAGGTAAAGAAAACTATATAGGAAGTGCTGTTTCGGCCATCGGGAAAGTTTCGGGGTCACCCGGTATTGTACCGGGACCACCGGAAGGGTCCCGGGGGTCCACCGAGTGGGGCCACCTATCCCGGAGGGCCCCGTGGGCTGAAGTGGGAGGGGAACCAGCCCCTAGTGGGCTGGTGCGCCCCCCTTGGCCCCCCCTGCGCCTAGGGTTGGAAACCCTAGGTGGGGGGGGGGGGGCGCACCACTTGCCTTGGGGGCACTCCACCCCCCCTGGCCGCCGCCCCCTTGGGAGATTGAATCTCCCAGGGCCGGCGCCCCCCCTTGGGGGCTTATATAAAGGAGGGCAGGGGGGAGGGCAGCCGCAACCTTGTGTCTTGGCGCCTCCCTCCCCTTGCTACACCTCGTCCTCCTCCCACAGCAACTTGGCGAAGCCCTGCCGGAGTTCTGCTGCATCCACCACCACGCCGTCGTACTGCTGGACCATCATCAACCTCTCCTTCCCCCTTGCTGGATCAAGACGGAGGAGACGTCACGCTGACCGTACGTGTGTTGAACGCGGAGGTGCCGTCCGTTCGGCGCTAGGATCTCCGGTGATAGGATCACGACGAGAACGACTACTTCAACCCCGTTCTTTTGAACGCTTCCGCTCGCGATCTACAAGTGGTATGTAGATGCAATCTCTCTCCCATGACTCGTTGCTTAGATGAACTCATAGATGGATCTTGGTGAAACCGTAGGAAAAATTTTAATTTTCTGCAACGTTCCCCAACATTGGCTCGATCACCTTGTCAAGTTAACACTGAGCGAAACCCTCCTTGGGGAAGACGCCCTGGGCACCATTGGCAATCTCGGAGCTCTAGCTTGTCTCAGGCTTCTGCACAAGTCATGCAACACAAGCAAGCTCCACATCAAGAAAGGTCAGTTGAGGGGTCTCAAGTCTCTGATCGTCCGAGGCTGCGAGATCACCAACATTGAATTTGACCACCTAAGTGCATCTCCTAACCTCGAAATGATCGTGTGGTCTTTTAACAGAATGGAGGCCATGTATGGACTCGGGTGGCTTCGCTTTTTGAAGAAGGTTGAACTCAATGGCGAGTGCGACGCGGATCTAATGGGAGGCCAGCTGGATGGCCGGGTTGAATTCAAGCACAACGGACAGCTAGTGCCAAAGGGAAGGCGCTGAAGCCATTTGCTGATGACTGCTGCGGTCGACTCCGTGTCCTCCAACAACCGGAAGCTTGGCCGATTCGGTTGGTACTTGTCAAGATCTATGTCTACCTCCATTAATTTATCCTTGAATAAAACTTGCAGATGAAGGAGAGCCCGTAAGTGAGTGAATGTGTGGATCATGTGGGTGTTGTACGCGTGATTTGGTTTACTTGTATTCTATGCCCTTAACCCTGCCGGATAGACTTGGGTTCTATCTGTGCGTGCGCCTATATATTTGTAAGTGTGTGTGCGAGCTGGCCCATATGTATATGGTCTTTAGTGTGGTGAACTGGTGATGTGTGTGTGTTTCCTTCAGAGTGTTCCCGTCACATGTATTCTGTGATCAGCATCCATAGCGCCGCCGGGCGAAGCCTGGCCGGCTGGACGGCGGCGGGGCTTCCCCCCATTCTCTCCGTCCTGGCTGGCTCGGGACAGCGGGATCCAGAGGAACGCCAGGCGAACGTGGGGTCCGGCGGCGCGACGGACGGGTCTCCCATCGGCGTCGTGCGCGGCGCGACGATGGCGACCTGCGTGTCGTGAGGTGGTGGCTGCGTTGGCCTGACCGGTGGTCGCGGTCCCCCCCTATACACCCCCGAACCCCTCCCGGACGAAAGTCCGAAATTCAGTCTGGATTGGGCGGCGGCAGCGTCCTGCGCGTCGTATCCTCCATGGAGGCGCCATCTTGGGAGGAACTGCTGTTCGGGGGAGAGATGTTGTGGATGGTGGGCTCCGAGTAGCTCCAGCAGCGGCGATGGTGTGGAGGTTGCCAGGTGGTGCGGCGTTGTATCTACCACGTCGTTGACAATGAGTGGTGGCGGCATGGTGCAGTTGCATATCGACGATGGATGTGGCTGGATGGACGAGCGCAGGGTGGTCGAGCTGTCTGGCGCCATGGTGGCGTCGACGGCAGGCCTGGCAAGGTCTGTGCGTCAGTACCTGCTCCGGAGATGGATCGGTGGAAGAAGGTGGCGGCAGCCTCGGTGAGTGCGTCGGACCGGCGTGTGACCCAGTCCCAGTATGTGGCTAGGATGGGGCATCCGGCATTAGATGTTAGAATTTGGTGCGATGTCTGTTTGGTATTAGGCTCGGACATTCGGCACCACTGCATCAAGGGGGTAGGAGTAGCGACAGATGTTGCCTAGATGGTGGCTTCAGGCTTATTGATGTACTACTTTGTAAGGTCTTTTGTACTTAATAATTAATAAAGTGGTCGTATGTGTTGGGGAACGTAGTAATTTCAAAAAAATTCCTACGCACACGCAAGATCATGGTGATGCATAGCAACGAGAGGGGAGAGTAATGTCCACGTACCCTCGTAGACCGTAAGCGGAAGCGTTATGACAATGCGGTTGATGTAGTCGTACGTCTTCACGATCCGACCGATTCAAGTACCGAACGTACGGCACCTCCGAGTTCAGCACACGTTCAGCTCGATGACTATCCCCGGACTCTGATCCAGCAGGGTGTCGGGGATGAGTTCCGTCAGCACAACGGCGTGGTGACGATGATGATGTTCTACCGACGCAGGGCTTCGCCTAAGCACCGCAACGATATGACTGAGGTGGAATATGGTGGAGGGAGGCACCGCACACGGCTAAGGAATGATCACGAAGATCAACTTGTGTGTTCTAGGGTGCCCCCTTGCCCCCGTATATAAAGGAGGGAGGGGGGTGCGGCGGGCCAAGGAGGGCGCGCCAAGGAGCAGTCCTACTCCCACCGGGAGTAGGATTCCCCCCTTCCAAGTAGTAGGAGTAGGAGTCAAGGAAAGGGGGAAGAGAAGAGAAGGAAGGAGGGGGCGCAGCCCCTCCCCCTAGTCCAATTCGGACTAGGCCTTGGGGGGGCGCCCAGCCTCTCCTCTCTCTTTCCCCTAAAGCCCAATAAGGCCCATATACTCCCCGGCGAATTTCCGTAACTCTCCGGTACTCCGAAAAATACATGAATCACTCGGAACCTTTCCGAACTCCGAATATAGTCGTCCAATATATCGATCTTTACGTCTCGACCATTTTGAGACTCCTCGTCATGTCACCGATCTCATCCGGGACTCCGAACTCCTTCGGTACATCAAAACACATAAACTCATAATATAACTGTCATCGAAACCTTAAGCGTGCGGACCCTACGGGTTCGAGAACAATGTAGACATGACCGAAACACGTTTCCGGTCAATAACCAATAGCGGAACCTGGATGCTCATATTGGCTCCCACATATTCTACGAAGATCTTTATCGGTCAGACCGCATAACAACATACATTGTTCCCTTTGTCATCGGTATGTTACTTGCCCGAGATTCGATCGTCGGTATCTCAATATCTAGTTCAATCTCGTTACCGGCGAGTCTCTTTACTCGTTCCGTAATACATCATCCCGCAACTAACTAATTAGTTGCAATGCTTGCAAGGCTTATAGTGATGTGCATTACCGAGTGGGCCTAGAGATACCTCTCCGACAATCGGAGTGACAAATCCTAATCTCGAAATACGCCAACCCAACATGTACCTTCGGAAACACCTGTAGAGCTCCTTTATAATCACCCAGTTACGTTGTGACGTTTGGTAGCACACAAAGTGTTCCTCCGGTAAACGGGAGTGCATAATCTCATAGTCATAGGAACATATATAAGTCATGAAGAAAGCAATAGCAATATACTAAACGATCAAGTGCTAAGGCTAACGGAATGGGTCAAGTCAATCACATCATTCTCCTAATGATGTGATCCCGTTAATCAAATGACAACTCTTTTGTCCATGGCTAGGAAATATAACCATCTTTGATAAACGAGCTAGTCAAGTAGAGGCATACTAGTGACACTATATTTGTCTATGTATTCACACATGTATTATGTTTCCGGTTAATACAATTCTAGCATGAATAATAAATATTTATCATGATATAAAGAAATAAATAATAACTTTATTATTGCCTCTAGTGCATATTTCCTTCAGTATGCATCGTCCAGATGCAGAGGCTGGGGGTGCTTCCTCCTTTTCTAAAAAAAGCATCTTAATTACTTACGCTTATATTATATATTTGATGTTTGTTAATTCTGTGTTGCTACATATACTGATCGATGGAAGACAGTTAATACCTTTAAGTTGTGTGTGTGTGAGAGAGAGATTATGCTAAATGGTCACGTTTTTTCTCGGGTCTTTTACATCTGTGTTCCTAACTTGAACCCACTATTCACATTTGCCCCTAATTCAAATGCCTGCTAAAAAATGTCCCTCCGTTGTTAGGTGCCCTTACGGAAATGCCCTTCCGTTTCGTTTCCGTCCGGTCAAAGGGGTTTGACCGTCTACGGGGCGTTTCTTGGACATTTTGCCCTTGCCTCCATGTGCCACTCACATGTGGGACCCAATCAGAAAAAAAATAAAAAGGAAAAACTCTCCCTCTCACCCTCTCTCTCTCACACACTTACATGTGGGCCCCAAACAAAATAGATAAATAAAAAAATCGCTCCCACCTCTCTCCCCTACCTCACGACCTCTCTGTCTCACCTTCGGCGAGCACCGACAGGCCGGATCGTGCGCCGTCGGCACCAGCTCCCCACACGCGGCAGCACTCCCTCCATTCCATTCCATTCTCCCTCCCTCCCTTCCTCTCCCTCCCTCTCTCGCGATCGCAGCAACGAGCTAGGCGGCGGCCGACGGCGGTGCTCGACGGACTCGAGAAGGCGGCCATGGATCCAGTGGTTTAGGGGGCTGGGCACATCTTAGGGGCACCACGAACACGACTGAGACATTGATTTGTGGTTTAGCAGCACAGGGGCGGCAAATTTATGACGGTGCTCCGGCGGCCGCAGACGAGGAAGACGGTCGATCCGGTCATGTTTGTGAGGTCCTGCTCGAGCTGCTCCTAGGAGTAGACCAAGTCGAGGCGTGCGCGTCACCTAGATAGCTTTTCAACTGTCTGTGAGGACAATGGCCACGGCAATGATGACGGTCACGACGATGGCCGTCCTGGGATGCAACTGAGGAGAGGAGAGCAAGCGGGGGAAGGGAGGGAAAGTTAGCTAGGGTTGTCCAAGGGCTTGCCGGCGTCGCTAAGTAGCCCTACTCGAGCTACTACGGCGGCAGCTGTCAAACAGCGGGGGCCTTCAGTGACCAGCCTCCTCTCTCGATGCCTGCGTGAGGCCGCCCGCACTGCCGCACTCCCACTCTCTCGCCTCTCCCGCCCGCACTGCCGCTCGCCTCCATTGGGTTGCCCGCACCGCTGCTCGCCTCCGTCGTGTCACCCGCACCGCAGCTCACCTCTGCATCTCCGTTCCCCTCCCTCAACCGCATCTCTCCTTGCCCGCATCTCGCTGCCGTTGCCCAAGATTTGATTTTCACCCAGGACGCCTCTTCCTCTCGTCCATGTCGCCTCTCCCTCTTGTCCCTGTCGCCTCTCCTTCCCAGCCATGCTAATTAGGTATCTAAAAAGGGTAGCACATTTGATTTTGGGTTGATCCTGTTTCTTGTGGTGCAGGTTTGATGTATACATTTGTGACTATTTGCTTAAGAAGAAACTTGGAGACGATGGTTAAGACATTCATGGCGGAGGGGAAGGTTGTTGATGATCCTTTCGTAAGTTTTCCTACTTCACTTTTTACTTATGCATGATTCCTTATCAAGATTCAGGAAATGTTGCTAGCTCAGTAAATGAATATACTTTTGGAAGATGCACAAAAAAGTAAGGTCTATACGCATGCTGTTAACCATTGCCTGTGATATTTTAGACTGGTATTGTTCCACTAGGACTGGAAATACTTTCGAAAAAATGTTGTGTTACCTCTCTATTGGCAATGGATGTTTGTTTGGTGTGATTTCCAGAATCCATGGTCCATCATTCATTCTGATTAATGCTGTCAAAATCACATCTAGGTTGTGACTGGTTGTCAACAGAATCTGATGAAACGACAAGTTTGGAGTGCTCTCTTGCCGGAACCTGCAACTTCGTTGTTATGTGATGCATCATTTGGTCCCGCTCCAGTGTTGTTTTGCCTTCTTTCATTCAGCTCGTGTTGCTTTTGGCTAGGAGACTACTAAAATGGAAATGTGTTTGTTCGATTATGTGTTGCAGGTAAATAAACAAATTTTCATTTCTTTGGCTTGCTATTAATTGTCACTTGCATACACATGATTAGGTGGGTCATGGATTTTGCAGCTAGCTAGCATGGCTAATATTGTGTGCTGCTGCAGAAATAGATCAGTGGTACTTTAATTTTTCTTCACCTTATGATTTTTTGTTACTTCCTTTTGAATTCTTAGCCATGCCATGTTTCACTTGTGTGAAATTCAAGATTTGATATTAGCAACCTCAAAGAGATAGCTCTGCATGTGCAGGACTCATGATTTCACAAACAATTATATTCCTATATTTTCAGTATTTCTTTCTTATTATCTTTTCTATTTCCGTTCCTGAACTGAACTTTGCCCTTGTCTACAAAATTATAAGAGCGATGATGGTTTGGACAAATGATTATGGTTACTTATTTATTTTCTTCGTGTTATATTACTGATGTAGATAAATATAATTATATGATTTTACCATTATAATCAGATGAGGAAGTGATAGGTTTGGGAAATGACAATGGTTGCCTATGTATCATCTCTATTGTATTCATGTAAATGCCCGTGTCTTTTTTCCATGGTGCTCCCTTTCGTGTTGCTCAGTCGCTGGCCATCGGGGTCCTATGCTCCATATATGCCTTTTCTATGTAATTAAATTTAAAATTTCCAGTTGCATGAAAATGATACATATACTTGATGATTCCTGACCAGACTTTGTTCTGGGTGACTCCTAGAGCAGTCGGTATCCGGTACAACGAGTTCTGGGAGACATGGGGTTGAGTGGCTATGACAGGGAGGAGCCCTGCGATGGCCTCGACACTGTGTCAAAGGAAGGTACTAACTAAACTTCATACATATTCCTAGCTTTGAAAAGAAAGGATGACTAGATTAGTCAACCCAGGCCGCCCTGAACAACCATACATCATGCTGTGCTGTTTGGACATGTGAATTCAATTGGTAGCAAGCTGAGCCAGCCATGAGTGTTGTGACCAGAGAGTTTCTGACTTTTTAGGTCTTTGCTAGCTCTATTCTACTCTGTCATTTGGTCATATACTTTTAGGTTACAGCTCACTAACAAAAAAACATCACAAATAATCAACTGGATGCAAATAATTTTAGTTCTAGAATACAACTTATCTTTTGGCATGGTCTACTTGATGCAAACAATTTCTATTATATAATGTATGTTGTTTAAGTTCATATATACACTGCTTATTATTCTTCTTGTTCAATAGTCAAAGATATGTGGAAAAACTTTTGCCTTCCTTTGAAAATTTTGTTATTCTGAATGATTCTTGTGGATCTCATTTAATCAGGCAAAATTGCTCATGCATGGCGTACGCCAGCACCAGGAGTAGCGACGCACGGTTCCCTAACTTCGGCCAGGACTCCACGTGCATCTTGTCGTTGCCGATCTCGGTACTTGCCTGCCTGCTATGTGTCTGGATTGGCATATTTTTTTAATTCTAAATCAAATGTGACATGATGATGGTTCTTGGCTGGTGAACATTAGTCCCGTGGTATCCTTTGACACACTGGATTAAGCTTTGTCCTCTGAAACCTTTTGTTTTAGTTTAATTTAGGCATTTAGCTTTTGGCATGCACATGCTTTTATTTGTCTGGATCAAACAGTAGCTTCTTGATTTTGCTATCAGATAATGTTGATTATATCTAAACATTTAGCATGCACATATTGTTTCTTTGTGGTTTCCATCAAAGATCATCTTCTGTAGTCTTCTTTGTCGATGGTATAACTGATCTTTCCTATATTTCTTATAGGGATCGTCTTTATTTTGGATTCTGCAGGATACTGTTTCTTTGAGGTTTTCGTCAAAGTAAATTTGCTTGCCTTCTTCTGACTTATTTCCTGGTTAAAGGTGGTTGATGGACAAACAATTAAATCCAATCAGCTACCTCCAGCACTAAATACTGACGTATTGAGCCAGCAACCTATTGGTCCAGTGCGTGTTGCATTTTATACTTGCATTTAGTAATCTAATGTGATATTTTAGAAGGTATCCTATTGGTGATAGTCTGCACGCCATCGTTATTGTCATATGTGATCTTAGATTTTACCGGTATCATCATGCAGGTCGATTAGAACAAGGTATAATTGTTTATGCCAGATGTGCATGCTCAAAGATGTTGGTCGGCAACTTATACTGTGTATCAAAGGATTTTGAAAAAGAAGGTGAGTTGTTGTTGTACATTGGACCTTTAGTACAATAACAAAGGCATATGTACCCAGGAATCAGAAACTGAAGCTACTCTTACAAGATAGTAGAATCTTCACTTTCGCTATCCATTTCTTGGACCCGAGTTGCAATGACTCTGACTTGATTCTTGACATACAGAGATGGCAGTTCTTGCATGATTATTAAAACTACCAATAGAGTGAGAACAAGATGGGGCGCCTAAGAGGCAACATATATGAGCATAAAAGGCAACAGGATAAATGACATTTATGTACTGAAGAAGAGTGGCTGAGTAAGTCTCTCATCATCCTAGAACACTAAATAATGACATGATTTTTACTTCAGTTAGGCTTGACTAGAGAAGGAGCCTTAAATACTGATTGTTTATAGCCTAATCTCACTGTAGTGTTGAATCCTTGCATGTCTATTTTTAGCATATACCATTGTTAGAACCGTGGATTAAATGGAGTCTCCCCGGGGCACTTGCTATTTGAGCCGTCCAAGTGACTGTCCAAACGACTTCCACCAAAGTTTTACTGCTTATTGATTGACTTTTACCAGGTTTCTTATGACTGGCATCCTAACTTTTGACTATGTACATGTGCATCTTCCTTTTACGACGATATAAAGATGTTTTAAATTTTCTCATCTCATAGGTATAATAATTCAAACTATTTACATGAATACA
Source organism: Triticum aestivum (assembly GCF_018294505.1). Lineage (NCBI taxonomy): Eukaryota > Viridiplantae > Streptophyta > Magnoliopsida > Poales > Poaceae > Triticum > Triticum aestivum. The sequence goes on along the minus strand of NC_057801.1, from coordinate 841,542,810 downwards.
GGATCTCCACATATTGTTAGGAAATGCAGTAGTTATATATTCTTTATCTATTATAGATTAATTCAAAAATCTATTATCACCATTTGCGATCTCATCGTTATACGAGATCAGTCTATAGCTAATGGTTTTTATTTCTTCATTTCTTCTTTGGCGTCGGTGGGTAAGCTGATTAGGCTATTTCCCTGTGGATTCCCTGCTGGCTCCCACGCTTTTCCCTGCTCTCTTTTCCCCTTTGTTTCTAAAATAAGAAAGGATCATGGGAGGGAAGCACGGTAGGACGATGTCACCCGCGGATGCGGCTACCATACATTTCGATATGGCTGTGATTGTTTCTTGCAGTTATATTATCTCCTCTCCCTCCCACTCCCCATCTTTCTGTGCATCTCTCTTTCTCTTCCTATCCTTTGCTAATTCTCTGTCTAATTGACCATGAAAAGAGGTTTTTGAACTGTAGAACCAGTAAATAGATTCAAGTCTAATACGATTCACTATATGTTGATGAGCTTGATATAGGAGAAAATCTCTTTGCAATACTGTTTTCCTGCTAACTGATAAACACGTGGTTACAAAAATGTACCGATTGCATGGATAAATTCAGATTTGGTGAACATTTATAGATTCAGTTCTGATGTACCCTCTATTAACTCCAGTTTTGGTTGTCAATGCGTTGTTGCATATCAGATTTGAATATAACCATAATCTGATTGTTTGTTGTTAAAGACTAATCTTTCTAGGCCCATGCTAATAACAATCCTCTTGCGTTTAAAATTCACTCTTAATAGGGCTCAAGTACTAGGCACATCATGGAAGGGTCAGAGTGGATGATCCGATCTACCTCGGTAACGATGAAGGTATGTATGTATGCATTGAGTAGCAAGTGCCATTATCTATGAATTCTATTGATGTTGTGTTCGACACACTGGTTGGTTCAGTTTTTCAGGTAGACACTGTCGTAAACGCCACCGTGCCGGAAAGCCAAAGATTGAAACCATGTGTAGTGAACCATACCTTTGTGAGAGGACCAAGACAAGAGGTAACACTGACCCCGCTTGGATGAACTATTTACGATATGAAATTGTAGGTCAAGGAGGTAACAAATTTGTGCGTACAAAGTAAACGAAAACACATCGTATGATCTGAAATATGATAGTTCAAATTTTCTCTTGACTACATGGTTAGCAATTTAAGTTGGTGGAACTAAGAGAACAATGTAGTACTGTAGTTTATACGGTGTAGTGATTTACCCTTGAATTCATCTCTTACCATGAAAAACATGTTTGTCGCTTCTCTGTGGTTAAATATTTCATACTTCTCGAATGTTAAACTCTTTATACTCGATATGCAGGACCGCATGTCCAGTATGGTACATCCCTTGGACGCAGGTGCTTCTATGCAAAGAAGCTAAAAAAGTCTCCATGTGAGCATGGTTGACTCAGACAATCTGTTGGTACGACGAAGTCTGCCATCATGTACTACATATGTGAGATGACCAATACTACCACTGCTCCCGGGCAACGAATGGTGAGAGCAATGGTCTTGACCATCATATGCTACCTGTTTCCAGTATTTCTCAGCTCCATCACATGGAGAGACCTAGCAAGTTACCTTGAACAATCAATCGAGGATATGCGCTAAGGATTAGGTCAAGCCTAAAAAGGGCAGATTGTCGCTCCAGTGTCTACCCGCTCTGGGAAGGCAGTTACGAAGTCATAATCATACTATTATGCAAATACTTCATGTGACTTCATTAGCCAAATAGTACAATCGCCGGAGATTCATGTATCATGGCACGTAAGGAGTCGCGCAACAAGACAACCGAATGAAGCTATCAAGTATTAGGGTTTACCATAACTACTTAGGTTCTTTATCTCGCACCACCTATTGGCTCCCTTTGCCTATATAATTACTCAACTATTGTATTTACTTAGTGACGATCCATCGTCTTGGCTTACTTTTGGAAGAGAAATGCTCCCTTGCTTTTGGTATATCTGGTTGCCTTGCCTTTGGCATTGCTTGGATGAAATGCTCTGTAAATTTGCTGCGTTGGACTGATTAGTTTTCGGCAATCACATTAATTTCCTTTCGCAACAATAAGTACTTTGTTTGCATGCTTGAACAATAAGTATTCATTGCTATTTTTTATATTTGCAATGCTCTTATGAATGTATTATTGGATTGGATATGACTGTACCCGGCAGCGCGTCACTGCCGGTTGCGGCAAGCCGCACTTCCTACCTAGTGCATGGAGAAAGGAAAAGGAGGATGGCGTGCATGAATGTTAGTTTTCCTTTAATACTAGTAAATGTGCACGTGCAATGCACGTGTTGACCAATTAATCATAGCAATGTGATGATCCGGTCCATGTAATGACACTTAACCTACGTTACAGATAAAAACACATAGTTCATTTCTATCTCATCATGTGCATCTTCTCTTTTCACCATGTCGTACGACGCAACTCTATTTCTTCAAAACCCATAGGAAGACGTGTAGAACAAAAGTCTTCAACATATAGAGCAAACAAAGGACTTAAATTTGCAAGAAAAAAATTCAGTCATACAACACACAAGCAACTCTGATCCTTCAAAACCGTGCCAAGCTTCTACGGTTACAATTGAGAGCGACTATTTCAGGCTCGAAAAGGTTTCTCCTCAGTCGGTTTTCTCTCCACCATTCCATATATGCATCCAACGGACCTATAACCTTCTTCTTCCTCCAGGCATACGCCACCACACACGGCCGCCCACGTTGCAGCCTTGCCGCCCTGGTCTGCCCGAGCCACCACTGCTGTCGCCGGTCATCCCTCTAACCCACCTCTACCCAAACCCCATAACCCGCTGCATGTCCTCCGCCGCCGACGCCACAACAAGTTGCGCCGTCCCTGCCTACGTCCATGCAACAGGTAGTGTCGCCTCCATCTGAGCCTTATTGCCGTCTCACCTACTTCTCAGGCACATGTCGACTGATGCAGCTGAAAATTCAAGTCACCTAATAAATAGTAAGCACAATTATAATTACATGAAATACCTTCACTTCTATAGGGGCCTCAAAAGAATTTAATGACAACCTTGCTGTAAAATTGGTCGATCTAGATGTTGACTCTTCCAAGGGTTGATTGTGAACCAACAGTTTCTTATTAGATCCTTGAGCTCAGGCAAAAAGGGATTAAATGAAATAATGCAGCGCCAGGAAAAAAGGCCACAGAAAGATTCCAGGTCCACTAAGAGAAGACAAATGAATTAAAACAATTTTCTAAAGGTTCGCCTTGCTATCAATAAGACCAAATCATGTTCTGGATAACCAAATTCAATCTCATGTATTCGGCACTTAGGAGCTATACATTCCAAAATTACGTTGTTGTAGCATAAATCAATGTATTAACATATATGGTTTAGTCTGAGAAATAAGTTTTCTTGTCAAGCATAACTTCTGAATGTATTAAACAATAAGGAGGAAATAAATGTGATCATGAAAGCCATCTTCCTCAAACTTTATTGTGTAACTGTATTTAGTCGTTTGACCTGCTGTAACTGCATTTAGCAGAAGCATAATTTGCTCCAGAACCAAGAATAAAAAAACACTGAAATGACCACAGATTTAACATGGATATAAATGTGGCAAAGAAAAAATGGAGTGTCTTATTACCAGTAACATATATGAAATCAAGACCAAGTGCAGGTGCATGTGGATGGTGCATCAGGTTATGTAAGAAGTCAACAAGAATCATGTGTTGATCAAGCAGGGCCAATGCCATGTGAGTAGACCAAATATCATACTCCAAACCTCCCATTTGACAGTAAAAAGACCTTACTTTCATTGGCATGTCTGTTATTATTGATCAAGAAAGTAGAAATCATATGTACATTGAAAATGTTCACGTGCTCACGCCCTCAAATGGCAGACCAACAACTAAGATAAACCATACACATAAGTTAGTTTTTAAAAGCAATGCTTTCTTTTCTCATATACAAATAGATTCGTATACTAACAGTCTAATCCAGCAATAGTGCACATGCAACTTCGGAAGTAATATAAATATAGACCATTGCATGTTTATTGCTATATCGACAAAACTCAACAGAAAAGAAGGAATGCTGAGTTGTAAACAAATATACTGCATGTGAGTTGTAGTCGCAGCAAATCGTTCCCTGACGCCTAGAAGACATGTCATTATGAAACATAGCACCTCACACATGTAGCAAAAATCTAACATGTCGTTACAGAATTAGCAGAGCATATAAAGTCATAGTCATAAATGTGGACTAAATTCTAAGGAGACATAAAACTATCTATGTGAATAAGCTTTCAGTGGCCTAGTTCGAGATTAAGAAGCACTCTCCATTGTTCCATCATTCAGCTAAAAATCAAAATATTTGATTGATATTAAGACCCTCGAGAAAAAACATAAAATCAGGCTTGTCAATAGCTAGCTATTGTATATGTATCTCCAAATTTCTTGTACAATCATTGTGTGATTGTTCAAAACAGATAGCTTGAACCTTGGATTCTACAACTGCTTGATTGGAAAAAACTAATTTTAAAATATTATCAACTTTCATTGGTTCGAGAGTGAGTGAATATGAAAACAAGTCAGACATAAAATGAAAACCTGCAAATGATTGCAGGTGCTAATCGAAAGACTGCAGGTGCTAATCAGTATACTTTATTAACACTTTGGTTGCAGAATAAAAACAGATTCTAAATCCAAATCTAAGACTACATGAACAACAGGGGAGGGGTTGACACAGCCAACAACTTTTGACTTTGAGTCGAAGCTTGGATTGTACGTAAGACAAGTATTGCAGAATAAACAACATTCAGGTAACAAGAAGGCTTGCATCAACCAGAACAATATAAAATTTAATACAAGGACGCGTATGAATACAATGTTCAGTGTGAACACGGGATCTAACATGGAATTGCTCAACAAGCAGCCTTAAAAAATAATACCATTGCTCAACAAATGGTATAAACAGAGATAACAATATCACGTGTAGACTCAGATTTAATTCAACGAATATTCCCCATGTCATGGATACAATATTGATAACTCGAAAAATATTATAGATAGATCAGAGTTGCAAAAATGAGGTGATCCAAAAAATGGACATTTTACTGGCTGATGGCAACCTCTATAAGTACAGAATCTATATGGAAATACTCAACTGTTATGAAAGAACTATAAGAATTGTTGTATGGGTACAATCAGGAGTGCTCAGAATTGCAATTAGGACCTTCTAGTGGCTGAGGGGAATCTATAGTTAATACAAAATCACTATGCAAAAACTCAACTCGTAGGAAAGAACTACAAATACTTGTTGTATGGGTTCAATTATGAGTGCTCAATAGGTGAAATAATATACTTGTTGTATATGTGTCCGTCCTTTGCGACGGTTATCAAAAAATGGGAAAATAAATATATCTCTAGTACTGTAGCATACCTTTGATGTATAATTCCGTATGAAGACATTTATTTACTACCCCTATATGCAAAATATGGCGATGAACAAATACTACCGGCTGCTCGTATTTGTTCAAGGAGACGACATATCCATTACAAATAGTGAATTTTAGTATTTCACTTTATTCATGTTGCCCTTATGTATCATGTATTATACTATATGCCTAGAAAATACACCCAAAAGGAAGCTGCAGAGAAAGGACCAGTGGAGCACTGATCAATCTAGCATGCATTTGTCAGTAAGGACTCACATTAAAATCTGACGAAATGACTAATCGAGTACAGCCCTTTTGTGCAGCATTAAAGTGCAGTCTGTTGACTTGTATGAGTGCCACAAGTTCCAGTTCTTGCCATCAGAGAGTCAGGGAGCCACGGGCAGTGGAGGTTATTTCATCTAGAACAGAGTGGCGACGAACAATCAAAATCAAATAAATGAAATCGACAAGATTGCTTCCAGTCAATGGGAATGAAGGACGATGGAGAAGATAACACACCAGTGAGTGAAGTTGATGTCGCCCCTCGCGCGCGCTTATGGTCTGCCATGGGGGGAGCGGGGAGGGAGGCCAGGAGCGTGCCGGCGAGACGCGCACAGGTGAGGGCATCGTGGGAGGCGGCAAGGGTGACGGGGAGGGCCGCCGGCGCGGCGAAAGCAGTATAGTGGCCGGGGGGGGGGGGGGGGGGGGGATCACGGAGCATGCCGGCGAGGGCTTCGTGGGGGCGGCGAGGAGCGCGTAGGCAAGGACGTCTAGGGGCGGCGACGGCGACGGGGAGCGGTGTAGCAGGCGGGGCGGCGCCTGTGTCCGGGCGCGGGGCGGCTACGCGGGGAATCGGCGGGGCATGAGGTGGGCGTGCGAACGCCAGAGTTTTCGTCTGCCTCTTGTTTAATACTCCCTCCGTAAACTAATATAAGAGCGTTTAGATTACTATTTTAGTTATCTAAACACTCTTATATTAGTTTACAGAGGGAGTAGTAGCGTAGATACACGGTCCAAAGCGGATAGTCCGATGTGGAGACCGGGCTCAGATGCTACCGCTCATGAACAGTAAAATCAGTAAAATTCAAGAAATCTAAAAAAATTGGCACCCAAGTTGCTCGGTTGCGCAATGTGCATGCCAAAAAAAATCATGGAGTTTGGACATTTGAGGAGGACAGGGCAAAAATAAATAAATAGTGCCATGACCTTGTCGGATGTCAAAGACTAGGGAAATTTATCTAGAGCAGACACTAGAATAAAGGGCTATTTTGGGGGTAACAAGCTAGCGGCCTAGGGTTCCCCCCGCTCCGCCGCCGCCGCCGGCCCCCCTCCCCCCACCCTCCCGCGCCTCCGGCCGCGTGCGCCGCGCCACGCCCCGCCTCCCTCTCCCTCCCGGCCCGCCCCCCGCGTCGCCTCCCCGAGCGAGGCGACCGGGGGCCCATCTCCCCGCCCTCGAGCGCCTCCCCCTCCCGTTCCCCTCCTCCCGCCGCCGCCGGCCTGCGCCACCGGGCCCTGCCCGCGTGGTGTTGGCGGCGGCGGCGGCCGTCCCTTCCCCGCGCGCGGTGCCACGGCTCGGGTGGTGGCGTCCCGCGGCGGTGCTCCTCGGTCCATGGTGATTCCGGCAGCGGCGGCTGCTCCAGGCGGCGCAGCTCCGGGTGGCCTAGAGGCGGCGGCGCAGCCCCTTGGCGGCGCGCTGGCGCGGTGGATGGTGGCGGCGCCCGCCCGGCCCAGATCTGGGCCCTTTTGGGCCCCATCTGGATCTGGGCGGGCCTGACTCGGTCTCGCCTGCGGCGGCTCCGACCGGGGCGGTGGTGGTGCGGCTCGTGCGGGGGGTGGTGGAGACGGCGGCACGTCTACTGCAGCTCGGCGACGGGTGCTTCACGAGCCCCTTTTGGGCTTGGCCGGGCCTCGAGGGCCTGGTACGCTCCCCTTGCCGCGTCCGGTCGGTGACCGCCGATGGCGGTGGAGGTTGTGTCCCCCGGCGTGGCTGCTCTCGCTGCCGTTCCTCGTTCCCGGCTGCTCCCTTTCGTCCTTGTCGGTCTCGCTTCGATGACCACGGTGAAGCGGCGGTGATGATGGCAAGTCCGTGGTGGCGCACGTTCGTGGGTGGCTTGTCTGGTGGTGCGCGTCGGACCGTTCGGGGTGGTGGGTGTTTGGCGGATGGGAGAAATCCGGGCCGGCTTGCCGGCCACGACGCGGTGACGCCCGTGGGCGCCATCGTTCCTTCCTGAAGGGCGTCGGGTCTTCCCCTTCCCCACACCTCTCCGCGTACCGGGGGAAACCCTAGGACCTGTCCGGGCAGCAGCGTCGTCGTTGTCGTCGTGTTCCTTCCTGAAGGTGCTGCTTGGTATGCGGAGGTTCGAGGTGCCTGGAGCGAGGTGGTACATCTCCGGTGGGCGCAACGGTTTTGGGTTATCATCGTTTTTGTCGATCCGACGCTGTGGACATTATTTTGTCTCTTCTTTCTCTTTTGTTTCTTTTGGGCATGCTTGTGCTGTTTGCCCCAGCATTGGACTCTTTGTTGTATCGGGCGGTTGCTATATCAATATAGCGGGGCGAAAGCCTTTTTCGGTAAAGGGCTATTTGGTTCCAGGCCTAGGAGTATCACACTTTGCCATACAATGTTGCCAAACTTGCCTAAGGTTAATTTTTTAAATGAGAGCCACAAGTTGGCAAGCCTAAAGAAATCTTGCCATATTTTTTTTGTGTATGTGATGTGGGACCATAGTGTGGCTTGCCTAAAATGTGGCTTGAACCAAACATACATCAAAGTTGGTCAAACTTGTCTAACCTTAGATGTGGCAAACTTTGGCAAACTTAGTCTCAAACCAAACAGCCCCTAAGAAACTGTGACAGATGAAAGATGGCGTGAAGCGTATACCTTGCAGGGACGCGTTACGTGTTAATATATAGCTAGAGGCTAGGGTTTACAAGATTCGGTAGTTAGGTTTAGGCTTGATCCTCAAGTTAGCTAACCACATGATAAAGATCAACCGCAGACCTAACTACCAGATTACAAGATTGTAATATACGCAAGTTAAAGAGTACATACGGTTTATATCCAACCACATATACGTGCATTATATTCTAACACCCCCCTCAATCATAACTTCATCAAGTTGAGATTGCTCTTGAATTCTTCTAACTTGCGCTATGATAAGGCTTTAGTAAAACCATCTGCAACTTGATCATTAGTGGGGATGAACCGAGTATCAAGCAGCTTCCTGGCTACTCTTTCTCGCACAAAATGATAGTCAACATCAATATGTTTTGTTCTTGCATGAAACACTGGATTTGCTGATAAATACGTGGCACCAATATTATCACACCACGGTAGAGCAGTAGGGGAGTGATTCACATGAAGTTCACGAAGCAAGATTTGAACCCATATTAGTTCAGCCGTAGCATTTGCCAAGGCTTTGTACTCCGCTTGTGTGTTGGATCTTGACACAGTAGCTTGCTTCCGTGCACTCCAGGATATGAGATTTGGTCCAAAGAAAACAACAAGACCTCCTGTTGATCTTCTGTCATCGTGACATCCAGCCCAATCAGCATCAGAAAATGCACTCACCAATGTTAAGGCTAACTTTGCAAACTTTAATCCTGTGCTCATAGTACCCCTCGGATACCTTAGGATTCTTTTTACTGTTGTCCAATGTGCAAGTGTAAGAGCATTTATTGACAGGGAAAGATATGGCAGGTCTTGTAAGTGTTAAATATTGCAAGGCATCTACCAAGGCCGAGGAGCGAGGCACGCGAGCTGGCCTGGCCCAGCTATTAAACGTGCCATGGCGGGCCTTGCCGTGCCAGGAACGATTAGCACGGGCCGGGCCGGGCCGTTTGGCCACGCTCTGGAAAAAAAAACCATCACAGACTTCAGAACGATTTCCCTAAAAAAAAAAAAGAACTTCAGAACGAGTCGAGAGGCGAAATTTTGAACCGAATCCGCTCCTCCCCGAACCCCAAACCTCACCGCCGGCAGCAGCAGAGCAGCCGCCGCCTCCGCCTCCGCCTGCGCGTCCGGCGGCCCCCGCCACCGCCGCGCTCGCCTCCGAAGCCGGCGACGGCGGCCATGGAAGGGGACCGCGCGGGAGGGCCCGCGGCCGCGGATCTGCGCCGGGACATGGCGGCGTGCGAGCGGCGGATCGCGCAGGGCCGCGACCGCACCGCGGCGGCCGCCTCCGCCTTCCGCGGCGCAGTCCTCTCCGCCCGCTCGCTCGCCGAGCACAGCGTCGCGCACCGAGGTACGCGCCTCCCCCGCCGTCGCCCCTGCTCTTCCGTTCGTCCGCTGCTGGTCGATTCGTACCCGCGGGAGCAACCTCTGAAGCGCACGCTGTGCAGTAGTACCAATTGTTAGCTGTTCAGTTCGGCGATGGCGGCGAGCCGGTGAAACTTGCAAATCTAAGTTTGTTTGTGCTTGGAATTCCTGCCTGCTAAGGGCCTAGTTTTTGGACGATTAGTTAGTTACCTTTGGGCTGCGCTACGATTTGTGAATCAGTTTTGCTGATGAATGTGCGAGTGATTGATTTTACCGATTCGCCTCTTTCTGTGATGGCAGAAAAGCTCAACGCTCTCAAGGACCAGCTCAGGGGACTGGAGGCAGCTCTGGCAGAAGCTCTGTCCAGTAAGCATTTCTTCACCCTTGGGCAGCTTTGCACAAATGGAATGTAGTATGTTACACTCCAAGTGCTTCTTTTTTGTTATGGAACGGGTTCGGTCTATGAACCATGTGATGTGGTCAATGTTTCATTTCATATTGGTCTATCGTCGTCCTCTGCTGCATTTCATGGACTTGTAAACTATCTCTGCAGCACAACTGAAGAAAGAATCAGAATGTAAGCACACCAGCGAGTCGATCTCGAACGCCACTGCAACGAACGAGCAGCTCAGAGGCCTGGTCTCGGAGCAGAGGGCTAGGAGAGATGAGTATGCAAATGTCATAGCACATCAGCTTGAAGGTAAAAAAATTACAATCTGAATCACAGTTCTAGTACAACAATTTAAAGTGTCATTGTAGTATCTTACCTGTAAAGTCTGAACTGAATAGGAAATTAGAAGTTGTTTGGTCAGGTTCGGAGATACAAGTCCCAATAGTCCAGCCTGAGGGGTTCTTTTGAACTCCTAGTTCCAATATATTCTGCCATTGAAATTTGTTGTTATGCTGACGCCAACATTATGATTTTGTTTGAATATATTTTCCTTGGCTACGCAGAATCTGGAACCTACGTGCCTTGATACATTTTCTTTTGATGGCAGCTGTCGAAGCTCTTGAAGCTAATGTTGATGCGACGGGGAAAAAGAACCTGGACGAAGCTATCACGTGGTACGACAAATTTCTTGGGTTTCGAGTTGTTGCAGGGGAAGGTAATGACAGTTTCCATAACATGTTCCTTTAAGTGAGCTCCAGGCCATAACATAGTTGACATTTCCTCTCTTTTGTGTGTGAAGGGGTTAAATTTGTCTTCAATAAAGTGGACATGCAAAGTCCTGACGATGAGTATTCGTTTTGCATAAAGGTCAATAAAGACGAATACAGCTGTGAGTCGCAAGTTTCTTATCTAAGCTGTCTAATATCATACTGTTTGAAAATGTATAGTCATCAAAGTTCTCATTCTTTTTGTAACAGTAATTCAATGTATTCCGTTACTGAAAGACACTGAGGAGCTGGTGAAGGATTTGAACCGCACTAACGATCTCTTCAAGTTCGTTAGAACCATGAGAGCAAGATTCCAAGCGGCTGGCATCAAAGGTATTCCATGTTTCCTTGCTGAACTGTATCAAGTCCATTTTCCCGGAAATGCCAGTTAATTGAGTATGGCACTGTTTACCCCCAAGATTAACTCTGTTAATATTGCTGCAATAACGTTCTCTGTATGTATCAAGTATCTACCTAAATTTCTACCGATTTGTTTTATAATCAACTGAGTGTCGAGATAAACTTGTCATGTCTGTATGATGGGGGGCTGGCAGCAGGTTTTACTAGCTATAATATCATGGAAACTTGAATTGTCCTGTCCTGTCCTGTATGGCATAATCTTCCTAATAATCTTGGTGATGCAATCATGGTTTAGTTTTCTGCTCTAAAGGTGTCGGGACTCCACTTCATTTTGCTGATTTGGTTCACAAATTTGTCAAACTTCAAGGATTTTGAACCACAAATAACCTGACCACTAACTGAAAGGAACACCAAGTACTTACTCCAGAGCAGTTCATGACATCTGATGTTGCAAAACATGACCATGCCTTGTGTGCTTCCTCATAATGAGTAATACTGAACATTTCTCATGGTAGTTCTGTTGAAAAATGGGTCGTCTAGCTTATGAGCTATGCAATTCTATTTGCACTGTTCTGCAGGGGTTCATCCTGCAACTTCATTGTGCCAAGACACATCATCCACACCAATTTCATCACCACCGGCTGTGTCAGTTGATACCACAAGCGAAGGCAGCACCAATCAAAGTCATTCCCGAAGCCGGTCAAAGAATCAAGATACACGTGCAAAGAGAGGTGCCCCTCCCCGATCAACAGCATCTCCCCTTACATCGGGATCTGCCACCCGCCGCTCCCCACGCTTTGCTGTAAGTACACCATATCATCCCCTGGGTACGCTGCTAGCTGTTTATTATCATCATTTATACTCCATAGAGAACAGAAAAATTGCACTCGTGCTGATGTATGAGGACTTTTTTTAATTCACAGGCTGCTGACGCAGGGAATAAGCATTAAGCTATACACAGAAAACCACTTGGGCAGCACCATATGATTCAGTGGCTGTATCCCAGTTTGGACGGCCCCCATGGAGCAAATTCTTAGATGCATTGGCTGTATCCCAGTTTAGACGGCCCTCATGGATCAAATTCTGAGTATGGCAAAATGAACAAGAACAAGTAGGCAGTGGGCTGTGTACTTGGTAGACACAGGGAGTTCCATCTCGATCTCCTTCCCCTCAACCTGACACCATTGGTTCACATCGATCTGTACAGTGAAGTGAACGTCCAGTAAATCCTTGACGAGCGTTGCAGCTGTAGGTAGTTTCGATTTGGTCTTCGAGGAACGTTGCAGCTGCAGGTAGCTTTGATTTGGTCCCTGCTATGCCATTGTGGATGTTGTGTATTTTTTTTTCTGTTGTACTCTCTCATGGAAACTTGAACTGTAATTTCCTATCTGTAGAACCTAATCTTCCTAATAATCTTGGTAATGTAATCATGGTTTAGTTTTCTGTTCCAAAGCTGTTGGTACTCCACTGTGTTTTGTCCAAGGACTGGCAACTCCAAATAACCTGACTACTAACTGAAAGGAAGGCCAAGCACTGCTGAGTAGTTCATGACATCTGGTGTAGCAAAGCATGGCCGTGCCTATATAGCGTGCTTCTTCATGATGAGTAATAAGCACTTCTACTAAGGCACTTCAAGAGGAGAACCTTGAATTTAAAATAGTGTGCCCCCACTGCTGTTTCTTTACTCTGATTGATTCCATTTAATGGTAATCAGTTTGGAAAGAAGTCCCAAAGAGGTACGTGGTCATCCGTTGTCATTTGTTAATTTGTACGACCAGGTATTACAGAAATCATGTGTTTGATACTCAGACCTTTTTTATTGTATCGGAATTTCTTTATAGAAACATGTTGGATCTTCGGAACACAACAATTCTTTTATAGATTTCTTTGTTATACCACTGGTTTTTATAGGAATTTCAAAATCCACTAGAACATTTTTTATGAACAACTATGTAAGTTTTCCGTAATTCATTATTTTCTAGCTTTGCACTTCCGTTTTATATTTGTGCCTTAATTCTTAGTCCTATCAGTCCTTAATGAATGATGTTTTGGACATAGCCTTGATCAAAATTCTATCACCCTGATGATTGACATTGTCGAAAAATAGTTTGATTGGATATGTGAAAATTAGTTTTTTAATTTTTTCCTGAAAACTATTTCAGTATTTTTTTGGTATTATTATTATATTATACAAGAAAATAATGGTCAAAGTTATATTTCACGGGCCATGTAGGTGTCCAAAACGTCAGTCATTTAAGCTTATTTCTGGGGACCGATGAGAAATATTTTTTACATAAGTATATTTGCAGTAAATTAATCCTATTTACTGAAAAGAAGTGTGACGAGATGTTTGGGGCTTGAGTTTAATCACTGGATACCTTGCCAACATTCTCGAAGTAGAGGGCCCAGAATTAACTATTAATAATCTATCAAAGAATCATCCTTGAAGGGTTAGTAGGTAGCTTTTGGGCTTCAGTTTAACCACTGGATACCTTGACAATACAAGGATGCAATCTTACCATGTCCCACATGTGAAACAAGCTGTCCCCTCATATGATACATTTCTTCAATCACGTTCAATGCTGCATGATAGCTTTTGCTTTGTCCCTAATGTATATATCTTAGTGTGTATTCTTTCCTCCCAATTGTGGCTTGCTTTTATCTTTTTTTGCTCTGGCTTGTTGCATCATCGCCCTCTATAAGAGAACCGTTCTGCAAGGAATTCTCTTGTGCTCATGCTACGTGCATCCCTTCGTTTACACATGTTACTCCATCACATTTAATTGTAGTGATTACCTCTTGAAAGAAGAAGGATTGGTCTTGTGCTATCATATCAGACAACGAATTCCTACTACCAGGTATTGTTAAAATTATTTGTTCAGTACTTAATTAGACTCTCATTGTGCTGTTGGACTTCTGTAGAATTCCAATCTTTAATCACATTTTAGCATGGCAGGTGCTAGTATATTATGTATGGTCGAAATTTGGAGCAAGTTAGTTACCCTGTCAACATTGGCACGTGATGTTATCTGGCGGCACACAATTTAAAACAAAAATCCAATCCACACATGAAGTGCTTCGAATAGTAGCAGTAGAATTTGACTTGGTAATTACTTACTTAGTAGTCACATGCCACAACATAATTTCTGTTTTCCATGTGCGGACTGAATGTGCATTTGTTTTTCTTTTTCTTTGTGGGGCATCTTTTGTGTCTCTTTAATCAAAATTTTAAAACGGTGACACCACAATTAGTGGTAGTACTAAACCAACTTCCCGAGGCACAAGTCGCCTTCTTAGCTCGAGCTCATATGCACCTGCCATGAACAGTGAATTCAGAAAAAACTATTTTTTTTCAAACAATTCTGATTTTTATTGTGGTAAACATTGGTTAAAGTTATGAGTGCTTGAAAATTTTCATTACGAAATGACATTCGTGGAAGTCATAAAAAAACAGATGCACGAAAATGCTTTCAATGAAAGCATTTTGGACCACTGATTTTGTTTTTTTTGCCACAAATTCCACGAATTTTATTTCATGGTGAAAATTTGCAAGCACTCGAAACTTTCACCAATTTTACCACAAAAGCATTTCAGAATTTTTTGAATTTGTTCTCAAAAAAATTTGAATTTACTGTTCAACCAAGCTCATTTGAGCTGGAGCTAAGATACTCCACGTCCCTTCCTAAGAACCACCATATGTAATGGAAGTCAAAACTCGCCTCATTATTTGCCACAAGAAAAATATGGTTTCAAAGTACAGCTCAGGTATTTCAAGTTAGGAAAAGTTCAAAATCAGTGGCTGCTCATTTACCAATCTTTGTATTTGTTACGTTTATAGATGGCAGAACTAGCTAGTTCATCAGGAGGAGGACATGAACTGCCACAAATGGACCAGGAGCTCCCGACGGCAGCCACATCCGGTGATTTCACATCAGATAGTTCAACGGGAGGTGGACACGAACATCTACAGATGGACCAGCGGCTCTTGACAGCGGCCGCATCCGGTGATTCCACGTCAATGAAGGAGATGGCCTCGCAAGATCCAAGCATTCTTCTTGGAACAACTCTAGCTGGGAACAGCTGCCTTCACATATCCTCCATCCATGGGCACCAGGCATTCTGTACGGATGTGGTAGAACTGGAGGAGTCTCTCCTCGCCGCTTTAAACCTGGAAGGGGAGACACCACTTCTCACCGCAGTGACTAGTGGACACGTCTCCCTGGCTTCCGTTCTACTCCAATGCTACCGTGCACAGGGATTGAGCGAGTCAATCTTGGAGCAAGACATCGATGGTTGTAACGCACTGCACCATGCCATTCGCAACGGCCACAGGGAGCTTGCCCTGGAGCTCATAGAAGCAAAACCCGCCCTGTCGACACATGTGAACATTTGGAGCGAGTCACCCATGTACATTGCGGCGTTGAGGGATTTTATTGATGTTTCAGAGAAATTACTTGAAATTCCCGATTCTGCTCATACAGGACCATACGGCTACAACACTGTGCGGGCTGCCGTGAGAAATGGAAACCCAGGTGAGATCAAATGTATTATTTTAGTGCTAGATACATCCATTTAATCATGTAATTCCCTACCGAGGTAGTTAGGTAGTACTCCCTCCGTCCCATAATATAAGAGCGTTACTACAACGCTCTTATATTATGAGACGGAGGTAGTACCTTTAACAGTGCACTAGCTTCTCCTTTCTTTATGGGGTCCTCACTCCAAATGCCCAACAGAGAAGAATAATTACTCATGGCAGTCAATCTGTTTTTTGCTTTGTTAGTTTAATTTGTCTAATAGTGTGAGACCAAGGAAATCCAATAAAAAATTCTTTCTCACTAGATTGGTTCACACACCCGGCATGGGGATCGATTCTCATTCCCCGCTGGCCGCTGTACTGCAGCAATGCTACACGTACAAACAATTTACAGGCTTTTACAGGATGGTTAACCTTGATTGGTCAATAGGTTAGCGGGGCGGCCCACCCCCCTGAAAATCAGGGGGGGAGAGGTTTCTGATTGGTTGTTAGATGGAAGGAGCGTGTAAAAACGTGTAAGTCTTTGTATGTCTAGCATTTTTGCGCTGTACTCACATGTGAACAACAACACTTGTTGTAGCCTGTAGACGCCGGAGAAGGAGTGTGTGGGGCCTAGTTCTAGCAGTGTGCTGATCAAACACCTAGCCAGGGTTGGGCGTTCAATAATGCCCTACAACCGTCGTGTGGGTATGGTTTTGTACAACTAGGGTTTTTGTTGGACTGGAAAGCTTTGTATCTAAAAGGATTTTAAACTGATTGTATTATCGCCATCCGTTTGCTTAATTAACCATTGTTCATGTACTGATCTGTTTTCAGTTTTGGCTAAAAGAATTATGGAAACACGTCCTTGGCTGGCCAGAGAAGCTGACAACGATGGGCATACTCCACTAAGTGCAGCTGTATGTTATGACCAGATTGGCGTGCTACGAGTATTGCTGGAGCATGATTGCTCTTTAGGGTATGAGTTGCCACGTGATGGTTCCCCTCTCCTCAGTGAAGCTGCAATTGGAGGTCATATCGCTGTTGCTCAAGAGCTTCTTAAACACTGTCCCGATGCTACTTACCGTGCAACAAAAGGTCTGTGTTGGACATCCCTTCATACAGCTGTATGGTATGATCAAGTGGAGTTTGCCGAATTCATAATGAGGACCTCACAATTACGCAAGCTCGTCAACATGCAAGACATGAACGGGAGAACTGCTCTACATGGCGCATTACAGAAGTGCAGTCCTAAAATGGTTGCTGCTCTGCTGTCTCACAAAGGTATAGACACAATAGTCATTGATAATAGGGGTACACCACCAACTTTGGAGTTGTCGGCCTTCACGGATCATGCCAAAACATTAAACTGGGTACGTATAATATCAATATATTTTGCCTGTGTGTGTGTGTGTGTGTGTGTGTGTGTCCAACATGACTCGTGAGTTTGTACCATGGAGCTCAGAGTTAGAAAAATAAGAGGCACGAGACCTGCCTTTGGCTAAAACTTGTTGAGCGTGTCTGCTCATCTACTTTTATGTAATCGATCCATTGGCAAATGTCCAACATGTGTGACCATATATAAACGGTTGCAAATAATAAAAATATATTTTACTGTATTATACTCCTTTCCTCTATTATGCAACCAACAAATCATAAAATAATCAATGCTGCAACATACATTTTTTATATTTAACTATTTTATTTATTTTCTTTTCTAAGTCTAATAACAGTATAGAAAACTTTATAACACAGATTACAATTATGTGTCAATTTATAGAGTAACATTTTTGTAGGCTGCTATTTCCAACATTGCCAACAACTTTGTTTATCAATTTAAATATAATGTGCATCTTTAACCTGACAGCAAATTTTCTAAGTATTACGCATGTAATAGAATTTCTAAGTTTGTAATTACACCACCATATTCATTTGTACCTTTGAATTGAATTCATGCAGAATGAAGTGCGTATGCTTATGCTGAGAGCTGATCCCCGAGATGCCGCCTCTTTTTATAATCTTCAAAGGAAAACCAAACTAGAAGCGACCGAGGCATCAAGGAAGGAAGCAAAATCACTAACTCAAACATACACAAGAAACACTTCGTTAGTGGCGATTCTCATTGCGACAATCACCTTCGCCGCTGCCTTCACCCTTCCTGGAGGATACATCAACGGTGCTGGAAGCGAGGGACTTCCCATCATGTCTAGGAAGTTTGCATTCCAGGCATTCTTGATTTCTGACGTCTTAGCAATGTGCTCCTCATTTGTTGTGGCCTTCATATGCATCATAGCAAGGTGGGAGGATTATGAGTTCTTGCTTTATTACAGATCCTTCACTAAGAAGCTCATGTGGTTTGCATACGTGGCAACTACTACGGCTTTTTCAACTGGTTTATACACAGTGCTTGCTCCACGTGTCCACTGGTTGGCTATTGCAATTTGCGTCATGGTAGCTTTGTTGCCGATTCTAACTAAGCTACTCTGTGAATGGCCTGTCTTGAAGCTCAGACATCGGTTGGGTAAAGCTTTCAATTCTGATTTGCTTGACATGGTGTAAGTCTGACCTCATCACTTTGTCTTGAGGCTCTGCCTTTTGGTATTATTATTTAACTGATCTGTAACAAATATCATAAAAAGTATACAATTGGTTCTTTGTATTCCATTTCAGTATGTAATCTACTTGGTTTACTTGGTTTGACCCAAAAAGGTAGAGGATTCTCTTCCTTATGAATTGCATTCCTTTTAATTGGTGTTCCTTCTTCTTACAAGCGGAAGCAAGATTATGCATTGTGTGGTTTCCGAAGCAGAGCACTGAAAACATATGTCCAAGCTTTAGTGGTCATGTTATCCTTGGTATTGAGCTAGTCTGCCTTTGTCAAAGTGAGGTATCTGCTGAAGTTGTTGTAGTGGCTGATCCAAGCTCAAAGCTTGCCGGCCGTGGCTGATAAGTTAATATGGTGTACCGAAAATGTTGTTTCATAGTGAACGGCAACTGACGTAGTATCAATGTAGCAAATTCAGGGGAATTGGCATTAAGCAAACAGGCCAAAACCTCTGGGGTCACATCATATGAAGCATGGATCTTCACAGTACAGTGAAGCATCACCAAATCTTCCCGGAAGCTTTGCAGCACCAGCATCTAGCTTGGATTTTGTCTCTGCTACTCAACTGTGGAGACGGAACCCATAATATTTTGGGATCTTGCCCATGGTTTGGCATTGTACTATCTATACTTGAACTGTACCGACCCTGTCTCTGTATGGCGAAATCTTCCCAATAATCTTGGTTATGTAGGAATGGTTGTTTTTCTGCTCCAAAGTCCTGTTGTAGTTGCACTGTGTACTCTTGATTTGGTGAGTATTTGACAAAAAACTATCACACTAGGGGTTGCCGGCCCACTGAACTATCACATTAAAAAAAAGTGACTGATAATTACCGAAAATTTCAAATTTTGTTACTAAAACTACCACTTTTAAAAAATGACCGGTTTAGACGATTTAAACGCGTTTATGATAGGCGGGACCCACCCGTCAGAGCTGACATGACATCAAATTCAACTCCGTTTATTTTGACTGTTAAGTTGACCGTTATTACAGGTGGGGCGCACCTGTCAGCATCAATCTACTTCCTCCTCCTCTCCTCTCTTTGGCATTTCCTCGAACATCTCGTGTGCACCCGCACTTGAGCTCCGAACTCCTCCATGGCGAGGCCCCGGCGCAACTCCTCCCTGGCATTGGTTTGGGACTGGAACGGTGGCGCAACCACGACAGTTGGACCTGTGGGAGCGGCCGCCGAAGCTGCCGGAAATTCCTCCCAGGCCGTCGGCGCCACCACCGGACGCAGCTCCTCGACGACAGCTCTGCACACGCACGCTCACGCGACGGCAGCCAGCTAGCCGGCCAGTACGCGGCGGCGGCTACACACACGGCTCCGCAAACGCACGCTCGCGGCGACGGCGGCCAGCCTGCCAGCACGCGGCGGCGGCTGCGCGCATGGCTCCGAACACGCCGGCACGCGGCGGCGGCTGCGGCTGCGCATGGCCACAAGCTAGCAGTGCACACGAGGCTAAGGCTAGCATGCAAGCCAGCGCAACGCGTTGCACGCTTGCGGCCACGGACGAGCTAGTCAAGGAGCCCACCGCGGCCGAGGCGGCTCCAGCCAGCGTGATTGCGCCGCCATCTCCAGTCCCGACCAGCGCCGGAGAGGTGCTGCGCCAGGGCGTCGCCATGAAGAAGAGCACCGAGTGCACATGATGTGTTCGAGGAAATGCCAAAGAGAGAGAGAGAGAGTGGAGGAGGAAGAAGATTGATGTTGACAGGTGGGCCCCACCTGTAATAACGGTCAACTTAACGGTCAAAATAAACGGAGTTGACTTCATCGCCACGTTAGCTCTGATGGGTGGGTCCCGCCTGTCATAAACGCATTTAAATCGTCTAAACCGGTCATTTTTCAAAAGTGGTAGTTTTTAGTCATAAAATTTGAAATTTTCGGTAGTTATCAACCACTTTTTTGAATGTGGTAGTTCAGTGGAACGTCAACCCCTAATGTGGTAGTTTTTTATCAAATACCCTGATTTGGTTCACAAATTCGTCCAACTTCAAGGATTAAGAGCTGCAAATAACCTGACCACTAACTGGAAGGAGTGCAACATGATATCCAGTTCATGACATCCAGTGTAGCAGCAAAACATGACCAAGCCCATATCTGGTGACAAATTACCTGAATTAAACCACTGAGGTTTATGTAAGCTATTATCAGAAATTATATAGTAGTAATAATACTATGCAATAAGGAAATGAATTTCATGTACAGAAGAACATGACATATTGATCTGTATATGAAACATGCACACGACAAGCCGGAATATTATATCTGATACGTTTCGTCAATCCTGTTGGATCTGTATGTTGTTCTTTGCTTGTTGGAGTAACCCAGGCATCTTTAGCTTTGCCCGTATAAGAGTTGCCGTCTACATGTATAGCCTTTGATTTAAAAATAGTGTGCGTCAACTGCTGTTTCTTTACTCTGATTGATCCTATTTTCTAGTCATCACTTTGAAAAGATGTCTCCAATGGAACGTGGTGATCATCTCTTGCCAACTGCAAATTTGTACGACCAGGTATTACAGAAATCATTTGTCTCATACCTAGATCTTTTTTATTGTAGGAATTTTTATATGCCTTGGAATTTCCTTATAAGAACATTTTGGGTCTTTGGAATAAAACAGCAAAATCTCTATAGATTTCTTTTCAGTACCACTGGTTTTATAGGAATATCAACATCCACCAAAACATTCTTTCTTGTACTCTATACAAACAACTACTCCCTCCGTCCGAAAAACTTGTCCATCAAATGAATGTATCTAGCACCAAGTTAGTGCTAGATACATTCATTTGAGGGACAAGCTTTTTCGGACAGAGAGGGTATGTGATTTTTCTGTGACTCGTGCATATATAGTTATTTAGTTTGCACTTCCGTTTCTTGCCTTTTCTATTCCCGCCTTAATTAATTCGTTCTCCTGATAGTCCTTAGCAAAATGAGATCTTGAATATAGCATTGGTCGAACTTCTAAACCTCGGACGACCAACTTCCAAATCAGTTGTTTAAAGTTTTCCTGAAAAATAAATTCATTCATAATATAACAAATTTAAGGTTGTATTAATTAATATACTCCAACAAGTAGTTCTCGGGAGGAGGGTAACCATGAATGGACAAAAAGGCTCCTGAAGCAGCCACATCCCGGTGGTTGCATATCAATGCATGGCCTGTTTTGAAGCTTAGACTTTGATTGAGTTAACCACCACCTAGTACCTACCTTGGTCAATTGGATTAACCACCACCTGCCTCGAAGCAGCTAGCCTAGAATTAACTACTGTTTTTTAGGGAGCCCAGAATTAACAACTATTATATCAAAGAATCGTCCTTGAAGGATTAGTTGGTAGGTTTGTGGGCTTCGGTTTAATTAGGGGATACCTTGGCAGTACAAGTATGCAACCTTACCGTTTCCCACATATGAAGCAACCTATCCCTTTATATTATTTGATTTGAATACATCCATATGATACGTTTCTTCAATCCCGTTCATTGCTGCAATGCAGCTTTTGCTTTGAGCCAATTTTATATATTGTATATATTCTTTCCTTCGCAACCTGGCTTGGTACATCATTGCGCCCTATATACAAGAGACAATCCTGCAAGGAACTCTTGTTGATCCGGGCTACGCGCATGCCTTGGTTGACACATGTTGTCCTACCACAGTTAATTGTCTCTTTGCACATGCCTTGGCTACAAAGAAGAAAGATCGATCGCTTGCCATCAGTGAATTTCAACAGCTGATCGATCAGGTATTGTAAAATTGCTTTGTTCAGCAATATTTAATTAGGATCCCACTGGATTATAACATTTTTTAGTAGAATTTCAATTCTTAACACATTTAGCAGGGGCAATTGTTACTATATGATCGAATTTTCAGGCGAATCAGTTACCGTGTCAACATTCACACATGGTGCTTTGTCGCGCCATACAAAAACAAATGTTTAGATCCATACATGAAGCGGTTTGAATTTATATTTGCAATTACTATCACTCACAAGCCATAGCACAATTTGTCTTTTCTTTCCTTCACCGGCATTCAAAATGAAAAAAAAACAGCCGTATGGCTGCCATATAAGCGTTGCTTTGACCGCTCAAGAATTATCTATTTTTTAGATGGATTTATTTGCAAAATTGTCACTTTAAAAAAATTATGGTAGCAGTGTGTGTGTGCTCTAGGTGGATCTATTACCAAATTGGCCATTTATTTTTTCACAAACCATAGAGGAAAAGAGGGCCTTGCTGACCACTAGATCACAAACTTGTTTGTGTCCTACAATTCCGCAGACTCTATTTATTACTCGCTCCAATTGCAAAAACTAGGCGCATAACTTCGGGCTAGTTGATTAAGGAAAGAATCATGCGGGTATTTTCTTCCATAACCACCCATAAGAGTTCTCCCAGTGCATCGTCTCTTAGCACGTTATTATAGGAGGTACTATCTCCGTCCGGGTTTATTAGTGCCCATCGTATTTTGGGGCAATGTTTGACTAGCAAAAGTATTGTCCTTCATCTTCAAACTCGGTACTACACCGAGCACTAGAAATTATAAAAAATACATCAAGATTCGTAGACCACATAGCGGCGAGTACAAGCACTGAAGCGAGTCAAAGACGAGCCACCCATCATCGTCCCTCCCTCGTCGGAGCCAAACAAAACTTATTGTAGTAGATAGTCGGGAAGTCGTTGTGTTAAGACCCTATTGGACAACCGCACCAGAACAGCAACTGCCGCCAATGAAGAGACGCGTAGATCGGAAGGATCCAATTAGAAGACACATGAACGTAGACAAACTAAGACATCATCCAAGTAGATCCCCAAAGACAACGACCGGCCGAATCCTACGAGATCCGCCGGAGACACACCTCCACACACCCTCCAATGATGCTAGATGCACCACTGAGACATGAGCTAGGTGGGGAGAACCTTATTCCATCCTCAGGGAGCCAGCATTGTCTCATCTTCATGAGCATGACACAAACCCTAACAAAACACACAGAAAAACACCTAAAAAGGGAGACCTCCCAACGGCAAAGGTCGAGATTCACTACACCCCATGGCCCTAGGGAGGCTAGGGTCACAGAAGACGAGGCAGACTGATGGCGGCTTTGGAGGGATTCGCCGGCTAACTGATCAGGAAGAGAGATACAAACGATAGTCTAGGCTCTTGCCATAAAATTGGGATGATGCGCCATCTTTGGAGGAAAAATAAAAAATGGTGTACACCTATTATTTGGAGTCGAACGGAGTAGAATGATACTTTCGACATACATTTTTATTTTCCACTGATTTTATATGTACTATGTAACCATTAGATACATAAAATATTTTGTATTCCAATGGTCCGTCCTGAAATGTAAGATCATTTTGTACACTAGTGTCGAGAATAATCTTGCATTTTGGGACGTCGGAGGAATTAATATTCTAATAAATATGGTGGGATGATTCTTAATACACAAACAAGTTGATGGTCCAGTGGTTAGCAAGGTGCTTGCTAATGCCAAAAGGTTGTGCGTTCTCTAGTCCCCACGCAAAGCATGTTTTTAAAATTTTCCCTCCGTACGGTGTTAGCATCAGAATCAATGATTTTATGGCCTAAATCGATCACTTCTTGAGTTGTTGGTCTAAAATATACAATCAATTTGAGTTAATGTACTAGTTGCACTTGTGATCCTTCATTTTTTTGCCACTTCCATTTTTCTGTGCTCTTGCATATCTATAGGGACGACCAAATTGGGATACCCATTGCCATGTTTCTCTTTTTTGCAACGTTTGTTCTGTGTCACGAGCCAACCATGAAGAGGAAAGAAGATTAACAAAATGTGGCAATCAGACATACATGGCAGGTTTCCTAAGGTCTTCTTTAGTGGAGAGATATGGGCCCATGCGTTACCACAGGGACCAAATATTTTTAACACAATAAGACGACCATACGGTATAAGTCTTGATGCAAAACGGGCAGACAAAATAAAATTGTGTTTTCGTTCTACAAAGCGTAAATTTTCTGTCATTTCTTAAACAGACAAAATAGGCATGTGCACCATTGATCTGCTTTATTGGGTTACCATAGGCAAGAGATTGGCTGATATTTATTTGTGTACGGACCAGGATTTTATTGCTATTTATCAAGTTGCCACCACCATCCCTGGCGACCCAGACATGCCCGACCATCGGCCGCCCACCACAGAGGAGCAGATCCCCTGGAGCATCGCATCCGCCCCCGCTCCGCCATGATGGTCGGCACTTGCATGACGCTCCGGCCCGCGCCAACCCCGCTCGAGCAGGAGGACCAAGAGCTCCGTGGCGGCTGGGCTTCACCTGGTCGTGCCCTCGGGCGGCGGCGAGGGAGGAGGAGGAGGAAAGGGGGAGGACCGGCGGGTATCTTGTTTCCTCCGGGTCGCCTCGTGGGCCCGATGCGGGTGGATGGAGTTTGTACCTTGTTTTCCGATGAGTGGCAACTTGACATTTCTAGTTTTGGACAGAGTGTCTTTGATTTTGAGACATGAGGGACCAAATGTCGACCAAACAAAGTCGAGAGATGAGATGCCGACTTTCTGTAAATTTGAAGGACCAAAAACATACTTTTCTCATACAAATATGGCAAAGCATGAATTTATTCTGTTGTAACTCCTACTGTGCATGCAAACTAATCATATAATTATCTCTAATGCACCAACCAAAACAGTTTTAGGCAATGCCACACAACTTCGGGCTGTTATTTGCTCACACAAACAAATAACAGTAAACGAATTTAGGATTTAACATGCACAAATTAACTTTTATTTTGCAAGTCTATGAACCATGGCTCAGATAAATTCCGAATGTTGTTATTCACATGTAACATTTCCCATTACAAAGTATTCTTAAATTTATTGATGTGCCTATATTTTAAGGAGTGAAGTTCATTGGGTGGCTGAACTATTTCAGAGGTGTCATGTAGGTCCTTAAACTATGAAAATCTGCATCTAGGTCCTGGAAGTATAGTAAGTGTGTCATCCAGATTCAAAATGTGCATGACTTTATAAAAATGTTCCCGCCGTTCGCCAATATGGAAAAAATGTTCGCGAACATTCATGTACTTCCATGACTTTTAAAAAAATGTTCATGAATATACTTTCACGACTTTAAAGTCATGAATATTTTTTCAATATTAGCGGACATTTTTTTTCAAATCATGGACATTTTCTCTATATTAGTGAACATTTTTGAAACCATGAACATTTTAAACTGATGAACATTTTGTAAATTTGTAAACATATTTTCAAATTCATGACATTTTTTGCCAATTCGTGAACATTTCTAAATACGTAAGAAATTTAAAAATTGTGAACATTTAAAAAAAATTCATGAATATTTATTAAATTTGTGCCAACTTTCTTCAAATTCATGAATGTTTTGTGTGTTCCTCAAAAAAATGGCTGACGAAAAATTAATCAAAGGCTACAGATTTTTCTTGAGTTCATGAATTTGAAAAAAGTTCGTGAATTTTAAAATGGTTCATGACTCTGAATTTGTTTGCATATTTCCGTTACCGGCTTTGACCTTGCGGGACCCATGTCCGACGTGTCATGGGTTAATGGCGCCAGTTGGCCGGTCAGGCGGGGTCGGATAGATTTTGGACCTGAATGATACATTTACTGCACTTCGACGACCTGGTTTGAGGACCTATATGATACTCCTAAAATAGTTTAGAGACCTACAATGCACTTCACTCATATTTTAAGTGCGAATAAATATCGGTGATGAAGTCAACTTGTGTGCCATATGATTTTTTGCGATCCACCTAGGAAAGTGTGGCTATGAAATTTCCTCTCCCCATACCCTAAACTACAGGCAAAGTAAGAATGCTCACAACCAGTTCTCCTTGGTCAGTAGGTCACCGCCCCCTCCCCCCTACAAATTGCAGAGTAGGAGCCTGGTCTACTGAATTGATACATATATAGTTTTCCCTGTTTGGTGCTTTTAGATATGCCTGCAGTCCGTCGCTTTGGTTGTTCTGGGGGTGGCATCTGCGTGCATGTCGTCTCTGACGGCGCATCATTGATGGTTGCAGCGGACGAAGAAATTTTCCTCGAACCCTCCCATATAGACGGTGTTGTATGCAGCATCGTCGATGGTCGCGGGCATAGATTCATGCCTTTTGTTGTAAAATCGAGGCTAAGTTTGCAGGCTATGTGGAGGTGGCGATGACATTGGCTTCCCGTTTGCAGATGGGTCTTCCGGCCACATTTCCATCACTTCGACATACCCTTCGGTGCCGGTGTGAGGCCTACAAGAATTAATTGACTTTTAGGCAGTTAGATCTATGACTCTTCATGTTGTGTCGACTTCTTCTCCAAGGTGATGGTCCGACGGGACCATGGCCTTGGTGACTTCTTCCCCTGGTCAACAACGATGGGTTGTCTCTAGCCATAGAGTGGCATGCAGCGGGCCATCCACCTGTTCAAGAGGTGGAAGATGGCCGGCCCTCTAGGACTTCGCTGTAATTTCTCTAAAGTTTTATGTTATTTGTATTGTTGGTTTGGTTGTTAGCCATGACTTTGTTTTGCAAAGAAAAAATTGTCCATGACGAATAGAGAGGCGGTTTATATTGTGAGGAGGGCAGTTGCCAGAAATAGAGGAAACAAATCCTAAAAAGTTCAAATAATTTTCCATACAATACCATGAAATCATAAATACTAAAACCCAAAAAATACCCTAAACCCCTAAAAAACAAAAACACTCGAATCACATACCAGTAGTGTCAGGCAGGAAAGGGCATCCCTCACTGGTACTTTCCTCCCACGACTAATCTGGGCCGATTACCAGTGACGGACTAACGGGTGGTCGCGCCACTGGTATGTGATGCACCAGTGACGAGCATGGTGGTGCACCCGTCACTGGTATGTTTGACCCACGGCTAACATGGGACAAGATTATGAGTGATGGTTGCCTTTGGCCGCCCGCCACTAGTATGTTTGTACCAGTATGACTCCAGATATAAGTAGTTTCCTAGCAGTGCCACCGTGACAATTGACAAAGCATCCGCTGCAATGAAGTCGGTGGTGAACAAATTGACGCCTGCAAGGGTGGAGGCATGGTCCTTCCAGGCAACGGGGTGCCTCCTGACGGCGTGGTGGATCAACACATCGATCCATCCCACCCTGGTGTCCCCGGTGGTGATGAGCTAGAGCACGGGCCGACTGCTGCGGAGGTACATGATGGGGTGGGCTTTTAGACATCGGTCGATGCCATGACCGATGAGGAGGAGCCCGTGCACGACATCTCTGCCAGCATGACTCCCCATGAGCCATGATGTATCCCCGCCTACCCCATGACTTCGGTCCCTCGATTGCGCTCGTGGAGTGCGACCAACACGGAGTTTCTCGGTGCGAGGTCCCCATACCTACCGACAATGCACATGCTTTAGCTAGGAATGTATTTATTTGGACATTTTTTAGATAGGAATGTAGGCAATGCACATGCTTTAGGTAGAAATGTATTTTTTGACATCCTTTCGATTGGAACGTAGACATGACTATCTTTGACTGTAAAATGTAGAACGGCCCCTATAGTATGTTTTCTATTCTTTAAAATAGACTCATTGGCATGATATTTGCCTAGTGAAGGTACTCCCTCTATAAACAAATGTTGGACGTTTTAGATCACTACAAAGGGAGAACTAAATAAGATATTACCTGAAGGTGATTATTTCAAGATCAGTTTATACAGGGGTGGCCATGTGTTTTTATCCTTGCCGCACAATTTTGAACTAAAAAACTACTGTGAGTAACAATGATTTTTAGATAGTAGAATAGTCCAGTTCTACTTTCAACACCATGAGTTTTACCTTACCTTATTTCATTGGATTCATGCAGAATGAAGTGGCCATGCTTATGTCGAAAGCTAATCCACAGGATGCTGCCAATCTTCATAATCTTCAGATTTTCGCCAAGCGAAAGGCCTCTGAAGAATCAAGGAAGGATGCAAAATCACTAACTCAAACATACACAAGCAATACTTCGTTAGTGGCGATCCTCATTGCGACAATCACCTTCGCCGCTGCCTTCACCCTGCCTGGAGGATACAGCAACGATGATGGAAGCGAGGGATTTCCAATCATGTCTAAGAAGTTTGCTTTTCAGGCATTCTTGATCTCTGATGTCTTGGCAATGTGCTCCTCTTTTGCCGTAGCCTTCATATGCATCATAGGAAGGTGGGGGGATTATGAGTTCTTGGTTTATTACAGATCCTTCACTAAGAAGCTCATGTGGTTTGCATACATTGCAACAACTACAGTTTTTTCAACTGGTTTATACACTGTGTTGGCTCCACGTCTTCACTGGTTGGCTATTGCAATTTGCGTCATGGTAGCTTTGTTGCCCATTCTCACTAAGCTGCTGGGCGAATGGCCGGTGTTGAAGCTCAGATTTCGGCTTGGTAAAACTTTCAACTCTGATCTCCTTGACATGGTGTGACTTCAACCATCCGTCTTATGGTCATGATTTCTGATAGTACTTCGAGGTTTATATGTAATAAACATTATTGGGCCAGCTACTTGCTCCGTATTTGTTAACTCATTGGGACAGAATGTTGTACTATGTACCATTCTTGCATTTGTTTCAAACTTGCGGAAAATTATAATAATCTTGTATGATGTTGGTTCCATCTACGACTCTCGGTAGAGATGATTCATGCCATCTGTAATGGCAATGGCAATGTCCATTTTTTTTTTGCTATTCCATAAGCGTCGTGCATTGCAGCATCACATCTATCCATCGACAGCGGCAACAAAACGGTATTTCTCACCAACATCTGTTTGAAAACGGCAAGGTTGATGCATTGTGAAACCAAGGACTACATGCAGCACCGAACAGAAAATAGGAGGCAAACTCGGAAAACAGCAGAAAGTTCTTCTTCCTTGCCTGGGGCCTTGTAACCCCGCGGCCCTAGCTGGGATGGAATCTCAGAGGAGGCCATGGATCGACGAGTAATGTCAAGAACTGTCGCCTGTGGTTGTTTGTACTGTATGATATGGGTTTTGTGCTCTGTTTGTGGCCTTGTCATTCCACTGTAATTTCAACTGTTTTCCTTCTTCGCTAATCCAAAAGCAGAGCTCTTGCTTGTTCCTGTCAACAAAAGGCCAAGCTTCAGAGATTGTGGTCTTTCCTTTAATTTGGAGCAAAAACACGGAGACACGGAAGCCTCGATAGAGTGTTTGCAGGACTAGAGTACGCCATATGGGAATAGCATGCATGCTTAATACACTATTTACCTACAAGTTCAGTACTACAGTGCCATCAGATAACACGGCCAAATTAAAACCAAGGGGTGAAGCAATTTTTTCGACAGAAGTAAAGCTGCATTTATATACTACTCCCTCCGTCCCATAATATAAGAGCGTTTTTGACACTACAGAAGTAAAGCTGCATTTATATACTACTCCCTCCGTCCCATAATATAAGAGCGTTTTTGACACTAGTGTAGTGTCAAGAACACTCTTATATTATGAGACAGAGGGAGTATAATATAAGCACTCATGTACTACCGCTTTCTTCAGGAACAAGGTTTACCTGAACAAGTTTCTCCCCTGCCCCAGCAGCTTATGAACGTCAGGCCGCAGGTCCGCAGCTGGTCCTCCTTCCGGTACACTCCCTCCGTTGGCGGCATGCAGTTTGTTTCCGACCAATCGAGGTGTACATCGCACCACAGCTGCTGCTCCCGGATGAACCGCATGTCATCAGGTCGTACATCGCCTTGCTCACAGCTGCTGCGCGCCTGGATGGGATCAACAGGGCGTATATCGCCTTGCTCCCGTAAAGCGCTGGTGTGCCGACGCCGGGAGGCTTCCGCCCGGTCTCCCTTCAAAATGCCGACGTCAATATCCTCTGCCGGGGCCTCACAACGCGGCTGTAGAAGCAAATCAGCCTGCTGATCCACGAAGATCAGTCCGGGTTTATCCCCGGGAGAAGCATTGCGGAGAACTTCGTCTATGCGGCTGAGATGGTGCATTGCTGCTACAAGAGAGCTGCCCCCACCCTCGTGTTCAAACTGGACATAGCTAAAGCTTTCGACTGCATCAACTGGGCGAGCTTGCGCGCGATTATGGTGGCGCGTGGGTTCCCCGCACCCTAGTGCGACTGGATGGACTCGATCCTCAAGTCCTCGCGCTCCTCAATGGCGTCCCAGGGAAGTGGTTCCCCACTCGCTGCGGGCTGCGTCAGGGGGACCCAATCTCCCCCTACCTCTTCCTCCTTGTCACCGACGTGCTCCAGCGACTGATCCGCCGCGAAGACCTGATGCGTCACCCACTGGTGGATGGCGAGCCGCCGCTCGTCCTTCAGTACGCGGATGACACGCTGATCATTATGCACGCGTGTCCGTCCGCGGCGGCCCGGCTTCGCTCCACGCTCGACGACTTCGCTGCTGCTACTCCAAGAGCACGTTGGTCCCCATGCACGTCGACGCCGACACTTTGGTTGCTGTCGTGGCTCTCATGGGGTGCCGGATGGAGGGGTTTCCCCGACTTACCTGGGGCTCCCCCTATCATGCCACAAACTAACTCTGGCGGATTTCCACTTCGTCATCGCCAAGGTCGACCGGTACCTCGCCGGGTGGCGCGCTCGTCTCCTCTCCCCCACGGGGCAGCTCGTCCTCATCAACGCCGTCCTTGACGCTCTTCCGTCGTATGCTATGGGCGCACTCAAACCCCCGCCCAAGGACTGGACTCCCTTCGTCGTGCCTTCTTATGGAATGCGGCCGAGCGCACTTCCGGCGCGCAATGCCTTGGGGCTTGGGACCGAGTGTGCCGTGCCAAGGAGGAGGGCAGCCTTGGGGTCAGGGACCTCGCCACCCAAAACGACTCGCTCCTCCTGAAGATCCTGCACCGGTTTAGAGTTCTCTTGGCGAGCGCCTACTGCTGGACGCCCGTGGCTCGATGCTCACCGGTGTGCACTGGCTGTGCCTGCGGGGCCTCATGCCCATCTACCGTTCACTTTCCCGCGTCATCGTGGGGGACGACGGATGACGGCCTTCTGGGAAGATCACTGGCTCCCCTGTGGGCCGATACACACTGCTTTCCCGGCGCTGGCCTCCCACGCCACGTGCCGCGAGGCGTTCATCTGGGCGATCCGCACCCTTGGGTTTGATGCTGTCCTGGTGCCGCGGCTCTCTATCGCCGCGGCCCGAGAACGCCTCGTCCTTCTCTCACTCATTGAGCGCGCGGGGGACGCCGCGGGGGGCGTCGACCACCGATGCCTGGTTCTGCGCGAGAAGAAGGAGGAGAAGCTCGCCTCGAACGCTGCCTACATGCTCCTTCGCCTCGGTTGTGCGATTGTCGAGAACAATGCCTTCCTCTGGAGCTCGCCGGCCCCGTCTCGGGTCAAGTTCTTTGTCTGGCTACTCGCGCTTGGCCGTGTCCACACTCGGGACAACATACTAAAGAAGCACATTGTGGAGGTGCAGGGAGCCGGTTGCCCCGCGTGCGGGGCGCCTTTGGAGACGCCCGATCACCTGGTATTTGG
Organism: Triticum aestivum; assembly: GCF_018294505.1. Classification (NCBI taxonomy): domain Eukaryota; kingdom Viridiplantae; phylum Streptophyta; class Magnoliopsida; order Poales; family Poaceae; genus Triticum; species Triticum aestivum. Next base: position 841,510,986 of record NC_057801.1, on the reverse strand, counting down.
CTGCTCCTTCGCCCGGGCGTTCTGCGGCGCCCTTGGCCTCTCCACCGCTAGGGGCACGGTGCGGACGCTGCATCTTTTCGACGCCTCCGGCACTGTTGGCTCTGCATCACTACAGGCTTTTGTGCAGCCCAGCTGCTGGCATCTTTGGCAGAGAAGGAATGCGGTGGTGTTCAAACGGGAGTCTTCCCCTCTGGCTGTGACCCTGAAGGCCTGCCGCGATGATGCTGTCCTCTGGCGTAGCCGTTTCTGCTCTGGGGAACGCGGGCATGTTGATGCATGGCTTCATGCCCTGCATGTGTAAAAAAAATGGATAGACATAGTTTCTGATGCTTACAGCTGCTCCTAGGCTGTAAGCTCTCCCCTTCATTCCCTCTCTGCTGCCGATCCGGTTGTTGTACTTTGTACTGGCTGACTGGCTCGGAATATATATTCAGGTGGGGGAGTTCTCTCCCCCCCGGTTGAAAATTCAAAAAAGAAACAACAATAGTAAAAATATTATATCAAAAATTTATAGGATTACAGTCTGCTTATAAAATGACACATGACCTTGTCATCTTTCGTATATTCTTCTCCTTCTTCAATGACCCCTCTGTAATCTGCCCTCTATTCCTCTCCTACTACGTATGATATGATCTCTTTTATTGAGTTTATCAATGTGCTAATATCGCAGAGTCTAGACTAGCTATATATCTGGGGGAGAATCCACATGCCACCATCTATACAGCTCTTCATTATGTATCGTACCGATATAATCCTCGTCAAGCCATAGCCGGTGATGCCGCTCTTTGAGCCATCTTCCTTGTGGCAGGTCACACTGCTGCTATCGTTCGAGATTGCGACCGACACTACGTCACCGGGCATGAAGTCTTCGGTACCAAACCAGCAATTATCTGAGTAGTAGATTCGGTTTCTCTTCACGCGGCCACGCCCGTTTGCGGACACATGCATTGCCTTAGAGAATATCTCCCCCAAAAACAACGAGTGGTCACCCAAGCTTGTGACCTCAAGCCACTCGCGCTTGTAACGCGCCTTTTGTCTACCCGTCTGGATGTCGGTGAGTTTGAATACTTTGAAGAAAGGTGGCGTGTTTCGCAACCACTGGGTCTTCAATGCCATCCCAGGCTTGCCCTGCAGATCAAAGATGTAACTAGTAATGTCCCGGTACACCGCAATGGTGTGGTCAATCATTTCCATGACTACATTGCGTTCTGCTGTGACCGCTGGTGCACCATCCTTATTCATGCCAATCTCGAACTTGACGAGTGTCGTATTGCGACGTAGGCCATACAGCTCGCCGTTGCAGAACATTCTTGTACTGTCCACCCGCTGTTTGAACAACCAGCTTTGCATAGCGCTACGCCGGCAAGGATACATTGGGGCGAGGTGGGCGGCGCAGAGAAGACAACTTTTGAGATGAAGACCAGGCGGGCATTGGCATGGTGCCGGCTTGGGCAGAGGATCATCGCCTTCTTCTCGGATAGGGCCACCTCGGCGCCAAAGAAAAGGTTCATGATCATTAACGGGCCTGCACGTTCGAGCAAGGCGAACCCAGCCACCGTCGTGGCAGCCGATAATCCACCTTCCCGCATCCTCGCCGGGGACCCGTAAGCCCACGAGGGCACCATCCTCGGGGCAGTGAATTGTCTTCATCCTGCTGTCGTAGTGAGGCAAGAAGAGAAGCCACGGAAGCGCTGGCACGGGTGGCGCCGCACGCGCAGCAGCGCGCCACGACCGGCAGATGGCGGCGAAGCGTGCGCGGCCGCGCGGGGAGGCAACCATGCGGTAGACGACAGGGAGGAGATCGTCGGGGAACGTGGGCGAGCAGCACTCCCTCGCCGTATGAGCGCGCTTGGTTTCCCGATCGTCGCAGGTGGCGGCAGCCATCAGCCCCGACATCGATCAGGCTCTATGCCTTTTTTTCTTTTCTTTTGAGGAACGATCAGGCTGTAGGTTTGTTTCTAGGCAATGCACGCACCTTACGGGCTTATAGTTAGCTAATAAAAATTTCCTCTTTTCTTCTTGTGAATATATAGCCAACCAATCAGTTGGGTGAAATAAATCTCATACTATTTTTTATGTCAAAAAAATCCCATACTATCTTTTTTTTTGCGGGTGAAAGTAGTAAATCTCATAATAAAGTGCCTAAAATGACCTGATAGCGTACGTGCATGTCCGAACCAGATAATCCTCCGAATTTTTCTGATTATATGATGTCGGATATTCAGTATAAACTGATGTCTCAAGAGCCTATAGAAAAAAAGACGGAAATATCTGGCGATCAGTCGCTGCGAAGTGAACATGTCCTTTTTTTATATGTCCAGTCAGAGTAAGTGATTGCCAACATCCACTGGAAATTGTAACTTAAGCATTGTGTTTGTTTACTCTGTCAATGGAGAACAACATTGTATACTGTGCTACTGTAATCTAAGTATTTTCAGATTAAAAAAACAACGCAAAATTTAATCTAAGCATTTACAGACCAAATTAAAATGGAGACCTTTGGATAGTGTGCTATGGATATCAGTAATCTAAAATCTAAGCATTGTTATTAGCTTCTTGAACACTAGAGAAAGCAAAAGCAAAGTTGTTTTCCATGGATAGATTAGAATTATGTACATTACTACATTTCCAAACTCACCCATTGGTTTGAGAACTAAAGAAGCATCGTGCAATGCAAGTACTCCTTTTCAACAAACACTTTCATCATCAAGATAGCTCTTATGGTATTACCTGGATCTTCATTGTTTTTGGAGCTCCATTTTCATCATCAGTTCTTCATCACTCTCAGAGTCCATGTCATACCGTTCATGTATAGGCCCATATGGTCAGTAGCATTTTCGGCAACAATGCCTAGATCATCAAGTTCCATAGAACCGTAGTTGCATCCTAGAAGAACGTAAACTTTATATGAGAGGAAGCAGTACCATGTCTCAATCTACAGACATGCATATTTTTTTGGTGAATAGATCTGATCAGCAATTAAAAATATCATGTTTTTAACATATCAAAGCTGCATAGGACAACTCGTCGGCAGAAGGTTCCTATCTGAGATGCATACTTTAATCATTAGTTGATTTGGATATATCATATCCTATAGCTTGGCTCCTTGACAGAAATGTCATCTAAGTTCTGTAATGCATAATCCACTAAGCAACATGCGCCAATAGACACCCAAACAGATCATTTAAGAATCAAACAGGAAGCAAATGTAACTCTTTTAAACATCCAATATCTACTTAGGCTGACATGAAACCACTACAAATTATACACACATAAGCGCCAAGGCGCAGTCCAGAATACAAAAAATGAAGATTACAAAAAGCCCGGAGGTACATAAACATGACTAAATCCAAGCGGTGGCACGGCCGGGGCGCACACTCATTGCAATGGCCTCAGTTTTGATCCGACGGCCAGATCGTCCGGGAGCTCGATCCGACGGCTGAGAACGCATCAAGAAACCGATCGGACGGCCGAGAAGCCCTTAGCTCTGTGGTGCGGCCTGAGGAGCCCGAGTTCTTGTTTCAATGGCCTCAGTTTTGATCCGACGGCCCAGATCGTCCGGGAGCTCGATCCGACGGCCGAGAACGCATCAGGAAACTGATCAGAAGGCCGAGAATCCCTGAGCTCTGTGGTGCGGCCTGAGGAGCCTGAGTTCTTGTTTCTGGATTTTATCAATAGCACGTTTCCTTTTCCCCTAGCAGGGGCTAGGGTTACCTCCCCCCAGGCGACTCGTTCGGCCTCGAGTAGTATCAGCGACCAAGCCGCCCCGCGGCAATCCCCACCTGATCCATACCATGGCGTCAGTTTCGGATGCTTATTCGGCGACGAGTGGCGGCGAATGGAAGGACAGTGCTACTAACCTCGATGATTTCTTTGGACAACTAGACCTCGCTGAGGAGTTTGGCGATCTGGTTCTGGATGAAGGTGACCCTGTGATCAACGATTGCGTGCGGTGGCTGGCTCTTACGAGGGTTCACACAGAGAAGACCTTTAGTCAGGCCGCCTTCTTCCTCGATATGCATGCTGTCAGGAACCCTTCACAGTAGGTGCAATTCTGGATGCTACGCTCCAATCTGTTCATGGTGCAGGCTTCATGTCTTGGCCATTAGGACAGAATTACGAATCAAGGGCCTTGGATATTTCTGTCTTGGGCAGTCCTTCTTCATCCCTATGATGAATTCAGTTGTACAGGGAATATCCAGATGGTGCATATGTCCATCTTGTGGCAAATCCACAAGCTCCCTGATGGGTTCTGTGACAAGACAATTGTGGAGAAGTTGATTATAAAGGATGGCAAGGTTCTGGATATGAGGTTGCCAGGCAACTCTTGTGGAGACTGTATCCGTGTTTGGGTGCAGTATGATGTGTGTGAAGCACTGATGAAACACGTTGGTATCATCCGAGGTAAAGAACACAAGGTTTATGCTGACAGATATGAGGAGTTGGCACGTTTTTGTAAAGTCTGCGGCAAGATTGGGCACGAATATAGTGTTTGGAGCTGTGGTTTATGAGGCTGAAGATATGAAGTATGGTTACTAGCTATATATATGTTGATGCTCCCACTACTGGGTAAAGGATTATTGGTGGCCTCGAATTAGTGGCGGACACGACGAGGGACGCACCGCTGCTATTTTAGAAAAAATTCTGTGGTCTTGACATGAAGAAAGCAATAGCAATAAAACTGAACGATAATTATGCTAAGCTAACAGTTGGGTCTTGTCCATCACATCATTCTCCTAATGATGTGATCCCGTTCACCAAATGACAACGCATGTCTATGGTTAGGAAACTTAACCATCTTTGATTAACGGGCTAGTCTAGTAGAGGCTTACTAGGGGCACATTGTTTTGTCTATGTATCCATACATGTATCAAGTTTACGGTTAATACAATTCTAGCATGAATAATAAACATTTATCATGAATAAGGAAATATAAAATTACAACTTTATTATTGCCTCTAGGGCATATTTCCTTCATGGACATTACCCGTTGCAAGTGTTTCTGGTTTTAAATACTATCTTGTTTTATACTAGAGGATTTTAGTCACTTTGTATGGACCTTTCCTCTCCGCAACAAATCCGATGTTTACCCTCTTTTTCTACATTTTCAGTGCTATGTTTCTGTCCACTTCTTCCTCCCTATTCGTTTCATTCAGTGTGACAACGGCCATGAGCTTGAAAACATTCAAAATCGTACCTTCTTCCTAAAACATGGCATCCTTCTTTGATTCTCTTGTCCCTACACTTCTCCTCAAAACGGTAAAGCCGAGCGTTCACTTCGCACCATCGATGACATTGTTCATACACTCCTCGTTCAGTCCTCCATGCCATCAAATTTCTGGGTAGAAGCACTCCACACGGCCACCTTTCTTCTCAATATTCGCCCCTCCAAAACCAATCCAAATATCACCCCCTATTACTCTCTTTTCCTTTGCCATCCCAATTACTCTGAGTTTCGTGTTTTTGGTTGTCTTTGCTTTCCAAATGCCTATGCCACCTCTAAAAACAAACTTTCTCCACGGACGTAATAGTCTCAAGCAATAGTTTTATTCATCTATCACTATCCATGTATTTCTTTGTTGTATTCTGTTGAACAATATAATAAAAGTAACTGTGTGCATCGCTTGAAGCTCAAGCCCAGGGGTAATCCTCTCTTTTGAAAAAAAATGGCAAATTGATCGAACTACATACCTATAGACGACCTAATCAACTTAATGACTGGTTTTAGTGGGCTGATCTCATCGACCACACACATAAACTTCTTTTGCATCCGTCAATGCAAACGACACAAATGAGTGGACGGAACACGTCATTGTGTGGACTTGGCGTGTGTGTTCATACAAAACACTTTTGGTTGTATGGTATGTCTACCTAAATATGAGAGCGACAGGGCACCAACTTTCAGTATTAAAATGTTACGGCTGATGTGGTTAGCAACCTTAAAACAAACAATGATATATACTCTTTATTGTTATCTTTATGGATAATCAAATGACTACTTTTTTGCACTAGCTTGTGCATAAAGTAGATGGGTAGCTAAACAACAGATTGTAATTTATTTTATGGTTAACCCATATTTTTTACGGTTTCGGTTTTGCAACTTGTGCTGTTTCCTTGAGCGATCAAACACATTCATCACCGAAGCATAGTGCTCGATCGGTGCCTTGTTCAATAAACCTTCCTTGAGCCCTGTGTTTTTTTTCATGGAGACTTGTACTGTAATTCCTTTTTGCATCGTATGATAGTCTTCGTGATAATTTAGCACTATTAGCAGAATTACCCTTGCCGCTTTAGTCTGTGGTATATGCGCTCAGTCGATGTGACCTGGAAAAATATGATTCAAAACATTCTTATTTTGTTTGGTCAACTAGATAACAGTTTGATAGGTTATGTCCCCCAGAGATTTTATTTATCACATTTTAAGGTTTTCTATGAATAAAAAGAATCGCATCATGTGTCTAATGTGTTCGAGTGCAATTGTATGTCTTTTTGCATCTGGAGGAATGTTAGAAAAGAAAACTAGGCACCATGATCATGTGACATTGACCGCGGGCCGGCAAACGATTCATTGTGTGAACTGATGGCGATTGCACCGGTGATTGCACGAACTGTGGCCATTGCACTTCCCGTAATGAATTTCATAGTTATATCTTGCCATCACCTCAATCTAGATGTGCTTCACTTCCATGTCTTTCGTTTCTATTTTATCAATAGCATGTTTCCTTTTCCCTAGCGGCGGCTAGGGTTACCTCCCCCTAGGCGATTCGTTCGGCCTCGGGTACTATCAGCGACCAAGCCGCCCCGCGGCAATCCCCACCTGATCCATACCATGGCGTCGGTCTTGGATGCTAATTCGGCGACGAGCGACGGCGAATGGAAGGACGGTGCTACTAACCTCTATGATTTCTTTGGACAACTAGACCTCACTGAGGAGTTTGATGATCTGGTTCTTGATGAAGATGACCCGGTGATCAACGATTGCGTCCAGTGGCCGGCTCTTGCGAGGGTTCACACGGAGAAGACCTTTAGTCAGTCCGCCTTCTTCCGCGATATGCGTGCTGTCAGGAACGCTGCACAGTAGGTGCAATTCTGGACGCTAGGCTCCAATCTGTTCGTGGTGCAGGCCTCATGTCCTGGGGATTAGGAGGGAATTACGAATCAAGGCCCTTGGATATTTCTGTTCTGGGCGGTCCTTCTTCATCCCTATGATGAATTCAGTTGTACAGGGAATATCCAGATGGTGCATATGTCCATCTTGTGGCAAATCCACAAGTTCCCTGATGGGTTCTGTGACAAGACAATTGTGGAGAAGTTGATTATAAAGGATGGCAAGGTTCTGGATATGAGGTTTTCAGGCAACTCTTGTGGAGACTATCCATGTTTGGGTGCAGCATGATGTGCGTGAACCACTGATGAAACACGTTGGTATCATCCGAGGTAAAGAACACGAGGTTTATGCGGACAGATATGAGGAGTTGGCACGTTTTGTAAAGTCTGCGGCAAGATTGGGCACGAATATAAAGAGTTCGGTTTGGAACGCGGCTAATCTGCACCCGAGCTCATATGCTCCCGCATGAACAGTAAAATCGAAAAAAAATAAAAAAAATTCAAAAAATTCCAAATTATTTTTGTGTGAAACATTGACAAAAGTTCTAAGTGCCTGCAAAAATTCGTCATGAAATCACATTCCTAGAAGGCGTGGCAAAAAAAAAAAGTACTCTGAAAAAGCTACTTTCAAACGCATCTTGAAGCACTGAATTTGTTTTTTTGCCACGCCTTACAGGAATGTGATTTCATGATGAATTTTTGCAGGCACTTAGAACTTTTGTCAATGTTTCTCTCAAAAAAAAATTGGAATTTTTTGAATTTTTTTTTAATTTTTTTCGATTTTACTGTTCATGCGGGAGCATATGAGCTCGGGTGCAGAATGGACTTTTCGGTTTGGTGCTATGGTTTATGAGGCTGAAGATATGAAGTATGGTTACTAGCTATATATATGCTGATGCTCCCACTACTGGGTAAAGGATTATTGGTGGCCTCGAATTAGTGGTGGACACGACGAGGGACGCAGCGCTGCTATTTTAGAAAAAAAATCTGTGGTGTGTAATATTACTTGCCCGCCACTGATTTTTCCACAGTGGTGCGGATGTAAATTACCACACATCACACTTAACCTATTCAAAATTCTTCGTGAGGGAAAAGCAGTAACGCTGGGCACATCACCCCTGGTGTCTGGCCAAGCTGTGGCGGGCAGATTAGAGTGCCCGCCGCAGCTATATTTGGGCGACCAGTGACAAAAATTTTCAAAGTTTCCTGGAGTTTGATTGGTGGTCCTCTAGGACGCCCGCCACTCAAATGTAACTGTGGCAGGTGCTCGGTATCGCCAGTCACTGCTATGTAGGACCTTATCCAGCTTACCCGCTCGCACCCGTAGCCACTCACATCTTATCCACACAGACACAAAGTCTTTCTCCCTCTTGCTCTCTCACTTTGCCGCCGACGCCAGCGTCCTGGCTGCTTTCGACGTCGCCACGGCCGCGGTCGCCGTCCGCCGTCTCCAGCGTTGTCGCCGACCCCATCTTCCCCGTCGCCTGCGCCATCCACTGCCGCCTCAAACTTCCTCACACTTGCCATCTGCCACCGCCTGCAATGTCCTCGTCTTCTTGCCCTGAGTCATGACGCAGTGCTTCCACTCCCCCTCAATGTCACCGGCGGAGTGTGAGGATGAGGCGGCTGTTGATCCCATGGTTGTGGATCTCTTCTGTTGGCGACAGCTAGCCATTTGCTGAAAGCAAGAATAGGGAGCGGAAGGATGGGAAGAACGTGAGAGCTCGGCAGGAAGACCGGGGGCAAATGACTCTGGGAAGGTGTAAAACTTTTCCGCCTCGCGGCTGCGCCTTTTTTTATACATAGACTCTTCGTGAAGCGGTGGCGACACGCTTGGCTCCGGGACATTAATTTTGCAGTTTCCCCATGCGTTTTGTGCGGAAATAGAGGGGATGGTAATGCAATTACGACGAAGCACGCCATCACCTTTCTTGACAAGACATGACAATGGGGGGACCCTCATGAACACACAATGTTTTGACCAATGAAGCACCACTGTAATGCTGAATGACCGATGGGATTGGGTTGTGATATTAGAATTGGCCCTTGCCATCAATGCGAATCAAGCGGGGAACACTTCATGGCTAAGAGCATGTATAATAAGGTGACGTAAGTGGGCTGTAAGGATTTAAATATTATATCCTTGCTGAGTTGGAAGAGATAGAAGAAAAGCGGGCTGCAGACTTATAGCCGGCTGTAGCACAAGCTCCAACAAGCATTGCGAGAATGGAAGGTGGGTCATATGTTGATTAAGTGGTATTTTCTTATAGCCAACTATTATATGTGTTGCCTATTACATTGGCTATAAATGATATGACAACATGTTATAGCTAGCAATTAGCTATATTATTAACCATGCTGTAAGGAGTGACTGCGCGGAAACAATGAAGATCTTGTGGAAAGTAAATTTGGGCGCATCCGACGCAGTTTCCAACCGGTTGCTGGATTAGAATCATTTCCCCAAAGTGAAAGTTGCCACTGAGTATGACAAAGAAACTAGGACCGGGTCTCTGGAGCAGCTCGGAGCTCGCCAGATATATTATTGAATCGACTCCGTATAGCAACAGCGTAACCGTAGTTTAAGGCTCCATCATAATGAAATGATGACTGAAATGGTGCGTTTACTCGAAAGTCCATTTAAATTGCTGCCATGCAACTCCATGGAACATTAGTGAGCTGCTCTCTCTCTCTCTCTCTCTCTCTCTCTCCATCTACATCTAGCGACTGCGTGCTCTCTCTGCTAATACTGTGTGAGGTGCGTACCTCCTGTTTCACCTGACATTAATTGTTATGCAAATTTATCGTTCTAGTTAGCTCTTTTTTTCTATTGTGAATTTGGTTTCACGGAATTTTTGCGTGCCTCATATTACAACACCATGGTCGATCTAGTCTAGTTTAGATCGTGTTTGGTTCCGCAGGCAAAAAGCCAGACATCAAGCGGAACAACACAGAAATCACATCAATATCAACCTGAAATCATAATCCAGACATGCTCAATGGTCATCCGACCTGGGTCATGCTCTCGATCTATGCTCCCGTGAGGACTCCCCGGAACAGTATAAGTTCAGCCAGGCGTAGGTGGTGATCACTACTCCCTCCGTTTCAAAATAGATGACTCAACTTTATACTAATAAAGTTAGTATAAAGTTAAGTCATTTATTTTGAAACGAAGGGAGTAGCTTTGTACTCCGTCCCGGCCTCCACGCCATGCTGGTGAGGTCCACGAGGTTGCCCGTGTCAACTGACGATGCCACGCTGGTTTGTGCCGGTGGCCATGTACATGGAGAGGAACTCACTCTTTTTCTTGTTTTGGCGAGTGAGAGGAACTCAAACTCGAGCTCGCCCATGGCCGCTGCTGCGGTAGGCCCGCTGGACTCGTCGCATACTTTTCAACGAGCGTTTCCTGATGCTTCACATGCCGGTGATCTTGTCCGTATGTCCGCATAAGCTGGCTTTGGTTGACTTAAGAAACCACGTGAAGGATTAACTACTGATCTAAACGCCCTTATATTTCCTTACGGAGGAAGTAGTTATCTGATCGATTCAACAGGCTGATCGATTCGATGAACTGTTTCGGCTGGAAAGCATGCGAGAACACGTACGAAAACCACTTAAGGCCTAGAATTAATCTACTAAGGGATCAGGTTCATCCCCATTTGTCACCGAACCTGCTCAATCCCTGTCTAATGAAATCCCTATCCCTATTATCTCATTTAGTTATTCCAAATTCAAATCTACTACTGACTTCAAAGTGTTCCACACAGTTTTTCTGCACAATCATAATAAAAGCACAGATATTTCAAAGAAGTATGAATCAATTAATCCACTAATAACATAAAACATACACGTGTATTCTGTCGCTCAGGAGTACAACAAATAATATGAACCATAGTGATTTCAGTTCACACTTACGGCCTCAAGGCCTACCTTGATCTTGCCGTCAGCTTGTTCAATAGTTGATCCCTTGCAAACATCTTGTCCTTCCAAAACCCCCTTTAGATGCTGAAACGCCTCATCAGAGTGGCATGCCTTGAAACATGCGCGTGACTAAAATTCCTTAACTAACGGTACCTTTGCTGGGTTGCAAAGTATTCATACATCTCGCTCTTTCTAGTCGGTGCGAATGCACATTTTGCACTCATTGTCCACCTAGTGGGAACACAACACCTGAGCAGTGTTTCTTCTTATAAAATTCCCAATATGTAAAATATGTGGGAACATGGTGTGCCAGCGCATTCCAATTTGCGGCAAGAACAACTGAACATGGGAAGCAGACCTTCCTTCGACTCCGTGTGCACTTTGATCTTTTTATCTCTTATTTCCTTCTTAGACACAACGTATGTGGTAACTTCTGCTGCATCAAGTACCTCTCTGATTTCACATTTTCTTACAACATTTATGCTCCATAAGACCAACTTAAACATAGCAGGAGTGCAAACTTTTGCGGCGTGTTTCTCAAGACTTGAAGCATTTTCCTCTGTGGACGGAATGGACTACAAGGCCTCGATGTCTTGGAGAGCCTCATTCAAGCGTCGTGATGCAAGGCAACGCTTATAGTGCTCTAGCATTTGAAACAACGTCATCTTAGCCTCAAGATGCGTATGTAGCACTGAGTTTAAGCTCTCACTCCGCAGATTGCTGCTCAATTCTAGGAAAGAACGTCCCTCGAGATATGGAGCACACCACAGTTTTCTCATCTTATACATCTGATGCAGCCAAGATTCCTCACTTGTTACTTTATTCCATTGTAAGAATTGTAACCATTTTCTCTCATGCTCTTCAATGGAAGATGTATCATATATGAAAGATCTGAATTCCTTCTTTACCGCGTCATCATACAGATGACGTACAATGTTCTGCTGAATGTGCCATCTACAGAGCCTATGGTTTGACTTAGGCCACACCACCCTGATTACTCTTTGCATTGCAAGGTCCCCATCCATGATCACAGATATCGAATGCTTATGTCCCATGGCATCAGAAGTTCGTAACATCCACTCTTATGTCTGGCTTGTTTCATGAGAAATGATACCACATCCAAAAATAACAGTGTTGCGGTGGTGATTCAACCCGACAAACGGCACAAATGGCGGATTGAACTTAATGGTTATGTACGTGTTATCACAATAACGTCTCTGAAATCCTCGTAGTCAAGTCAGGATTGACTTTCACACCAGAACAGTTCCTTCAGATGGCCAACTTCATCAACCAAGTACCCGAAGAAAAAAAAATCCGAATCTCGCTCTCGCCGCGCCACCATGTGATTGATCACCGTTTGAGCATCACTAGAAGCGATTGATTCCTGCTTGTTAGCATGGCAGAAATTGTAAATGTCCCTCTTCGTGCATCCAAACTCATTATGTCCACCGTATTGCATGCACAAAATTTCCATAATATGGTGTTTCTTGATCCCTGATTCTTTCATGTCTGCAATGTTCACTTTCTGCTCATCGCTAATTCTTCTATGTGAACACAGAAGACACAAAAGATCCTGTGGGGCTAGAGGATGATTGTGTTCATGGAAGAAATCCTTCACAAACCACCGACATATTACCTCTTGTGTTGCAATCACGAATTTAGCTTTACACTCTACACGAGTTATACTCCGTGGCCTCCTCTTTCTGTCTTGCATCTTCCTCTTCATGTGCTTCTCTTCCGAACCCCTTCACGATTGCACACAATTTTCCTTAAAATTATATGGCTGTTGGATCCATCCCACTCGACATAGCTTCTCCGGACACTAAAACCTTTCTCAACACCATATTTGTTATATAATCTATAATCTTCATCCTCACTATCAAACATCTTGTTGGAAATACGATAGTACTCCAGCATGGACTCATGACTTAAATCCGCCATGTCTTCCTGCATCACCATTCAGATGAATAAAAAGCTCAAACAACAAACAGAAATGCAAGCAAAAGCCAGTACGAAATCTTGTGTGGAATTTTAAACTTTGCTCCTTGTATATGTTATGCCAAGCGATCATCAATGTCCATAAACTACTGAACTGGCCATGTATGATGAAAAATTCTAAATTGAATTGCATGCACTAGAGAAACCTAAATCGATGATGACTAAACTAATCTATTTAGGAAGTGCAGGTTACGAATCCAAGTAAGGTGAGATTCGGGCGATTCGTACCTTAGGACGCAAGTCGGGAAGCGATGGGATCGGCGGGGGGCAAGTTCCTATAGCGCGTCCGCCGTCGCCGCCGACACAGCCGCCGTAGATGTGATGCCTTATTCTTCTTCTTGCCTCCGGGCACGTCTTTTATAGTGAAGGGGACGAGGAGGAGGAGGCCGACGAGGCCGACGAAGGTGAATTGGTTCGTCTCGCCGGGCTCGTCGGAGAGAAGGAAGGGGACGAGAACGAGGACTTGACCTCCTGGATCGACTAGACTTGGTTCTGGTCGTGGACATGATGGGTTGAAAGCACAATATTTTACCCTAGACCATTATGCCCTTCTTGGATTAAACTAATTAGATTTATTCATTTTTAATCCCGATCAGGTCGGACGGTTAATAATAATCAGAGGGGCAGGTACTGGAAAGTACTAGTACTACGCCAATCACTGTAAAATAGCTCTTATTATTATTATCATTTATACTCCGTAGAGAACAGAACATTTGTGCTGATGTATCAAGACGTTTTTCCTTTATTCACAAGCCGCTGATGCAGGGAATAGGCATTAAGCAATAGACCAAAAACCACTTGGACGGCACCATGTGATGCAGTTTGGCTGTATCACAGTTTCGACAGGCCTCATCGAGCAAATTATGAGTTAGGCAAACTGAACAAGAACGAAAATAAGCAGCGGGGGTGTATAGTGAGTTATACACAGAGAGTTCCAGCTCGAACTCCTCATCCATCCGTAGCTTGTGTTCCCTCAACCTAACCCAGTGATTCATACTCCCTTCGTTCCTAAATATTTGTCTTTCTAGAGATTTCAAATGGACTACAACATACGGATGTATGTAGACATATTTTAGAGTGTAGATTCACTCATTTTGCTTCATATGTAGTCCCTTGTTGAGATCTCTAGAAAGACAAATATTTAAGAACAGAGGGAGTATTAATTTGTATAGTGAAGTGAAGCATCTAATAAATCTTCGATGAATGTTGCAGCTGTAGGTAGCTTGGATTTGGTCCCTGCTATGCCAAATTGCCAATTGTGGGTGATGTATAATATGTTGCAATTCTATCAATTGTTAGCATTTTTATTGGATAATAATGCTTCCAGTAATCTTGGTAATGTAAGCATGGTAGATTTTTATCCTCCAAACCTACTATAGTTCCACTGTGTAGAGTAGTATTTATTTGGCCATGAACAGGTCTATTTCTGATGACAGGGGACTTGTACAAGTAGGTCCATGGCATCCCATATATAATAGTAGTACCAAAAACCGAAATACGATACAAAAACGAGGACCTGGACTCTGGAGCAGCTGGTCAAGTACATTGCTGCATCAAGTGCAGAGGCCAATGCAAGGGGTCATTAGTTTAAGGCTCCATCACATGACTAATCAAGTATACACGTGTTAACTTGATGACTGAATTGGTGCTTTGACTCCCAGCTCCATTAAAGTCCTCTCCTCACCATCTCCATGGAACATTAGTGAGCAGGCTGCTGCTTCTCTTCATCTCGCGCCTGCTCCTCTTTGCTATTTTCTGAGGTGAGTACCTACTATTTCAGCATATGTATATCCATTTTCTTTTGCCATAGCTAGCTCGTTTCTTCCATTTTGTGTATGCTTTCATGGAATTATCTTGCGTCATATGTTACAACACGGTGGTCTTGTCTAGTTTATATGAATAGATTCAAAAATTACAATGCAAACAGCAATCAAATCAAATACGTAGCTAACAGAAAGGGTTTATATGAATTATCTTGTTAGCCGTTTTATTTGATTCGAAAGCAATTCTGCATCGCACCTTTAACATTTGCAAGCAATGGATCCAAATCCAAGACAAAGGGATGACAAACATCAAAACTGCAAGCATCCAACATCAAAACTGCACCTTAAATTTGCTGTAGTTACCTAGTTTTTTTAGTTGCCGTTTTGAATAACTTTGCAAAAATTTCTTACAAGTACAATTAATGGTGGCCCAGTTGAGCAATTTTTCCTTCAGAACCAGTGGCTACTCATCTCCCTTTTTTCACAGTTTTCTCCTCCTGCAGTTAAATCAAGATATAGATGGCAGACAAGACATCAACTAGTTTATTGAGAGGAGGACAGGGCCAGCTACAGATGGACCAACGGCTCTTGGAAGCATCCACATCCGGCAATTCCACATCAATGAAGGAGATGGCCTCGCGAAATCCATGCATTCTTCTTGGAACAACTCTAGCTAGGAACACCTGTCTTCACATATCCTCGACCCACGGGCACCAGGCATTTTGCACGGATGTGGTGGCGCTGGAGGAGTCTCTCCTCACTGCAGTAAACTTGGATTGGGAGACGCCACTTCTTGCCGCGGTGAAAAGTGGTTTTGTCATCTTGGCTTCCGTTCTAATCCAATGCTACCGTGCACGGGGACTCATAGAGGCAATCTTGTGGCAAGACATTGATGGCTGCAATGTACTGCACCACGCAATACGCAGTGGCCACAGGGAGCTTGCGCTGAAGCTGATAGAGGCAGCACCCGCTCTGTCGACACATGTGAACATATTTAACGAGTCACCCATGTACATCGCAGCGATGAGAGACTTCACTGATATTTCAGAGAAATTACTGGAAATTCCTGACTCTGCTCATATGGGACCATTCGGCAATAACACTCTGCTGGCTGCTGTGAGAAATGCAAACTCAGGTGAGATTCAATCAACGTATGTATTTCCTGAATACGGGCTTCTATTTTTACCTTCAAATTGTTGATTTTTTTTGTTCCTTTCCTGGGTCCCCCTTAGTCCTCGGGCCCAATAGAGAAAGCATAACTACTTGTGGTGGCTGTCAATTTCTTATCGATTTGTCAGTTTGTCTAACAATGTGGCACCAATGAAATCCACTAACAAATAGTGTATTCTAACAAATCAACTGATGTTCTAAAATTATTCTAGTATTATTGCCTCCAGTATCCTCATGGGTACTATAACCATCTCTTTGCTTTATTAACCATCATTCATATATTCATATGTTTTCAGGTTTGGCAAAAAGAATTATGGAAACACGTCCTTGGCTGGCCAGAGAAACTAACAAAACGGGAGCTACTCCACTAAGTGTAGCTTTATATCTTCACCAGATTGGCGTGGTACGCGTATTGCTGGAACATGATTGCTCTTTAGGGTATAAGGTGCCAAGTAACGGCGCACCTTTCCTTAGTCAAGCTGCAGCTGGAGGACATATCGATGTTGCTCAAGTGCTTCTTCACCACTGTCCTGATACTCCTTACCGTGCAACAAATGATCCGTATTGGACGTGCCTTCATACAGCTATAGACCAAGATCACGTGGAGTTTGTGGAATTCATTTTGAGAACTCCACAACTTCGTAAACTCATTAATATGCGAGACGTGTATGGGAAAACTGCTCTACATTATGCAGTACAGAGCTGCAATCCAAAAATGGTTGCTGCTTTGCTGTCTCACGAAGATATAGACATATCGGTGCTTGATAATCATGGTAATGTACCAGCTTGGGAATTGATGGACTTCGCGGATCATGCCAAGACTTTAAATTGGGTATGCATATTTTATATTTTTTTATTTGATTCTTTATTCTAAGTCTAATATCATATAGATAACTTTATGTTACAAATTTAAATTAAGTTTGTCCATTTATATAACAGTTTTGTAGTCCGCTTTTTCCAACATTGCCTTTGTCTCTCTGTTCAAATCATCAAATGTAATGCCATCCTATCCATATAATATAATTGATATGATCCCCATTTGTATCTTCCTTCTGAATATATGCAGAATGAAGTGAACATGCTTATGCTGAGAGCTGATCCCAGATGTGCCACCATATCTTATAATCTTCACAGACGTACAAAACAGCAGGCGACTATGAAATCAAGGATGGAAGCGAAGTCACTAACTAAAACATACACAAGTAACACTTCGTTAGTGGCGATACTCATGGCAACAATAACCTTTGCAGCCGCCTTCACCCTTCCTGGAGGTTATGACAATGATGCTGGAAGTGAGGGACTTCCCATCATGTCTAGGAAGTTTGCATTCCAGGCATTCTTGATTTCTGACGTCTTGGCATTGTGCTCCTCGTTTGCCGTGGCCTTCATATGCATCATAGCAAGGTGGGAGGATTACGAGTTCTTGATTTATTACAGATCCTTCACTAAGAAGCTCATGTGGTTTGCATACGTGGCAACTACTACTGCCTTTTCAACTGGTTTATACACTGTGCTGGCTTCACGCCTCCACTGGTTAGCCATTGCAATTTGTCTTATGGTAGCTTTGTTGCCCATTCTCACAAAGCTGCTTGGTGAATGGCCTATCTTGAAGCTCAGATTGAAGTTGGGTAAAGATTTCAAGTCTGATTTCCTTGATATGGTCTGACCTCATCAATTTACCAATGTTTTGTGATATTTTCAAATTTTATCAATAATGAACATTGTTTGACTAGCAAATACAACACTGTTAGTTACTGTATTTTGATCCAAATATGATGTAGTGCTGCCATTTCTCTGAAGATGTTACATGCCTTCTGTAATGATAATCGCCAATGTTTATTATTTGAAAGCCGAGAGTTGGTAAATACATATCACAAGGAACCAACACAAAAAAGTATATACCTAATACTGTTTTGGATTACTAAACATATGAATCTCTAGAGAAATAGAGATACAAGTTGGGTGTTGACATTTTTACCCAGCTAAGGATGTAGAGAACATAAACATTAGAGATTGATACAAGTCAAAATAGATGTCCAGCTTGGTACGACCGGCCCATCCAGTTTTCAGCACCAGCTTGCTTTGGAAATAGAAAACAGAATAGTGGCATTACATATAAGAAACACTACATAATTTTGTAACACCAGCCAAGGCAACGCAGTAAGTTGAGCATATGTCATAGCAATGCATTTGTTGTCGTCTGAGTAATCAACCCAGGCAGAGAAAAATACCATGTAGAATTAATGAGTGATGTATGCACCATAACGTGGCCCTTTAGTAGGAGTGCCGGTGGTAATCTCATCTTCGAAAAAAGGAAGGAATTTGCTGCAATCGGCAATTTCCAAGATATCGGATGGGGACTGGTGGTATGAGGTATCTCACTGCAAAGTGTAAACTCACCTCACCTCGATCGGCATGCAGAAAGATCCTTCGTAACAAATACCTCCAAACTAAATCCCTAGCTCAGGTAACCATTAGGCCTACCGACTCGCCGTTCTGGAAGGGGCTGATGAGAACGAAAGACACTTTTTTCCGCAGAGGGAAATTCGTTCTTAGAGATGGTAGAACTACTAGATTCTGTGAGATACTTGGCTAGGAGATGTGCCTCTAGCTCTTCAGTACCCCAGGTTATATAATATTGTGCAACTTAAGGAGGCTTATATTGCTACAGTATTACAATCGTCTCTGTTGAATATTCAATTCAGGAGGTCCCTTGTGGGGGAATGATGGACCTCTTGGCTACACCTGCTGCGAAGGTTGATGGATGTTCAACTTTTAGATCAGCCAGATGCATTTCAATGGAAGTTAACTAAGAACGGTGTGTTTTCGGTGAAATCTATGTACCTGGATTTAATTAACTCTGGCACAATCCCAAGATCAAACCATATATGGAAAATTAATGTGCCGCCGAGAATCAAGATTTTCATGTGGTTTATAGACAAGGAAGTGATTCTCACCAAGGATAATCTTGTAAAGCGAAGATGGGTCGACAGTTCTCAATGTTGTTTTTGTGCCCAGGATGAGATAATACAACATCTCTTCCTTGATTGCCCCCTAGCCAAGATCCTATGGCGCTCGATTCATATAGCCTTTAATGTTAACCCTCCCACTAGCATTGCAATGTTGTTTGGGACATGGCTAATTGGTGTGGAGCCAATTACCGCGGGATGTATTCAGATAGGAATATGGCATTACTCTAGGCTATATGGAACTGCAGAAATGATATGATCTTTAATAGAAAAAACTTCATTAACTTTTTGCAGGTCATCTTCAAAGCTAGTGCTTGGATCATACGTGGTCGTTACTCACTCATACGGACTGGAGGGAGCTGTTGGTTAATGGGTGCAACCAGTGGGAGACGGCAGCACGGGATATTTTCAATCGGTTTAGATGGCGGTCCACTAATAGAATAGGTGTTTAGTCACTAAGTCCTAGGATTTGCCGGTTGTGGCATGCTCTTTTTCCAGTTTTGTTGCTTATTTTTGCTCCTTTTTTGAGTTGTACTGACTTACAGACTTGTTGGCACTTTATTTTGTTTCAATAAAATGGTGTATGCATCAGGTTGATGTAGAGGCAGGGTCATCCTCCTTTTCCAAAAAAATCTATGTAAAACTGAAGAACAAAATCACGCACCATCTTAATGAGTGACCAAACAGCGACGAAACAAACCACACAGAGCTGACCAGCAATGAACTGCCCACCACCTAACTAACAAAGAAACCAACACCAAAGGAGTGGAAGAGGACATAGTATGGACTATAGACACGGTAAACTGACCCGGTAACCAGTCACTGGTCAGGCTGCAACTGCTCCTGCCAGCCCAGCCACCACCTTCTTCCTTGCCTGCCCAAAGTCGTCAACAAGCGCGGTGACGGTGGAGATGAAGCTCTGCCATATCCATGGCAAGTCACCCGCTGCTCTTCTTGAGTAGGAAGAGTTTGACTTTGTCCATGAGCAGCGAGTGCTTAACCCCGCAACCCTCGATGGGCTGGTCACAAATGACATCAACGTAAGGATGCCTTTCACGAGTAATGTGAACAACTGTCCATGGTTGTTTGTATGCTACTAGATGACCCGTTGCGCCAATGGCGCAAAGGCCGAGAGCAAACCAAGCATTCAAAGCATGCAAGTAAGAATATTTAGAGCACGGATGTAAAAAAATTGAAGCATAAGTAAATAGCTATTTAGGGATGACGTTCATTCATATCGTTATATATTACATTGCATGGTAGGTTTATATAGGCCAAAAGAAAGGTATAAGGTCAATTCATGATAGTTTATTTACATTGTTTTTAAAAAGTGCAAGCTACATAGGCAAAGATGCATCTTAGATAACTCCGGTCATTCAACATTTCAGCTTATGGTGACTAAGGTATGCAATCATGGGCATCAGGTGGAGTCATTGCTGCATGTGCCATCGATGGCGAATATGACCTCGTCGTCTAAGCAGCTTTTCATGGTGAGTGCGTTTGGTTGGCAAAAGCACAAATGCCTTCCATATCACCGTCCAATCCCCAATAATACTTGTTTGTTTTCTATAGAACATCCCATGATTGTAAAGTTCTATCATGAAGATGATCTGCAACATATCCTATCTGCGAGAGAGTATGGTTCAGATCATTAGCCCAAGAAGACAATTCAAACTGAGTACGGCATTAAACGCCCGGATAGTTCATCCGGTCACTTACCAGTCACGAAAATGTGATCCAGCTGAGCGCCTTAAACGGGCCTTAAATACCCGGGCTGACTGGCACCCCTCGTATCTATACCTACTATTAAAAGGATGAAGCTTTCATAGTTCTTCATACGTCGCCCTTTTATGACCATTAATTTTATGACACTCGTAAAGATTGACGACTGAGATTTAATAAATCCACGTAACCGTTTGGACCATAACTGAAATATGCAAAAGTTATGCATCACCGATACAAAGAACCTGATGCGCCGAGCACGCACGGTATGCCTCTCTCTCTTTCTTTCCAAATCCAGGTCGAGCAATCCTTCGTGAGCAGCTGGCTTCCTCCGTGGCTTTCCTATGCCAGGTCTGGCCAGTGACGCGCACGACGTCTCTCCCTTCCCTTACGCGCCAGTCGCCGCGCTCCACCCCACCGGGCCTCACATCCGCGTCGTGCCGCTCTCCACCGATCCGCCGTCACAAGGACGCTCATGCCATGAGCCTACCGCAGCACCGCTTCGTCATCAAGGGACGCAAGGAAGATACGAGTGGCGGCGGCTCTGGACTGTTATCGTCTCGTCGGATTGAACAATCCACGGCCTGCTGGTGGAGCAATGTTGCCAAATCAAACTGTCTCCCCGTAGCCTAGCTCCATCTCCGGGTTAACAAGCTGTTGGGTGTGAACATGCGGGTCGGCCTTCGCGAGCGGCTGATTTACGGGGCGTAGGGCCACCGGCGAGGTTGAGTACGAGGATGCGTCCACTCCGCCAGCCTCACGTTGTCCGAGTCATTGAAAAACGGCGACATTGATGCACAGTTCATGGCTGTACCTTCGCGGGATTTGGAGAAGAAGGCCCTCACGGCTAGAATTGATGGGAAGGGAGATCAATTGGGTGGCCGTGGCGTGCTTTGGGAAGTAGCAGAGGGTCTAGCAGATGACCCCGGCGTCGGCGGTGAGGTAGGCGGGGCAGAACCCCCGCGCGGCGCGGCGGCTGGGTGTTGGCCAAGGCAAAATGCGTTGCTGGAGGCAGCTACGCCGCTTGCCGGCGGCGGCGCGGCAGATCGGGTGAGTGGAGTGCGGGCTGCCCCTGGGCACATCGGGAGGAGAGGGATCGAGGTGATGGAGGAGATATTGACTAGGCCTTTCTTTAGTTTTTTTTATAATGCTGATTAGTCTTTGTTTAGGTTTTTTATGTTGACTAGGATTTTGACTGGTCAAAATCAGTCAAAACTGGGATGAAACCGGTTTGACTGTCTAGACACTGTTGGGGTTGGCTGGTTTTGAAAATTGTAGGTTGCAAAATAGATGGTCTTGAATTTCAGGGCGGAGCTGAAATAGGCGCCGACGAAGGACGTTAGTGTAGCTTTGTTCACACATACACTTCATGGACCGGAAATAGATAATTCTACGTTTGTTATAGTTAGATATAAGAAGTGGCATGTTTTTTTTTCGAAAAGGGGACTCCCCGGCCTCTGCATCAAAACGATGCATACAGCCACATTTATAAATAAAATAGGTTCAGCAAGGTATTAAAGTCGTGAAACAAAATAAAGGCTAGCTCACAGAGAGACTCAACGCCAAAAATAAAAAGGCCATAGAGCCACAACCGGCTGGCAAAATAAAGATAGGAAAACTAATCGCCTATCCTATTACATGACCGTCATCCAAACCGGTTGAAAATATCCCGCGTTACCATCTCCCACCGGACAGATCCAGTAACCAAACGCTCCCTGACCTCCGTCGGAGTGAGTAAGGACCACATACGGATCAACGCTGTAGCTCGGAATAAAACCTGCAAAAAATGAATATTTGTTGCTCTGTTAAAAGCCAAATCATTTCTGCAATTCCAAATTGCACATAACAACACACATACTCCTACACGAATGTGTCTAGCTGTATCGGACTCTATCCCATCAAGCCACGTTCCAAATAATGTACCGACCGAACTCGGAGGAGTAATGTTAAAGGCGATTTGCACGGTGCGCCATAAAATTCTCGCCAACGGGCACTCAAACAAGAGGTGCTTAATGGTCTCGTCCCGATCACAGAAACTACACCTAGTAGATCATGTCCAATTGCGCTTAACCAAGTTGTGCTTTGTTAAAATGACTTGTTTATGTACAAACCACATAAATACTTTAATTTTCAAAGGAACTTTTACTTTCCAAACATGTTTGGAACTAGGAATGACACTCGAGTTAATGACATTGATGTACATCGACTTAACCGTAAATTGTCCAGACCTAGTAAGTTTCCAAGACAACTGATCAGGTTGATGAGACAGCTGAACCTCCATCAGTCTACTCACCAAATGAAGCCATGCTTCCAATCTATCACCAACAAGCACCCTCCGAAACTGGATATTAAGGGGAATGGACTGCATAATCATTGCAACTAGTGCATCACGTCGCTGAACAATATGATACAGGGATGGGTACTGGAGTGCCAATGATGTATCACCTAGCCAAGTATCTTCCCAGAAACGGGTATTGTTGCCATCACCGACTATAAACTTTGTTCTATTAATGAAGGCTACCTTAACTCTCATAATCCCCTTCCAAAACGGCGAATCAGTTGGTCTTACTGTCACCTGTGACAAAGTCTTGGACTGCAGATACTTGTTACGGAGAATCTGCGCCCATGTTGCGTCAGTCTCAGCTGAAAGCTTATACAACCACTTACTGAGCAAGCATCTGTTATTGACCTCAAGATTCTCAATACCCAGACCCCCTTGGTCCTTTGGTCTACAAATGATATCCCACTTGGCGAGTCGATACTTTCTCTTTAGCTCATCACTCTGCCAAAAAAATCTAGATCGGTAGAAGTCCAGCCTTTTCCTAACCCCAACTGGAACTTCAAAGAAAGATAGTAGGAACATCGGCATACTCGTGAGCACCGAGTTAATAAGAATCAACCGGCCTCCATAAGACATAAGTTTTCCCTTCCAGCAACTAAGTTTCTTCTCGAACCGATCTTTGATGCATTTCCACTGTCTGTTTGTTAGCTTACGACGGTGAATGGGTATACCTAGGTAAGTAAAAGGTAAAGCCCCTAATTCACATCCAAACAATTGCCTATAAGCCTCTTGTTCCTCCTTGGCTCTACCAAAGCAGAACAACTCTCTTTTATGAAAGCTAATCTTTAATCCGGTCAATTATTCAAATAAGCATAACACCAGCTTCATATTTCTTGCTTTTGCCAAGTCATGCTCCATAAAGATGATTGTATCATCAGCGTACTAAAGAATGGACACACCCCCAACAACTAGGTGAGGCACCAAGCCACCCACCTGACCGGCCTCCTTTGCCCTCCCTATGAGAATTACCAACATGTCAACCACAATGTTGAACAAAATAGGGGACATTGGATCACCTTGCCTCAGGCCTTTGTGTGTCTGGAAATAATGACCTATATCGTCATTCACTTTAATTCCAACACTCCCTTTTGCGTAAAGGATTCTACTTGGCGTCGCCAAGCTTCATCAAAACCCTTCATGCGTAACGTCTGTTGAAGGAAGGGCCATTTGACCTTGTCATACGCTTTCTCGAAATCCACTTTGAAAACAACCCCATCCAGCCTTTTCGTGTGGATTTCATGGAGCGTTTCATGAAGGACCACAACCCCTTCAAGGATGTGCCTTTCCGGCATGAAAGCAGTTTGGGTAGGCTTCACCACAGCATGCATGATCTGTGTGAGACTATTATTCCCGACCTTGGTGAAAATTTTGAAACTAACATTAAGAAGACAGATGGGCCTGAATTGCTCAATTCTCACAGCCTCTGTTTTCTTAGGAAGAAGAGTTATCGTTCCAAAATTCAGCTGAAAAAGCTGAAGCTTCCTAGAAAAGAGATCATTGAACAAAGCCAACAAATCCCCTTTAATGATAGGCCGGCACTTTTTATAAAACTCCGCTGGAAATCCATCGGGGCCCGGCGCCTTGTTATTTTTTATTTGCGAAATGGCGTCAAACACCTCTTTCTCAAAGAAAGGATCCGCAAGAATATCATTCTCCACCGCTGTAAGTTGAGGAA
Source organism: Triticum aestivum (assembly GCF_018294505.1). Lineage (NCBI taxonomy): Eukaryota > Viridiplantae > Streptophyta > Magnoliopsida > Poales > Poaceae > Triticum > Triticum aestivum. Next base: position 841,486,323 of record NC_057801.1, on the reverse strand, counting down.
AATCCTCAATCCTGGACTCATCGAGAGACACATAGTTCTCTTCAGGATGGCGAAATAGCTGCTTGTGATACTCAGTGATGTACAGTTTTAGGTTTTCCTGTCCTAAAATTGTTCCTTCATCTTGCTCAAGCTGAAAGATCCTCTTCTTTCTATGTTTACCATTAGCGACCATGTGAAAGAATTGAGTGTTCGCATCCCCCTGGACTACTCGCCGGACCTTGGCCCGCAACGCCCACTTCAATTCCTCTCCTCGAAGAAGTTCTTTCAGCCTCATCTCCGTGTCAAGCTTGGCATGAAGCTCCGCAGCCGGCAACACTGTGGTTTCTTCTTTTACATCTAGGGACTGAATAAGGGAAAGGAGCCTTTCCTTTTCGACCTTATAAATCCCGCTAAGATGCTTAGCCCACCCACGCAGGAAACTCCTCAAATGCCTAATCTTATTCTGCAAGCGCTGAAGCGCAGTCTTTCCTCCTGAATCCTTAGCCCACTCTCTTGCCACGAGATCAAGGAAGCCTTCTCGTTCAAACCACGCTAGCTCAAAGGAGAACGTAGTTTTGTTTCCCAGGTGGGTGGCCCCACCAGAGTCCACAAATAACGGCGTGTGGTCAGAAATTCCACGGGACAAAGCCTGGACTGTTACTAGCGGGAACTTCTGTTCCCAATCGACACTAGCCAACACTCGATCCAACTTCTCATACGTCGGGTTTGGCAGCGCATTAGCCCAGGTGAATTTTCTACCTGAGAGCTCAATTTCTCTCAGGCTCAGACTTTCAATGATAGTATTTAACATGAACGACCATCTGCGGTCAAAGTTATCATTGTTCCTATCCTCACGCCTTCTAATTATATTGAAATCACCCCCCACCAGGATAGGAAGCTGCTCCGAACCGCAAATCCGAACGAGATCAGCCAAGAACTCGGGCTTGAGTTCGGGCTGTGCGGCACCATATACCGCTACCAAAGCCCAATTAAACCCATCTTCCTTCGAACGCACCCGAAACTTGACTGCAAAGTCACCCATAACCACACTTCAAACCTTTAGCGCTTCGCACCTAACGCCGAGTAAGATTCCACCCGATCTCCCTCTCGGTGGCAGGCAATGCCAATAAAAATCAATACCTCCCAACAAAGTATTTAGAAATTGTGGCGCAAAATTATCTCTACTAGTCTCCCATAGAGCGATAAAATCTAGGCGATGCTCGACAGACACCTCAGCAAGAAACCTTCTTTTATCCAAGTCCTTTAGACCTCTGCTATTCCAAAAGATTCCTTTCATAGTTCATCATGGAATTTTTAGCCGTACGAATCCTAGCACTCCTACGCACTGCGGACACCGGATACACCTTCCGTTTCCACTTGCGTTTAGAGACATTTTGACTCTGCAACCGGTCCTCACAACCAGTCTCAGAAGGTCTAGCCATAACCATCTCAGTAGAATCATCCTCTACCTCCGTCTCAGGAATGGGCGGCAAAAGATCCGCACAAAAATTGTCGAGCACCCTGACCCTAGCACATCAATCTCAGAATCAGTCATGGGTTTAACCGCCGCAATATTACGGATCATCTCTAAGGCCCGCTCAGCCTCTAGATCCATAAGATCATTAACATAATTAGAGATTTCAGTGAAATTACTACCTAGTGAAACTCCTAATTGATTTGCATTTTCAACAATCTCATCATTGGAAACATGTAGAATAGAATTAGAAGTATTGACCGACATACCAGTAGTGACCTCAACCTCACGGAGCTTGGCCGCCCTCATGGCGCACCATTGCTGTATGTCGTCCACATCCGTCTGAGTCTGGAGACGGCCACTCACCCGTCGCCACTCAGACACCGGATCCGAAATCCCTCCAAACGCAATGACCTCCTCCCGAGAGGTCTTGGTTGGGGTAGGGCCTCCTGCCTCACCCCAACCGCTAGGCCGGACCACCTGCACGGACTCCCCAGTAGGCTCGCCAGGAAGTGGAAAGGCACTCACCATGGCCTCAGACGTCTGGCGCGCCCCGCGGGACGGAGCCGACAACGAGCGTGGTGAAGGGAGTGCATGGGCTGCCTGCCCTAACTCCCCACCCAGCACCAGAGAAGCAACCACCACAGGCGCCGCAGGAGAAGAGGGCTCCGAGGCCAGCTGCCCCGAGCCCTCTCCTGATTGCACAGCCGCCACCAGCAGAGAGGTAGACGCGATGGGAGAGTAGGTATCCGAGGCCACCTGCCGTAGACCCCCTCCCAATGAAGAGAAGGACATAGGCTCCACCTGCCCCGAATCCCCTACCTCAGCAGGAGAAGAGCAACCCGAGGCCGCCTGCCCCGGGACTCCTCCCGACAAACCAGCCACGAACACCGGCGTCATGTCCTGGGAGGGTACAGCGTGCTGAGCACGAGAGGGAGTGGCCACCTGTCGACTCACCTCCTTCTCTCCCCAGACCAAGGTCGACGAATCCCCCAGAACTCCAGGAATAGTGCAGACAGTATCCTCAAACCCCAAAGAAGTAAACGCGAGATCAAAAGCCTCCTTGGACTCCACCTGATCACTCCACAGCCTCGGGGTTCAGACAAGGGTTCGAAGGACCCAAATCTCAGAGTCGTCGTAGGCACCGAGGAGGTTCGGGCTGCTCCATACCCGGTCATCGCAGTCTCGGACCCCGGTCCCTTGGACAGCTGTCGTCCAGAGTCCTCGACCTGCAGCTCCATTGCCCCCGCACTGCCGTCACCCTCATGCATATCCACATCGGTCTCGTGAGCCGCCGCAGCCAAAAGGCTCTCATCCTCAAACTCAATGACCAGATTATAAATCCTTCCTCAATAAGCCCACTTAACCACTTTCGGCACATACTCGATGTTCAGAATACTAACCAGAACCCAAGAAATCCCGTGAGCTCTGGTGAACACCATCTCCACTCGCTCAGGCCTCCCCACCAAAATGCCCATGCTGGCCACCACCCGAGCATCCTGCAACGGCTTGGAGGGGGCCCCGGAAAAGCGCAACCACGCCTGAGTGAGCGGCTTACCCTGAGGCTCCACGTGCTTCCACTCATGAAACTCAAGGATGCAATCAGTTCCCGGCACCTTACACATCCCAAAACTCAACAACCTCTGCAGATCCTCCATGGAAGGAAACTCAACTCTGAACATCTTATCGGCGAGACTGACAAGGTCCCACTGGAAATCCCCAGGGGCCAGCTCCCGAAGCCTCTGCACGATCTGTGTCTCAGAGACCTCCCCTCTGGTGACCTTGACAATCCCCGTAGTCATGCTCGGGGTCTCATCAGTAAACTCTCGCTCATTCGAAGACTCGAAAAATGTTAGCTCAACACAGTAAACTCCATACATCATGAGCGACGGTGCTAGATCTCGCAGTATCGGACAGTCCCCAGAGTCGTGTGCCAGCTTACCGCAGGTATCACATAACTGAGCCACACACTCCGCAATGAAGTGGCCCTTGTCTCCGCATCGATAACAAAGTATCTTTTCCTTCCTGCGCGCCCACTTGGACGCCCTACCAGATTCAGCCATGTCCGTCATCTCCACAGACACATCGCCCATAACCTCGTTCTCAGGAACCTGAAGAGTAGCAAGAGCCGTCACCACCTCCATAGCATGACCGGTCAGCACCGGCTCCTCGGCAGCCCCGTTATCTGTCATCTGCTCGACAACAACAGGTTGGGGCGGAGGACGTGGATGGTACCGGCCCCCTCGACCGCCCCGACCACCACGATGGCCACGGTAACCTCCTCGCTGCCGATGACCCGGATCAGAAGGCCCCTCAACGAAGCCACCGGAAGGACCCAAGAACGGCCTCTCAACAGAACCATCGCTTTGCCATGCATAACCACGACCTCCACCCGTGGACGAAGAACCATGGTGCTGGCCAGCCCCATAGGCATCGTAGCCATCATCCACCCATTGACCCCGGGGCGCAGCCACAGTACCGTTGGACTGCGACGACGGAGATTGGTGAGCAACAACGTGAGCTGGAGGAGCCGGTCTAGGCATCGGACCCGAAGGCACGTGTGGCCTTGGTGGCGCAACCCCCTGGCCCGCACCTGCCACCGCAGCACCGCCTGGAGCCAGCGACCGAGGACCGGAGCCTGGTCCGCCCCGCCCGCCCGGCGGCAAGGCCGGAGCCGGTGGCCTCCCCATGGGCGCCCCGCCAGCATAGCGGGCCGCAGCGGCCTTGGGTAGCGGCCCGCCACCACGACCAGCACCAAACGCCGGCGTCGGCAGCATGCCCCGGCCATTGCCTTGGCCCGGCGGCAGCATGCCCCGGCCATTGCCTTGGCCCGGCGGCAGCGCGCCCCGGCCATTGCCTTGGCCCGGCGGCGGCGCCCAGTAGCCCGACTAGCCCCGCTGGGCGTATGCGGCCGCTTCCCGGGAGGAGGCGCGCCTCCAGAACCAGCCATCACGCCGAGAGGAGGAATGCGGCGAGCCCGGCCAGGTCCGGTAGTATGCAGGCGCGGCGCTCGACGCAGCAAAACCCTAGGGCGCGGTGACGGAGTAGGCGAAGACGATCGAAACGTGCATCCTCCCCTCCCCTCAGTATCGATTGGAACCAAGTCCGGCTGGGCCTCATACCCACGAGACCTTGGCCCAATAATACCCACCGGCCCAACAGATTGCGGCTCAGCTCGGCCCAGGGTAGATCGATCACGACGATCTTGGACCCTGCATGGCTCGATAAGCAAAGGAGGCGCGTTGAGGCTCTCCTCGGCCACATACCCAGTCGAAGCCGGTCCAAACATCCCCTCCTCAGCTCCCCCATGTTGGGCCTCATACCCGTGCATGGGCTCACAGCCGGCCCGCTCATCGACAGCCCCTTCACGGCCCAAAAGGAAATTTAAACGATCAACCCTAGCCGCCCGGATCTCCGCCGCCGTTCGGCTCACCGGCGCCGGCGCGCTGGCTCTGATCTCCCCTTCCTCTTCTTTTTCTTACGGACAACCCGAGTCCAAGCATCTTGCGGGAGAAAATCTGACAAAGTTAGGGGTTGGATGCATACCTTAGGTAGAGGCCCTTTCCAAGGCCGGATCGCCGTCGCTGCCGTCCTCTGGTGAATGATCCGGCGAACAACCTCCACCCTATCCTCTGAACGTAGCCCGATCTGTGCCAGATCATCACCTGGCACAAAGTCGTCGACCAACGCGGCCACCTCTTCCTCCGAGTAACCAGGGCTGAAGGCCTCGCAGATCACGTCGGATGGCGTCGGTGAGTAATCGGTCGGCGATCTGCCGGCAGGGTCCCCGTCGTCGTCCTCCTCGTCTTCCGAGCCCGCAAGAGCCCAGAAACGCCCCCCTACACGCCTCGTTGAAGGGTCCGCAGGCATCGGCGGCCGGCTCGTGGCGCTCGCCGCGGGTGCCTCCCGAGTCGCCTCAGTCCTCATAATGCGTCTGTATCACTCTTAAAATTGGGGGAGAATTTCACTTCCCCGGCCTCTGCACCAACTAGGGATGCATACGGCCTTTTAAGTATGAGTTCTAGGATTTTTAATCTCGGTTACGCACCGAGCCTAGTCCTCAATGATAAATGCGTGAGTACCAGGAAAACCTGGTCCTCAAGAGTAAATGGGAACCTAAATTCGCCTCCGTGAGGATTTGAACCCAGGTGTTGGGTTTGTACATCCACTCCACCAACCAGTTGAGCTAGGCTCACTCCCCTTAAGAAGTGGCATGTAGTGTCACGTGGAGCAGGTTTCGCAAATTGATAATAAGATCTGAATAAGTTGGACAGTAGGTCCACAAACCATCTTTTGTGATTGTGTGTGGGGGGGAGGGGTTATGGAAGGGTTGGGGGTCTTGGGCCATTTCTCTCATCCGTCACCTGCTTTGGCACCAGCCGGTCCAATCCGGCCGACCCACGCCACCCAGTGTGAGGCTTTTCGACTGCATGCTGCATGATGCATTTCATCTGTGGTATAGCTCTAACTAAACGAAATTGTAGGCTCTATATGGGGATAATTGGTACAAAACGTTGCCTGATTGGTACGAATTTCTTCTCTAGACCGTGGCCTGCACATATAGTGGTGGGCGGGGCAAAGAATTTTTTTTTGTAGCCAAGCACATTACATTGTGATTGTATATACAATACATACTAAATTTAAGTGTGTGACAATTTTCTTCTCCAGTTGCAACGCACGGGCATGTATCCTAGTGTAGCCTAAATATGAGGCGGATATGGGTGTCTGGCTGCGTCCGGGTGTATCTGTCACGTCGAACCGACGTCAGGGGAGGGCAGTCCGATGGACGTCTCCTCCGTCCCAGCGGTGTGAACGCCGCGTGGCGCCGCTCCGGCTCATTTTCCGAGACCAAATCCGGCTATTTAAGCCGCCCGGCGTCCCCAACCCTAGCCCATCCATCTCCTCCCTCTGTGCCGCAACCCGAGCCCATCCACCTCCTCTGCCCCGCTCTGCCCACACTTGCCGCTATCTCCATGGTCCGACACAAGATCACCACCAGCGCTATGCTCACGCCGGAGCGATGTACCTGATAGCGGAGGAGATCCGGTGAGGTGAGCCGCACACATCGCTGTCGGGCTGCCTCCGGACTCGCCGGAGCCGGAGGAGGAGGATGAGCAGCAGCTGGAGGTGGCGGATCTGGAGGAGGATGAGGCCGAACAGCCTACTCCAGACTTCAACATGGAGGACGCGGAGGTGGAGTTCGCCGTCGCCCAACCCGCAAAGATGGCGGAGCAGCAGTCCGTCCTAGAGTTCATCCTGGATGAGGCCTATGTGGAGGCCAACCGGTAGTTCCTCCGGCAGGAGCGGACGGCGACCGACGCGCTCTTCGCTGAACTCGGCGTGGAGATAGTGGAGGAGCCGGAGCTGCAGCTGCCACCCATTTACCCAGAGCTGGGCACGGGGATTGTCAACATCTCTGACGAGGACAAGGGTAGTTGATCTGCGCAGTATGTAGGTTTTTTACTTTGCATGCTTTTGTATGTACTAGCAAATATGGCCGTGTGTTGCAACGGAAGAAAAACTATTAGATTATGCTGGTGTGATTGATATAAAAAAATCTGAATCAAATCTCGAGATGAGATAAGGACTTTTAAAATGTCATTGCACAAACTATGTCTGAGTGATGTCATGATGAGATAAGAGACTTTTAAAATGTCATATAACAAAGTAAAAATGTGATGGTCTTATCATGGCTTGATTTCCTAACGCGCCAGAAGAAATATTTTTTGGTTGAGCAAACTGCATTGATGGACCGTGCCTGAGTTAGACTGATGAATGATGTGTCTCGCCTTGACCTAGCGTATCGGTGTTTATCATAATCACTACTATTGTACCAGAATAAATTTAGCTGTATATGGAGGCAAAATAAAAATTTAGCCATTTTATATAGCTTACAAAAACTAACCAACAGAAACTTGTGTCAATATTTTTGGGGCTCAACATTGATTTAAACACATAAACCTTTTTTTACCCAATGCGAGGGACTAAATAAAATCATAAAATGACACCTACAGATCCCTAAAAACGGGTACGTTGCGGCGTGGATACGTTCACCGCTTGGGGTTAGGGCCAAGAGACTGTCTGTGGCGGTGGCCGGCCACATTGGGGTGAGGGAGCTTGTGTGTAAGAATAGCCAAGAATTCGTTGTGGATGTTTCTGTTGTAAAATGGAAACCAGAAATATTACACAGACCACGATTGTGAATTTTCTTTTGGAAAACATAAAACGGATTCTTTGGATGCTAGCTAACTTGGTGTGCTTACTGTTGCAAATTGGACAGACAGAAATGTTAATAGATAATTAAAAAACCGATGCTTTATGATTGTGAAATATCTTTTGGAAATAAGAGAATGCGTTAATTTGGATGTCTTACATTTGGAAATAAGAGACAGGGGGAGGAAGTACTAACTTATAATACTATTGGTGACATTGAGTAGAGCCGTTATATATAGACCAGATTTTCATACTTGGGCTTGCCTTCGGCCCGATATGCTGGAATTACATGTAAATAAATTGGTGGATACGCAACAAGTCGGTTGGATATGTAGAAAGTTTATGTAAATATGGTAGTGGATACACACCAAGTGTCTACCACAGAAAGCCCGCGAGAAAATGGTTTAGCAGAGACATGAAAGACTGAACAAAATGAACAGCGATGGCCATCAGCCGGCAGCCCTGTCACACTGCACTTAATTTGGAATCAGACGGCGGTATGTCTTCATCGAGACTTATTATATAACGGGTATAGAACTTTCTGTGCGGATGCAAATTGATTGCCGTGCTTTGCATTGTATGAATTGCAACACATTTAGTTGCCTCCTGTTTAAATGAGAGCAGTGCTCTTCCTTCATTGTTGGGCATTTTTCCATATCCAAGGGTGCAACTATTACTGACCATTGAGGAGTATCTTTTAACAGTTACGGCAAATGCAGTTCCATTTTCATTTTTAGGAGGAGTAAACGTGCATGATCAGATAATTTGTATTTGTTCTGATCAGCCATTCCAACTCCGATCTTTTTTAGTCAGATATAATCCTTGGCCAGGCCCAGAACTACTCTAGCATGGCCACATCCTCGGTGAATGAATGAATTAATTCTGTGTGAGGACTGAGCTTAAATAGTTGATTTGAGACCTCCTGCTTAATTGTACACGGAAAACTGCCAACTTGCCACCAACCATTCTCATTTGGCAACGGCCGGTGAAGAGATGGTTTGCATATTGAAAAAGCTGGTGTGAAAACGAATCTATTCTTATTTCATATTGTAGTCGTTTTGGTAATTAAGGTAAACATGCTAAGTGTATATATTAACCATCCGGCAAAACCAGTCGTTGTTTGCCCATGGTTTCAGTAGGGTCTAGAAGGGTTATTGTTTATAGTTAGATCATATTTGTTGACTCAGCTCCGAGTGTGAATACAGTATTAATTTGGCAACAGCTAGCGTGGTGCGCAACAACACTGAATTAATCACGGACGTTCCATCACATGGCAAATCGGTCGAACTATATATATCTGTAAACGACCAAGTAATAATCAACTAATGACTGGTAGTTAGTGGGCTGATCTCATCGACGACGGACATTGTGTGAACCTGGCGCGTGTGTTCATACAAAACACCTTTGGCTGTATGGTATGTCTACCTATATATGAGAACTACAGCGCACCAACTTTCACTATTAAAATGTTAATTCTGGCTGATATATACTCTTTATTGTTATCTTTGTGCATAATCAAATGACTACTTTATGCACTAGCTTGTGCCTAAAGTAGATGGGTAGCTAAAGGACAGCTTGTAATTTATTTTATGGTTAATCGATTTTTTTACTGTTTTGGTTTTGCAATTTGTGTTGTTTCCCTGAACGACCAAACAAATTCAGCACAGAAACGTAGTGCTCGATCGATGCCTTGTTCAATAAATTTTCCATGAGCCCTGTGGTTTTTCACAGAGACTTGCACCGTAATTCCTTTTGCATGATATATGATAGTCTTCATAATAATTTAGCACTATCGGACGAATTAGCCTTGCTGCTTTTGTTTGTGTTTTATGCGCTCATTTGATGTGACCTCTAAAAATATGATTCAAAACTTTCTTGTCCAGTTCAATAAAATAGATAAAAGTTTGATAGGTTCTGTCATCCAGTGATTGTCCGTATCACATTTTGTGCTTTTCGACGAATAAAAAGCATCACATCATGTGTCTAATGTGTTGGAGCCCGATGGTATATCTTTTTGCATCTTGAAGAATGTAGGACAACAAAACTAGGTACTATGATCGTGTGAACTGTGGCAATTACATTTCCCAAACATGTCTTCCATCGTTCTTTGCTTACCCCTCCAAGCCTTCCCATATAATGAATCTCATAGTTATATCTTGCCTTCGCTGCAATCTGGATGTGCTTCGCTTCCATGTGTTTCTTCTCTGTTATCTCTATCTCACTGTACAAGAGTTGCGTTAATGAGAGTTGAAGTCAGGTTTGGATGATCCACCAGAAGGTTTTTCCTCACATAATTATGTGAAACAACATTAGACAACCTAGTGCACGTTCCACTTGGGCATGTGCCTGTGCACCTTACTGGGACACCATTTTCAACACATTTCAAAGTCAACTTTGGTGGAATTGATATGTGTGTGTGCAGTGGCGGATCAAGGATTCGAGCAAGCCCCGGGCCCAAAATGTTATTTTGTCGTGAGAAAAAACTTCACGTCCATCAAATTATAGCTACCTCATATGGCTCAATTGCACCAAAATTTTAAAATTTAAAATCAATGCTTAAAGATACAACAAAATAGATAAAAAAGATGACAAAACTACAAACAGTACATGCAGTAAAAAGAGTACCAAATAAATGGCTTGCTTCATCAGTGTCTTCCATAATTTGATCAACGGTGGAAGAAGAGCCAACACCTTAGAGACATGAAAAGCAAAATTTCATAAGAGAAGACATAATCATCAAGTGAAACAATTAACATTGTACAGAGTTGAAAACTTACTCTACAACGAGGTAAAATTCCTTTGCGAGATCTATAGGATTGAAAGCGATATATAATATCATCATCATCAATCTTTGCAAATATTTCTCGCTCAATATAGCATAATATCGAATAATTCAACCAGTCATCACCCATCTTATTCCTCAAATCAGTCTTGATAATACTCATAGCTGAGAAATCGAATGTTTGACAGCAACAACAACCAACTCCATAAGCAGATTGCAGATAAATAATGTTTAAACTTTGAAATTTGTCAACAGACAACAGCGATACCAACTCTCGGCAGCACTCAACAGACAGCAGAGGGAAGATGGGGTGGCTGCATGAAGCCAGGATCTGGGCAAAAGGAATCCATGCCAAAGGAATCCACACGTCCTGATCTTCATCTTCTATAGAATTATTAAAATCCAGATCATCCGCCATCCATCCTCATCCTCCTTTTCCATCACCCTCTGCATTTCCTTCCCTTTCTTATCCCCATAAGCCAAACCACTACCAGCAATTACTGCCGACTGACTACTCGGCCTTGCGTCATGACCACTCACAATGTGCGACACAGAATCTGGCTCTTTCTCAGGATGACTAACATTCACTCGTGGTTACCTAGGTGGATCAATCTCATTAGTCGGCGGACTTCCCTGGCCAGGTTCATACCACCCGCCCCCTTTTAGGGCTTTTTTGATTCAAAGGAATTTTACAGGATTTCTGGAGGATTAAAATCCTTAGGATTTTTTCCTATGTTGGTCCATTGATTCATAGGATTGGATCCCATAGGAATTTTTCCTATGGAATCTTTTGTACTACATTTCATAGGAAATTTAACATCCACTCCAACCTCTTTTTACAATTCCTTTGTTTTTCCCGTGGCATCAAACAATCATTGCTAATTCTATAGGATTCAAATAGGCATGCCACTCCAACCCTACACTTTTCTTATTCCTACGTTTTCAAAATCCTATGAATCAAAGAGGCCATTAAGTTGCTGCCTCTCTCTCTCTCTCTCTCTCTCTCTCTCTCTCTCTCTCTCTCTCTCTCTCTCTCTCTCTCTCTCTCTCTCTCTCTCTCTCTCTCTCTCTCTCTCTCTCTCTCTGCTACTACTGTGTTACAGGGCGCTCTCTCTGCGTGCTCTAGCGACTGGGCGGTCTCTCTGCGTCTACTGTGTGAGGTGCGTACCTAGTATTTCATCTGAGATTAATTATTATGCTATTTTTTCTTGTTGTGAGTTTGGTTTCACCGAATTTTCGCGCGCAACATATTACAACGCGGTGGTCGATCTAGTCTACTTTAGATTCTGTTTGGTTCTGCGGGCAAGAGGCCAGACATCGAGCGGAAGAACACGGAATTCACATCAATATAAACCAAAATCGTAATTCAGCCATGCTTAATGCTCGTCCGATATGGGGAAGAAATCAATCATCATTTTGCATTGGCCACTGATTTGGGCCGGTCGTACCAGCAGCATCCGACCGTACAGCGCGTAGCCGCACGATTCTATCCTCTTCTTCTATCAGGCATCTTCTTCTTTTTAGAAAGCAGGCTTCCATCGCCCCGCCACGAAGCACCGCCCAGCGCGCTCGGCTGTCGCTGCCCTAGCCATAGCTGCTGCCTCTCAGCTTTTTCGTCGCTTCCCTGTTGCATCCATGTTAAGTCATGCGCGCCGACTGCAAAAGCAAAAACGGTTCCTCGCCGGGGCTGCACGCCACCGGTTGCAGCATCAATGGCGCCGGCGGCCGGGCGAAAAATCAAGTGGTAGCAAAAAAACTTTGCGCTTTGTTCGAGCAAAAATCAGAGCACGGTGGAAGCAAAAAAAAAAAGCTAAATCCAGCAAAAAAAGGAATATGGTGGAAGCAAAAATTCGAGATGTTTCCAGTACAGAAGAGATAGTGGTAGCAAAACAATTTGCTGGATCCAGCTCCCGGCGATGCCCATGGTAGCACACCGGTGGCTGGTTGCAGCATCTCTATCGTCCCTCTTCACATTGAAAAGTAGGAAAACACGCGGGTAGTAGTATCCTGGTTGGCTGGTTCCAACTCTGGATGGTGCTCGTTGTAGCATCCTGGGCGTGACGAGGGACGAGGCTGGTCGAAGTTTCGGCCGGTGCGCCGGATCTAAACGTTTCCCTTTTTCATTGGTCGTTGATTTTTGACTACAGCCAGGTCCCACCTCCCTGCCAATACTCATATCTACCACAGCGGATGTTCATGCCCTCAGACCCACCGGACGGCTCCTCGCCGGTGAAACCCGCCGCTGCACTACCAGAGAACTTCTTTGGTCGGCTGAATTCGTGCGCCAAAGCCAAACTCTGCAGTACCAGTTTAACTTTTTTTAATACAATCATCCCTCTCTATTTATTTTCGACAAAGGATGCTTTATTACTTAAAAGATTAAGCATTACATCCGGCCTCTATATAACTGACATGCACACAGCCAAACCAAGTCCAAACTGAAAAACAAGAAAAAAAAACTGAAATACACGAAAACATGAGTATGACGCCTAGATTGTAGGAGGGCCAATCCTAAGATCATACTGCCATCCATGTTGGGTAAAAGTATCCCTCACCCTGTATGCTCCAAGTGTGTTTACACACCTCCATAAACCGAGTCTCGATTCTCCACCCATAGTAGAGATGACCATGGCAGGTTTCCTAAGACCTTCTTTAGTGGAGACTATATATGTGCCCGCGCGTTGCCATGTGGACCAAATATTTTTAAGACAACAAGACTACCATTTGGGATAAGTCTTTATGGAAAACGAATAGACAAAATACAATTATGTTTTCGTTTTATAAAGCGTAAATTTTCTGTCATTTCCTGAACATGGAAAATAGGTATGTGCACATGATTGATCTACTTTATTGGGTTACCAAAGACAAGAGATTGACTGATATTTATTTGCCTGTGGACCGGGATTTTATTGCTATTTATTGAGTTGCCAAAGATGTCTGAACCGTATCAGGTTTTACAATAAGAACAATTAATTTATGGATGTGAATTTATTCGTATGTACCATAGATTTATCTGCGTTTATAGGGGTGGTAGATACGAAGAGTAATTTAGACAGTTGCCGTAAATTTTGGATGATGTGCCCTTTTTTGGAGGAAAAAAATTGGAAAACAGTGTATGCCTATTATTCGGAGTTGAAGGGAGTAGAATGGTACTTTTGACATACATTTTAAACGCTCCAAACTGATCATTTTTAAATGCTCCATGGTTTGGCTTCACTAAGGTGTGAAGTTATAGTTTTTTTTAAACGCTCCAAACTGATATTTTTTGAGAATGCTTCAACTTACCTCATATATTTTAAAATATTTATTATATATTTAAAAGATATTCAATGAATACCAAAGAAAATTTTTTGTGTGCACTGAAAAAAGTAGACATGTATATAAAAAAAGGACAAAGCGGCGCTCGTAAATAGATGGGAACATTTCCCACGGGCCGGGCTTGGGCCATGAGTGCCTGTGGTCCAGCTTTGGCCCTGGACAGTTTACCGGTAGCGCTTCAGTGTCGTCGGAGCCGGTCGAATAGCAAGTTCGGTTCTGGATGGCGCAGCGGATCTGCTGCCCGGAGTCCTTTTAGAGAAATTGGTGAAGGTAAGCCAGTCCAGGCTGGTTGCCCCTAGTGTTCTTCCTCCAGAACATGAAGAAATGCAGAATAGTTTGGTCCGGTTCAGAACATGAATTAGTAATTCCGAATCCTCTTTATATTCTGATTTTATACTTGTTTTGAGTAATCAGTTCAAAACTTCAAATCCTCCTCACGAATCAGAACCTATTTTTCCTCCCCTAAATAGTTGGCACAACTGTTATATTATAAATGAAAACACTGCACTTGCAACAGGTGACAAGGAGCACGGGTACAGATGGACAGACGGCTCCTGGAAGCAGCCACATCTGGTGATTCCAAATCAATGAAAGACATGGCTTCGCAGGATGCAAGCATTCTACTTAGAACAACTCCACAAGGGAGCACCTGCCTTCACATATCTTCCACTCATGGTCATGAGGGATTCTGCCAGGATGTGTTGGTGCTAAACCAGACTCTCCTCACCAAGGTGAACTCTGACAGGGAGACACCACTTATAGCGGCGGTGATGGGTGGACATGCCTCATTGGCTTCTGTGTTGCTCGGGCGTTGTTGTATGCTAGGATTGAGTGAGGTAATTTTGCAAACAGACAACGATAGATGTAATGCACTGCATCATGCCATCAATTACAACCACAAGGACCTTGCGATGGAGTTGATAATAGCAAAGCCTTCTCTGTCACATGGTGTGAACAAATACGGCGAGTCACCCATGTTCATGGCGGCAATGAGGGACTTTACTGATATTGTTGAAAAGCTTTTGGATACTCATGATTCGGCTCATGAAGGAACGTATGGTCACAATGCCTTGCATGCTGCTGCCAGAAATGGAAATGCAGGTAAGAGAACTGTACATATATAACGATACAACATACAGCAAAATCGCATCTTAACTTTTAGTTGTACTAAAAAGTTGATTCTTGGATGGTCTATTAGTGTGCATTAGTACTAACCTTCAATGTGGTAGTTTATACATGCCAAAGGTTATCATAATTATTTATTATATTTGACAACTTGTTTCTGACTTGATTTGTTTTCAGTTATTGCTAAAACAATTATGGCGACACGGCCTTTGCTGGCCACAGAAAAAAGCAATGATTCGAAGACTCCAGTGCATATCGCTGTGATAATGGACAAGATTGAAGTGCTACGAATATTTTTGGAACATGATTGGTCCTTAGGACATGTGACACACAAAGAGGAGTATGTGAGTTCTCTCCTTTTTACTGCCGCGTGCCGGGGTAATGTTGGTATTGCTCGAGAGCTTCTCAAGCACTGTCCCGATGCTCCCTATCGCCTGGAATCTGGTAAGACATGTCTGCATGTGGCTGTAGAGGGAGGTCACACGGAGTTTGTTCAATTTCTTTTGAAGGAACCACAACTTCAGAAATTGGTGAACATGCGAGACGGAAATGGTAAAACTGCTCTGCATCACGCAGTCAATAGGTGCAATCCAAAAATTGTTGCGGCTTTACTCTCTCGCAAAGAGACAAACTTCACAATATATGACAACCATGGGGAGTCAGTAATTTGGCAACTACGGAATGCCACAGATCATGCCAAGACCTTAAACTGGGTAAGCTAATATAATATCCTCCTTTGTGCATTAACAAATAGTTGTCGTTAAATTAATTCCGACAAAATACTTATAAGTTTGGATGGAAATCAGTATACACTATACCCTGTGATCGCTTACCATAACTTTTGCATGTCTTCATTGTATTCCTCAATGTAGTGTCTTGTTAGAATGCCTTGTATATCTCACAATTGCATATTTAGGCTAGGGGGGCCTAGTTCAAATATAGTTGATCAGGCTCATGTTCTTTCTCCAAAACTAGTAGTCCTTAGGGCATCTCGAACGCTCATTCGCAAATTTCATCCCTCATCCGTCCGCGGCAGGGGGGTGGTGGTGGGAGGAGGGACTAGTCTATGGATACAGATGCAGAAGCCAGCCATTCAACGCTACCCGCATACCTTGCAAGCCGGCTTTCAACTTAAGTGGACAACATTCGTGCAAACCGGCTGATTTCATATAAACCGGATGAATTTTTTTACATTTCGGATATATTTCAGCTTAATTATAGCGGACTAGGCTAGTCTAATGTCGGCCGCGATGGATCCCCATTCCGACATGACTTCTCTATGTTCGGCTCTACTGCTCATCAGACAATCATGAGCGATGGACATATAAGCTTCAACGGAAGGGAAAGAGTAGCCTCTGCCTACGTTAAACATGGATCAAAGTTGGTTTTAGGGTTTGGGAAGATGGTCACCGTGGCCTCCGCCTACGCCATATCTTCCCTATGTCTGGATGCGCCGCTCATCGGAGTGGCCTCGGAGGGACATGCTTCAGCCCGAGGGGAAGAGTGGCCTCCTCCACCTCCTAGAGCAAGGGCGGGGGATGGTGGTGGTGTGTGAACAGGGCAAGACACCGACTGTGTACGCCGGTGATGTGGTTGTTGTGGCCCTCGTGAGATCCAAGCGTCGGCGGCCTCCCATGGTCTACTTTTCCTCAGTGTTGGGGGTGGCCGTAGATATGTTGGTCGTCTTCGCCGGCAGGGTGCGGTTCCGCCAACATTCACCACGGGTCATGCGGTCGCGGGCATGGGAGGACCGGGATGACACGGCAGCCAGAGTGCCCATGCCGCCGTCCTCCCCCGTGAGAAGCATGGGGCAACATGCCACTCCTCTGTGAGCTTGCTTGGAGCGACAAGTTGCTTAACCACATTCTGGCTTGGAGCAGCGACTTGCCCCTCCGCTTGCTAGCCAGCATTCTCGCCCTTGGTACTGACAACCTGCAACGGCGAGGGAGATGGAGCAGCAAGTTTGCTGGCTCATATCCGGGAGGCTCGGCGAGCCACCTAGCTCGCTTTTGTGTCAGCGAACTTGTCTTCCTGCTCATCAGATGCCATGGAGAGTGTGGAGACTATGGTGCAAGGAGGAGACTAGGAGCGGAGGTGTGGTGCGGTTCTTGCTCGGCATCTGCCCTCGTTTAAATAACTGGAGAATTTGAGGAGTCAACCAGCCTTGTGCTTAATGTCGTAAGTCTCGCGGACTTGCGTGTGGCCAAAGTAGGTTTCTCGACACATGCTCGGGTTTAATGGAGGTAGGTGGGCAGTATGAAGTCATTTGAATGTGGCAAGGAGGCGTGTTTAGTTCGGCGTGCACCGGGCGGCGCTTTTTCGGCCGACGTGCCACTTCAATGCCGACAGTGAGAGATCGTGTCCGCTCTAGACCGGCGTTAATATGGAACGGCCGCTGTACCAGTGGCATAAAATGTGGGCAGCTGGCATGAGGAGGGAAAGCGCACGGGCGAGGAAGGAGGATTTTGGATGCTCCAGGCTACTCAAACGCGGGCGTGGCAGCGGTCCGTACGCCTGTAAAACCACCTTAGTTTGTCTCCATTTTATGGAGAAATGTTCGTCCGGACCATTGGATACTGGTGCGGGACCGCCTTGGATAGTTGCAGGCACTTTAAGGGTGGACGTTGGGATTCCCTTACGTTACACAAGAAGAGATAGAAAATTCAAATATAAGGACATGTCCACATGCACCCCTTTGTGATTCTCCACCCTGTACACCAAGGGAGAAAACCTCCTGTACCATACATCTCAAACTGTGAGACTTGTAAATATACTTTTTAAGATAATTCAGTACACAATAAATTTTCACGTAAATTTTACAGTTGTTCGTAGTTTTAAACTTTTTAAATTTAGGAAAATTCCTGGATAATAGATAGAATCTACCGAAAGGTTATAGAAAGTAACTTCGAACGTTTGCTAAGGCATTCTTGGGTTATTTGAGTTTTTGTTTTCACAGCTGGTTCCTGGGGTTTTGCAGCTTCTAAGGAGATGGATCTTATTTTGAACGTTGTAGTTTTACCCTAATAAAATCCATGAAAATATGTGGAGCTAGTACTATTAGGATACACCATGCAATGAATGTTTCCTAAATTTTCATTATTGTACAAGTACACAGTCGCGATGGGTCTTTTCTTTTGGAAAGAAGAACAATCCCGTCCCCCGCATCAAGCGATGTACACATCTATTTTAAGACCCGACAGAACAAATATCTTATATTTACTAATTGAAGGAACCATACGAGCCTCCACCTTAATCCTTAACAACTGTTTATAATTAATCATTAGATCTTAAATTTACGTATAGGATTAAACAAGATATACTTATCATGTTTAGCAGTACGATCACATACCAAGAGTCCATATGTGGTAAGATAGGAAGGACGCGTACTAACAGAAGTCATCTAATAAAGTAAACATTTTTTCTGGAAACGTATCCCAATGAAGTTACCCATGCGGACATGACTAAAAAAGCACAAATAAACATTGCTCATCTTCTTTCATGAATAAAAAAAATCACAGATCAACCTTGATGCTAGAGTGTGTTGCGTACATCTAGGTGTAGGTACGTGGTCTAAATATTTTCATCCAGAAATCACCGCACGCACACAAACCACAACGCATGTATGCATGTATACTGTACCAATCCCGTCTATAAATCACACTTAATTAAATATATACTCTCAAATGTGCATGTGACAACACGTATAGTATTTTTCTGAAAATATATTGAAAAAAGTACATCAGAAATCCACAATTAAATTTTTTCGATGTAAAAAATATAATTAATGAATAAATCCAAGATTATATTTAAAAATAAAACATTCTAAACTATGCAAGTACATTAGAAACAAACGACACTTCAGACGTCAGGGAATGAAGTACAAGTGGAATAACCCTAGAAATAGTACATGTATAATATTGTTAAAAGAAAGGAATCTTGATATGTATTTACTCATTGGTAAAGTAGATAATCTAATACTTATAGGCTATGAGAATAGTCAATAAAATATATTGATAAATATTTTGCACATCTATTTTCTATAAGATTTAAAGAAAATGAAACTTATATAAAATTTTGATGTACAATATTGTAAACTTCTAATAATTTCTAGCCCATGCACGAGCACGGGTTGACGACTAGTAAGGATAAATCCAAAGCCACCTTCCTGGCACTGACGGTCACTACATTTACACACTTAATAATGTGGCTGACCTCATATCAACACACACCATCTAATCCATTGGCCTAACCAAACCATCCGTTGGCAAGCCGAGAGCATCAACCTGTCTAGCAGACCGTCTGCACACATATATGCACATGCACATGCTTAAGAATCACCTGCAGCCATTTTCTGCCATCCTACCTTCAAGAGCGATCAACGCATTTTCGTTGCCAGGCCATACTGCCCTCGACACCACCACAACGCCAGACAATGCCACCACCTACACACGTCCATCAACACGCGTTATTCGCCGAGGCTCCATTGCTCCGCTGAGACCCTCTGTAGTCGTTGCGGTAGATGCAACATCGCTCCTCCTCTTCTCCCCTCTAGCCAACACCTCCTCCAAGACGAAGCCCCAAGAGGAAGGACGACTCTGAAGGCCCCGTCGTCGTCCAGTCCGGGAGACCCAGATCTATGGTTTCGTCGGAGCAGCCGATACCAGGTGATGATAACGCAACCGAAGATGCGTACAACAAGGAGACTACACCAAGATTCCATCATCATCCGCCATGATCGAGATCAACATGGAATTCACGGGCATTCGCGTCACCCGAACGAGTAGCTGCCTAGGTTAGTGATGAGCCACGCCATGATGGCGCGCCCATCCAGCGGATTGCCAGCAAGCAACTAGCATCCCCCGCCAACCGATCATCGCGCCGACGGTCGTCCACGTGTAGAACCAACGACGGATTTGGGTGGGATCCCGATCCACGACCGCCGCCGCGATCACCACTGCTCCATACTGGTTCTCGCCGGCTATGGCGGCAACCTCCGCGGCTGCACGATCTTGGACGCCTCCCTAGGCGTTGTGCGCGCAGTCCTCGATGGCCCAGCCCCAGCCACTCCATGGTGTTCTCCGCCGTGTCCATCGCCCCGACTCCTTCGATGTCGGGCCCGCTGCCACTGCAGCCTACGCCGGCGGCAATTGTGTGGAATTGGCTGCTTGTGGTGCTAGGATTCGCCCTGCCGGCGCCCTGGGGTGGCGTCATGAAAGGTCCTATGGCTTTTTTTTGCTTTATTTGTTGTTTATTCCAGGCTTTACTATAAATATTTAAAACACATGCTCTTCTCTTTGTACTCTAACTTCTCAACACACAAAGCAAGTGGTTTTAATATAACATTTTCTAACATAATTACAATATTATGGGTGATATGTGACTCTTAGACTACCCATAGTGGGAGTAACTTCAGCAGTAACATAAGACCCACTTAGCAAATTTGCTTATTTGACAATGATTTAATAAGAAGACAAATGATTTGAGTAAAATAGTTAGTTACTCATACTATGAGTAAGACACTGCACATATGTTACTCCCCACTATAGAGGTAGTAATATAGACTAGTAACATATGCATGTTACCAGTCTAAGTTACTCCCCATTATGGATAGTCTTAGAGGTGTGGATCTCATACCTTAGACCATTGGTGATAATTAGTAAGGATATCTATTTAGTCAGAAAAGATATTAGTTTAGTTAGGAAGATAAAGATATGGTTTGTTAAGAATGTTAAGATTGTAGTCTTAGCCATCAAGTTTGAGTCATCCGTACAAAGGGTGATCATGTACTGTAGATGAATTATCAATCAGATGAGAATAAGCTACTAAAGATCTAATCCCCGTCCCCAACCTTCATTCTCTCTCTCACCCCTGGCTCTATGGTCGGCCAACTTTCGCTCCTCGGAGTTGTAGCCCTAACCATGTTATGTTCATCAGTCTTACCGGTACCAGTCCTAGCACGTGGTAGCGACACTAATTGAATATGTCGACAAACACACGAATTTTGTTTCTTTGGCACATGCTCCCCGGATGTCCAAATAACATAAAATTTTGCACACAAAATGAGCATCTTGGATAGCTAAAATTTTCAGATTTGTTAGAATTTATTACTGTTTTTTTAAATTTTGTTGTTATACAACCGGGTGTAGATGAGCCTGGGTGAAGAATAGCCGCTCTCTAAAGCTTCCTTCATTCACCCCTCGTTGTTGTATGGTCATCTCCCTCTTTATTATTTGGCTCATGCAGAATGAAGTGGCAATGCTTATATCCAATGTGCTCCTCGCTTGCTGTTGCTTTCGTGTGCATCATTGCAAAGTGGGAGGATACGGAGTTCCTGATTTATTATCAATCATTTACTAAAAAGCTTATGTGGTTTGCATACATAGCAACAACCACAGCATTTGCAACTGGATTATACACGGTGCTAGCCCCTCGTCTCCATTGGTTAGCTATTGGAATTTGCTCACTACCGGTTTTACTCCCAGTTCTTACTAAAGTGCTCGGTGAATGGCCTGTCTTGAAGCTCAGATTTCGGTTGGGCAAAAGTTTCAAGTCTGATCTGCTTGACATGGTCTGACCACAACGATTTTTCCTATGGTTCGGCTTGCTTATAATATTTTATAATTTCTCTGTAAATGTTTGCCTACAAATATTGTATTATTAATTCATCATAAAAGAATACATTGTATTGTTATTCATACTAGCCATGATGTAATGTTTTTGGCTCGTAGTGTCGATGTGGAGAAGAAGACCGTGTGCCCTTTTGATTGTACTCATAGCATATGATATGTGTGTTCTGTAGGCGCTTCTCCCTAAAGTTATGAAACTCTTCCACGCGGAATTACTTTCCATTCTATGGTCCTGCTTCATCGTTGCCACAGAGTGGTTGTTTCCACAATTAAGGTCCTTAGGTGAGAAGCAAACATTAAGTTTAATGGATCACAGTTATCTCATATTGTCTTCACTTGAGAGCCCATGGCACTGTAAGACATTCTAATGCTCCTTGAGCTTTCCAACATTGCTGAACTATATGCGAGAGATATGTCCGCCCCTTGAAACCTGTGGTGGTACCAATGCTACCGCTGCATTGGTGAACTACGCTATTTGTACTTGTGCCTAAGTAGGTTTTGATAGCCTGGGTTGCATAATTTCAGTGGTTAAAAACTTATGATAGAGCCAAAAAAAAACACAGAACATATATGTATTGGTAGATTTTTGGTTGTGAAAATATGCTCTAAAACTGTAGCTCCTCTACATGTCCATTAACTACATCCCAAATTCTCTCTTGGTTTTGGGTAAAAGGGCATAAGTCTCAGCCCATTTTATTACAATGAACTAAGAAGTCAAAATTGTAGCATAATGGAGTGAACTTAGTGAAGGAAATATGCCCTAGAGGCAATAATAAAATTGTTATTTATATTTCCTTATATCATGATAAATGTTTATTATTCATGCTAGAATTGTATTAACCGGAAACTTAATACATGTATGGATACATAGACAAAACATAGTGTACCTAGTATGCCTCTACTTGACTAGCTCGTTAATCAAAGATGGTTATGTTTCCTAACCATAGACATGTGTTGTCATTTGATGAACGGGATCACATCATTAGAGAATGATGAGATGGACAAGACCCATCTGTTAGGTTAGCATAATGATCGTTAAGTTTTATTGCTATTGCTTTCTTCATGACATATACATGTTCCTCTCACTATGTGATTATGCAACTCCCAAGTACAGGAGGAACACCTTGTGTGCTATCAAACGTCACAACGTAACTGGATGATTATAAAGATGCTCTACAGGTGTCTCCGAAGGTGTTAGTTGAGTTGGCATAGATCGAGATTAGGATTTGTCAATCTGTGTATCAGAGAAGTATCTTTGGGCCCTCTCGGTAATGCTCATCACTATTGGCCTTGCAAGCAATGTGACTAATGAGTTAGTTACGGGATGATATATTACGGAACGTGTAAAGAGACTTGCCGGTAACGAGATTGAACTAGTTATGAAGATACCGACGATTGAATCTCGGGCAAATAACATACCGATGACAAAGGGAATAACGTATATTGTTATGCGGTTTGACCGATAAAGATCTTCGTAGAATATGTAGGAACCAATATGAGCATCCAGGTTCCACTATTGGTTATTGATCGGAGATGTGTCTCGATCATGTCTACATAGTTCTCGAACCCGTAGGGTCCGCACGATTAACGTTCGATGACGATTCGTATTATGAGTTATGTGTTTTGGTGACCGAAGTTTGTTCGGGGTCCCGGATGAGATCACGGACATGACGAGGAGTCTCAAAATGGTCGACAGGTAAAGATTGATATATTGGAAACTTACATCCGTATACCGAAATGGTTTCAGGAAGTTTCAGATAAGTTTCGAAGTACCAGGAGGTTACCGTAACCCCCCAGGAGAGTAATGGGACAACATGGGCCTTAGTGGAGGAGAGAGGGCCAACCATAGGAGGTGGCGCGCGCCCCCTGCCAATCCGAATTGGCCAAGGGGTGGGAGCGGCGCCCCCCCTTTGCTCCGAAAAAAGGAAAAGTTGGGGGAGGGTGCGAATCCTACCAGGAGTGGAGTCCTAGTAGGACCCCCCATATCGCGCCCCTACTGGCCGCCAGCCTCCTCCTTCCCTCCTTTATATACGGGGGCGGAGGGCACCCCAAAGGCGCATCAATTGTTCTCTTAGCCATGTGCGGTGCCCCCCTCCATAGTTTACACCTGCGGAGATCGCGTCGAAGTGCTTAGGCGAAGCCCTACGCGGATCACATCACCATCACCGTCATCACGCCGTCGTGCTGACGAAACTCTCCCTCGACCCTCTCCTAGATCAAGAGTTTGAGGTACGTTATTGAGCTGAACGTGTGCTGAACTCGGAGGTGCCGTACGTTCGGTGCTAGATCGGTTGGATCGTGAAGACGTTCGACTACATCAACCGCGTTAACATAAGGCTTCCGCTTTCGGTCTACGAGGGTGCGTGGACACACTCTCCCCCTCTCGTTGCTATGCATCTCGTAGATTGATCTTGCGTGATTGTAGGAATTTTTTTAAATTGCGTGCGACGTTCCCCAATAGTGGCATCTGAGCCAGGTCTATGCGTAGATGATATGCACGAGTAGAACACAAAGAGTTGTGGGCCATAATAGTCATACTGGTTATCACCAACGTCTTACTTTGATTCGGTGATATTGTTGGATGAAGTGGTCTGGACCAACATTACATGACCACGTTCATGAGACCGGTTCTACCGACGTGATTTGCACACAGGTGGCTGGCTGGTGTCTGTTTCTCCAACTTTAGTTGAATCGAGTTTTTTTTTGAAGGTTAGGACAGTAGGAAATGCTCCTACTGCTTCTATATTACCACAAAGTAAAAGTTTTTGTTACATATGCACATAGTGGGGGAGGGGGGGGGGGGTGGGTGTGGAGGGGAATAACTACAAAGCTAACTACAAAGCTAAGTTACAAGGTGGCATCAACATCCTTAGCAAGGATCCCTCTGCAGTAATCTCCAAATGTGTGCTCAGTGTATGTTTGCCAAAGTATCGTGCACAAGTTGTTTTTTGTGGTCAGGTAGTCTGTGTAGGAGGTCTTGAAAGTCATTCACGAACCTCCTTTTCCACGAGTCAATGCATGGCAGCACTTTTCTAAAGTAATTGTTGTTGCGCTCCTTCCACAAGCTCCAAGCCGCCAGAAAGAAAATCTCCATGATCATTTTGTGGTGGTGCCTCTCTTTCAATCTCTCCGGCAGCTAGAGGCGATGATGGTGGTCACTCCAGTAATGTTCAGTATCCTCCAGTAGGACTGGCTGAAAGTGCAGTGGAAGAAGAGGTGTTCCACCGTTTCTTCAATGTGTTGACCACACAATAGACAGTCTAGATTGGTCCCAATGTTGTAATGTCTCCGTTTTAGCATGTTTCTTGTATTGAGACGGTCAGATAGAAGCAGCCACCCGAAAACCTTAATCTTAGTCGTGCACTTAGTTTTCCATAGCCATTTGAATGCCACATGCGTAGTGATCTCTCTAATGTAGTGGTTGTAGTACGACGTTGTTTTGAATTTGTGTGCACCCCAACAGCAAGCCCAAGTATCTTTCGCGTTCGTGAGTTGCATGTCAGCTACCTCACTCTGGATCTGCTTCAGCTCATCGTGGGCTTGTACTGACAGTGGTAGATGGAAGGTTGTGGCCAGATTGGTTGTGTTGAGGAAGGCCTGAACCGGAATGTCTTCGGATTTGCAGTAAGAAAAAGCCCTTGGGTAATTTTCCTCATAAATAGAATGGTTCCAATTATCTTTCCAGAACAGGGCTGAGCTGCCGTTGTGCACATTGACTTGGGTCACTCCCCGGTAAACGGGCATTAATTGGATAATATCCCGCCATCAAAAGGAACCGCAGGGTTCAGTTGCATGGGGTACAGTCTCAGTATAGTAGGTATTCCAGATGAGGTTAACCCAAGGTGTGTCATGCTGATTGTAGAACTTGTGTAGGAGTTTGAGCAACAGGGCGTCGTTTTGAACAAGAAGGTCCAGAACCCCGAGTCCACCACTCCTTTTTGGGCGGCAGACCATGGACCAAGCTGCCAACGAGTTACATTTGTCTCCATTGTCTGTTTTCTTGTTCCAGAGGCAGAATCATCTGATTTTGTCCAACTGAGCAATAATTTTTGGAGGGAGTCTTAATGTACCCATCGGATAGATAGCCAGTGACGTAATGAGGGAGTTCAGGAGGGCTAGTCTACCCGCATAGGACATGACTGACATAGCCGCAGTAATTTTTCTTTCTTGCTTGCAAACGAACGATGTCAAATCCAAAACCGAAGGTCGAGTAGTACCAAGGGGCAGACCTAGGTAAGTAAATGGCATGGCTGCTTGAGCGCAACCAAAGATCGCTGCTAAAGCATCGCATTTGTCCTGAGGAGTGTTGATGGGAACCAACGTGGATTTATGAAAGTTGATTTCGAGTCCCACAGAAGTGGCACAATACTCAAGTATCTGTTTGATCTTGGCGGCCTGGTTGGTGCAAGCAGGAAGGACGATGATAGTGTCGTCGGCATATTGAATTATAGGGTATTGGTCATTTCCATTTGGCGGGATTGGGTGTTGGATGGCCTGGTTTTGGAGTGCCTCATTAAGAGCAGATTGAAGCAGGTCAGCTGCTAACACAAATAACAAAGGTGACAGAGGATCGCCCTGACGCACTCCACATTTATAGAGAAATTGTCGACCAGGCAGCCCATTGAGAAGCACCGATGATTTGCCTGATGAGAAGATATTTTCCATCCACGTTAACCATTGGGTTGGAAATCCCATGTGCTTCATAATTAGCAACATCTCAAGGTGTTGGAGCGTATCAAAGGCCTTCGCAAAGTCTAGTTTCAGTAGAACGATCTCACGCTTGGATGCTTGGCACTGGTGAATATATTCGAAAGCCCAGGCAAGGCAGTCATGAATGGAACATCCACAGAGGAAGCCATACTGGTTGCGATGAACGATCTGTAGAATAATTCTCTGAAGGCGATTGGCAAGGATCTTGGTTATAAGCTTAAGACATCAATTGAGTAGCGTGATCGGACGAAAGTCGTTGACTGTCACAGGTGCATTAGTCTTAGGTATCAAAGTGATGTGCCCATAATTGATGCTCTCCATATTCAAGTTTCCCCCATGGAACTCTTCACATAGCTGATAAGTATCATGTTTGATAATGGGCCAGCAAGCTTTGATGAAAGCACCATTAAACCCATCTGGTCCTGGGGCCCTATCTGGTGGCATTTCTTTGACAACCGCGTCTATTTCTGCATGTGTAAATGGGGTAATCAGGCAGTGAAAATCTACCTCTTCTCGGAGCATTTGCGAGAGGTTGAACTTCATTGGTTGTGGGTTGTGTGATCCTAGTCTATCTTTGTATGTGTCAAACAGAATTGCTTCTCTCGCTGTATGATCGCCCACCTCAACGCCATTGTTGTCTTGCAAGGTTTTTATAAAATTCTTTCTGTATCTCTCAGTAGCCACGGCTTGAAATTTTTTGGAATTCTCATCACCGAATTGAATCCAAAGAATGGTGCATCGTTTTTTCCAATGATCTTTTTGGTACTCTAGAAGGCGAAGTAAGTGTTTTTTGAGTATATCTCTGAAATTACCTTCAGGTATAGTAAGGGGCCGCCATCAGCAATACTGTCAAGTTGAACCAGAGCTTTATTTGTGTTCTAATCGCAATTTTCAGTCTGGAGATATGACGTCTCCAGTGTTTGAGGGCATGATGGACAGCTTTGAGTTTTTGACACAAACGTGATGCTGCATTGTTATTTTTGTTATATTTGATCGGTTTATCCCAGGCTAGAGACAAAGCATGCATAAACCCTGGGTGTGCGATCCAGTAGGTTTCAAACCTAAATAACTTACTGCGTGGGATGGTAGTCTGGATGGCCACAGAACAGGGGAATATGGTCAGAGACTGGCTTACCAAGGGGGTTCACCGTGGTGTTTGGAAATGTGGCAGTCCAGTTTAGGGAGGTAAAAAACCAATCGAGCTGTTCCAATAGGGGGTTTTGTTGCATGTTAGACCACGTATATCTTCTGCCCTTTATAGGTATCTCAGTGAGATTTTGTTCACGGATAAAGTCATTGAAAGTGAACATATCGTGGATGTCTCCTCCCGGTTTATTATGATTTTCTAGAGAGCGGGTGTAATTAAAATCACCTAGAATGAGCCAGTCTTCTGTCAAGGGGATATGTAAGTCAAAAAGCCATTGTGTATATGTGGATCGTTGCTCGCCTTGACAAGGACCATATACATTTACTAGTTTCCAACGATGGCCCGATTGAGTTGACGTAAATTCAATCCCCAGGGCAAACTGATCAGATAAGAAAACCTGTCCCGCAAAGAGATGACTTTTCCAAATCGTAATAATACCACTAGAACCGCCACGCGAAGGGATATAAGCATACTTATCAAATCTTTTGGGACATAAAGCTCTAAGGGAGGAATCATCAAAGCAAGGTATTTTTTATTCTTGCCAACAAATAACCGCACATCCACTAACATTGATAGCATTAGAGAGAGCCAGCTGTTTGTCTGACGAATTAAGACCACAGATGTTCCAACAGAGTACGTTCCAGTTTTGCAAAAGAGGCATAAAAGTAAAGATACTAGAGGGTAACTAGATCGAGGAGGTCGATCCATCCGCCGGCTTGGAGAGCGCAGCAACCATCAGTTCTTCTGCTGGAATAGCACA
Source organism: Triticum aestivum (assembly GCF_018294505.1). Classification (NCBI taxonomy): domain Eukaryota; kingdom Viridiplantae; phylum Streptophyta; class Magnoliopsida; order Poales; family Poaceae; genus Triticum; species Triticum aestivum. The sequence goes on along the minus strand of NC_057801.1, from coordinate 841,458,189 downwards.
CAACTGTGTGCCAATAGCTTGCATTGACTCAATTGTCATTGGTGGTGGGATCTCTGCATCTTGCACTTGAGGGAGGTTGTCTTCGGAAGTGACTGGAGAAGCAGGGTTAATGCGGGGCTTCACCTTGGATTTAGGCAGACGTGTGTCCGAAGGTTGGGGAACCCGGAATCCATTGTACTTGGTCGATCTGTTGCTGCGACGAAGTGATGAGGTGTCTACAGGAACTGGAAGCTTCCCTTTACGCTGCTTGTTAGCTCTGCTGCTAGCTTCAGGTAATGTACTATCGACAGCAGACTGAACATCCTCCAAAGAGTTGTGGCTGTCAACAGATATAGAGGAGGAACCAGAATCAGAGAAAGCAAGCGCAGCATTGGATTGTTGCTGAGATATGTCCAAATAGCTGCTCTCAGAGGCTTCCTGAATATCAGTATCGATGATGCCAAGTGGTGTTTCCATCGGAGCAGTCAGCGACAGCAGGTTGTTGTTGTTGTTGTTATTGTATGCACGTTCAGTCAGTTCAGAAATGTGCACTGTGTTCTCAGTAGATGAGTGTCCTAGAGTTGGTACCTGTGTAAACTAAATCCCCGTGCTCCCAAGGTCCACTTGAATCTCCACACGAAGATTGTCATTTCTGAAGCCAAATCCACCATTCCAGGGCCCAAAAGACGCCATGAGCGGGCGCAACACCGCGAAGATAGTGGCATTCAATTGTTGACGGGGCACCGGATCATCCAACATGAGTGCCATAAGCTGCTCACCTTGAGTGGATAAACCAAAACGAACCCCATGAGCATGTAGTTCCACTGACACATTGATGCTTTCGACATTAGCGGGTGATTCGGTGGCACCAGGTAGCACAATCAGAGCCAAGGAATGTTCAGAGCTAGAATCATCAGAAATAGTGATGAAATCGTTCCAAGCCTACGCAGCACTATCAACTGTATTGTTGTCAGGGACTAGGCCATCCTGCACTGAGAGTCCATGTTCATCCAGCCACGCTTGATAATTCATCAGGAACAGAGGCATAGGAGGATCAAGAGGCTTCGACCAAGCATCCCAACCATGATTAGCATCGCCCGGTGCTGCCTAACCTTCAGGTGGTGCATTGTTTGGGGTAGCGTTCTGCACGAGCCAAGCATGAACCTGTTTTTGATAGAGCTGTTCTGCAGTGAGATGAGGACCATGAAGGGGGTGGGGATTGCCCTCGGGAGGAGGATCTTCTTCACCAGCAGGGGCACCTCAGGGAGCAATGCATTCCAATCATTGCTACGAAGTATGGTGATTTGCACTGTCCAACAATCGCGAGCGCCACTGAGTTGCCAAACCACAAAGCTCTTCGGAATGAGTCTGAGACTGATCACGCGTCCCTTGATAAGCATGAATCGGCGATCCTGCCGCGGGTTGTACCAAGAAACTAAAGACCCAAATCCACCCAAAGACTTGTTGATATAATAGTCCGTCTGGTAATCATAAGGGAAGCCGAAGTACATGAGCCAGACCTCGGGTCCAAAAGAGGTGGTGCGGCGGTTCAAAGTTTCATGGTGAGGAACAAAGGATATGAGCAGATCTTCATCCTCTAACTCAATGGGTGTGGCAACCACAGTATCCCTGATGAATGAATCTACAAACCCAAAGATCCCTATGCCAAAAGGATAATCGCTGACCTCGGTGGTAAAAAGCTGAGCTTCATGGAGCAAACCTCGGATGGTGTTGCGAGTGGCGGCCCGGCGCTGCAGAGGGACGTAGTGGCTTGTCTCCGCTACTGCCAGGTAGTCGTGGTTGAGGGGAGGGATCAGGGCAACCACCATGCCGCTGCGGACGACACGGTTCGTCGGACCAGGCTCCACGGCAAACCCCGGCGGCAGGAACAGGATGGGGTTGAGGGGATAGTTAGCCATTGCGGTGGAGCAGAGTGAAGGTGGTAGGGGGGTGAATGGATGAGCATGGGCGGTGTCGCTTGGGAAATCACAACAGAAGTTGGAACGTGAGGGGTAGGATGGGAAGTCTGCGACCTTCTCGGGACCCACTTCCATTTTTGATTGAATTGCTTTTTAGATAGGCACGTTTCAGGTACCCATAGTAACCGCAGGATGAGCATCGGACGGTAGGTCTCGCCCTGTGCTGCCTCTCCATAGTAGGTAATATTTGAGCAGATAATCCAGTATTGTGGATTGCATTCTCATGGTTATTTATTAAGGAATTATGATGCTTTGGTAAATACTAGGAGGGGCAATCCATTACCTTATGACCAGGAGAGGAGCAATGAATGCAAATAAGCCGAGCCTGGCAATTTATTTTCTGGTGTCCCCATTGAAGGCATCTAGAGCACAGGGAGTCCCAATTGATGGATAGAGTCTCAATGTCCTCCTGAGAAAAGCATGCTTGGGCCAGATCCACTTTGTGACGGGCTTCGAGGATAGGGGGCCAACAGGAGTGGGCCGGGGCATATTTGAAAGCTGAAGCCAGGAAACTCTGGGGCAGACGTGGGTAAGTCACCGTGATCGGGCATTGAAAAGCACCCAAATGTAAAGTATCGGGGATATAATTCTCCTCCAAATCTGCTTGTCGGAGATAAATGTCAATTAAGGATTTGGGTTTGCTGACAACCTTAATTGGCGGCTTATCATTAATGCGGGCCACAAACTCACCAAATTTGATTTGATCATGATCAATGATCAAAGAATCAGAATGAACCAGAGAAATCATGGAGGAAGAAGCCTCAGCAGCATTGGAGTTAGAAAAATTCATGTGTGTCATCGGGACCAATGCAAACTTACTGAATTCTCGACGGGGTGATTCATGGCCAGAAGAATCCTGAGTGAAGAAATCCAATTTCGAAGAAACAGCCATAGAACGACGATTATCTAACTCAGGTAAGGCCATGTCCGCATGCCAGATATCAGAAGAAGCCGGGGCACGAGTGAAACGGCCATTGAAAAGATGAAAATGACATACGAAATCCGGCCACACTCGATCCTTAAGACCATAGATGAAATGACCCACTTTATTATTGGCCACCGAGAACTTAAAAGCACGCGGATTGATTTGCTTCACCTTGAAACCAGAACTTATTCCTCCAATGCAGCATTGTAAGGCAATGCCCACAAAATCCTGTAGGAGATATGCCCTAGAGGCAATAATAAATAATATTATTTATCTCTAAGTTCATAATTATGTTTATGTTCCATGCTATAACTGCAATGATTCTCGAGTCTGCAATATCCACGAGGCTCGAAGGAAGACTCATATGCACGTGTGGAATAATAAACGGTAAGAAGTACTCCTAGTTTGGCCTCTAAGACTAGCTCAAGTGTTGCATGATGGTTCCGTTTTCCTAATCATGGGCATGTCTATGCCAGCAACTTTGAGGGCACAATGTTAAGAGAACATTTGTGTTGAATCGACCCGGTTTGATGTTATGCTATGAGATTCATTCGTCACAAGTTAATGGTAAATAACACAGAGATGGTTAACGTTTGCATGATTCCTTAGACCATGAGAGTATCGAGTTTCTTCATGCTTGCTTCATGAACTTTGGGGTTTGTTAAACGTCATCCGTAAATGGGTGGCTATTACGGCGGCTTACGGGTTCATGGAAAAGTGTGTCAAGTAACTTGATAGCTCAAGATTGGGATTTGCTCCTCCAACAATGGAGAGATATTCTCGGGCCCTCTCGGTGTTACGGTATCCATCATCGTCTGGCCAGACACAGTGTGATTTGATCACAGGGATGCCGGAACACAGAAACGAGAAAAGAGAACAAAACCAGTAACGAGGTAACTAGCATAGTGGACAAATTGTTGATCCACGGGGATGCAAGTAAATCTCACCTCGGGTCTTTGTAACATATCGCGAAGCAACAGGAATAGCACACGACAACTGGAGGTTCACTCGAATATTCATTCGTGTGGGTATAGGGGTCAATATGGGTGTCCACGGCTCCGATGTTGATCATTGATCGGAAGGGGTTCCGGGTCATTTCTATACTTCACCGAACCTATAGGGTCACACGCTTAAGGTTCATCTATCTATTGAATACTAGACAGGGAGTCTGAGAGAAAATCACCGAAAAAGTTTCGGACACCGGAAAAGTTTCGTATAGCGGAATCGTACCGCAGAGAGAGGTCATCGGGTGAGTTTCGATGATACCGAAAAGTTGTTTCGGGATATACCATTAAGTCAATTTGGTTTCGGCAAATGCATGATAATTCTTGAAGGGTGCCAGAATCATTCTGGAAGCTTTTTGGAATTTTCTGAGATAAAAACCGGAAATGTTTCGGAGCTGCCGGAGCCACTTCAGATGCGTTTCGCAGATGAAAATCACTAAAACCGGAATTGTTTCGGAACGCGTTGAAAATTATTATGGTGGGTACTGGAAATGTTCTAAGCCCACATAAATATTTTCAGTTCGAACGGGCGCTGAAAAATGTCGTCGTGAATAGTGAAAGTGTTTTTGGTGATATTTTATGGTGAGTCGCCTTTTGGGATATTTCCAAAAGGCTTCTAGAAGGGCTTGGGGCCAAGCATGCTCCTCATGGGGGCCCCCCAAGGGGGTTGGCCGGCCACATGTGTGGGTCTCCATGGAGCTCCACTTCCCTCCCCATTATGCCCTTCATGTGTGACATTTGCGTGGGAATTTTGGGTTTTTGTGAGCCATCCCTACCCCTTGGCTTTCCTATAAATAGAGGAGGAGTGGGCAGCCCAAAGCTCATCCCTTTGCTCTCATACAAGTGCCATGCAATGATCTGGCTTCTTCTCTCCCTCCCAGCGAAATAGTTTCATAGAGCCGAAAGGCTGTCTGGGTTCCGGCAGGAACTAGTTCTGGACGGCGAAGCCCTGCTGGATAGATGACACCGTATGTGTGCAACTCTATAGAGAGATCGTCGTTTCAGTCTTAGTTTGTGAGTGCCTCCCAAAGGGCTGTCCGTGTGACCATCCGAGTTTCGAAGGTCCTCCCGAAGGGCTGTCCGAGTGACCGTTCGAGTTTCGAAGGTCCTCCCGAAGGGCTGTCCGCGACACCGTCCGGGGGGGGGGGGGGGCTGTTCGACCGTCTCCCAGAGGGCTGTCTGAGGAGCAGATGAGGGTATACATCCTCGCGGTTGGGAGGTTGTAAATCCTAGCTGCGGGGATCTGCACCGCCGTTCGTCATCGACTCTACTTCCCGCTGCGCTACGAGTCGGTAACGAAAACGATCAAACCATGTATGCAGTCTCCATAGTGGTCCTGGGTTGGTGCGTAGGTCTGAATTTTTTTGTTTTCTGCTGCGTTCCCCTACAAATCCACTGTGAGGGGGAGGAGGCCGAAGAGAAAGTGACCACAAGAAATAACTCTTGATGATCACGAGACGGGGAGAAGTGCACCGTGGAACCAAATTTTCTCCTCACCTGATCTGCAAGGGCAAGCCCCCGGGGCAAAATCCCAGTGAAGAAGACTCTCCATCTTGAACTAATCTAGAGATCGCCATGATTTTGGGTGGAGCAGGTGGAGGGGAGGAGAGGAGAGGAGGGAGCCATTCTAAGGGGGAATCTTACTCCTACTATTGAGTTTGACTATGGCCGATCCTTATTGAAGGTTAAAACAACACACTTGACGAAAAATTGTTGTGGTTTTGATGCGTAGGTAAGAACGGTTCTTGCTAGAAGCCCATATCAGCCACGTAAAACTTGCAACAACAAAGTAGAGGACGTCTAACTTGTTTTTGCAGGCCTTGTTGTGATGTGATATGGTCAAGACATGATGTTATATAAATTATTGTATGAGATGATCATGTTTTTAACAAAGTTATCGGCAACTGGCAGGAGCCTTATGGTGTCGCTTTATTGTATGAAATGCAATCGCCATGTAATTGCTTTACTTTATCACTAAGCGATAGCGATAGTCGTAGAAGCAATAGTTGGCGAGACGACAACGATATTACGATGGAGATCAAGGTGTCAATCCGGTGATAATGGAGATCATGACGGTGCTTTGGAGATGGAAGTCAAAGGCACAAGATGGTGATGGCCATATCATGTCACATATTTTGATTGCATGTGATGTTTATCTTTTATGCATCTTATTTTTCTTAGTACGATGGTAGCATTATAAGATGATCCCTCACTAAATTTCAAGGTATAACTGTTCTCCCTGAGTATGCACTGTTGCTACAGTTCGTCGTGCCGAGACACCATGTGATGATCAGGTGTGATAAGCTCTATGTTCAAATACAACGGGTGCAAGCCAGTTTTGCACATGCGAAATACTCGGGTTAAACTTGACGAACCTAGCATAAACATATATGACCTCGGAATACTGGAGACCGAAAGGTCAAACGTGAATCATATAGTAGATATGATAAACATAGTGATGTTCACCATTGAAGACTACTTCATCTCACGTGATGATCAGACATGATTTAGTTGATATGGATCACGTGATCATTTAGATGACTTGAATGATGTCTATCTAAGTGGGTGTTTTTAGGTAATATGATTAATTGAACTTTAATTTATCATGAACTTAGTCCTGATAGTATTTTGCAAATTATGTTATAGATCAATAGCTCGAGTTGTAGCTTACCTATGTTTTTTATAAGTTCCTAGAGAAAACTAAGTTGAAAGGTGATAGTAGCAACGATGTGAACTAGGTCCGTGATTTGAGATTTATCCTCATGCTGCACAAAAGAATTATGTCTTTGATGCACCGCTAGGTGATAGACCTATTGCAGGAGCAGATGCAGACGTTATGAATGTTTGACTAGCTGAATATGATGACTACTTGATAGTTTAGTGCACCATGCTTTACGGCTTAGAACCAAGACTTCGAAAACGTATTGAACACCACAAAACATATGAGATGTTCCAAGAGCTGAAATTGGTATTTCAGACTCATGCCCATGTCGAGACGTATGAGACCTATGACAAGTACTTCGCCTAAAAGATGGAGTAGAATAGCTCAGCCGGTGAGCATGTCTCAGAATGTCTTCGTACTACAATTACACTACTAGAAAAAGGGCTATAGATGATATGGACACTAATGGCGCACCAGACATGTGGTGCGCCATTAGTGTCCAAATACTAATGTTTATTATTATTTTTTCAAAAGTAGTAATGGCGCACCACATCCACAGTGCGCCACTAGTAAAAAAATTCAAATTTTTTTTCAAACTTTTTTTCAAAGTTAGTAATGGCGCACCATGGTCTGGTGCGCCATTAATAGTTAAACTAGTAATGGCGCACCACACCCACGGTGCGCCATTACTAACATTTTTTTATTTTTTTTCAAAGTTAGTAATGACGCACCGTGGGTGTGGTGCGCCATTACTAGTTTAACTAGTAATGGCGCACCACACCCACGGTGCGCCATTACTAATTTTGACCCAAAATTCCCCAGAATGCACCCCCGACCGCCTTTTCAGTTTTTAAAAAATTAAAAGAAAATGATGGAATTGTCAACAAAAATAAAAGAAAATAAGTTTTCCATGTGATATGTGGTCTACTTGTTGGGAAAAATTACAAATATGAATTTCGACTTTATTTGCAAAATCTCTCAGGAATTTGTAAAATAGGCATGACTTTTGCATACGAACTCAGATTAAAAAGTTCACCATTGCCACGGCGTCTCCCGGAGGCAAAAGCGTGTAAAGAAAAAGAATCTAAACGGAGCGCCCCTAACATGACACGTGGCGATGACTGAGAGCGTGCCAAGTAGCGTGCTCCCAGCCCATCGAAAGCCACCCTTGCAGGGCTCGCCAAGGAATACACGCTGATTATTTGCTCTCCTTTAACAAGCGCAGCGTCCACCGAATAGGGTTTGGCAGCCAAATGAGAATATCCTATTTGTCGCTCGGTGCGTCAAAATGTCGGCGTACCACACACTTTCAATCAAGACCGCCCGGCCAATTTAGAAGTGATTCGCGTGTTCCATGATTCTGGTTATGGGAACCTTCTGGAAGGTTTCAGCCGGTTTTTCCTGTTTTGGGAACCTTCTACCAGGTTCCTGAACTGGTTTTTTCTATTTATATTTTATTTTCTTTTCCATCGTTTCTCTTTTTCATTTTTCATCTTTTTTCTTTTTCTGTTTCTCTTATTCTTTCTTTCTTTTTTATTTCTTATTTGAAGTTTACCTTTTGTTTTCAAAAAAAAATTCAGAAATTGAAAAAAGGTCGCGTTTTAATTTTTTCTTGACAAATTGAACAATTTTAGGTCATTTCAAAAAATGTTTCTATTTTCAAAATTTTATTCACAAATTATAAAACTGCTCATATTTTGAAAATTTGTTCGCAAATTTAAAAAATGTTTGGGAAGTTCAGAAAATGCCCCCAGTTTCTAATTTTGTTCATGAATATCAAACTGTTCATTTTAGAAAAATTTGTTCGCTAATTCAAAAAATATTTGGGTACTTCAGAAAATGTTCCCAATTTCTAATTTTATTCACGAATTATAAAATGGTCATGTGTTTGAAAATTTGTCCGAAATTCAAAAAAAGTTGTGGGAATTTTATTTGTTCACAAATTAAAAAACGTTTGGGAATTTCAAATAATGTTGTAGCTTTTCAAATTTTGTTCCCATATTCGGAAAAGGTACGGGGGATTTAGAAAAAATGTGAGTTTTGAAATAATGTTTCATAATTGTGAGAATTGTTCTTGTTTTTCGATTTTTGTTCCTATTTCTACAAAATTATTCGTAATTACGAAAAATATTCTCGTTTGCAATTTATTTCCCTTTTTTGCCAATACAAAAATGTTCATGTTTTCAAAATTTATGCAAAAATTGAAAAAAATTATTCGCATCTTCAAAATTTGTTTATAAGTTTGAAAAAAACATTCCTATTTTTAAAAAATGTTATTGTTTTAAAAACTTGTTCATGTTTGAAATCTTGTTCAAATTTGAAACCTTTTCACAGATTAAATAAACTTCCCTTTTTATGAAAACAAGTTGAGTTTTCTCAATTTGGTTCATAGATTTGAGAAATGTTCGAGTTTATAAAAAGTTTTCTTTTCTCAATTTGGTTCATACATTTAAGAAGTTTCACACTTGCCGTTACCTTTAGTTCTAAAGAACTCGCGCTAGTACTTTGTTAAGGGCCTGTTCTTATCCACTCCGCTCCACAACTCTGCTCCGGGAGCGGGCGGAGCGGTCCCGAACGCTACGACTCCACGGAGTAGGAAGAGCGGAGCGGAGAAACCCGACAAATACTATTTGGCGCTGCAGGCGCCCGTTAATGTGTATTCTGCAAACGGGCGCCTGCAGCACCCCGTACTGGGCTGGCCCGTTACTACGTACTCTATTGAAGTTCGATAGTACAACCACCACGACACACAGTACGATCTGGTAATATTGAACTCTTTCTTTCCTTTATTCGTTTCATTTCCTTTTTCCTTTTTCCTTTTTCCTTTTTTCCTTTTCCTTTTTTTTCTGTTTGTCTGTTTTCCTTTTTGTCTTTTTTCTTTTTTGCGTTTTTCTTTTCTTCTTCTTCCTGGTTCCTTTCCCTCACTGATTTCTTTTTTTTCTTAAATTCGTGAACTTTTTCAAATTCGATGATTTTTTTTTTAATTTTGATGAACTTTTCTTCTCATATCTATGAACTTTTTATAATTTTCGTGAACTTTTAGAAATTGATTATTTTGTTTCAAAATCTATGAACTCTTTTCAAATTCAATGAACTTTTTTCAAATTGGATGAATTATTTTCAAAATTGATAATTTTTTTCAAATAGAGATTTTTTTTCAAATTTTTGATGAACGTTTTTTTATTTTTTGTGAACTTTTTTCTTAAGTTGATGAAATTTTTTCAAATTGGTGAACTTTTTTTTCAAATTTTTGATGAACTTTTTCAGTTTTTAGTGAACTATTTTTTTTAGTTGACGGACTTTTTTTAAATCATTGGGCTTCTCGTGAATCATATGTAAGCGGTTTTGTTCATGAACTTTTTCCAAAATTTGTGAGGTTTCATTTCTCTTAAAGAAAATCATATGTAAGCGGCTATGACAGTTTTTCAAGTGTTAGTGCTGCAATTTTTGTGAGTTGCAAAGACATGCTCTAGAGGTTAGCTGAACATACGTAGGTAGTGCAGGTCGCGAGTTCTTTATATGGGTACAATATGCAAATGTCAAATAGAGTTGTTTTCGGATTCTACAACGCGTAGTGGTTGTTGTGTGGAGAGAACCACGGATAACAAAACATGTTGGTTCGAATCCTTTAGCCTATATTTTTCTGTGGTTAAATTTTCTTTTCGTGTCTACTTTTTGAAGTAGCTGCTGGGCCGGCCCGCTAGGCTAAGCGGCGCTGAGTGCGTCGAGTAGGAGGAGCTCCCGAGAAACCCGTTGTTCAATTTCACAGAGTCGCCAAAACCGAACTCCCTGCAGAACTTACCACTTAACTCGATCCTTTTCTCTCTCCCCCGTGCAGCGACTCCCCTGTCTTCCCCTAGAGATCGAACCCTAGCACTGCGCCGCTGCCTGCAGCTCCCCGGCACCCCTCCGGCCAAATCCATGCCTCAGCGACCTCGCCATCTCCTCGCCCCCCTCATCATCCAAGGCGCCTTTTCTGCACGGCAACAACTTTGAGGGTATACGGTTTGAGTGGACCTCTGGCGGCTGAGATCACCAGGGCCTCGTCCTCGTCCCCGGCAGCTCGAATTCGTCGTTTGCAAGGTCGGCATCCACGCCTACGCCACATCCATCAAGGTGAGATCCATATCCCCTCTTCACCCTTATTCCTCAATCCATTTGTGTTCATTTGAATGTAATAAAATTTGTCATGTTTGTATGAACATCCGGTATTTTATATTATTTTCGTCATTGTTTATATGAAATATCACCGTGTTTGCATGAATTTCTTCCGGTTGGTTGAGTTGCTGTCATAATATGTGTGACTACGGTTAGATGGCGTAATTTGCGGGTCGCTGGTCGGTCTACGAGAGGCTCGGGCGGCGTGGTGGGACAAAAAAAACACAGCTCGTGCGAGCTCGTCTCCAACGTGCGCGCTGGAGGATGCATGAGCACCAGGGCATTCCTCGTTCATCGGTGGCAAAGGCACCGGTGGACAAAAGGGTCGCCAATATTTTGCCTACACCGGGCAAGATCCAAACAAACCCCTCTCAGCAGATTCAAATCCCTTGTTCGCCGTGGAATTTTGCCCTATGTTGTTTTCATGGACTAGCAAGATGCCCGTGCATTGCACGGAACATCAAGATGCAATTTTTTTACAAAACACCTGTTGTGATTGACCCATGCAGGAGTAATCCAATTTGTAAAAACTAACGATATCTCGAGAATTTTATCGGAAAAATGGTATCTCGAGAACTTTATCGGACTGCATTTTTGTATACAAGGCCACAAACCCATATTACAGGTACCAAGTCAAAAATTAATGTCTTCTAAGTCAATGTTGCAAGCCACCTTGTTTCCTTGTTTGCCGTGTAAATTAATGAGTATTCTTCTCCTTCATGCACATCAAGCCAACGCACATGCATGCAAGGGATAATTAATGTCCTCCTTTGCTAATACTACAAGGCAAACACCATTAATATTGCATCGATTAGTGTTAGTGGCCTTGTATATCTGCAAATTGTAATTTTGATAGTGGCCTTATATATAAAAATGGAGGGAGAAAGATGAGAGATAAGGTGAGGAGGAGTGGGGCATGGTGGTGATTGGTGGTCGGACTGGGCGGAGGCATGGGGATGGACGACGCATTATGTCTATGTTTGTATCTCTCTCACACACACCCACATAGGTGGGGGACGTGCACGAAGAAAAGAGGTGCACGCACGGCGCACGTACTCGTGGTCTCTTTCCCAACCACACCCGTGCGGGTACACGGTGGAGCTCATTTCTGTACGAAAAGGTAGCCCGCGTGATAATTTGACACGTGTACTGGTTGTCCACTTGATGGAGGGAGGATCGTCTACCACGGGTGAACAAACAAATTGCGACTTGACGCGTTATGTTAAAAAAGAGGCAAACCATGTGGGGCCTACCTTAGATGCAAGGCTCTATACACTGGAGTACTTTTGATGTGTCCCGTCAACTCGAAGAACGAGAAGAAGCTTGCTATGCCGTCTCCACCGCACATAGGCGCAGTGGCTCATAGGATGAGATGAAGCTTGCTTACTAGTAGTACTGTATGCCTTACGCCCGCTCCCTCGCCCACGCGCGCGGTGGCTCGCAGGACGAGGAGAAAATTTTACTACTCCCTCCGTTTACTCCTCATCCCTATCTTGGTTAGAGAGATTATCATATTGTTTGGAATATATATGTCCTTCAACTCCCTCCATTTACTTATACAAGGCCATTATAAAAAATTACATTTTGCATCTATACAAGGTCACAAATAGTAATCGAGAGAAAAGTTACTATTCCCTCCTTTCCAGTTTATGACTCAATTTCAAAATCTCTCCAACCAAGGTAGACGGTGAGTGGTGGAATTAATTGCGTAGTTTGCACAGGTAATTAGTACGCTCGTTTTTCTCAAGAAGTTATGTTTACCAAGGCATTAATTAGAATGAATGCATGAATAAACACTAAATTCCCATGAACTTCTACATGCAATGATGTGATCTCTTCATACTGCTTGCATCAGGTGATCTAACGCACCTCGAAATCCAACATGTAATGGGACTACTACTAGTAGTAGAATTGAGACTTATAAAACAGAAAAATGAAAGTTTTTTAGATGAGCCATATAAACCCTAGTGGGTACGTACTCCGTAAAATCATATTTTCCCAAAACTAAGTCGCTCAACCTTTATTTGCTTGTTTCCCTTCCTGCCTCCTTGCCTCAAACAGACTATGCCAAACTTCCCTAACTGCCGCGCGGGAAAAGTCTCACCCTCGCCTTTTTTTAGTACGGGTTTGTATCGATGGATCGCGTGAAGCAGCAAAAACCAAGCCATGTCTTTTACTCCTCCGTCGACGCTCGCTTTTATGAATTATGTACTTCCTCTCGCCGACATGTGGGACATATAGCAACCGGGTCGACGTGTCAAGCACCAAATAACAGTGCAGACTAGCAGGGGGGACGCACCTAGTCGTACCGACCCAGTAGTAGTAATGAGCAATGAGACGTCAAATCACAATGCTGCACCTTCCCAGACGGACGAAGCAACCACATTATTTCACACATCGATTCGCCATAATCTCAAACCACACAGTATTGCTTCTGCCTCATGAGGGATACGCGCATCGCCTTGGTACATGATGACACGTGGGACCGCATGACAGGCCATCCTCCCCCGCCGATCGCTCGGTAAAATCACCTCATTTTTACTACTTCCTCTGTATCGGTTTACATGGCATGCATGTCGTTCTAGGTTGAGAATTTAACTAGCTATATATGTGATGAACAGTATATGTTTAGAAACTACATCCGCTTAAGAATCCAATGATATACTTTTTGTGACATAGTAACTCATGTTTAGTTAGTCAAATGGATAACCTAGAACTATGTGCACGCCCTATAAACCGAGCCGCCTAAAAAAATGAGACGGAGAGGGTAGTTCAGTACGTATCCTTTTAGATCAATATAGTCGGGATTCACCAAGGAGGAAAACCAGGTGGAAGTCTACTCCTGTCGTGTTGGCGTAGCAACTCAAGCAGGGTCGGTCCGCACACGAAATGGCGACACACTTAACAGGACCCCTTTGTCCGACATGTGGTTCATCCACCGTCTTGTTCCACGTGCGATGCACCAAATTACAGTTCAGAACAACGGTTGGAATTGGAGGAAGCCCAGTCGTAGCGCCACAGTAAAAGAAAATGAGCGACGAGGGGTCAAATCACAAAGCCCCACCTTTCCTGCATTAAGCTGGACGGACGAAGCAACGATCATTTCACTCTAGGGTGCAAGTGTGTAAAGAAAAGAGAAAACCAATGATGCGTGCGGCAGCTACATAGGGAACCCTAGGGTAGGGGTCTCCACTACAGATCCTTTTTTTTAAATCGCCTCCACTACGAATCGGCTTCTCCCTCGTCCTTTGAAGAAAATCGATGATGCGTGCGGCGGTAGGGTTTGTAGGAGTACTACGGCATGCGGGGCCACGTCGTAGTAAACGGGAGAGGGATTGCTTCGAGTTGACACCTTAAATATGTGTGGGCCGCTTGGTTTTACGGGAACGAGGCAACATTTTGGGTTCGGGGACCAGTGGAGATATAGTACGTACGAGATAAACGCGCATCGCTCGGCCCCCGACCTCCCACCGTAACCGGGAAGTCCCAAATATTTTCCTCGCCCTCGCTTCTACCATAGTTTTTTCTGTCATGGACGGTGCAAAGAATGTCATGCAGGTGCGTCTCCGGCCCGTCCAGCACGAAAAGCCCATTTCTGTCATGATTTTTTGTCATAGAAGTAGGAGCCCACCACATCTATGATGACACCGGGTTTTATCACAATTATCGTCGTAGACGTGTCATAAGTCTGACAGAAAAAAATACGTTCGGCCCAAAATGTCACAGATGTGTCTTTTTTTTTGTAGTGATGGGTCCCGGTTCTGGGCTCAACCGGGACTAATGGGATGGCCCGGCCTGAACCAAAGCCCTGTTTTCTACTAGTACAAAATGAGACCGGTCCGCGCATAGCAAAGTTAACGGATCCGGACCTTGATTAGCAGTTCAGCCTCCGCCGACCGCCCCATCAGGTCACGGCTTATGTACCGCGCGTGCACAATTACGCACTGAAAATACCTTGGGCGGCGCTGGAGGCGCACTGCGGAATAAGTCCATTACACGGCTCGACCATACTTGGACCGCATATATCTTCTTCCTTTTAACATAGGTTCATCAAGAGCCCTCCTTACAACAGGGTTGTCACAGGAGATCCTTTTAAGGCCAGCATATCCCAACCATCCAACGATCCTCTCAAAGGACCCGCTGCTAAGGAGGAAAGGCGCAGACGTGCGGCAGGGCATCATCGGAGTTTCTTTTCCGAACTGTGGTTTTTAGGCCCTCTGATAGACTTTCCCTTATGTAAAATATTTTCCTTTTTTTCTCCGGGCATGTAATATGACCCTCAAATTGAACGACATTGCGTGTAGTCAACATATCAATAAAGATACGAAGGGCACAAATGCTTATCACCTTCTTGGTTGGTTTCTTTGATTTCCTCTTTGTTATCTGCGCCCCTCTTACGGTCGATGGGAACATGTGGCTTGACACGGTCTTCATACAAGGGGCTATCTTCGGCCCTGCTAAAATTCTGAAGTCTGATCTGCCATAGGGAACTCTTCGGCGTCCAGGATGTTGCATTATATGCATATGCTCCGAATCATGTGTTCGGTCTATAATTGGGTTGGCCGGCTCCTATGTTTGCCACCTTATGTTCCGCAAGTTCGGCTAAGGTTGTAAAGGGAGAACTGCTGCGATTGTATTTCCGGTTCGTCCGGTCAAGTACCTAAGTAGAGAAAGCCTAAAATTGACTGTCATGATAAGCGAGAGCGGATCAGCGATTCGATGACCAAGTGTTATACTACGAATTATTCGTGATTTATGTCGTGTTATATGAGGGGCTGGGTTTTCGAACAGCCACATTGCAAAGGGATTGTCGGTCATGCAATGAGGGGCTAAGTACTTAGCGCCACGAATGGACTCTTATGGCTAAAATGAAAGTACTAAAACCGCATAGTCTGATTGCTTGGTTCACTTTGCAAGACGCCTCCTACAATGGACCAAGACGTTGGATAAAGTGCTGTCATGCGGTCCCGAACACCCCCGTAGTATCTACGTGGGGGCTGAAGCAGATGACGGGTAAACTTTCAGACGTATAAACAGCTAATAGGAGGATAAACCGATAATAAAGTGTAATCATACTTATCATACATTATGAGTTCATCACATAGCTCTTACAAACCGGACACAACTACTCAAAAATTATGTCCTTGCAGCACTGGCCCTCTACAATACGGGCTCCCTCGAGGACCTCGTCGAAGTACCTCTCTGGCCAATGATGCTCCTTGCCCTCAGGTGGCCTTGCGGTGGCAACCTCGGTGGCTTTCATCTTCGACCACTAAACCTTCACGCGGGCAAAGGCCTCCCCCAGCTTCTTCACGAGCCCGAAGTGGCTGCTAGGTACGGCTTCGGTCGGCCACAGACGGACTATGACGTCCTTCATGGCCAAGCCAGCCACCCTATGCAGCTCGGTCACTCAGAGACACCGGAAGCTCCGACGCTAGGTACTGCGACCAGAACAGTTTTTCCATGGAGCTACCCTCTTCGGCTCGGAAGAATGCTGTGGCGTCTGCAATGCTTCTTGGCAGGTCGGCAAAGGCGCCTGGAGAACTCCGAACTCGGTTTAGTAAAATATATCTTCTACTCGTATACCTACTCTGCATAATGAAGGCCTTACCTGCCGCAATATGCCTCACCTCCTGGATCTCCTGGCGAGCATCCTCGGCATTGGCCCGAGCTTCCTTTAGGCTCTCACGGGCTTTGGCGAGCTCGGAGGCCTGTTCCGAGCTTGTCTGCTCCAAGGACTCGCATCTAGCAATGGCCTCCTTGAGCTCTTTTTCAACCTCACCCACTCGTGCCTCATGTCGTTGGCGGGTGGTCTTCTCCTCCTCTAAGCATTGGGCCGCCTTGTCGGCGGCCGCCTTGCACGCCTCTGCCTCCTTCTTAGCCTCGGCAAGGGCGCATTTGAGGGACTCGACCTCATCGGCGCCAACTGCGAGCACAGTTAAAACATCTCTTAGTCCTTCATCAAAACGATCAAAATATCTACTCTTGGGGACTTATACACAATGTACGCGTACCTTGCGTCTCTTCAAATTGCTTATTAATGCGGACAACCTCTTCATCGGCTAGCCGCAGCTTCAGAGTGAGTTCGGAAACTTCGGGCGGACTGGGCGCTCGCCGCCAGCAGGGAAGCCTGTTGTACAATAGAATGTCACCTCCCCCGAACACTATGTGATCCTCTGCCGGCTTCTTCGAAACCGGACAGAGTCTGAGGGGCTACTATCTACACACAGGTATATATCTTTATTGACATCGGTTAGAAAATTATATCGCATACCTCAAAGCCCGTTAACAGGCGGGTAAAGGTTTCGTTCAGCCCGCTTTTGGCGAACTGAATCTTCTGAGCCACCACATCCATAAGGGTGTTGTGCTCCTCCACGACGGAAGCACGACGAAGCTCTTCCATCAAATTATCCAGCGCTGTCGGGTTCATATAGGTCGCCGGTGGATTCGACGCTCCCCCCTCATTCAAAGGGGGTCGCTCGTTGGATTCCAAAAATGTATGAGTTTCCGAAACAGTGTGCGGCTTGGGGCCGGATTGGTCATGGCCCCCGTCCTCAGTCTCCATGGGTGTTGGCCCCCCCCCCTATGTCTTCGGCAGCTGAGGTATTACCCTCTGGCGCTGTCCTAACGTCCTCCTGCACCTCTTCATGACCTGGAGAGGCTCCTCGGGATACGACTTCGATGTCGTCCAGAGCGGTAGGCGGGGAAGCCCGCGGATTCGTCTTGCTCTCCACCATTCCTGGCTCCAACGAATTTCTCGGAGACGAAATCTGAGGGAGAACGCAGGCCGGGCTGAAACACACAATGTGTTGGGCATTATGACCCGTCCGGTGGTAAACCGCAGGACAATTCTTCTTATGCAGACATAAGGATTGCATGAAATTTTCAAAAGTGTATAAGCAAGCACGGCAAATATCATGGCGGATCAACAAAGTCATGCATCAATACCACAGATCAAAGTATTTTAACTAGCCTATTACAAGGCGCTTTGAGGCCCATAATAATGATTGTTTTTACAGAACAAAGTCTGTGACAATAACCAGATTGCCGGATCAAGATTCATCGCCGGGTTGACGTGATGTTGATGGATCTTCAGGCGTCGGTTCAACCTCCTCCTCTCCACCCAGTGGCTGGAAGTCAACGGTGGTCCAGTCAATCTGGGTTAAAGCTTGAAAGATAGCCTCTTCACTTATAAGATTTGACGGTTCAACGTCAGGAGCATAAGTGTGCTTACAATTTGGCGGAATAAGATTCTGCACTTCCTTCACAGCAGTGTCAACTTGATGGTTGTTGGCATCATAGAAGGATCGATGCGAAGTCAAATTCACCTCGTCAGCCAACTGACTTGCTACCGGACGCATCTCATTGGTCAGGGCCTTGAGGGCTTCATTATCAAATGCTGATGCATTTTCTTGTTCATCTGGATAGCCCTTGGTGATATCAACTGGATCCAGGTCAGCTATCCATGATTTGGCACGAGTCAGCGCTAGCAAAGAGCCCGCTCTAGCAGCCGATCGCTTCAGCTCCTCTATCTGAGCAGGAGTCATTGAGAGCCTGGCCAAGGTATCCTTGATCAAGGTGGGTGCCGGTTTGTGGTACGAAGCTGCAGAGATGACTCGTTATGCACCAGTATACAATTGCTCAATCAATGTGTATGCTGCTTTCAACTTCATCCGCATATCTGCGCCTAGATGAGCAATGCGATTACCTAAAATGATTTTGAAACTTAAATGTTGAACCGGCAGAGTTGAAGATACTTCAAAACAGGATATTATAAAGTACTTACCAAAAACTACAGCTGTCATGGCATTCACTTGATGTTTCAGCCAAGTCAGCTCTTCCTCCACCGGTTTAAGAGCTGCTTTGGCGTCTTCAGCCCGCTTCAACAAAGCAGCCTTTTCGGTTTCCCAGTTGGTGCGTTCAGTTTTGAAGTCATCTTTCAGTTGTTCCATGGCAGTCAAAGCGCCCTTTAGCTTCTCTTTGGCTTTAGAGGTCTCTTCTTGCTGGGACTTGATGTTTTCTTGAAGATCGGCGATTTGAGACTCTTTGGTATTTATATCAGTCTGCAAAAATCAGAAGAGGAAGTTATTAAAATTTCTATGAAAGTCCCAAGCACATAACACGTTATACACTTGGCACTTGGGGGCTAATGCGGATTGCTTCTTAAGCCGGATATTTACAGTCCCAAGGTTCAATACAAGTATTAAACTTGGCACTTGGGGGCTAATGCCTAATTGACCAGTTAAATCCAAGTTGACGGTAGTTGATAAAGACAAAGTGTTAACAGAAAGTCTCGGTTCATCTTGATAAGGTAAACCGGCCCTTGGGGGCTACAACGTTGAAGTATTCTTAATATTAGAAGACCCGGTTTGTCTACAAGAGATAAACCGGCCCTTGGGGGCTACAATAGGAGTTGATATGCATTACAAGCAAATTTAAAGTGTTTTGAAGATTACCTCATAGTGTTCCTTCATTAAGTTCACCAAACCGGCCTCATAATCACGGCTTGTGTGTAAGCGGTTTAAGTATCCGGAATGGAGCTCGTCAGTACCAAGGTTCATGAAGCTGGATAAATCTGCCTTCCCTTTCCCCTTGCACATAGCAGCAAATGCCTCCTTGGCAGTGTGCTTTGACCTGGGTTGCCAGGGGCAGTAAAACCATGACCTGTGATAACAACATCATCATCGCCGCCTTTTGAGGGGGTTGGCGGATTGACAGTATCCCTGGCCAGGCTTGGCATGTTGTCGCCCTTGGCTGGGCTTGGAGGATCAACATGTGGACTTGCCGGATTGACTTCTGGCACTTCAACATATGTATCCTGACTTTGAGGTACAGGATCATCAATGGCAATGTAAGTTCTTTCTCAGCGCCTTCTGAAATTCTGTCCGGTTCAACTTCTTCAGTAGGGACAGTGGTCTTTGCTTTCTTGCTCAGACGAGCTTTGGCGCTATGATATTAAAACAAGAGTTCAGTTGGTAAACCAGTGCAAAAGACAAAGTTAAAGACAATATCCTTACCCAGGGACGGTCTTAAGGGGAGGCATTTGAGTGGTTGATGAACCGCCAGATGAAGAATTGGAAGACACCTGGTAATTCGACTCAGATGGATCAAGTGGGTAACGGAAGCAACCCTTCAAGGGATATAGACTTTTTGGAGAACAAGAAACCTCTGGACGACGCTTCCGGTTTGGTGTATCCGGTAAACCGGAAGAAGTGACCTGTTGGCCGCTGTGCCGGGTTGTGCGACGACCTTCAGTTTGCTGTGTATTCAAAGAAAATTTTGGATCCAAATGAGCAAGAGGGTGAGAGCGTTTTACTTTCCGAACGGCACGGCGAAATCTTTGGACCGGCACAAGTTCTGAATCAGAAGAAAGGATGATTACCTCAACATGGTCTGCACGACTGGCTTCCGCATCATCCTAGTAATAATCATTGTCAATGAGGCGTATGAAAAATGAGCCAAGGGAGTCAAGTTCTACCTCTGGGTCTGACTCATCAACATCTTCAGGCGGATCAGAAGACTCGGCGGTTTTCTTCTTAGCCGCTCTCTTTATGACTTTGCTTTTTGGGCATTGAGTTCTCACCGGTTTGTTTGAAGCTTTTCTCTTCCAGAAAGAACTGTTGGCCTGTAAAAACAAAGGATTGTCATAATAATATTAAAGCGGAAACAGGTCAATAAAGGTGGAAAAGGGTAAAACTCTTATTGTTGGCGGTTTGTTGGAAGTACAAAAAGGAGCCAATCCGGTCTTGCTGCATTGAGCGATCGGTTCATCCAACATCTTCACTAGTAGGAAACACCTAATAGTCCCGGTTCGTAAGGCCCTTTAGTCCCGGTTCATGAACCGGGACTAATGGGTCGTTACTAATACCTCCACCCATTAGTCCCGGTTCAAACACGAACCGGGACCAATGTGCCTCCACGTGGCCCTGTGCGCCGAGCCCAGTCAGGGGGCCTTTGGTCCTGGTTGGTGGAACCAACCGGGACCAAAAGTCCATGTTTTTTTAGAAAAGTGGCTGCTTTAGGGGTTTTGGGGGTTATTTTTAGGATGTTATTAGCTAGCTAATAGAGAGAAGTGTCCTCTCTTATATCTTCGTCCTTGGTTTACCAACGCTGCTGCTATATATGTTCATTTCACCCGCTGATATAATAACTCATGCATGCTCGCATCATACATCATCATATATAATAACAAGTCCTACTAATCATGCATCATCATACAACTTCTACTCGTTATTAATAATAAGTCATACGATCATCATCTTCATAGTCATCGAACCCAACCCTACATAATTGTTCTTAATTAGCACATGATCATCAGTATCAGGTAGGACATGACCCAAACACCCTTAAGGTAAAATAGCATAAAACAATATAGACCCTGACTCTCCATTATGAAGAATGGCGATCATCCTGTCTCCAATTCTTGCCCTCCGCTGATTGTTGCTTCCAAGAAGCTCCTTACGACTGTCCATACATTTTTCCATTCTTTGATTGTCATGTCTCCACTTCTTTTAGAAACCCGGTATGGACAGTTCAGATTCGTAGGAAGACCTGGTTGTATGTTCAAAACATAAAGGCTACCGTGTGTATACATCAAATGAGGCACACAATCATTCCGGATGATCTATTGAAAAACATAGTAATAACTTCGTAGTTAGCGATGATGTACTAGTTTTAGAAGTGTGCGAAAAGATGCACGGATGTCGTAATAGTAAAAAATCTTACCAGGTAGTTATCGTAGTTCAACACGTGCACTAGTGGCACGTATTGACCATAATGTTGAGGAGTTTGATTGTAGATATTGTAATTCTCAAGATCAGTACAAAATGCGACGAGATGATTTTTCTCCTGATAAGTTAATTCGGAGCCTTCGGTGTAGTAGGTTCTGTATACCATCTTCCGCACATTCTTTGAAGAATGAAAATAAGCTGTCAATGGAAATAAGTTGTCAACTATTTTGAAATAAACAATATAAATTACTTAATAACTATGTTAAGCTCACATGGGGGAAGAATTGGAGGTGTATCCACAAGGACGAAAATCAAAGGTCTCTGTTGCGCGATTGTAGGATCACCAAGATCCATGGTGACAAGAATACCCTCATGAAAACCATACATCTTGCAAAGTGCTTCCCAGTTTTTGCAACCAAAATGGGTTACACTCTGAGCATTGTACAACTTTACTTGAAAATCCACACCATGATGGGTACTTTTCTGAATTGATACGCTGCCAAGTTCAGTGTTGGGGCCGTCAGAGAATTTGGTCCGGCGGTTTAAATGAAAAAAGTCTCTAAAGAGCTCAATAGTCGGTTCTTCTTGAAGGTAAACTTCGCAGAACACTTGAAAGTTACATCTATTGGACACAGAATTTGGTCCAATGTCTTGAGGATGGAGTTGGAAGCTGGCGAGCACATCCCGGAAAAACTTTGAACTGGGAGGGCTAAAACCCCGGTCTAGATGCTGCATGAACACAATTACTTCCCCGGTTTGAGGTTCTGGAGGGGAACTCAGGGCCAGGAACTCGCTAATGGAGGACTCTTTCTTGGCCAAAGCGCTAGTCAAAACATATCCATTGATCTGCGTTTCGGTGATCCGGGAAGGAGCCCAGTTGCATGCGGCGAATTGCTTGGTCATATTGGAAAGGAAACTGAAAAAAGCACGAAGGCCGGTTTACGAATCAAAGTTGATGTATACCAACCAGAGTTAAACCGGGTAATTATGCATGTTAAACCGGCTATTCCTACTCAAGTTAGATGGCGATTTAAGTGAGGGCTAATGGTACCAGGCGGATTATGATTTTCTACAAGTTAAACTGCCTATGAGGAAAGCAAAAGAGATAAAATTCACTAAGTGTTGCAAAAACAAGTTTCACACAATGATGATATTGTTGGAAATATGCCCTAGAGGAAATAATAAAAGGATTATTATTATATTTCCTTGTTCATGATAATTTTCTTTTATTCATGCTATAATTATATTATCCGGAAATCGTAATACACGTGTGAATACTTAGACCACAACATGTCCCTAGTGAGCCTCTAGTTGACTAGCTCGTTGGTCAACAGATAGTCATGGTTTCCTGACTATGGACATTAGATGTCGTTGACAACGGGATCACATCATTAGGAGAATGATGTGATGGACAAGACCCAATGCTAAGCATAGCACAAGATCGTGTAGTTCGTTTTGCTAGAGCTTTTCCAATGTCAAGTATCTCTTCCTTAGACCATGAGATCGTGTAACTCCCGGATACCGTAGGAGTGCTTTGGGTGTACCAAACGTCACAACGTAACTAGGTGACTATAAAGGTGCACTATAGGCATCTCCGAAAGTGTCTGTTGGGTTGACACGGATCGAGACTGGGATTTGTCACTCCGTATTACGGAGAGGTATCACTGGGCCCACTCGGTAGTGCATCATCATAATGAGCTCAAAGTAACCAAGTGTCTGCTCACGGGATCATGCATTACGGTACGAGTAAATTGACTTGCCGGCAACGAGATTGAACGAGGTATTGGGATACCGACGATCGAATCTCGGGCAAGTAACATACCGTCTGACAAAGGGAATAGTGTATGGGGTTGCTTGAATCCTCGACATCGTGGTTCATCCGATGAGATCATCGAGGAGTATGTGGGAGCCAACATGGGTATCCAGATCCTGCTGTTGGTTATTGGCCGGAGAGCCGTCTCAGTCATGTCTGCATATCTCCCGAACCCGTAGGGTCTACACACTTAAGGTTCGGTGACGCTAGGGTTGTATGAATATGAGTATGCAGCAAACTGAATGTTGTTTGGAGTCCCGGATGAGATCCCGGACGTCACGAGGAGTTCCGGAATGGTCCAGAGGTAAAGAATTATATATAGGAAGTGTTGTTTCGGCCATCGGGAAAGTTTCAGGGTCACCTGGTATTGTACCGGGACCACCGAAAGGGTCCCGGGGGTCCACCGGGTGGGGCCACCTATACCGGAGGGCCCCGTGGGCTGAAGTGGGAGGGGAACCAGCCCCTAGTGGGTTGGTGCGCCCCCCCTGGGCCCCCCTGTGCCTAGGGTTGGAAACCCTAGGTGGGGGGCGCGCCCCACTTGCCTTGGGGGGCACTCCACCCCCCTGGCCGCTGCCCCCTTGGGAGATGGGATCTCCCAGGGCCGGCGCCCCCCCTGGGGGCCTATATAAAGGAGGGCAGGGGGAGGGCAGCCGTACCCTGTGTCTTGGCGCCTCCCTCTCCCCTGCTACACCTCTTCCTTCTCCAGCAATAGCTTGGCGAAGCCCTGCCGGAGTCCTGCTGCATCCACCACCACGCCGTTGTGCTACTCGATCTTCATCAACCTCTCCTTCCTCCTTGCTGGATCAAGAAGGATGAGATGTCATCCGCTCCGTACGTGTGTTGAACGCGGAGGTGCTGTCCGTTTGGCACTTGGTCATCGGTGATTTGGATCACGGCGAGTACGACTCCATCATCACCGTTCTCTTGAACGCTTCCGCACGCGATCTACAAGTGGTATGTAGATGCAATCTCTCTCCTATCACTCGTTGCTTAGATGAACTCATAGATGGATCTTGGTGAAACCGTAGGAAATTTTTTAATTTTCTGCAACGTTCCCCAACAGTGGCATCATGAGCTAGGTCTATGCGTAGTTCTCTATTGCACGAGTACAACACAATTTTGTTGTGGGCATAGATCTTGTCAACTTTCTTGCCGCTACTAGTCTTTTCTTGCTTCAGCGGTATTGTGGGATGAAGCGGCCCGGACCGACCTTACACGTACGCTTACGTGAGATAGGTTCCACCGACTAACATGGACTAGTTGCATAAGGTGGCTAGCGGGTGTCTGTCTCTCCTACTTTAGTTGGAGCGGATTCGACGAAAAGGGTCCTTATGAAGGGTAAATAGAAGTTGACAAAATCACGTTGTGGTTATTCGTAGGTAAGA
Source organism: Triticum aestivum (assembly GCF_018294505.1). Lineage (NCBI taxonomy): Eukaryota > Viridiplantae > Streptophyta > Magnoliopsida > Poales > Poaceae > Triticum > Triticum aestivum. The sequence continues at coordinate 841,433,554 of NC_057801.1, read as the reverse complement.
AAACGTTCTTGCTAGAACCCAATTGCAGCCACGTAAAAGATGCAACAACAATTAGAGGACGTCTAACTTGTTTTTGCAGCAATTGTCATGTGATGTGATATGGCCAGAAGTTGTGATGAATGATGAATGATATATTGTGATGTATGAGATCATGTTCTTGTAATAGGAATCACGACTTGCATGTCGATGAGTATAACAACCGGCAGGAGCCATAGGAGTTGTCTTTATTTTTGTATGACCTGCGTGTCATTGAAGAACGCCATGTAAATTACTTTACTTTATTGCTAAACGTGTTAGCCATAGAAGTAGAAGTAGTCGTTGGAGTGACAACTTCATGAAGACACGATGATGGAGATCATGGTGTCATGCGGGTGACGAAGATGATCATGGAGCCCCGAAGATGGAGATCAAAGGAGCTATATGATATTGGCCATATCATGTCACTATTATATAATTGCATGCGATGTTTATTATGTTTATGCATCTTGTTTACTTAGAACGACGGTAGTAAATAAGATGATCCCTTCTACTAATTTCAAGAAAGTGTTCCCCCTAACTGTGCACCGTTGCTAAAGTTCGTCGTTTCGAAGCACCACGTGATGATCGGGTGTGATAGATCCTTACGTTCACATACAACGGGTGTAAGACAGTTTTACACATGCATAAACACTTAGGGTTAACTTGACGAGCCTAGCATGTACAGACATGGCCTCGGAACACAAGAGACCGAAAGGTCGAACATGAGTCGTATGGAAGATACGATCAACATGGAGATGTTCACCGATGATGACTAGTCCGTCTCACATGATGATCGGACACGGCCTAGTCGACTCGGATTGTGTAACACTTAGATGACTAGAGGGATGTCAATCTGAGTGGGAGTTCATTAAATAATTTGATTAGATGAACTTAATTATCATGAACTTAGTCTGAAGTCTTTGCAAAATATGTCTTGTAGATCAAATGGCCAACGCTCATGTCAGCATGAACTTCAACGCGTTCCTAGAGAAAACCAAGCTGAAAGATGATGGCAGCAACTATTCGGACTGGGTCCGGAACCTGAGGATCATCCTCATAGCAGCCAAGAAAGATTATGTCCTAGATGCACCGCTAGGTGAAACACCCATCCGAGAGAACCAAGATGTTATGAACACTTGGCAATCACGTGCTGATGATTACTCCCTCGTTCAGTGTGGCATGCTTTACAGCTTAGAACCGGGGCTCCAAAAGTGTTTTGAGCGACACGGAGCATATGAGATGTTCGAGAAGCTGAAAATGGTTTTTCAAGCTCATGCTCGGGTCGAGAGATATGAAGTCTCCGACAAGTTCTATAGTTGTAAGATGGAGGAAAACAGTTCTGTCAGTGAGCACATACTCAAAATGTCTGGGTTGCACAACCGCCTGTCCCAGCTGGAGATCAACCTCCAGGACGAGGCGGTCATTGACAGAATCCTTCAGTCGCTCCCACCAAGCTACAAGAGCTTTGTGTTGAACTACAATATGCAGGGGATGGTGAAGACCATTCCTGAAGTATTTTCAATGCTGAAGTCAGCAGAGGTTGAAATCAAGAAAGAACATCAAGTGTTGATGGTCAATAAGACCACTAAGTTTAAGAAGGGCAAGGGTAAGAAGAACTTCAACAAGAACGGCAAAGATGTTGCCGCGCCCAGTAAGCCAGTTGCCGGGAAGAAGTCAAAGAATGGACCCAAGCCTGAGACTGGGTGCTTTTATTGCAAAGGGAAGGGTCATTGGAAGCGGAACTGCCCCAAATACTTAGCGGACAAGAAGGCCGGCAACACTAAAGGTATATTTGATATACATGTAATTGATGTGTACCTTACCAGCACTCATAGTAACTCCTGGGTATTTGATACGGTGCCGTTGCTCATATTTGTAACTCACAGCAGGAGCTGCGGAATAAGCGGAGACTGGCGAAGGACGAGGTGACGATGCGCGTCGGGAATGGTTCCAAGGTCGATGTGATCGCCGTCGGCACGCTACCTCTACATTTACCCACGGGATTAGTTATGAACCTCAATAATTGTTATTTAGTGCCAAGTTTGAGCATGAACATTGTATCTGGATCTCGTTTAATACGAGATGGCTACTCATTTAAATCCGAGAATAATGGTTGTTCTATTTATATGAGAGATATGTTTTATGGTCATGCCCCGATGGTCAATGGTTTATTCTTAATGAATCTCGAACGTAATGTTATACATATTCATAGTGTGAATACCAAAAGATGTAAAGTTGATAACAATAGTCCCACATACTTGTGGCACTGCCACCTTGGTCACATTGGTGTCAAGTGCATGAAGAAGCTCCATGCTGATGGACTTTTAGAGTCTCTCGATTGTGAATCATTTGACACATGCGAATCATGCCTCATGGGCAAAATGACCAAGACTCCGTTCTCCGTAACAATGGAGCGAGCAACCAACTTATTGGAAATTATACATACTGATGTGTGTGGTCCAATGAGCGTTGAGGCTCGCGGAGGATATCGTTATGTTCTCACTCTCACTGATGACTTAAGTAGATATGGGTATGTCTACTTGATGAAACACAAGTCCGAGACCTTTGAAAAGTTCAAGGAGTTTCAGAATGAAGTAGAGAATCAACGTGACCGAAAGATAAAATTCTTACGATCGGATCGTGGAGGAGAATATTTAAGTCACGAATTTGGTACGCACTTAAGAAAATGTGGAATCGTTTCACAACTCACGCCGCCTGGAACACCTCAGCGTAACGGAGTGTCCGAACATCGTAATCACACTCTACTAGATATGGTGCGATCTATGATGTCTCTTACCGATTTACCGCTATCATTTTGGGGATACGCTCTAGAGACAACTACATTCACTTTAAATAGGGCACCATCTAAATCCGTTGAGACGACACCGTATGAATTATGGTTTGGGAAGAAACCTAAGCCGTCGTTTCTAAAAGTTTGGGGATGCGATGCTTATGTCAAGAAACTTCAAGCTGAAAAGCTCGAACCCAAGTCAAAAAAATGCGTCTTCATAGGATACCCTAAGGAAACCGTTGGGTACACCTACTACCTTAGATCCGAAGGCAAAATCTTTGTTGCCAAGAACGGATCCTTTCTGGAAAAGGAGTTTCTCTCGAAAGGAGTAAGTGGGAGGAAAGTAGAACTCGATGAAGTACTACCTCTTGAACCGGAAAGTAATACAACTCAGGAAAATGTTCCTGTGGTGCCTACACCGACTGGAGAGGAAATTAATGATGATGATCAAGGTACTTCGGATCAAGTTGCTACTGAACTTCGTAGGTCCACAAGGACACGTTCCACACCAGAGTGGTATGGCAACCCTGTCCTGGAAATCATGTTGTTAGACAACGGTGAACCTTTGAACTATGAAGAAGCGATGGCGGGCCCAGATTCCAACAAATGGCTAGAAGCCATGCGATCCGAGATAGAATCCATGTATGAAAACAAAGTATGGACTTTGACTGACTTGCCCGATGATCGGCGAGCGATAGAAAACAAATGGATCTTCAAGAAGAAAACGGACGCGGATGGAAATGTCACCATCTATAAAGCTCGACTTGTCGCTAAGGGTTATCGACAAGTTCAAGGGATTGACTACGATGAGACTTTCTCTCCCGTAGCGAAGCTTAAGTCCGTCCGAATCATGTTAGCAATTGCCGCATACTATGATTATGAGATATGGCAGATGGACGTCAAAACGGCATTCCTTAACGGTTATCTTAAGGAAGAGCTGTATATGATGCAGCCGGAAGGTTTTGTCGATCCTAAGAATGCTAACAAAGTATGCAAGCTCCAGCGATCCATTTATGGGCTGGTGCAAGCATCTCGGAGTTGGAACATTCGCTTTGATGAGATGATCAAAGCGTTTGGGTTTATGCAGACTTATGGAGAAGTCTGCGTTTACAAGAAAGTGAGTGGGAGCTCTGTAACATTTCTCATATTATATGTAGATGACATACTTTTGATGGGAAATGATATAGAATTCTTGGACAACATTAAGGGCTACTTGAATAAGTGTTTTTCAATGAAGGACCTTGGAGAAGCTGCGTACATATTAGGCATCAAGATCTATAGGTATAGATCGAGACGCCTCATAGGTCTTTCACAAAGCACATACCTTGATAAGATTTCGAAGAAGTTCAAAATGGATCAGTCCAAGAAAGGGTTCTTGCCTGTACTGCAAGGTGTGAGATTGAGCTCGGCTCAATGCCCGACCATGGCAAAAGTTAAAGAAGAGATGAGCGTCATCCCCTATGCCTCAGCCATAGGATCTATTATGTATGCCATGTTGTGTACTAGACCTGATGTAAACCTTGCCGTAAGTTTGGTAGGAAGGTACCAAAGTAATCCCAAAAAGGAACACTGGACAGCGGTCAAGAATATCCTGAAGTACCTGAAAACGACAAAGGACATGTTTCTCGTTTATGGAGGTGACGAAGAGCTCGTCGTAAAGGGTTACGTCGACGCCAGCTTCGACACAGATCTGGATGACTCTAAGTCACAAACCGGATACGTGTATATGTTGAATGGTGGGGCAGTAAGCTGGTGCAGCTACAAGCAAAGCTTCGTGGCGGGATCTACATGTGAAGCGGAATACATGGCAGCCTCGGAGGCAGCGCATGAAGCAATTTGGGTGAAGGAGTTCATCACCGACCTAGGAATCATACCCAATGCGTCGGGGCCGATCAAACTCTTCTGTGACAACACTGGAGCTATTTCCCTTGCCAAGGAGCCCAGGTTTCACAAGAAGATCAGGCACATCAAGCGTCATTTCAACTCCATCCGTGAAAATGTTCAAGATGGAGACATAGATATTTGCAAAGTACATACGGATCTGAATGTCGCAGATCCGTTGACTAAACCTCTTCCGCGAGAAAAACATGATCAACACCAGAACTCTATGGGTGTTCGATTCATCACATTGTAACTAGATTATTGACTCTAGTGCAAGTGGGAGACTGTTGGAAATATGCCCTAGAGGCAATAATAAAAGGATTATTATTATATTTCCTTGTTCATGATAATTGTCTTTTATTCATGCTATAATTGTATTATCCGGAAATCGTAATACACGTGTGAATACTTAGACCACAACATGTCCCTAGTGAGCCTCTAGTTGACTAGATCGTTGGTCAACAAATAGTCATGGTTTCCTGACTATGGACATTAGATGTCGTTGACAACGGGATCACATCATTAGGAGAATGATGTGATGGACAAGACCCAATCCTAAGCATAGCACAAGATCGTGTAGTTCGTTTTGCTAGAGCTTTTCCAATGTCAAGTATCTCTTCCTTATACCATGAGATCATGTAACTACCGGATACCGTAGGAGTGCTTTGGGTGTACCAAACGTCACAACGTAACTGGGTGACTATAAAGGTGCACTACATGTATCTCCGAAAGTGTCTGTTGGGTTGACACGGATCGAGACTGGGATTTGTCACTCCGTATTACAGAGAGGTATCACTGGGCCCACTCGGTAGTGCATCATCATAATGAGCTCAAAGTGACCAAGTGTCTGGTCACGGGATCATGCATTACGGTACGAGTAAAGTGACTTGCCGGCAACGAGATTGAACGAGGTATTGGGATACCGACGATCGAATCTCGGGCAAGTAACATACCATCTGACTAAGGGAATAGTGTATGGGGTTGCTTGAATCCTCGACATCATGGTTCATCCGATGAGATCATCGAGGAGTATGTGGGAGCCAACATGGGTATCCAGATCCCGCTGTTGGTTATTGACCGGAGAGCCGTCTGGTCATGTCTGCATGTCTCCCGAACCCGTAGGGTCTACACACTTAAGGTTCGGTGGCGCTAGGGTTGTATGAATATGAGTATGCAGCAAAACGAATGTTGTTCGGAGTCCCGGATGAGATCCCGAATGTCACGAGGAGTTCCGAAATGGTCCGGAGGTAAAGAATTATATATAGGAAGTGCTGTTTCGGCCATCGGGAAAGTTCCGGGGTCATCCGGTATTGTACCGGGACCACCGGAAGGGTCCCCGGGATCCACCGGGTGGGGCCACCTATCCCGGACGGCCCCGTGGGCTCAAGTGAGAGGGGAACCAGCCCCTAGTGGGCTGGTGCGCCCCCCTTGGCCCCCCTGCGCCTAGGGTTGGAAACCCTAGGTGGGGGACGCGCCCCACTTGCCTTGGGGGGCACTCCACCCCCCCTGGCCGCCGCCCCCCTTGGGAGATGGGATTTCCCAGGGCCAGCGCCCCCCCTGGGGGCCTATATAAAGGAGGGCAGGGGGGAGGGCAGCCGTACCCTGTGTCTTGGCACCTCCCTCTCCCCTACTACACCTCTTCCTCCTCCCGCAATAGCTTGGCGAAGCCCTGCCGGAGTCCTGCTGCATCCACCACCACGCCGTTGTGCTGCTGGATCTTCATCAACCTCTCATTCCCCCTTGCTGGATCAAGAAGGAGGAGACGTCATCCGCTCCGTACGTGTGTTGAACGCGGAGGTGCTGTCCGTTCGGCACTTTGTCATCGGTGTTTTGGATCACGGCGAGTACGACTTCATCATCACCGTTCTCTTGAACGCTTCCGCACGCGATCTACAAGTGGTATGTAGATGAAATCTCTCTCCTATCACTCGTTGCTTAGATGAACTCATAGATGGATCTTGGTGAAACCGTAGGAAAATTTTTAATTTTCTGCAACGTTCCCCCACAGATATATTTTTGGATCTACCGTGCTTCAGTAAAGAAAAATTTCTACGACCTACAATGGTGTTAAGCAGAACAGAGAAGGTCTAGAGAGGATTTTTTCAGAAACAGCAAGATACTACTGTATGGCAGACTAAAACTATGGATCTAGCCGCAAAAGGAAACTATCAAACCTAGCTAAGTTCAGTAAAAAGGCTAAGGTAAGGCAGAGAAGCACTGATGAACATAGACGAACACGGATGAACGCAGATGAATAGGACGCCCTAATGGAGATCTAGGGTTAAGGAAAGAAAACTCACCGGGTTCTTAGGAGCAACGGAGGAGAGTGCGGATCTCTGGAACGTTTCAGGTTGATGCAGCGGCCTGGTCGGTGCAGAGATGAAGGTCGACGGCGGCGACAGTGTTTGAGTTCGTCGGGTCGCGAGGAGGAAGACGAGGCGAAGATGCATGGGGAGAGAATGGAAAGACCCGCCGGCTTTATTTATAGGAAGAAATGGATAAGTGCGAGAATCGAGGAGACTGAAGCGGCAAAAGAGGGCGCGGTTGTCGCCTCGATCTTCGGGATACCATTAATGAAGGGAATCTTTTTAACTTTTTTACAGAGATGACGTCATGATGATCCGTTGCTGTGTCCAGAGGATGATGTCACGGTGGTTTAACAAAGTTTACAGGAGAAGACTTCATGGAGGTTTACGAGAAATGTAAGGAGATGTTCACAGAATTTCTTTAAGTATTGAAGATTGACATGAACTGGTTCAAATCAACCTGAGGCCTAATGTTGGGGATATAACTACTGAGCGTAAACCGCCCAGGAGGGGCCAGTTCACCTTCAACTATATTGAAGCCCACGAAGACCCAGAAGATGGCGCTTTACTAATGAAGCTTAGAGGCCCAGAGCCCAAAGGCGGATTAGGGCCCATAGTGGTAAACCTCCATGGTTATGTAACTTGTATTGTAAGTTAGGAAAGGAGAGACCGAGCCGGACACTTGTATGAGCCGGCCTCAGGACTCTGTAAACCGGCCGGGCATCAACCCATGTATATAAGGGGACGACCCGGCGGCGGTTCAGGGACAAGAAACAACAGCTCGAGAGACAGGCATAGCGTGTTTTGCTCCCTGGTTATCGAGACCTCAATAATTCCATCACAACTAGACGTAGGCTTTTACCTTCATCGAAGGGGACGAACTATTATAAAAATCCTTGTGTCCTTTGTCCGGTTTAACCCCTTTAAGCTAACCCGTCGTGATGGCTCCACGACTAAGTCCTTTCACGAGGACATCTGACGTGATATTTCCATGACACAATGCAATATGTTAAAAACTGTAAAACGCTCATGTATGTAAGGTATCTGAAGATAGTCATGATTCGGCTATGGGCTTTGACCTAGGGAGATGCTCGGGGATGACTTCGACATCCGAATCTGAGTCGTCTGTGAGAAATAATCTCCCCCTTTTTGGCGCCTCCACTTCTAGGTCTGCGGAAGCCGCCCTTTTCTTCCTCCTCCAGTTAGGGGGAGAGTTGTTCTCTTCATGCTCCTCCTCGCTTTCGTCTTCATCTCCCTCATGGGAGGAGAGGGCTTTGGATTCCCTAGACATAGTGTCCGAGGGACCTTTTCGGCGGGGGCCATCTTCGGCCTCCTTGCCCTTCTTCTTGGTCTTTTTTTCTGGCGCCTGGTACGGCGCCGAAACCAGCATCTCCGTTAGCAGAGGATCAGCGGGGCTCTCGGGCAGCGGAGCCAGACACTTGATCTGCTCCGCCTTCTTCGTCCAGCCCTGTTTCAAACATGAGAGTCTCAATACACCCTTGTGGTTTCAAGACTAAGCTATGTTTGGAAACTAAAAACTTACCGGAGTAGTTGGGTGGGCGCAGTTGAGGCCAATGTCGTCGGTTGTCTCCGGCCACGACTTCTGCTTCTGGGCCTTGAAAAGCAGCCTCTAGATATCTTCGTGCGTCGTGCCGAAGAATCGTTACAGGGTCTGCGGCCCTTCCAGATTAAACTCCCACATGTGGTGAGGCCAGTGCTGGCATAAAAGCATCCGGCTGAATAGTATCACCTAAACCACGTCGGTGAGGTCGGTGTCCCTCTTTATGATGGTTTTGATGCGCTTTTGTAGCATCGTCACCTCGTCCACTTACCCCCACTCCAAGCCCTTGTTGATCCATGACGCTAGCCGCATTGGGGGTCTGGATTTGAATTCAGGAGGGGCCGCCCAGTTGGCGATGCGAGGTTCGGTGATATAGAACCACTCCTGCTGCCATATTTTCACAGTCTCTACAAAAGCCCCTTTGGGCCAGGTGACGTTGGGAAGCTTGCTCACCGTCGCGCCACCGCAGTCTACGTGTTCCCCATCCACCACCTTTGGCTTCACATTGAAGACTTTGAGCCAGAGGCCGAAGTGGGGGGATGTGGAGGAGTGCCTCACACAAAACGATAAACGCCAAGATGTGGAGGAATGAGTTTGGGGATAAATCATGAAAATCAAGCCCGTAGAGAACATGAGGCCGCGGACAAAAGGATGAAGCGGAAATCCTAGTCCGCGGAGGAAGTGGGGGATAAATACCACCCTTTCGCCGAGCTCCAGGGTGGGGACGACTTGCTTCTTGGCAGGGATCCTGTACGTGATATCCGTACTCAGGTACCCCGCGTCCTGGAGCTCCTTGATGTCCTTATCCCTCATGGAGGAGGCTGCCCACTTGCCTTGAAGGCCGGATCCAGACATGACTGAAGAGGCTGGTGGCGGTGGGAGGTTTTGAGGCTCGGGCGCTAGAGCTCGGAGATAGGGAGGCAGAGATTGGAAGAAGGTGTTGGGTGGGAGAGATGAATCGTTACCCATTTATATAAGCCATGAATGCCAAGCGCCCACCTCCCTAGCCTTAAAACCTCGTCTGTTCCTGATGTAGGTATGCGCCGTAGTCGGTTGGATTACCCAAATAGCTTTGATATGCAATCTAGTATTAAGTGGGCACTATCTCTGTTTTGTCGAGACGTGGCAATGAGGTATGGCCTCGAAACACCGAACGGGGGGTGTGAAAACTGTTTGAAGTGCCGAAAGGGCAAGACTGACGCTTCGCCGGAAAAGTTGTCAGTAAAAGACATTGTTATCCCCTTCAAAAAAAAGACATTGTTATCTTTTTTTATATATATCCTGCCTTTGCGGCTAAGTGTTGTGTTTGTTGCGAAAAGCCTGATGCAATTCCTTTTACAGAAGAAAGTCGGTGTGTATTCTCTATGGAACCCGCGCCTTGCAATGCCGAAGACAATCTGAGCACCGAATATATCATCATTGAAGAGTAGTTCAGGTGCTACCGTGGGAGTCCTGGATTAGGGGGGTCCTTGGGCGTCCGGTCTCTTGATGTGGGCCGGACTGGGGTGCCGTCAAGATACAAGATGGAAGATTACCCCTCGTGTCCGATGGGAACTCTCACATGCGTGGATAGCAAGTATAGGTGTCCGAATATACTATTCATTTCTATAAAACCGACTTTGTACAACACTGCTAGGCTAGCTGTCTAGGGTAAGCCGAATCGATCCCGTGGTATATCGACTCTTGTAACCCCTATACCCTCGAATATAATCAAGCAGGAGTAGGTTTTTACCTCCATTAAAAGGGCCCGAACCTGAGTAAATACTGTGTCCCTTCTCCATTGTTACTATTGATCCTCAAACGCACAGGTTGGGTCCACATACCCGAGATCTGCCAGTTTTGACACCGACACCAGGCATGGGAAAGGTTGGAGGAGGGCGGTAGGAGGAGCCGGTCTGGGTCGAAAAATTGTGACCGGTCAATGACTAGGCGTCCCGCCCGGGCGTAGGAGGCGGGTTTGAGGCGCCTGGTTGTAGATGATCTAACATCACGAACCCATTAAATTTCGTCCATTTTACAGTTTTTTTGTTTTTTTTGGCCCGAACAGGTTCACTACTTTTTTTTTTAACACCAGTACAGACACAAGCGCTCATATACACGTGCATGCACTCACCCCTATGAACGCACACACGCACACCCTACCCCTGTGAGCGCCTCCGAAAGACTGAGCCGGCATATCATCTTGAGATTTACGAAGTCACCGTAGGCGCCTCGTCGTCGACGGGAACGTCTCCTCCCACTGAATGTGCATCGCCGGAAATCCTGAAATAAATCCAGAAATAAATGCGAGCACCAGGATTTAAACCCTGATGGGCTAGGGATACCACAGTCCCTCTAACCATCCAACCACAGGTTGGTTCGCAACAGGTTCACTACTGGCACGTAATATTTTTACAGGCGGCCCGCATATCAACCGCTCTGGCGTTATATCTATGGTTTGGCATTGCTTTACCGGACACAAACTCTATCCCCTCTGTCGCAATCTCCCCGTGTTGCAGCTACCACTCCCCAACTCTAGCGACAAATCCCACTGCTCCTCCGCCTTATGTTCTTCTGCTACATAACCGATGCTGATCATGAGTGTGGCGGCTCGCCGCCACACAAGCTCGGACAACACAGTGAGGAGGCCGGCAGCTCCCGTCGGGCCGCCGGCGAGCCATGGTGCTCGCAGCAAACCCACGACCGCAGCGGCCGGATCCCTTTGGCCGACTTCAACCAGATCCACGCCAACCTCTTTCCACACATCCGGAGGTGGAGGAGATGGATGCGGAGCTTGTCATCATGGAGCGCATGGTGGCAGCCCGAGAAGAAGGTGTCGACGACTGCCTCGCCGCCACACGAGCTCGGATAACACGGTGAGGAGGCCGGCAACTCAAGTCGGGCCGCCGTCGAGCCATGGTACTCGTAGCAAGCCGCCACCGCGGCGGGTCGATCCCTTGGGCCGGCTCCAACTAGCTCGACATCAACCTCTTTCCACACAACCAAAGGTGAAGAGAGATGTATGCGGAGCTTGTCGCCGCGGAGCACGTGCATGCGGCCGGAGAAAAAGGTGTCGCCGACCGCCTTGCCATCGCACAGGATGAGCATGCCCTTGCCAACGCATGCCGCAAGTCAGTCGAGAAGTTCTACCTCAGCGTCGATGAGTGGGCCGGTCGATCTAGCTTCAATTTGTATCGCGAACTTTGTATTTGCTATGTACAAACTATGGTTGTGTGATGAGCTATTTGTAGCGCCAAGATGTTTTAAAATTTGCCGTATGAAATTTACAGGTTCTGTTTCGTGAGAGACTTCAAAATCATTTTAGGAAAACCTTAATATAATTTTGAAGTACCGGTTTTTTACATGCTAAGAACAAGCACAATAGCAGGTTTATAGCTGGCTTACATGGTAATTTTTCCTATGTGAAGAAAAGAGTCAAGAAAAGGTAAGGAGAGTGGCTCTCATGCAAGAGTCTATACAATAAATACGAAGAATGTGATAGAGAGAAGAAAATATTGTACTTTTATTGTCAACCTTATAGCTATCCTTACTGTATGAGTGACTATAATTGGTGCATATATACTCCCTTCATTCCACAATGTAGTGCGCCCGTGTTTCTCAAGATCTAACTTTGATCATAAATTTAACCAACGAGACCGATTGCGGCGGGAGCAAAAAGTTATACCACGAAAATCAAATTGTTGGTTAAATTTATGGTCAAAGTTAGATGTCAAAAAACGTGTCGCATTACATTATGGAATGGAAAGGGTATGACAATGGCAACAACTATACTATTAACCATGCTCTAAGATGCTCTAAGTAAAGTTGATAGCTACTGACGTGCCTGTGCTTTGCTGCCTCGGGTGTCGGGACAGCGTGCAGCCAATGCTTTTTCCGTGGAGGGAGGCTTTTCCATCACTTCCGCACTAATCTATGGTTTGCTCCTTGGATGCCCTGCCTCGCCGAGATCCAATTGGGTGACCACTGTGCATGGCAGTGACACTGGGTCTTTTTCTACAGTGCACCTACGTACGGTAAAGGGAAAGACGGACCCATTTGTCCATCCTGTGTTCATACCGCCGGCTGCTAGCTAGCTAGCTGTGCCTCGATCCTCAGATCCCCCCCACCCCCAATTCCTCCTCACCCATCCCGTCGTCGCCCAAATCGATCCCCAAGCTCTACACTTCACTTCACCGCCGCCGGCGCCGTCCCCGTCACCTTGCAGTGGTACATGTCGTGCGCCGCCGTCGTTCATTGCATATTTGCATCTGGAGAGCACGCACACACGGAAGGAAGGAAGGAAGAAAGAAGAAGGTACGTCGATCCTTTCACTCCGTTCCAATTGCCATCCACTGGCTGCTTGCTTGTCCATCATGCATATATCCGGTCGGTTGCTTGATAAGCAGCAGCTAAAGCTAAGCTAGCGCTTCTCTTCTCCGTTAATTACTTCGAGGCTTAGTAAGTGTGACTATTTCACCTAGTTTATAATTATATACGCGCTAAAAATTGTTACGAGTATAAAAAATAATGACCTCGGTCGGTCGTCCCTTCAGTTATAAAAAATCAGTTTCAGTAATTTACTTCCATCCATCTTCTTAAGTACTAGTACTACTAGATGGATGCTACTCCTCTTCAAAATCAGGCGACTACGCGAATGACTTATTCATCGAGACGGAGGTAGTAGCGATTTTCCCTTCAAAATCAGGCGGCTACTCATTTGCCTACAATTGTTTTTGTTTACATTACACCATTGTGGTCAATGAAATACAATTGGCTCCTCCTGCAGATAAACCAAAATAGTACGTATTAGATGGTACTCCCTCCGTCCGGAAATACTTGTCATCGAAATGAATAAAAGGGGATGTATCTAGATGTATTTTACTTCTAGATACATCCTTTTTTGTCCATTTTGATGACAAGTATTTTCGGACGGAGGGAGTAGACAATACATCAAAAACTAGTCCATCAAAAGAAAAGAGGGACAGGGACAAGCAAAGATGGATAAACGCCTCCTGAAAGCAGCAACATCCGGTGATTCCACGGCAGCGAAGGGGATGGCCTCACAGGACCCAAGCATTCTTCTTGCAACAACTGCATTTATGGCCATGAGATGTTCTGCAAGGACATGCTGGAACTGAAAGAGTCTCTCATCAATGCTGTAAACTTGGACGGGGAGACACCACTTATCACCACGGTGAGAAATGGTCACGTCTCTTTGTCTTCTTTCTTACTCGGTCAACACTGCTTTGTGCACCATGGATCGAGGCAGGCAATCTTGCAACAGGACAGGTACGGATTTAACGCACTGCACCATGCCATTCGCAACGGCCACAAGGATCTTGCACTGGAGATGATAGCTGCACAGCCTGCGTTGTCGCAAGCTGTGGGAAAGCACAATGAGTCACCGATGTACTTTGCGGTGATGAGAAATTTTACACAGGTTTTCGAGAAACTAATTCAAAATCCTTTGTCTGCTTGTTCGGGAGGACAACACGGTTACAATTGTCTACATGCTGCAGTTAAGAATGACCATCAAGGTGCGACATATAATATCTGGACTGCAAAATTAGAGTTTGTTACAATATAATTTCACGCTGCTAAACTGTCATTTGTTTTTTTCAGAATTTGTCAAAATAATTATGAAGAAACGTCCTGAATTGGCTAGAGAAGTTGACACAGTACAAAATACTCCAATAGCACATGCTGTACAATACGACAAGATTGACATTTTACAAGTACTGCTGGAACATGATTCAACTCTAGGGTATTTAACAAACAACAAAGGTATGCCTCTGCTTAATATTGCGGCATGGCGAGGTGTGGTTGCTGCTGCACGAAAGCTTCTGGAGCACTGCCCCGGTGCTCCTTATCTTGAACCAAATGGTTCGACATGTCTTCATGTTTAATCAACCGGAATTTGTTGAGTTTGTCCTGAGGACGCCAATACTTGGCAAGCTTGTTAACGTGCAAGACAAGGATAGAAAAACAGCTCTGCATCTTGCAGTCAGAAAGTGCAATCCGAGAGTGGTTGCTGCTTTATTGTCTCACGTGGATATAGATGCAACATTGCTTGACAAAGATGGTGATTCAGCAGCCTGGGAACTGTCTAGGACTACCGTCATGCAGACTGCCAAGACTTTAAACTGGGTACGTATGTACTTCCTCCGTCCCATAATGTAAGACATCTTTTGACATTAGTGTAGTGTCAAAAAACGTCTTGTGTCAAAAAACGTCTTACATTATGGGACGGAGGGAGTATGTTGCAAATAATATCAATCATGCATATAGACACTAGTGCAAATAATATATTAATCATGCATATAAATACTGTTACAAATAAAGAAAAGTATGTTTGTGATCCCTCAATTCAAAAAAAAGTATACACTTGGTCCTCAAAAGAATTTGAGAGACATTTGATCCTTCAAGTCTCAAAAACCTCGTAAGTTTTGTCCTGATCCAGGTTTCGCCGGACACGCGGTGTTTAATCTCTCCTCGTCTAGTCTCTCTTTCATACTGCAACTACATTTTATCAAGCATCTCGTGTGCATTCACCCTGCACACTGACGCCGATGTTGCCGAGCTCAAAGTCAGCATCACTCGCTGGCGGTAGCTGTACCACGGCCATCTGTCGCCGTTGTCCCTCGCCACCTCCACGTCACCCGACTTCTCTGCCATAGCGCGCGCGAAGAGGGGGCTGGTCGTGCACGAATGACAGCATGTATTAGCGGCTGCATAGACCGGTGGCGCGGAAGCTCCGTGATCTCGGGTGGCAGAAGGAGTACAAGATGGTCATGGCTATCACGGTGGCTGGACGGGGACGGGAGGGAGAAGGCAATGGCGCTGCTGGAAGGGACGGTGGCATGGGAGGAGTGGTAGAAGGAGGAGGAAGTGCAGGGTTGCGGGTGGTGTTGCTGTGCACGAGGCGCATGCCAGCCATTACGTGCTGGTGAGTGTGGTCATGTGCCCGTCCATGACCTCCGTCAAATCGATCTTCTAGGGCCGCATGTTGACCATGGGCTCAATGCCGCATGACTTCCGATCTACGCACGGCAGCGGCAAAGAAGTGGGGAGCAGCAGATGCAACAACACGGATAGGAGACCGGTGAAGTCCTCTGTTTTCATCGGTGTCCGTAGATTCTAGAAATGTCTTCAGATTCAAGAAAAATGTTTATAAAAATCTTCACAACTTTAAAAATAATGTTTACGAATAGTATAGAATTTTCATGAATTCAAAGAATGTTCTTGATTTTAGAAAATAGTCCAAAATTTATAGAAGTGTTCACGAATTGGAAAAATGTTCGTGGTTTCAAATATGTGCACGAGTTTAAAAAATGTTCATGATTTTAAAAATTGTTCATGATTTCACGAAATTAAGAGTGATAGTGCATTGGTGATGCAGCAAAATGTGATCATGGCCATTAGAGATTATGATTTTTTTTTGTTGCAACGTACGGACCCTTTTGCTAGTTATCTCTAATGCAGCATCCAAAACAGTTTTTTTGTCAATGCCACACAACATTGGGCTGTTATTTGCTCAGACAAACAAATAACAAATGACAGTAAACGAATTTAGGATTTAACACGCAGTAACTTTTTGGAACACAAGTGGCGCCTCGATTTTCGGGATAATGAATTTGCACAAGATTCGCAGTGACGCCAGGGGGAATATTTGATGAACTGTCAGAGCTGACATCATCATCATTTCACATGGCGGGTTATGAAGATTTTCAAGAAGAAGATTGTGAAGACCCAGAGGAAAGACTCGCCAGATGAAGAGAGAAGATTGACATGAACAAGTTCAAATCAATCTGGGGCCTAATGTTGGGGATATAACCTCACGGTGTAAACCGCCCGCTGAGGGCTGGGTTAGGAATGCTGGCGAATCTCGAAGAATACTTCAGACGGGCCAGGGAGATCAAGGCACAGACTGGAGAGCGACTCACAAGATAGGCGGCTTAGGCCCAGAGCTAAGAGGAGGCAGGCGGCCCAGAGGTGTAAGCCGCCCTACGGCGACTTGTCAAGCAAAGCAAGGAGATTTAGACTTAGACTTGGTCACATGTCATGTTACGACCCGTACTCTTGTAAGCCGGGGCTCTCGACCTATTTACCCTGGGCAGAGAAGAGGGACAAGTGACAATTAATCGAAAACTAGGCCAAGCAAATTCTCTCCCTTGTAATTGATACTCCAATCAATAAACACAAAGCAGGACGTAGTTTTTTACCTCCGCAGTGATGGGCCGAACCTGGGTAAACTCGTGTCCTTCGTCCCGCTCAACCCTAACAAGCTAAGTACCGTTGTGATGGCTTAATGCTTAAGTCCTTACCCTAGGACATCGCCGTGTTAACCCCACGACACAACCCATCACCATCCAGCAAGCCTACGAAGAGATTACTCACTCTCAGCGGTGAGCATCATGGAATTGGTGATGGAGGAGGGTTGATGATGACAACGGGGTCAATTTCCCCTATCTGGAGCCCCAAACAGACTCCAGATTAGCACTCCCAAGGAAGAACAGGAGGTGTCGGCGGCTCAGTACCGTGAAAGCAATGAATCCTTCTCCCCGATTTTTTTCTCTGCAAATAGGAATATATGGAGTTGGAATTAGGGTTGCGGGAGGTTAGGGGGCCCACAATGTTCAAATGGTTACCAACTGCTACATATGCCGACCCAACTCGGCCCACAACAAGCTGCACAATGTACAATCAAGGTTATACAGGGATAATGGGCCTAGCAAGTTCGGACGGGCTCAGATATTGGGCCTAGCTTATTACAATAGACAACTGATTTGGATCCCCAATGCCTCAAAGGAAAATCTGATTGGATCACCAAGCTTCCTACAGTCGCCGCAAGTAGCTCTGGCCAGATCTAGGCTTTCACACTGGAGTTTGAGACCGGGTGCTTGAGTAGCACCGCCATCGACTTCAATCATGTTTTGTAACCATCGGGTTTTCACAATCCCGGCAGCTATGTGCGATGTGTAACCGCCGTCGCTTCACAACCCTCCATCTACGTCAGGCTGCCGTCCATGCTTTGCATCGCACCGCCGAAGTCAACCACTGGATCTGAAAAGAAGAATCCTCACAAAGATCATTTGGTGGTCACTGCAATTCGTAGTGAGGCCTCCGCCGCAGGTTGGCATGGCACATAAGATGTCCCTCTGACCGTCATGGTCCATGAGCTCGACACGGCCTTTGCCAGAACTGGTCGGACGCCGCCAGCCACCAGCGCAAGAGGGACCAATCTTCCAGCCCAACCCTGATGTGGAGATGAACGTGAGGATGGGCACCTGGATTTAGTCAGCGTCTCACAGCCGACAACACCAATGACCAATCCAAGATTGTCTGTCACTGTTGCTAAATCCACAATGAGGAGGGACTTGCCACCATATCGGAACAATGTTTGGCAGAGGGAGAGGAACGGGGATCACCCAGCCACCACCCACCCGCCGTTGGACGGCCCCTCCGGGGACGGAGAGTGTTGTGGTGGTTGCGGCCTGCTTTCATTAGTGGTGGCTCATGGTGGACGACACGAGTAAGCTTTTCGGCCCGCTTGTGGCCCGTCAGGGACCGGACTGTATGGTCCAGGACCCGCAGGAAAACTGGTCGGTCCGGGCTTCAATTTCCGGCCCGAGAAAATGTTGGTCCGGTCTGGTCTTTAACCGAGCTGCTCGATCGGACCATGAAATCATAATCACCGCCGCCGCCGCGCCTCATCATCGTGGCCATCAACAGCCCCCGTGCGAAACATCATGTCCCCGACCATCCCCTCTCATTCCTACCTCACCTACCATTGCGCCATCGTCTCTTGGCGTCGCTTGCCATAACTGTCGTGCGTGCACCGCCGCCGATCTGAAGTTCTCGACCGTGGAGTCGACTCCAAACCTGGCACCAATTCCTGCCATGGCGACAACGCGTACACCGGCCACCTGCTGCCCCAGGTAGGCAAACGCCATGGCAGCATGACCAGGAATAACATGGCACGATCAGAACGCTCTGAAGGTGACGCCGCCGCTCCTGTTCGAGGAGTCCCTCTGTGCTGCTCGTAGGGATTTCTCGTGCACGTCAGTTTCATCAGTGTAAGGAGCAACATGAGAGAAACGGCTCATGTGTTCATGTATCTGTCCAGTGATACAAATGTACAGAGAAGAGGAGCAGACAGGTGCGGCCACTACGCTAATAAGCTCGGCAACACACTCATCTAGATAAGCTCGTGCTATAATGCACTAGAGACTAGGACTCGTAGTTACGGAGAGAGAGAGCGCTACGCTGGCAACCTGTGGTTGGATGGTTAGAGGGACTGTGGTATCTTCAGCCCATCAGGGTTCAAATTCCGGTGCTCGCATTTATTCCTGAATTTATTTCAGGATTTCCGGTGATGCGCATTCAGTGGGAGAAGGCGTTTCCCTCAATAATGAGGTCACGACGATGACTTCGTAAATTTCAAGATGATATGCAGACTCAGTCTTCAGAGGTGCTCATAAGGGTAGAGTGTGTGTGCATTCATAGGAGTGAGTGTGTGCGCGTGTATATAAGCGCTTGTGTTTGTACTGTGACACTGGTGGTTGTTGGCCGGTCATTCAGTCTGGCTCGGGCTTCGTCGGTGCCGGTCCGGTCCGGTCCGCCGCCGGCCGGTCCATATGATGGCTCGGAGCGGGACCGGACTGTGTCCATCCTGAGTGGTGGCTGGAGGCGACTCCGGAGTCGCCCTAGGAGCGACCCAGGAGGCTCGGGGCATCCTGCGTTGCAGTAGCGAGTAGCGAACAACACCAAACATTCAACATCTGAGTTCAGAATTACCTTCTTATTTCTAACGGTCAAAAGGCAAGTATATATTTTTGGGTTCGTTTGATGGATTCAAAATATTTGTTGGACTGAGGCCTGCAGAGGCGGAATGTTCTCAAGGATAAAGACGGTTTTGTCAGAATCGATATAGGTAGAAACGACGTGATCAATGTAAGCAACTTGGCTAGACGAGTCAATGTGTGGAGCTGGACTACTAGTACGAGAAAATTTGGGCTGCCCAACTCAGAGCCTCCCAACAAGATGATAATCTTTTTTTAATGAAAAAATAAAGATAACTCTTGAAAGAGAAATAGATCAAAATAATGCTTGCCACAGCTTTGTATACCAATACGACACAAAGACTTGGACCGGGAGTCTGGCTTAACGACCGAACGAATACCAATACGTCACCAATATACTTTGCATCTATGTTTGGACGTTGCTGAAGATGCATTCAACAAAGAATATAATTGTGGGGAATTTTTGCAGGTAATATCCATCCACGGATATTCTCAGTCTCTTGCTTGGAGAACCTTTTTTGTGCCCCATTGCTTGCATGTAATCATCAACCTCAAATTGTGCGTAGTCATATTATCAGAATTGGAACAGAAAAAAAGGGTGTACCATAAAGTTGGTGTTACTTGAGAACTTACTGATGCCTTTTTCGATGCAAAGAATTTCATTTTTAAGAAAAGGCTGGGACATCTATTGTTGTTTGTATCTTAGTGTTACAATGTAAATCATTTGTGGTAGCAACATGTTAACCAGGGCGCAAGTATGTGATTCATGTTTTATATATTGTACTTAAATCAGTTTTTTTAAGTCCACAGAACTAACTACATGCTTCATTTGGTTTTGTGTTTTTTTCCTTTTCTCTTTATCACAGTGCTCAACGCGAGTTCCAATATGAGCCATCTCGAGTCTGATGTCCAAACCGTGCAACCTCTTTCGGACTATGAAAATATGAACCGTTGGGCTTCCTTCCAATCGGTTGGTGCCTCAAAAAGGCTCAAATAGGGTGTAAGACTGATTTGAGCTTCAATTTTGTGCACAAATCGAGGCGAGGAGAAATCGAAGTCATGGAGAAAAAAATTCTACCCTAGACCCCATGGCTTCGAGTTGTGTGCATGTGTGGTGCGACAAATTGGCGCCCATTAGGCAGCCATTAGACACTAAGTGGTCATGCGGGGACATGTGAGGGACCCATCCTACCTTAGTGGAAAAAGTCCATGACATTTGACGTCAATTACGAGAGGTAGTATGATGGACGGATGTATAGGGTATAGTTCGGATCTTGAGCTATAGTTATTATTGGGCTAGGAGCTTGTGTTATTTCTTTTTCCGTTCCGATGCACGGGCATTTTTCCTAGTTACCTTCTTATTTCTAATAGTCAAAAGGCAAGTACTCTCTCCGTTGCGAATTACTTATCGCACATATGAATGTATCTAGATGTATTTTAGTTCTAGATACATCCATTTCAGCGATGAGTAATTTGGAACAGTGGGAGTATATATTTTTGGGTTCGTTTGATGGATTCAGAAAATTGGTTGGACTGGGGCCTGTAGAGGCGGAATGTTCTCAAGGATAAGGACGCTTTTGTCAGGATCGATACAGGTAGAAACGACGTGATCAATGTAAGCAACTTGGCTAGACGAGTCAATGTGTGGAGCTGGACTAGCTAGTACGAGAAAATTTGGGCTGCCCAACTCAGAGCCTCACAACAAGATGATAATCTTTTTTTATTGAAAAAATGAGGATAACTCTTGAAAGAGAAATGAATTAAAATAATGCTTGCCACAGCTTTGTATACCAATACGACACAAAGACTTGGACCGGGAGTCTGGCTTAACGACCGATCGAACGAATAGCTACGGTTTTTTTTTTTTGAGGGAATACGAATAGCTACGTTGACAGTTGACTTGTAACTCCTTTTTAAGTTGTCATTGGCGAGCGGGCTACGTTTACATTGGCGAGCGGGCTTCATCACTTCGTCATCTTGCGACTTCGTACGCACTCGCTCTGCTAGTTATTGTGTCAGGTGCGTACCTACAATTTCTTTTCTATTTCACCTCGGATTAATTATTGTGCCTATGTCCATGGGATATTTGCTTTAACTTGCTCCACCCTTATTTCATCGTTTAGTTTTTTTTCCTTTTTTTTCTTGCATCTTTGTTAGTACCACGGTGCTCAGGTCTACTTTATTAGTAGTGTGGTTTGCCCTTCGTGATCATCAACTTGGGTCTACTCATTCATCGAAAAAATAAAACTTGGGCGCATGCGGCGGCAGAGCCCATGCCCTCGTCGATGCACACGCCGCTCAAGGCATAGCTTTTCTGCTAGCCACACCCTCCCTCACCACCACTTCTAGCCGGGCTGCGCAGCGTTGATGTAGCATTGGTCCTACGAAGCTTGGATGTCTTGACGAACTAGCGGCCTAGTCGGGGTAAGACCAGCGCACACTCCCAACGACATGGTTGTTTTCGGCTTGTTGATGATCACCGCATGTTGGGTCATTGTTAGGTGATCCCAGTCGATTTAGCAAGCTTGACCTGCATCTATTGGCATGCAAACACATATTTTCCTGGTCAGAGGAGCTCTGGCTATATTATGCACTAGAGCTATGGCTATTACTCATGTTGGTACAATTGACGCGGCATATGTGTTGTTACTTGGTTGAAGTTGTTTGTTCAGAGCTCTGCTTGTAAGATTAATCCCAAGTATGACATTTTCGTGGAACTGGCAACACCCAAGTATGAGTTGTGATCCCTTCATGAAGTTTTTTTTTTAGTTTTGCGCTGTTTTCTACTCCCTCTGTTTCTAAATATAAGTCTTGTTTGAGATTTCAATGTGGACTACATACGAATGTATATAGACTTATTTTAGAGTGTAGATTCTCTCATTTTGCTCCATCTGTAGTCCATATTGGGATTCTCTCATTTTAGACTTATATTTTAGAATGTATATAGACTTGTTTGGGATCTCCATATTGAGTTGTGTAGTACTGTGTGGTTTTGCAAGTGGGGATCTCCAGTTATGGGTCTGTGTTAGATCATATGGTGGATAGCCTTTGTAAAGCATGTCTAAAGTAGATTATATTGCTCTATTTCTTTTGGATCTGTGTTAGACTACATAATGTCGCCGACCTGTCTTCTGGTGCGGCACCTCCTTTTTCTCCCCCTCTCCATTAAGCATGCATGCAACCAAAAGATACTAAAGGCATGTAAGAATGAATAATTTAAGAGCCTCTCGAATATTAAAACTAAATAAGTTCTATCTCACAAAATGCTAATTCAAATTGAGAATCCGCTTTCACCTTTGACTTTCTTGTGGCGAGATCTATGAAACCATATCCTACTAGTCATCAACCCGTGCATCTGCATGGTCTAGCTAAATTAATAGCCACATTTACACATTCAATATCTTTTCTTTCTTGTAAATCTTTAAACTAGTTAGAATATGAGAACTGTATGAATACATATAAGAAATATTACTAGTTCGCACATGTAATTGTTGGCGCTATGATTACTAGGACCAAAAGGTAGCTATATTTCGATAGTTAAATTGTCTATAAATCTGTTGTTATAAATTTGAAATGTCATTTTCTGCATTAACTACACAACTCATAATTATTGTTTAGGACACAATCGTAAATCTTAAGTTTAGAAGTAGACGTAATATGCTTATTTAATTGGATCACTCATGATAGTTGGTAAGACTATTTGTGGTTCCGGTGGAAAATTACTGAGAATATACACCATCAATTTCTAGTATTTAGAATACATATAGCATCTTTACTACCATGCATATGGAGTTATTATCTAAAATAAGACTCTTAAATACTGTGTGAGAATGAGTCTAGCTATCCAATGATAGAATATGAGCAAAATATTACCTCCCATCAATATTAATTGTCAGTGATTCTATACAATGTTGTACTAAATCAGCGACAATAAATATGGTTTTCAAGTTCGAAATAAGTTCTGCCCTCCTATCACAAACATAATCACACGTAACGGAAAGACAAGAAACAATTCATCGCTTAGAAGAATGAAGGAGGAAAAGCACTACCTATGAAGTATCAAACGTTTGTGATGACACAATCCTCATCATATTTGTTCTCGTGCTCTTAGTAAGAGAGATAAAAGGGAGTACTCTACAATAGAAGTCAAATAGTAGAACAACAAAGATATACATTCAAGTAATTCCACAAAAATGGTCAAAATGTTTAACCTGGCAATGCTTGCTAACTCAAGAACCTATAAATACATTATCAATCAGGTCAATATTTGGCAAATTTTCCAATCGAACATGTAAAGCACAAATATATAAAATTGATAATCGAATTGAACCTCCGATCGAAGTATCCAATTATTTTCTAGTTGACAGTCTTCTATCCGCAAGAGTTATGGAGAGTGCAATAATTGGCATGTAGAACAATTAGAACATATGAAATATAAGATATTTCACAATGGTATCATGGCTCACTTATACCTTCAGTTAAATCTTTTCCAGATAGAGCACTGAGATCCTTTTCCTTGTTTGATTCAGAACCATCATTTTGATCCGTTGGGATCCATGGCCAACCCAATATGAAAATATATAGAACTACTACTATGGCGTTATAGGAGCATCCTTTGTTTCATCTAAATAGAGCATAATCTATTGTGTGCACTGTGTTGTTACGTCCCCTTAATTATCTCCATTCAGGTCTTCATATATCTACAGAAACATGACTTATTATATTAGTCAAACTGAGAACCCATGTTATATTTAAAAGCAAAGATGCATTTTATGTGTGAGAGTCATTGTTTTGTGTCTATTCAATTATCCAATTCAATAATAACAACACATAAAGAAGTTTTTCCAAACTGAAAGGACAATAAAGAATAGAACTACACATGGGGATTTTGACCGAAATACAAAATAGGAGAAGATATGATAAATAACACAATCTTGAATTTTATTTATGTAATCTAGAATTACTAAATACAAAATCTTATTCGCTGGGAAAATTACACTCATAATTGATTACCTTCAAATCTAATGTATACAATGAGAATAAAAAAACATAATGTTAACGCCCACACGTGTGGTACGAAGCAACATGGCCCAAACGCCTTCATTATCATCCATTTTGCCACATCAAAACAGATGACATCGGCGGGAATCTTTTTGGTTTTCGGCTTAAAAATGTTTATCTCCTAATTAAAAATCCAATTAAAAATTCATTTTCACCATTAAATCCATCTCGACAAGTTCTTCAAAACTAGATCCAATGTCGATATGTTTGGATGCATTTTTTTGCTAAAATTTGTCATGATGTTTACACAGTAGTTGCTATAGTGTTTACACTAAAGTTGCCATGACATGTTTTATCTTTTTTTTTCTAGATTTAAAGCCACCATTGTATTTTCAACTACTTTTTATAGCAATTTTTTATTAATTTACCATGCCAATCTTTAGTAAGTAACCACGGCAAACGTAATGCATGGATCATGGCAATTTTTAGTAATCCATCATGGCAAATTTAGTTCATAAATCATGGCAATTTAAGTAGTTTGACTATGTCAATTCCAGTACTTTGGCCATGGAAATTATTTTTTGTATGAACCATGGCAAATGTAAGTGCATGTATCATAGAAAATTTATGTAATTCACCATGGTATTTTTAGTTTATGGTTCATAACAAGTCTAGTTTCTCACTTCCCCATTTTATAATATGTCAAAATTTACATTTAAAGGTAGAAGAAAACATAGCTGAAACATATCATGGCAACTTTAGTGTAAACACCATGGCAATTCATGTGCAATAGACATGACAAATTTTAGCCAAAAACAAAGTCGTCGAAACATATTGATATGAGTTCTAGTTTCGAAGATCTCGTTGCGATGGACTTAATGGTGAAAAT
Source organism: Triticum aestivum (assembly GCF_018294505.1). NCBI lineage: Eukaryota > Viridiplantae > Streptophyta > Magnoliopsida > Poales > Poaceae > Triticum > Triticum aestivum. The sequence continues at coordinate 841,408,326 of NC_057801.1, read as the reverse complement.
GGATCTTTAATCGGATTTTTTTATTTGAGAGATAAAACATTCTAAAAACTAGAAATCCAAAAGGATTTCCGCATGCATGCATGCGGTAACGTGGCACAATCTGTGTTTTATAAGGCGTGTGGGCAAGTGTTGCTCCCACCATACGTGTGGGCGTTATCAGCGTCCAAAGAAAATGAGAACTTCTTACATACATCATAAGATTATTGGTAATCTCAGCGCATGCAACTTTACATAGTGTACACAACAATGAAGCATCGAATTATTCAGTAATCTAAAGATATAAGGAACATAAAAGACAGACATAATATGCTAAGTTCTCGGCGGTTACATTTTTACCCAGGATCCCACATAACTGGGAGCAGGCTTGAGAAATGATAAGTAAAAAGCATCAATAATCATTTCAGTAATAAAAAACCGGTTACTCTTACACACCTTGTATAGCATTCCAGTCCATCATTTTTACCTTCGGACTACACTCCCATATGTGACCAATTGGAGAAAGTATATGTAAGTTTAGCTAAATGAAAAAAATTAAGATAAGGAAGCTGAATTTATGTACGTCACAAAGGGCGTAATAATTGAGTTACACTGTAAACTGAAAGCTTACCACGGCTTTTAGCTGGAACCATTAAGCTGTATATGAATATCAAGGACGTAGGGCAAATGGATAGTATTAAGACGACTATGAACCCAAGAATTCAATATTAAGATGGACACAAACAATTAAACATACATAATATCATCTATAGGCCTTAGCTTAATGCTAGGTGATACTTTCGGCAAACTTTCTATCTATCACCGCCTCTCTGCAGTTCTTGTACTATTTGCTACTCCCTCCGTCCCAAAATAAGTGTCTCAACTTTATACTAACTCTAATACAAAGTTGCACTAAGCTTGAGACACTTATTTTGGGACAGAGAGAGTATAATGCTTGGCACGCGGTCAGTAATCCTGTGGATGTGCACCCATCCGCCCTAATCTTCAGGTCGAACACTATCCTTTACTCTTCCTTGATGTGAACTTCTTCCTCATGAAAACACCAAGGAAACAATCACATAGCCATATTGCTTATGCACAAATTTTCCAAAAGATATGGAGGCAATCTTGGTGCGGTCTATTTTGAGTATATTTACATGTTCTGCCCGAAGGGTTTCAACTGCCCAAAGAGGAATCCGTGTATATGTAGGCGGCGGGAGGATCTGCATTAGGACTTCTTTGCTGATGGGAGGAGGGTGAGAGGAATGGTGTGAGGAGTTCGCCATAGTTTATGAACAAACAATGCTTCCATGTCTGCATCAAACTGTTGCATATATACCTTCAATGCTGCATCTGCCAATCGTGGAACTTATCCTACAAAAAGATGCTACTTTTCTAACCTGGTCGGAACTGAGGATGGGGAAATTTAGAGATTGGAAAGGAAGGGATTGGGAGAAGGTAGATTTCGGTTGAAAAATTGCAGTGCCGATGGAATTTAGAGGTTGATTAGGTTGAACTAGGGGATCCTACAAGGCTGGTCATGATGAACGGTAGTAGGGTTTGCACGATGATGCGAGGTGAGAAAGGCCAACTGAATCTGCGAGACGTTCCTTTTAAGACATGGAGTTGTAGAGAGATTGAGTTAGATTTATTTTACTTCTATTTTTATATCACTGAGATAGTAGTATTGGCATTTGGAGCATTTTTGGGATGATTTAGGTTGATCTACACCGTAATAATGTGGAACCATCAAATGAGCAGGCATAATTTCAGATATGTGAGAATTTCAGGAAGTCTCTAATTAGTATAGGTATAGATAGATATATATAGATACACGTCGACTTACTTTTATAACTTTTTGCCTTTCCAGATTACTGGAACTTTCTTGACAGGTTATTTGCCAGTTAGTTAACATATCTCATATATAGTATATATGTAAATAGTTGATTCCAACCATATCAATTGTCTAAACATGCCCACATGCCGCCTCACCACACATGCCACATCATCATCTAACTAATTATTTCTCTTAACATATATGGAAAATGTTATTTATATTCTCTCAACAAGCACACACCCCAACTCTCCACACATGCCACCTCCTAAATCACACTAATTATATCTCACAACATGCATCCGAAATATTACCCATATTCTGTATATATATTCACAACTATATAATAATAAAAAACAATGTATCATATCTATCTGAAGTTTCATTTAAATTTCATCAAAAAATATTGCAACCAATCTCAGCAGTATGGTGCAGGGTACCATCTAGTTATATTAACTTGGTTACCAGGTTACTAAAAGTTAATGTACACTACTGCAAGACTTGCTTCATGGTACTTCTCTGGGTCCAATTTTTTGTTGTTGTTTACATTTTAATACTCATTTAGTTATGTCGACTTGTTTGGGTCGACTTATCAATTTAATATATTTTTACAATATTTCTTGCATATACAATGGTGATCCGTTTTGTGATTTTCCCTTCAAAATCAGTCGGCGCTCATTTATCCACCATTGTATGATTATTTTTTCTGCTCCGGCAACCGCAGTTAAACCAAGACAATGGCAGACATAGCCAGCTCATCAGGTGGACCTCAACAACAGCCAGAGCCACAAATGGATGAGGATCTCCTGAAAGCAGCCACATGTGGCGAGTTGAGCTATATGGAAGGCTATGCTCCTGGCAGACTTCGTGGAATAACTCCAGCAGGGAATACATGCCTCCATATATCCTGCATTCATGGCCACATGGAATTCTGCAGTTGTGTACTGGAACTAGCTAGACCCATCTCTCCTCTCAAAGGTTAATAACGAGGGTGAGACACCACTTGTCATTGCCGTGGCACACGGTCATGCCAACTTGGTTTATCTTTTACTCGCACGCTGCAAAGAACTAGGATTGAACAACATAATCTTGCACAAAGACATCGAAAAATGTAATGCACTGCACCATGCCATCAGCAATGGGCACAGGGATCTTGCGCTAACGTTGGCAGCAACAGATCCTGCTCTCGCGCAGGCTGTGAACAAATGCGATGAGTCACCCATGTTCATCGCAGCGATGAGAAACTTTACAGATGTTTTTGGAAGACTATTGGAAAACTCTTGGTCTTCTGATGCAGGGAGTTTTCGACGCCATGCTCTCCATGCTGCAGCTATCAATGGGAATCAAGGTCAGACCTACATGGAGTATGAGTTACAATAACATTATATTTTATCTCATTGCTAATTTATCCTCAACCTTAGTTTTTCGTGCCAAAGACTAACCATATAATCATGACTTGATTCTTAACCGTCTCAACTTGTTTGCAGAAATCGCTGCAAGAATTATGTGTGTACGTCCTCACCTGGCAAAAGAAGCCGATGTGAATGAGGATACCCCAATAAGACTGGCTGTCTGTTATAATAAGGTTGGCGTGCTACAAGTACTTCTGAAGCATGATATTTCATTAGGGTATGAAGTAAGCAACCAAGGTTTAACTCTCCTTGCTAGTGCTGCAACTCGAGGCAATGTTGATGTTGCGCGAGAGCTTCTTACCTATTGTCCCGATGCTCCTTATCGCCACGTGCGCCATAAGGAATTGACATGCCTTCATACAGCTGTATGTAACGGTCATCCGGAGTTTGTTGAATTTATACTCAGGACACCACAACTCCGGAAACTCATTAACATGCGAGACAGCAGTGGAAGAACAGCTCTACACTATGCAATCGAGAAGTGCAATCCAAAAACTGTTGCTGCTGTACTGGCTCACGAGGGTATAGACACAACAATACGTGACCTTAATGGTAAATCAGCAGCTTCCCAATTGGCATGCAACACCGACCATGACAAGAGTTTAGACTGGGTATGTTTCTATATATGCTATCAATATATCATTCGAAATGATAAGATTTATTATTACACTGCCATGAGCCCATTATTTTGCAAGTTAGTTATAAGTTTTGAATTTATGCAGATGGAAGTGCACGCACTTATGTTGCAAGCTAATCCCCAAGATGATGACATATGTTCTTATCTCTTCATGAGGGAATCGAGCAAAATGAAACTATTGAATCGAAGGATGAGACACATACAAGTGCCACGGCTAACGTGAAGTCACTAACTCAAAAATACACAAGCAACACATCACTAGTGGCCATCCTCCTTGCAACAATCACCTTCACCGCAGCTTTCACTCTGCCAGGAGGATACAGCAGTACTGCTGGAAGCGAGGGGCTTCCTATCATGTACAAAAATACTGCATTTCAAGTATTCCTGGTCTCTGACACGTTAGCAATGTGCTCTGCATTTGTTGTGGCATTTATATGCCTCATGGGAAGGTGGGAGGATGATAGGTTCACGGATTATTACATCACCGTCACTAAGAAGCTTACTTGGTTTGCATACATGGCAACACTTGCGGCCTTCGCAGCTGGTTTATACACGGTACTAGCCCATCATCGCCAGTGGCTGGCCATTGCGATTTGTGCTCTGATAGGGTTTTGCCCTTGTCTAACTTTGCTCATAAGTAAATGGCCTATCTTAAAGCTCAATTATCGGATCCGGATTCATCAAGCTTTGTGTGCCTGCATAGTAGACCCTTTTGGCCGGGTGCGTCAATGTTTCAGATCCAATCGGTGGCCTGGCAAGTTTAGGGTTCTTCAACGTTCCACCCCGGAGTCCGAGCTTCATGCCGTGACAGTCTGACCCTGTCAAATGGCTTTACGGTTCAGCTTTGTGATGGTGTTGTTTCTCAATTTATGTTGTAACGAGCCTTGCTTGTCTACTCTTATTGTATTGTAATTCGTCAGACAAAAACTATTGAAATGGTGATTTGTGTATCCCAATCAAAATCTGATGCAGTTGTGCTTCTATTTTATTGATATTATTCATGCCCATCTTGAGTGAAAAATTATCAACATTTGAACTGAGCCTTACCATGGAGCTATCAAAATATATAACAGAAAGCACCCGAAAAAGATTTATTATGAGTAATGCAATATTTTTAATGGTAACCGGCAGCTGGTCAGCACAAGACGGGGCCGAGGACCCCAGAGGAGGATGTTACCTGGCACGGGGTCGCTGCTGGGTCTTGAAAGCGCAAGAAGAGGTCAGCTGCATCAGGAGGCTAGCGCAAACGTGTTACTCAATTCTTTTTCTTCCCTAATAATAGAAAGATTTTCTTAGTTGTCAGTGACAATGACCGGTAATATTGCTCAACTTGTGCTCCTTAGTTTCTGCAAATCTGGATAGGGCTGCTTCCCAAACTTCTATGATTTTGCACTCGAAACGCCGTAGAATGCACTGTCTTCCGAGGCATTACGGGAAAATGCCTTCGATGACCTTTTACTTCACGACCAACTCTAGCATTTTACAGAAGCGCCATACAAAACAATTGAAGGCATTTTAGAACGCCTCCGAACATCATATGTGTTGTAGTGTCTAGTGCAAAAGACTATCAAAATACAGTTACATTTGACATTTTTTTAGTTTGCTCCATGTTTACAAATAACATATAAAGATATTAATAACTTCAACGAAGGAGATCATGCAATGTTGAGGCAAGTTGTCACCTATTTAAGTTCCAAGACGTTTAGATTTAGCATCATATATGACCAAAAACGCTTGGAACTACCCCTGGGTCGTCTACTGGGAGGCTCGGGAGGCGATCCGATTGTTAGGTAATCCAAACATAAGTTAGTATTAATTAGGTAAGTTTGAGATTACCAGTACGTATAGTCATGTTTGAGTCCTGTTAAGATTGGTATTAAGTGCGATCAGCGTGGCCGGTAATTAGGAAAGTATAGGCCTTTGCCAGTCCGGTTAGAGCTAGCTTTGGCGTCTGGTATTTGGAGTTAGTGTTCGAATAGGATTTGTGTCCGGCTAGCTAAGGCGTCCCTGCGTGTATATATGCACGGGGTGTTACATGAGTTTTGTAACCATGAAAAGAGAAAAAGGAGAAAATAAAGAGAGAAACAAAGGACATGATACGAGCCCTTGGCTATCAGTTTTTTGTGCACGTGTGTTCTTCTGATTTGATATGATCGATCCTGTGGGCAAGTTCCAACACCGATCCCCTATTTTCGGTCGTCTCTTGCTGCGCCCTCTCCTCACCACCGCTAGCTTGCCCGCGCAGCACCCTGCGTCCTCTCCTCACCGCAGCCGGCTTGCCCCCGCGGCATTGCTCCCACGGCGTTTAAGCAGTGATCTGAGGACATATGTGCAGCAAGCCAGCAACTAGATGCCGTGAAGGTGGAGATTGCAGCGGCAGCGGCAGATCATGGTACAGCCTCAGAACAATGGGTGCCTCTTCGGCGCAAGGACACTGCTGTTTCAAGCGGTGGCCAAGCTGCAGAGGTTGCGGCTGTCACCCTTGCTGCCCCTTGTAGATGGAAGCCTAGGTGTTCCTCCATTGCGACGCAAGGCCGGGCAGAAGATATCATCAAGCTCACTCAAGATTTTATTTATATCCGGATGCCATCTCTACAGAGATCTAGAGATTTGTGCGGCGAACCTGAACCATCTTTCTATCCTTGACCCAACATTTGAATCTCCCAGAGGGTCTATCATAGTAACTAGGGATCTGTGTTCTTTAGTTACAGCTTGGATAAGTCTAAGATCTGGTGTCCATGGCGATCGAGATGAAATACTGGATCATGGAATACTCGATGGCCTCTCACACGTCACAACCTTGGAGTTGCATGCACCATTACCAGAGGTATGTTTTTTGTTCAGGTTCTTCTCTGTTCACATCCATCCTGGTCTAGCTGGATGTTGTCGGTTGCCTTGTTAGATGTTGCATTATTAGCCGCCTCTTGATATTAATGTAAGACGCCATTTACATTATTTTTTCTAATCAACTATTTCCCGTAATTTCATCTTTGATGAATATGAAGCTCACACTCGAGAGTGGTTTGCAAACATGCCCGGTGTTCGGCAACCTCATAAGGCTGGTGCTGGGCGAATGGTGCATGGCCTCCGACTTCTCTCCGCTGCTCTTCATTCTCCGGCGCTCGCCTAAACTGAAGGATCTGACCTTTAAGCTTGGAATGGTAAGAGTACAGCTGATTACAGATATGCCTATGCACTGTGGGTTTTTCTTTCCCTGAAACCTTTGACTAATGCTGTACCACTGCCTTTTTGGCACGCCGCAGGAGCAGTGTGTACTCTGCAAGGATGCTGCTGATCGTGATCTGGCTCCAAGGAAGGAATCATCGTCGGGCGGCTGTCCAAGGATAGAGAGGACCGTGATATACTGTGGCAAAGATGATCCGAGGGTCAGCGCGCTTGTGCAGGTGCTGCTACCGATTGTTATCCCAGGTGGAGAAATCAGCATCAAAGGTCACTAGAAGTATCCTATGCATGCCTGGGCCCCTATGACTGACTTTTGCTAGTGCTATGGATGTGTACGTATGTTAAGAAGTGTGTTAAGTTGTGCTAATCTGCTATGACAACAAAACTTGCTTCTTCTTTGAAAAACATTTCTAGTTTGACCTCGTGTCCTGCCTAAGCCTTTACACATCAAAATTAATTAATATGCACACAAAAATCAAAAATAGCTAATCCTTTCAATTGTAAAATTTACGATCAGTATAGAAGGAAAAATCATGTGGTGCAGATTATCACGTCCGGTAGAAAAACATATCTGACGCGTCCAGTAGAAAAACACATCTGACACGTCGAGTGCAACATTACAGAAAAAAAAGGTATCACGTGGAAAAAAGGAAATCCCGGTGATTAAAAAAGGTAAGCCTTTACCCGTTCCCACAAACTAAGGAGGAAAGTCCCCATTAAAAACTCCAATGATAAAAGGTCAAAAGAAAATCTACAATCTGGCTAATTGCCTGTGAAATAAAAACAAGCCTCCATCAATCAAATATTCTTCTGTAGACTCCTCTATATGGTTGCTGCCTTCTTCTCTGCTTCGGATCTGCTCTCCTACCAATGGCCGGCGGTGCATGGAGGTGGTCGAGATTGGCATCTAGATGACACCGGCTGCGCGGGGCAAGGAAATACTTGCATCGAATCAAGATTCAAGTTTAATAATATAATACATGAGATGAAGAGCCAGGAAGTCGGACTAGAAGTAAGTTAGATGTTTTTTTTATCATTTTATTTGAAGGAATAAAATTATTTCCGAGGAATCAGAAAATCAGACTATAGTTTTGATTTCCTGGATTGCACATGTTAGGCCACTTAATTTATGAATTACTTTTCATTGGTCGAATTCTGTTTGTGCAGATAAAGCACATGGGGCTGCCGATCAGTGTCCACAGTAATGAGTAGTACATCACATCATTCTTCCGATGTATACTCTGTAGTACTACTATTTTATGGGTGTGCTACATAATAGCAAATGTAAGCGACAACATTATAAATATTAAAATTGTCCATTATATTGGAAAACAAAAGATATCCCCGTGATCGAACAAAATTCAGATCGATCTTGCACCTCCATAAGTCTTTTTTTAATTTAAATTCGGTTAGAGTTTCTACTGCATCTTACTGTTCCTAATAAACAATATGAACAAGCACAGGTAGAAAAAGAGGCTTCCGTCCAGCCCCATTTAGTCGCGGTTCGGCAGACGAACCGCGACCAAAGGCCTGGGCCCAGGGCGCTCGGTGGCCAGCTGGTGAACGTGAGGGGCTTTAGTCGCGGTTGGCCAAGCCAACCGCGACTAAAGGTGCGCAAAGGCCTTTAGTCGCGGTTGGCCAGGCCAACCGCGACTAAAGCTCCTCCCCTATTTGATATATTATTTGTATTTTTAAGATTTTGAAAAAGAAAAAGTATTTGGAAAATACCTTTAGTCGCGGTTGGCCTGCCCAACCGCGACTAAAGGTGGTTGCGCGCGGGAACGAAAAACCCGCCAAAAAAGTCCTGTAGTCGCGGGTCGCCTCCCCAACCGCGACTAAAGGTTACCATTTAGTCGCGGGTCGCCTCCCCGACCGCGACTAAAGGTTCTCTTTTAGTCGCGGGTCGCCTCCCCAACCGCGACTAAAGGCCCTTTAGTCGCGGGTCGCCTCCCCAACCGCGACTAAAGGGGGGGGGCTATAAATACATGGGCCCAACCCGTCGCCTCCATTTCTCCGCTCTGCCTCTGCCGCGCCGAAGGCCTGCCGCCCTCGCCCTCGACGCCGCCCGCCGTCGACCTCGCCCTCGACGCCGCCCGCCGTCGCCCGCGCCCTCGACGCCGCCCGTCGTCGCCCGCCGCCCCCTCTCGCCCACGTACGGCGCCCGCCGCCCCCTTTTGCCCTAGTACGCCGCCCGCGCCGGCCTCCCTCGCCCACCACCGCGCCGCCCCGCGCCGGCCTCCCTCGCCGGAGAGGCCTCGCCGCCCTCGCCGGCGGCCGGCCTCGCCGGCGTTGATCGAGAGAGAGAGAGAGAGAGAGCAGAGAGAGAGAGAGAGAGAGAGAGCAGAGAGAGAGCAGAGAGAGAGAGAGCAGAGAGAGAGAGCAGAGAGAGAGAGAGAATTTTGTGATTTTTTTAAAAATAATTGTGAACATTTTAAATAATGCATATTTTCAAATCCATGAACATTTTTACAAATTCGCGTACAATTTTTAAAATTGTGAAATTTATTGAAACTTTGTGAACACTGTTTTAATCAGCGAATAAATTTTGGAATTCATTAATATTTTTTTGTTTTGATGAATTTTTTTGTGTCTAATAAAATCAATTTTTTGAAATACACGAATAATTTTTAAATTCACGAATATGTCATGAATCAGTGAAAAAATTAAATACGTGAACTATTCTGAAATCCCTAAACATTTTTTGAATACACAATATGTTTTTATTCCTGTTTTTTCCACAAAATCATCAACATTTTTGGAAAACCTTTTTTTTTGCAAAATCACAATGTTTTTGTATCCATGAACATTTTATGATTCATTTTTTTGAATTCACATACATTTTATGATTTCTCAAATATCTTTTTTCATTGCTATATTTTGATATACTGAATTGTTTTAAAGATGAAAAGGATAAAAATAGGAAAAGAAAAAATGAAATGAAATGAAAAAGAAAAGAAAAAAGAGTGTGGCCAGCACCCCCCGCCCTGCACATGGGCCATCCCGACCCCACATATATTCGTCTCCATCCGCATCCCTGGCCAAACCCTAGCCACTCTACTCCAAGCTCTGTTCGGACAATTTGTTTATACGGAGAGGGGCGGCGAGGGGGGCGGCGATGCGCGCGGTGTTTTTTTAGGGATCGAGAGGGGACGGCGAGGGTTATAAATGTGTTGTCCTCGCCTCCCCTCTCCGTGACGCCGTCGTCTGCCGCCCCGTCTCGCGCTCTACCAATGTTAAAGGCTAAGAATGCTGGGGATATTCAGCCACCGGAGACCAATCTATGTGGATACTATGTCTGTGAGATGATCCGGAGATACACCTCTGAGCGGGTTTCGAGTGATACCAATGCTCAGAGGAATAACCTCCGGTGGATGCTTAGTCCAGAAGCTCGCTTCCGACCACTTCAAGAGGAACTAGCTGGATGGTTCAGCAGGGAAGTCCTCCATCCTAAAGGAGAACACTATTACGAGGATGTAGAACTTTATATGCATTAAATCATGTATGGAAACTTGTTCAAAATTGTATATGGTCATCCGATGATATTGAATATATATTGTATATTCCTCTTGAATTCTTTTTGGTTCTAATTTCAAATTTATTTGAAATTGTACATTCATATGCATGTATGTAGTACCGTAGAATATATGAAACTCCTTCAAAATTAAAATAAAGCACAAAAGAAATAAAACAATACAAATTAAACAGAAAACAGGTTTAAGGGGGGGGGGGGGCTAAAACCCTAAACCTGCGGCGGCCTTTAGTCGCGGTTGGCCAGAAGAACCGCGACTAAAGGTCCTCCGCCCCGACGGCCACCTGGCGCCCACGTGAACGGGCCTTTAGTCGCGGTTCTTAAGCAACCGCGACTAAAGGGGGGGGGGGGCCTTTAGTCGCGCCCGTTCGGTCGCGGTTGCGCAACCGCGACTAATGGCAGTTGCGAACCGCGACCAAAGGCCTTTTTTCCACCAGTGAAGGGAGGGGATAGCTATATTTGCATATTCCTCTAAACAGACAAGGAGTATCAATATTAAACAAACGAGCTTTATATAGGAATTTTTTTAATCTTTCATATATGCCCTCTAGACAGATAGGCAAGGAGTATCAACATTAAAAGTGCTAGGCCGTGCACGACTAGTATTTGATAAGTTTTGATATTGTCAATACTTGACAATGCTAACATTCGACTAGTCAATTATTGGTAGCGAATCAACCATGGTATTGACGTTTCACCGAGAAAGAGAAAGTGCTGGGCACACGGCAGGGATAATGTACGTCCATGTCAGAAGTGCCACATGGGGATATATACTAGAGCTGATGGGGACGGAAGAGAGTGTGGTCAGTCCGCATTCAGCACGACCGCACTTGTTTATTTTCTATTTTATGTATGTGTGTCAATAAGCGTTACGTTGTATTAAAATTAAGACAATTATTTTGAATCGAAGGGAGTATTTTTTTTTTGGGTGCAAGCATACTGCAAAGTGTCAAGTACATACGTAGGCAAAGTCGAAAGTCGAAACAGTATGCACACGAGTCGGTCTCCTGCTTATGTGGTGTGCATGCAGCAAGACCAGATTAAGAGGGTGTTTGTTTTCAAGGACTTATTGGTTTAGGGACTTAAAAAAATTCCCTATAAGTCCCATCTAAACCAAACAGGAGAGACTTATGAGGACTTAAAGTGGGCATACTTATAGTTGTAATATGGTCCTAGTCCATGTTAAGTCCCAGGAACCAAACATGTATGGACTTTTTAGGGACTTGAGACTTATAAGTTGAGACTAAAAAAAATCCTAAGACTTATGAACCAAACAGGGCCCAAGAGCATCTCTAGTAGATATATATTATAACATCACCAGCCCATAAAATTCTGGCAGTTTTAGAGTTTTTTCCTTTTTTCCGGCCCGAACAGGTTCCCTACCGACACTATATCAACCACTCTGCCCGCATATCAACCACTTTGGCGCTATATCTATGGGTTTTTCATTGTTTTACAGGACAGAGTTCGCCGCAATCCCCTCGTGCTGCGGCTACCACTCCCCAACTCCGGCGACAAATCCCACTGCTCCTCTTCCTTCTTTTCTTCTGCTGCATAGCCGGTGGTGCTCGTGGGTGTGGCGGCGAGCCGCCACACAAAGCTCGGACAGCACGACGAGGAGGCCGGCAGCTCCAGTTGGGCCGCCATCGAGCCATGGTGCTCGTAGCAAACCCGCACCCGCGACGGGTGGATCCCTTCGGCCGACTTCAACCAGCTCCACGTCAACCTCTTTTCACACATGCAGAGGTGGAGGGAGATGGATGCGGAGCTTGTCGCCGCGGAGCGCGCGGTGGCGGCCAAAGAAGGTGTCGCCGACCGCCTCGCCGCCACACAAGCTCGGACATCACGGCAAGGAAGTCGTCAGCTCCAGTCGGGCCGCCATCAAGCCTTGGTGCTCGCAGGAAGCCCACGACCGCGGCGGGCGGATCCCTTGGGCCGGCTTCAACTAGCTCCACGTCAACCTCTTTCCACACAACCAGAGGTGGAGGGAGATGGATGCGGATCTTGTCGCCACGGAGCGCGTGGAGGCAGTGGAGAAGAAGGTGTTGCCGACCGCCTCACTGCCGCACAGGACGAGCATGCCCTTGTCAATGCGTGCCTCAAGTCCGTCGAGAAGTTCTACCTCGGCGTCGATGAGTGGGCCGATCGATCTAGGTTTAATTTGTATCGCGAACTTTGTATTTGCTATGTATCAACTATGGTTGTGTGATGAGCTATTTGTAGCGCGGAGATGTTTTGAAATTTGCCGTATGAAATTTACAGGTTCGGTTCTGCCAGAGCCTTCAAAATCATTTTAGGAGAACCTTAAAATAATTCCGATGTACCGGTTTTTACTTGCTAAGAGCAAGTACAATAGCAGGTTTATAGTCCGCTTATATGGCAATTTTACCTATGTGAGACTAGCCACAGTGGGAGTAACTTCAGTAGTAACATCGAGTCCAACTCAGCAACTTTGCTTATGTGGCAATGAGTTAATGAGGAGAGAGGTAGTTACAGTAACTTAGCTAGTTACTGCAACATCACATGTCCCAATGCAATATGAGTCTATAACCTAATAAATGAAGCTTTGCATGTTACCACACTTATGTTACTATCCATTATGAAGATAGTAACATAGTCTAGGGATTTGTATATGTTACTAGTGTATGTTACTATGCATTGTGGCTAGTCTGAAAGAAAGAGACATGAAAAAGTAAGAAGAATGGGCTCTCATGAAAGGGTCTAGCTATATGCGGGTTCTTAGGCCGATACAATAAAGGCGAACAAAGAGATAGGCAGAAAATAAGACAATGTTGTATTCTTGTAGCCAACTCTATAGCTAACCTTATTGTATATATAACTGGTGACTATATATAACATGACTATATATAACATGGCAACACCATATAAACAGCAGTTGGCTATATTATTAATCAAATGCTCTATAGCCGGGAGCTGGCTATATGATTTTACCACATTATTTATAGCGAAGCTTATATCGGATTACAATAGTTACATATAAATATGTACTACTTTATTAATACATGAGCCATCTTTTTCTTTCGCAAAGTGTCTAAAGCGCGTGCTATAGCCGGTTGTTAGTCACTAGCCCGCTTTTCATCTCCCCTCTAACTCTTTGAAAATATAATATTTGAAGTCTTACATCCCACCACCTCATTATGTTGTACTCCCTTCGTCCCAAAATACATGTCTTAGGTTTGTCTAAATACAAATGTATTGAGTCACCTTTTAATATTAGATACATCTCTATCTAGACGAATTTAAGACAAGAATTTTGGGACGGAGGGAGTACAATAAAATTTAAAATTGATACGTACTGGCGTGCCTGTGCTCGGCCATGTTGCTGCCTCGGGTGTCGGGACAGCGTGCAGCCAATGCTTTTTCCACCGCCGGCTGCTAGCTAGCTAGCTAGCTGTGCCTCTATCCTCAGATCCCACCCCCAATTTCTCCTCACCCATCCCGTCGTCGCCCAAATCAATCCCCAAGCTCAACGCTTCACTTCAACGCCGCCGGTGCGGCGGAGCCGTTCGTGCGCCGCCGTCGTTCATTGCACATTTGCATCTGCAGAGCGCACACACACGGAAGGAAGGGAGAAGAAGGTCCGTCGATCCTCCCATTTCCGTTCCAATTTCCATCCACTGGCTGCTTGCTTGTCCATCATGTATCCCGTCGGTTGCTTGATAAGCAGCAGCTAAGCTAAGCTAGCGTTTCTCTTCTCCGTTACTTCGAGGCGTAGTAAGTGTGACTATTTCACCCAGTTTATATACGCGCTAAAAATTGTTACGAGTATAAAATATTGTCCTCGGTCTGTCGTCCCTTCAGTTATCAAAAATCAGTTTCGATAATTTTCTTTTGCTCATCTTAAATACTAGATCGATGCTAGTATGGCTAGTATGAATTTGATGTATGAAGTTTTAGCTTCATGGTTTTTTCTTTTGGAAAGAAGGATTACCCAATCCTCTGCATCGAGCCAGGGACAAAGCCATCTTTATTAAATATTCAACAGCGCATGCCGCCACAAGGTAGCCACCGCCGGGAGTCGCCACGTGGGGGGGGGGGGGGGGGGGCACATCCCATGGATTTGGGCGCCTGTGCAGCCCGAGGATCCGGGAGAGGGAGGAGAGGCCCTCCGCCACCGCCATCGCACGCATGTGGGCTCTGCCTGGCGCCGACCACCGGGCAATGGTGGAGGAGGAGGGCGGTTGAAATCTCATGTGTCGCCCACAAGTGGGGTGGGGGGGGGGGGGGGGGGGGGGGGGGACACAAGAGGATGGAGTGATTATAGCTTAGTTGACTCAGAAATAAGGAGAAGGATGGAGGTGTAGGCCCCTAGTTTCATTGTTATAGCGGACGTTTTTAGTTGCTGCCCGTTCGAGCGTGTCACCAAGCGTTTGAGGCTGATTTTCGATGTTTGTCTTTAGATGCTCTTATTAATAAACAGGTATAGAGTTAAATGGCTCCCATGTTAACAAACACATCAACAGATGGATACCGTGTCTGGTTAAAGGCAGTCGTATTGAGATGCCCTAATCATTTTTTTGAGGGTCCTAATCATTTTGTTGACCATTACGCCATATCGTCTTGGAAGGAAAGGAGGCGCAACCAAAGGTGCCCTCGTTAGAAAGACCGCGTTAACGAAAGGGCGCCGCACCGTACAATGCAAGGCATCTCGTCCGTCAGATCAGCTTCCCTGCTTCGTTCTCCCACACATCGTTTCGAGCGACTAGGAGAAAAATTCCCCTCGCCCCATCAAATCGACCCGCCATCCGCTCCCCCCTGCACCTTGGGTTGCCGTTAAATCCGCAACTACCTGCCCCGCCCACCACGCAGGTCCCCGCTCCCGCTATGGGTCAGAGTTCACCGTCGTGACCATGCTCTGCAACCATGCACCTCCTACCCCCTAATCATTCGCATGCTTCTACTGCAGCCCCGGCCAAGTCGCCGACGGCAGCCCGATGACTTCCCCACGGTCGCAGCTCTGAATGTTGTGCCCAAAAAACAGAACATGGTGGAAGCAAAAACAATGACAAGATCCAACAAAAACAGAACATGGTAGAAGGAAAATTTTGGAGCTGTCTCCAATAAAGAAAGATGGTGGTAGCAAAAATTAATGCTGGATCCAGCTTCAGGTGCTGCTCATGGTAGCACTCCGGTGGCTGGTTGTAGCATCTGTGCGTCCCTCCTTCCACATAGAAAAATTTGCAAACAGGTCACCCCTCCAGCGCCCCATCTCCTCCGCCACTGACATCGGCCTAGCCGCAGTGGCGGCAGCCCCCTGCTTCCAAAGGAGGCCCGGGAGACCTCACACGTGCTGGTCATCTACTCGTGCTCGGGCTGCTGGGATGGGTCGCGACCGTCACCTGTCTAGTTCGCCATGGCTGCTCTCGCGCGTGGGTGGCTCCCTCGGCGGCGGATCTGGCTCCCGTGCCTGGATCAGGGCTCCTGCGTGAGCTGCACATTCCTCGGCCCCCGGGCATCTGCGCACTGCCCATGTAGGTCCGTGGTTTGGCATGGCTTCGGTGGTGACCTGGTGCTGCGACCTGCGAGGGCAGCAGGGTCGAAGTGATCTGAGTGGTCGGTCTGGCTGGTATGTCTGGGCGGCGGCCCTGGACTTTTCGTATAATGTTAGTGATCTGCGGGTGGCTGTTTCATGTAGCATGGGCTATAGGTTGTCCGTGCCATGCTGCATTGTGGCTCTCGTGCGACCGGAGGTAGTCGGAGCGGCGGCTCCAAACTTGGGTGTGTGTGTTGATGTGACTGTAGCCTTGTGTCGTGTCACTGGTGGAAAAAGGGCCTTTGGTCGCGGTTCACAACTGCCATTAGTCGCGGTTGCGCAACCGCGACCGAACGGGCGCGACTAAAGGCCCCACCCTTTAGTCGCGGTTGCTTAAGAACCGCGACTAAAGGCCCGTCCACGTGGGCGCCAGGTGGCCGTCGGGGCGGAGGACCTTTAGTCGCGGTTCTTCTGGCCAACCGCGACTAAAGGCCGCCGCAGGTTTAGGGTTTTAGCCCCCCCCCCCTTAAACCTGTTTTCTGTTTAATTTGTATTGTTTTATTTCTTTTGTGCTTTATTTTAATTTTGAAGGAGTTTCACATATTCTACGGTACTACATACATGCATATGAATGTACAATTTCAAACAAATTTGAAATTAGAACCAAAAAGAATTCAAGAGGAATATACAATATATATTCAATATCACCGGATGACCATATACAATTTTGAACAAGTTTCCATACATAATTTAATGCATATAAAGTTCTACGTCCTCGTAATGGTGTTCTCCTTTAGGATGGAGGACTTCCCTCCTGAACCATCCAGCTAGTTCCTCTTGAAGTGGTCGGAAGCGAGCTTCTGGACTAAGCATCATCCGGAGGTTATTCCTCTGAGCATTGGTATCACTCAGAACCCGCTCAGAGGTGTATCTCCGGATTATCTCACAGACATAGTATGCACATAGATTGTTCCCCGCTGGCTGAATATCCTCACCATTCTTAGCCTTTGCCCTTTTGAATTCTAGCTCTTTTTTGAATTCACCGACCTTTGTATCTACGAACCGTCTCCAAACCCTACGAGGCAAAGAAAATTAAATGAACAAGAGAGTTATTAGTTACTTGATATTAGGAAATGAACGAAATAGGCCGATCGATATAGAGCGCAAATGAATGAAAATAATTACTTCTGCAGTATTCTTCTCATGTCGACCCAAAGCTTTGGATCCTTATTCAGAGAGTCGTGGACGAGACATTCTGAGGTATCAACTTTAATTACTAGCAGAATCCAGTGGAACCTGCGGACACGATACATGCACAGTACGTCATGCATAACTCATCGATTAGCCGGCCACATACCATGCATGGAGTAAACAAAAGAGAATGTGCTCAAGACAGAAACACTCACCCAAAATGGTAAGGAAATAGAATATCACTTTTGAGTTCCTGCTTTGTAAGAAACTGCCACAGGTCTGCCTCCATGTCGGCGGGGTGATGCTCCAACACATATCCATTAACGATGTGTGGGTCAATGAACCCAACATCATGGATGTTCCTTACTCTGCATTCCTTAATCTTCATTCTGCATGTATAATAGCGGACACAACAATATAGTTAGGACATATATATAGTGCAGGCAATATGAACGAGATGGGGTAGAAATAAATCACTTACAGAACGTAGCAACTGATGATAGATTTGTCGAGCTCGCGCAGATTGAAAAGCTGGAACAATTCACTCAGATGAATTTGTACATAGTAATGTTTGAAGTGATGCTCATATCTAACTTCCGCATAAATATATTCTTTGGCGTTTTTATTTTTTATGTAACCCTTGTACCATTTCAGCAGACCTTTCATTTGTGGAGGTAGATCCTGTTCCTGTGCAGGCTCGACGAGAGGCTCGACCACCAGAGGCTCCGGTGCAGTAATTTCGATCGTCGGTGCATCTGCACCAGCCGGTGGGGCCTCCGTGGAAGCCACACTGCTTCTCCGCTGCTGGCTTCTGAGATCTGCTGGATGATCTTCATGCTGCGCACGAGCTGCATCTCGTTCGGCTACTAGTACACTCACGGTTTTCTTCATCACATCCATTTCCGATGCCAACCGCGCCACAACATCTGCTTCCCGATCCATCTTTCTCTTCCGGCTTCTGTAACCGTACGGGTCATCGTTCTGGGGGAACCCTATTTTCCACGGAATGTGCCCCATGCCTCGTACACGTCCTCCGTGTTCAGGATTCCCGAGGGCTTTTGTCAGCGCGTCGTTCTCTCTGTTGAACTTGATCTTCCCCTCTTGAGCATCCCTCATTGCGTCAATAAGGGCTTGGGTGGGTTTAATTATTTTGCCCCGGTAAACACAGTCCCCTGTCTCCGGGTTCAGCGTTCCCCCATGCCCGTACCACCAGCTTTTGGCCCTTGGGTCCCATCCCTCCGTACCTGGACGGATTCCTCGCGCCCTCAGCTCATTCTCCATCTTCTCCCACCTAGGCTCCCAAAGGCGATACCCTCCTGGCCCCATAATATGATTGTACTCCTTCTTAGCCGCATTTTCCTTATTTTTTTTCGATATTTGAATGAACTGCTCCGATTTCTTTTGCTTCACAAATTCTGGCCAATCATGTTTCAGTTTCTCATATTGTCCTTTGAAATCCGGAGTCTTGTTCTGCTTGACAAAGTCATGGGCTAGATTTTGCTTGAATTTCCGGAATGCGTCGGCCATCTTATGAAGAGCGAACTGTTTGACTAGCCTCCTCCTCTCCTTGTTTTCCTCAATCTTGTTACCCTCCTCATCGAATTTGTTGTATTCCGGAGGTAGAACGAAATGTTCCATAAGCTTTTTGAAGCAATCTTTTTTTGTTCTCTTATCGACAAAAGTGAAACCAGCAATTCGTGCCTTCTTTGGCTTATTCCACTCCTGGACGGTGATCGAGACGTTGTCTCTAACAATGGCTCCGCATTGGTTGACAAACTTGGTGGCGTTCTTGCGGGGCTCCAGCGGCCTGCCGGTTGCACTGTCGACAACCTCGATGGTGCATGTTTCTCCTTGTTTCATCGTCTTGGTTGCGCCACGCTTTGACGAAGTACTCGATTGTTTCGACGATCCGGCCGAGGGCTAAAATAAGAAAGAGAGTTGCGCGCGTTAGTCCACACATATTTATTCAAATCAGTTAGTTTGTATCACCAGAGGCTCAATGTATATATATATACCTCGGCGCCGGAGGTGGTTGCTACTTCCATTTGAAGATCGTCGTTTATCGACGTTTGTTCGGCATCATCTTGCTGACGGCGCCCTTCATCTTCACCGTCAAGGTTCAGATAAGAAGAGATATCATCTTCTTCTTTTCCGGTCGGCACATATAGAATATCGCCGTTTATGATGCCGAACATATGTGCTTCACCGTCCGGATCATAGTTGTCCATAATCGGGTCAGCTCTATCGTCCGCCATTATGTCAGTCCTGAAAACATGTAGTAAAAACAAATTAATTAAGTGAAGAAGGGGGGCGGTGGCGGTGGCGGTGGCGAAAGGGCGGTGGCAAAAGGAGGGGGCGAGGAAGGGGTGGGAGAGGGTGTCGCGGTAGAGCGCGAGATGGGGCGGCAGACGACGGCGTCACGGAGAGAGAGGCGAGGACAACACACATTTATAACCCTCGCCGTCCCCTCTCGATCCCTAAAAAAAACACCACGCATGCCGCCCCCCTCGCCGCCCCCTCTCCGTATATACGTTTTTTTGTTAATTATCAAATTTTACGGTTTTTTTGTTAATTATCAAGTTTTAAGTTATTTTACCGTTTTTGTTAAACTAATTAACTAGTTAAAATTAAAAAGAACAAAAAAAAATTCTCTCTCTCTCTCTCTCTCTCTCTCTCTCTCTCTCTCTCTCCACGATCTCGATCATCCTCTCTGTAGAGCAGCGTTGAGGGCGGCGAGGCTGGCGGCCCGAGGTGGATTGGGGGGCGGCGTTGAGGGCGGCGAGGCCGGCCGGCGGCGTTGAGGGCAGCGAGGCCGGCCGGCGGCGTTGAGGGCGGGCGAGAGGCGGCGCGGTGGGCGAGGGAGGCCGGCGGGCGGCGTACGAGGGCGAGAGGGGGCGGCGGGCGCCGTACGTGGGCGAGAGAGGGCGGCGGGCGACGGCGGGCGGCGTCGAGGGCGAGGGCGACGGCGGGCGGCGTCGAGGGCGAGGGCGACGGCGGGCGGCGTCGAGGGCGAGGGCGACGGTGG
This sequence comes from Triticum aestivum, assembly GCF_018294505.1. Taxonomy (NCBI): domain Eukaryota; kingdom Viridiplantae; phylum Streptophyta; class Magnoliopsida; order Poales; family Poaceae; genus Triticum; species Triticum aestivum. The sequence continues at coordinate 841,388,045 of NC_057801.1, read as the reverse complement.
CGGTGTTGATTCGGAGAAGACGAGAAGGGGTTCGGGGCCCTCGTATTTATAGCCCCCCCCCCCTTTAGTCGCGGTTGGGGAGGCGACCCGCGACTAAAGGGTACCTTTAGTCGCGGTTGGAGAGGCGACCCGCGACTAAAGGGTAACCTTTAGTCGCGGTTGGGGAGGCGACCCGCGACTAAAGGGCTTTTTCGGCGGGTTTTTGTTCCCGCGCGCAACGACCTTTAGTCGCGGTTGGGCAGGCCAACCGCGACTAAAGGTATTCTTAAAATACTTTTTCTTTTTCAAAATATTAAGAATACAAATAATATATCGAAAAATTCAGAAAAATAAAACTAATTCAATTCAATATGTTAAAAACACAAATAATATATCAAAAAATTCAGAAAAAGAAAACTAATTCAATTCAAAATGTTAAAAATACAAATAATATATCAAAAAATTCAGAAAAATAAAACTAATTCAATTCAATATGTTAAAAACACAAATAATATATCAAAAAAATTCAGAAAAATAAAACTAATTCAATTCAATATGTTAAAAACACAAATATTATATCAAAAAATTCAGAAAAATAAAACTAATTCAATTCAAAATGTTAAAAATACAAATAATATATCAAAAAATTCAGAAAAATAAAACTAATTAAATTCAATATGTTAAAAACACAAATAATATATCAAAAAATTCAGAAAAATAAAACTAATTCAATTCAATATGTTAAAAACACAAATATTATATCAAAAAATTCAGAAAAATAAAACTAATTCAATTCAAAATTCTAAAAATACAAATAATATATCAAAAAATTAAGAAAAATAAAACTAGTTCAATTCAAAATGTTAAAAATACAAATAATATATCGAAAAATTCAGAAAAATAAAACTAATTCAATTCAAAATTTTATACGCCTAGGCAGGAGTATGACTAAATCACTCCAAATTTCATGTATCATCAGTGGTATCTCGAATCATTCGAAAATGGACACCAAACACATCACGGGTAATATAATTCACATGATCCATTCAACAAAGTTTGGTACAATAAATTATTATACATCATTTCTTCCCTTGTGTCCCTGCTTGCTTACGATTGTGCCGTATCCATGGAGCATCCTCATCATTTAACTTAATGCTTGGGTCGGTGTTCACTTTGAAGGGCGGAATTTCAGCAAACATATTATAATCTTCTGACATGTCTGTCTTGTCCTCCACTCCCACGATGTTTCTTTTCCCTGAAAGAACAATGTGGCGCTTTGGATCATCGCATGATGTACTGATCGTTTTCTTATCTTTCCGTTTCCTCGGTTTGCTACTCATGTCCTTCACATAGAAAACCTGAGCGACATCTTTCGCTAGGACGAATGGTTCGTCAAGGTAACCAAGATTGTTGAAATCCACCATTGTCATTCCGTATTGCTGGTCCACCTTTACCCCACCTCCTGTTAGCTTGAACCATTTGCACCGGAACAAAGGGACCTTAAAGGAGGGTCCATAGTCAAGTTCCCATATCTCCTCTATGTAACCATAATATGTGACCTTTTGCCCATTCTCGGTTGCTGCATCAAAGCGAACACCACTGTTTTGGTTGGTGCTCTTTTTATCTTGGGCGATCATGTAAAATGTATTCCCATTTATCTCATACCCTTGGAAAGTCGTTATAGTCGAAGATGGTGTCTTGGCCAACATGTACAGCTGATCTACAACATCATTGTCATTCATTAAATGTTTTCTCAACCAACTGCCGAAAGTCTCCATGTGGGCCATCCTAATCCAGGATTCAGGCTTCCCCGGGTTGTCCGAGCGTAAAATATTCTTGTGTTTCTCAAAGTACGGAGCCACCAAGCTGGAATTGGTCAGTACAGTGTGGTGTGCTTCAGTCAGAGAATGGCCGTCCATACATGTCGTTGATTTCCTTCCGATCGTGCCTTTTCCACTTAGTCTCCCCTCGTGCCGCGATCGAGGAAGACCAATCGGCTTAAGGTCAGGAACAAAGTCAACACAAAACTCAATTACCTCCTCATTTCCATAGCCCTTGGCAATGCTTCCTTCTGGCCTAGCACGGTTACGAACATATTTCTTTAATACTCCCATGAACCTCTCGAAGGGGAACATATTGTGTAGAAATACAGGACCGAGAATGAAAATCTCTTCGACTAGGTGAACCAAGAGGTGCGTCATAATATTGAAGAAGGATGGCGGGAACACCAACTCGAAACTGACAAGACATTGGATCACATCGTTCTGTAACCGTGGTAGATCTTCTGGATTGATTACTTTCTGAGAGATTGCATTGAGGAATGCACATAGCTTCACAATGGCTACTCGAACATTTTCCGGTAGGAGCCCCCTCAAAGCAATCGGAAGCAATTGCGTCATAATCACGTGGCAGTCGTGAGACTTCAGGTTTTGGAACTTTTTCTCCGCCATGTTTATTATTCCCTTTATATTGGACGAGAATCCAGACGGGACCTTCATACTGCTCAGGCATTCAAAAAAGATGACCTTCTCTTCTTTGGTCAGAGCGTAGCTGGCACGACCTTGAAACCATTCCGGATGCCGGTCATCAGGGTCTTTCAAACGTTGCTGGTCCTGCCGTGCTTCCTTTGTATCATTTGTCTTCCCATACACGCCCAAGAAGCTTAGGAGGTTCACGCAAATATTCTTCGTAACGTGCATCACATCGATTGCAGAGCGGACTTCTAGGACTTTCCAATATTCTAGCTCCCAGAATATAGATTTCTTCTTCCACATGGCTGCGTGCCCGTCAGCTCCCTTCGGAACTGATTGTCCGCCAGGACCCTTTCCAAAGATGACTTTCAAATCCTTGACCATATCAAATACCTCAGCACCAGTGCGTTCCGCAGGCTTCGGCCGGTGATCTGCCTTGCCGTTGTAATGCTTGCCTTTCTTTCTTACTGGATGAATTTTCGGAAGAAATCGACGATGCCCAAGGTACACGTTCTTCTTACAATTTGGCAAATGTACACTTTCAGTCTCATGTAAGCAGTGCGTGCATGCATTGTATCCCTTATTTGACAGTCCCGAAAGGTTACTAAGAGCAGGCCAATCGTTGATGGTTACGAAAAGCAACGTTCGTAGGTTAAATTCCTCTTTTTTGTGCTCATCCCACACACGGACACCAGGTCTGCCCCACAGCTGTAAAAGTTCATCAACTAATGGCCTTAGGTACACATCGATGTCGTTGCCGGGTTGCTTCGGACCTTGGATGAGCACTGGCATCATAATGAACTTCCGCTTCATGCACAACCAAGGAGGAAGGTTGTAGATGCATAGAGTCACGGGCCAGGTGCTATGGCTGGAGCTCTGCTCGCCAAAAGGATTCATGCCATCTGTACTTAGACCAAATCTTATGTTCCTTGCGTCAGCTGCCAAATCTTTGAACTCTCTGTCGATCTTTCTCCATTGCGTTCCATCTGCGGTGTGTCTCAACTCCCCGTCCGACTTACGGTCCTCTTTGTGGCATCGCAACAACTTGGCATGCTCTTTGTTCCTGAACAGACGTTTCAACCGTGGTATTATAGGAGCATACCACATCACCTTGGCGGGAACCCTCTTCCTGGGTTTCCCGCCCTCAACATTGTCACAAGGGTCATCGCCTCTGATCTTATAACACAATGCAGTGCATACCGGGCATTCATTCAAATTCTCGTATTCACCGCGGTAGAGGATGCAGTCGTTGATGCATGCATGTATCTTCAGAACCTCTAAACCTAGAGGGCAGACAACCTTCTTTGCTTCGTACGTACTGGCGGGCAACTCGTTATTCTTTGGAAACATATTCTTCAACATTTTCAGCAAGTTTTCAAATGCCGAGTCAGCTACACCTGCCTGTGCCTTCCATTTCAGCAAATCCAGTGTGCAACCCAGCTTTTTCAGACCATCATCGCATCCAGGGTACAACGACTTTCTGTGATCCTCTAACATGCGATCCAAATTCTCCCTCTCCTTTTCAGTTTCGCAGCGTCTCCGTGCATCAGCAATGGTCCGACCAAGATCATCAACGGTCTCATCACGTGCCTCTTCTTCACCTTCACCTTCACCTTCCCCTTCACCTTCCCCTTCACCTGCCCCTTCACCTTCCCCTTCACCTTCAGCATCCTCCATGAAAGTATCACCGAAATGAGCAAGATAGCTTTCATCGATGAAATCATCCCCTTCTTCATCTTCTTCCATTATAACCCCTCTTTCTCCATGCTTGGTCCAACAATTATAGCTTGGCATGAAACCGTGCCGAAGCAGGTGCAGGTGAACTTCTCTTGAGGAAGAGTAACCCTTCTGATTCTTACAGTCAACACATGGACAGATAACAAAACCCTTCTGCTTGTTCGCATTAGCCACTACGAGGAAATCTTTCAAACCCGTAGTGAACTCGCGGGAGAGTCGGTTACCGTACATCCATTGCCGATTCATCTGCATTATTATAATATAAAATATATAATTAACCATCATGCATTTGTTAAAGTAACTAGCTATAAACAATAGAAATTAAACAATGAACAACACACATGCATATTTTATCAATGACACACATGCATGAAAGGTTCAAGTTGCTAACCGCGATCGAGGAGGAACCTCAAGTGTGGCTCCAACACTTCATATCATGTTTGTTTCACGCTGTTGGGCATTTCATCAAACACCTTGTGTGCATAAGAGGAACCAAAAGCAAACCTACACCCCCTTGTGAAGAGAAGTGGCACCAAATGGCTAAGTGAGTGCGCTGAACTGGTATATATAGGGGAGGAGCTTTAGTCGCGGTTGGCCAGGCCAACCGCGACTAAAGGCCTTTGGGCACCTTTAGTCGCGGTTGGCCTGGCCAACCGCGGCTAAAGCCCCTCACGTGCACTAGCTGGCAACCGAGCGCCCTGGCCCAAGCCTTTGGTCGCGGTTCGTCTGCCGAACCGCGACTAAAGACTTCATTAGTCGCGGTTCCTACAGTTTCGCGACTAATGGGGCTGGACGGAAGCCTCTTTTTCTACTAGTGTGTGGACGATGTGGATTTGTTGCTTGTGTGGTTTTTGACCTGGTTTTCCTTATAAACTGGATCAATTTCTTTTTGAAGTATATTAAGGTGGGGAGTCTCCCCCGTCACCGTTTCAATTTTTTACTTTACTTATACACAATTGCTATTCATTAGCATCTAAAAATACTACATACTATTGGTTGACAGGCAGTACCTTTTAGACTACCATTTGTCTTCTCAAATGGCAGTTTTCTGTAGATATATTAAGAGGGAGCAAATAGCAGCAAACAGCTTGTTACAAATCAATGTTGTAAGCAATAAGCAATTGCTACAGCCCATAAAATAAACAAAAGTAAAAAAAAATGGAAGGAGAGTTTATCCATAAATTTATTGTGAACAATCACCTCATTTCTTCAGCTATCAACTTTGATTAATTGTATATGGAATTTTCTTGCATTGATCTTATTATAAGTAGTACTATCCTTAAAATAGATGTTTGGCGATTTTTCGTTCTTGATCAGTCATGACTACTCATTTACCCACATTCCGGCAGACTGCAGTTCAACGAGAAGATTAAAGATACATGGCGGCGAATACAGCAATAGGAAGTTCATCTGCAGGAGGACAGGGACAGCAACAGATGGACAGACGGCTCCTGCAAGCAGCCACATCCGGTGATTCCATATCAATGAAGGAGACGGCCTCGCGAGATCCAAGCATTCTTCTTGGAACAACTCCAGCTGGGAACACCTGCCTTCACATATCCACCATACATGGCCACCAGGCATTTTGCACGGATGTGGTGGCTCTGGAGGAGTCTCTCCTCGCCGCAGTAAACTTGGATGGAGAGACGCCACTTGTCACAGCAGTGAAAAGTGGCTGCGTCTCCCTGGCTTCCGTTCTCCTTCGATGCTACCAGGAACGGCAATCGAGTGAGACAATCTTGAAGCAGGACATTGATGGCTGCAATGCGCTGCACCATGCCATTCGCAGCGGCCACAGGGAGCTTGCGCTGAAGCTCATAGAAACAGAGCCGGCTTTGTCGACACATGTGAACAGAATGAACAAGTCACCCATGTATATCGCGGCGATGAGGGGTTTTACTGATATTTCAGAGGAACTGCTTGAAATACCTAGCTCTGCTCATACGGGAGCAAGCGGCAGCAACGCTCTGCATGCTGCTGTAATAAATGGGAACGCAGGTGAGAACCAGTGTATGCATGTCTATATTTTCCAGATTTGTGATTGCTCATTGATGCCCCTATACAACCGCACATGTGGTTTTTTAGCACGCATGGTTGCCTGCTCAGCTCAACGGTACAACTAGATGTTGATATATTGTTCACTCATGGTGTTTTGATGATTTATTAATTTAAAACTGGACTGAAAAGCTTTTTATGTAAACGGAATTTAAATTTTGCGGTATTATCTAGTCTAGAGCGCGGTACGTTGACGTTCAAGAACTATTCTAATATATTGTTTTTTTTAATAGCCTATTTCCCACTGCCTTTTGTTGAGTATATTGTGTACGTGTATATTTGTGTGTAGGCCCACCTCCTGTTTCCTTTGTATAGTTGAGGTTGTGGCCCACCTCTGTACTTATATATACGTGCCTGGTGCTTCGATCAATACATCGAGATTGCACAGCCCATAACTTGTCCTTCTATGTGGTATCTATCGCAGCATGATCCTAACCCTAAAGCCGCCGCCGCCGCGCCTCTACGCGCCGCCGCCGCCGCCGCTACTCACCGCCGCCGCCATCCTCCCCGGTCGCCGCCGCCGCCGCTGGTCGCCGCCGCCTCTCTCCACCACCTCGCCCGCCGCTGCCGCCGCCTCTTTCCGAGGCCACCGCCGCCGCTTGCTCCCGCTTTCGCCCCCGCTCCCGCACCCGCCCCTCCCACCCGCGCCGCAACCCGCACCACCCCGTCTCCCTCCGCCTGCGCCGAGTCCCAAACCCTAACCTTCGCTATGAGCTCCTCCTCGTCCACCGTCTCAAACCCGTTCGCAGGTCCCGATGTCACTCTCGTCCGCGACCTCAACATCCATGAGCGTGTTTCGATCAAGCTTGATCACACCACCGCGTCCTACTCCGCTTGGAAGCGGTATTTTTCGCTTGTGTTCCGTGAGTACCTCCTGCACGGCCACGTGGACGGCACCGTGGACTCAGCACTCATGATCAACGACGAGGAGTGGATGATCCTCGACGCCACCATCATCCGCTGGTTCTACCTCACCATCTCCAGCGACCTCTTCCACACCGTGGTGGATGACGAGGACGACGCCTATGCGGTCTAGACCAAGCTCAACGGCCTCTTCACCGACAACCGGCTGCAGCGCAAGGTCCTGCTCTACGGTGAGTTTTACGGGTGCCAGCAACTTGACTCATCCATCGATGATTTTTTGCATGCGCCTCAAGAAGCTCGCCGATGAGCTCCGTGATCTCGGGGAAAAGATCGACGACGAGCTCCTCATCAGCACCCTCTCCGGCGGCCTTAACGAGGATTTCAGGAATGCCGCCTTCAACCTCACCCTCATCCCGGAGCCTACCTTCGCTAAGGTCGTCGCGTACCTCAAGTTGGAGGAGCGCTGGATGCGGGTGGCGCGGACTCGCGCGACCCACACCGCCCTCGTCGCCGGCACCCGCGGGGGTCCAGCCCCACCACCGCCGCACCTGACGCCGCCACACCCGGCGGCGCCCGCATTCCCGCCAGGCTTCCCGGCCGCCCCTTCCCGCCGCCCCAGCCGGCGGCCAATGGGGGGGGGGGGTCGTCGCGGCGGTCGTCGTGGTGGCCGCAAGCAGGGGGCATAGTTGCTCAGGGAGGAGCACCCTGCCCACCGCAGCAGGCTTATCAGCTGGCCCCGTGGTACGCCGGCCAGAACCCATGGACCGGCGTTGTGCACGCCTACTCCATGTCGGTTCCTCGGGCCCCTGCCCCGGGCATTCTCGGCACCCGGCCACAGCCACACCAGGCGTTCTACGGCGCGCCGCAGCCCTACGCGGCGCCCTACGGTCAGCAGCCGCCGCTGCTGCCCCTGACGGCCGCGCCGCCTCTCCCGCCGGCACCGTGGGACCCGGCCCTTTTGGCGGCTCTCCACAACACTCCTTCCCCATCCAGCTACACCGGCGGCGGCGACTGGTACATGGACAGCGGCGCCACCGCTCACATGGCGGCGTACCCCGGTAACCTCCACACCGCCTATCCTGTCCACACCTCCAACCGCATCACCGTCGGTGACAGGTCTTCTCTTCCTATCACCATATTGGTCATACATATTTTCCGTCTAACTCCACTCCAATATCCATGTCTAATATTTTAGTTTCTCCTGAACTTATTAAAAATCTTGTTTCTGTTCGTTCTCTTACATGTGAAAATCCGGTTACTGTTGAATTTGACGAATGTGGTTTTTTTGTTAAGGACGCTCGCACACGGATGGTGCTCCACCGATGTGACATCCCCGACGAGCTCTACCTGGTTCACTCCGCCACCTCCACCACTTCCGCCGCCCCTGTCGCTCTCGCCACCGGAGTGGATCATTGGCATGCTCGCTTGGGTCATCCTAATCCTGCCACCCTTCGCCACATACTTCGGAGTTTTTCTTTCATGTGTAATAAGAACGAGGATCACTCGTGTCATGCATGTCGCCTCGGCAAACATGCTCGTCTTCCGCTTAGGGCTTCTTCTGTCGTTGCATCGTACCCGTTTGAGTTAATTCACAGTGATGTTTGGACCTCTCCTGTTGCCAGTAATACGGGCTTTCTTTATTATCTTGTCATACTTGACGATTTTTCGCATTATGTGTGGACCTTCCCATTGCGCCGCAAGTCAGATGTTATATCCACTCTCGCCGCTTTCTACTCTTACGTTCTCATGCAGTTTGGTCGTCCCATTCTCGCGTTGCAGACAGACAACGGGAAGGAGTTTGACAACCTCGCTGTTCGTAATCTTCTCACCACACATGGCACGATCTTTCGTCTCACTTGCCCGTACACCTCGCAGCAGAACGGTCGTGCTGAGCGCACCTTCGCACTCTCAATGACTGCGTTAGGACTCTTCTCTTTCATGCCAATGTGCCTCCGCGCTTTTGGCCTAACGCTCTCGCCACCGCTTCTCTCCTCCTCAACATCCGCCCATGCCGTACTCGCGGGAACTTTACACCTCATAATCTTCTCTTCGGTGCACCCCCCTCTTATGATGGACTTCGCATCTTCGGCTGCATTTTCTACCCTAGCAACGCCGCTACTGCGCCTCATAAGCTTGCACCCCGCTCCGTCGTCTGCATCTTTCTCGGCTACCCACCTAACACTAAGGGCTATCGCTGCTATGATCCCGTCTCCCATCGTGTTTTCACCTCCCGACATGTTTACTTTGATGAGATGGTGTTTCCATTTCAGCAGCAGGTACCTCTTGTCGTCTCGTCACCGCCGGCCACCGGCGGCCCTTCGACGACATCGTCAGGTGGACGGTCCCGTTCGGCCCGTGGACCGCCTCCGGGCTTTGGCGGTCCTTGCGCTCTCACGTCAGCGCCTGCCCCCTCGGCCTCCCCGGCCGACTCTGACGGCGCAGCTGGCGCCCCTCCTGCACCCGCCGCCCCCGACTCGGGCGCCGTGGGATCGGGCGCTCTTCAGCCGCCTCGACGCCAGCCGCCTCGCCGGCCCTGACACCGGCCTCCTCGCCGGCTCCGACGCCGGCTACCTCGCTGGCCCTGACGCCGGTCGGCTCGCCGACCCCCACGCCGGCCGCCTCACCGGTGGCTCCGACGGCGCCGCCTGGCCCAGTCACACGAGCTCGTACCGGCGTTCATCGTCCGAGCCTCCGGTACTCGAGCGACGAGTACGTCCTCGCCGCCTCCACCGCGGAGCCGTCGGCTATTCCCGCGTCCGCTCGCGCCGCCCTCCGTGATCCTCACTGGCTTGCGGCGATGCAGGAAGAGTTCGATGCTCTTCAACGGAACCGCACCTGGACACTGGTTCCCCGGCCTCCTCGCGCCAACGTCATCACTGGCAAGTTGGTCTTTCGCCATAAGACCCGCTCGGATGGTACTCTCGAGCGCTACAAGGCTCGTTGGGTGGTCCGTGGTTTCCGCCAGCGCGCTGGAGTGGACTTCACTGAGACGTTTGCCCCGGTTGTAAAACCGGGCACGGTCCGCACCGTCCTCTAGCTCGCCGTGTCCCGCGGCTGGCCCATAGACCAGATGGATGTCTCCAACGCCTTTCTCCACGGCCATCTTGGGGAGCAGGTGTATTGTGAGCAACCCACCGGTTTCATCGATGCCTCACTTCCCGGCCATGTGTGTCTGCTGTCCCGCTCTCTTTACGGGCTCAAGCAGGCACTCCGCGCCTGGTACCAGCGGATCGCCGGGTTTCTTCAGACACTGGGCTTTAGCGTTACTCGCTCGGACGCCTCACTGTTTTTCTATCGCCACAGTGACACAACTGCATATTTGCTTCTTTACGTCGATGACATCATCCTGACGGCCTCCTCCGCAGCTATTCTTCAGCAGATTACTCTCCGGCTGCGTGACGAGTTTGCTATTAAGGACCGGGTGCTCTACATTATTTCCTTCGCATTGAGGTCGCTCGGCTCCCGGACGGTTTCTTCCTTCATCAATAGAAGTATGTACATGAGCTTCTTGAGCGTGCTGGCATGCTCAACTGTCACCCTGTTGCTACTCCTGTTGACACAAAGGCCAAGGTCTCTGCTCTTGAGGGCTCGCCTGCGTCGGATGCTCCTTTCTACCGGTCTATCGTCGACGCTCTTCAGTATTTGACTCTCACCAGACCGGATCTTTAGTATGCTGTTCAGCAGGTGTGTCTCCACATGCACGCCCCTCGTGACTCTCATTGGACTCTCGTGAAGTGGATCCTTCGTTACATCCGCGGCACGATGACCCTCGGGTTGACAATCACGGCGTCTACTTCTCTGGAGATGGTGGCCTGCTCCGATGTAGACTGGGCTGGCTGCTCCAATACTCGTCGGTCCACCTCTGGCTACTGTGTCTACCTCGGTCCTTCACTCGTCTCATGGTCGTCCAAGCGACAACCCACGGTTTCGCGCTCCAGCGCGGAGGCTGAGTACCGAGCTGTGGCCAACGTTGTTGCCGAGTGCACCTGGATACGACAGTTACTTCAGGAGCTGCATCACGACATCTCCCAGGCTACAGTTGTCTACTGTGACAACGTTTCTGCGGTGTACCTCTCCGCCAACCCCGTTCATCATCGCCGGACTAAACACATTGAGCCGGACATTCACTTTGTGCGCGAGCAGGTGGCTCTTGGACATATTCGGGTTCTCCATGTGCCGACTGCACAACAGTTCACTGATGTGATGACGAAAAGACTGCCGACATCTACCTTCAAGGAGTTCATTTCCAGTCTTTGCGTCACTGGCGCCGCTTCGACTGCGGGGGGTGTTGAGTATATTGTGTACGTGTATAGGGCCCACCTCCTGTTTCCTTTGTATAGTTGAGGTTGTGTCCCACCTCTGTACTTATATATACGTGCCTGATGCACCGATCAATACATCGAGATTGCACAACCCATAACTTGTCCTTCTACACTTTTTAATAGCCGATTTATTCTAATATATTGTTGATGCTCTAGAATTATTTATTCTTATAAATCCTTGCTGGTCCTTACAAGGATTATCGCCATCGCTTTCCTTAATTAACCATCGTTCATGTATTGATCTGTTTTCAGGTTTGGCTAAAAAAATTATGGAAACAAGTCCTCGGCTGGCTAGAGAACATGACAACGTGGGAGCTACTCCACTAAGTGCAGCTGTATATCGTGACCAGATTGGCGTGGTACGAGTATTGCTGGAACATGATTCCTCTTTAGGGTATGATGAGGTGCAACGTGACGGTTTGCCTCTCCTTAGTGAAGCTGCAGGTGGAGGTCATATCGATGTTGCTCAAGAGCTTCTTAACCACTGTCCTGATGCTCCTTACCGTGGAACGCAAGCTCCATGTTGGACATCCCTTCATACAGCTGTGTGGCGAGATCAGGTGGAGTTCACCAAATTCATATTGAGGACCCCACAACTTCGCAAACTCATTAACATACAAGATGTGCACGGGAAAACTGCTCTGCATCTCGCAGTACAGAAGTGCAATCCTAAAATGGTTGCTGCTTTGCTGTCTCACCAAGATATAGACACAACAGTGCTCGATAAAAGGGGTATCCCACCAGCTGGGGGATTAGTTCACGTCATGGATCAGGCCAAGACTTTAAACTGGGTACGTATATTACCAATATGTACGTAGAGCATCTACTGCCAGTTCTTTTGGGACTTTTGGCTGGATGTGGAAATAATCTGCCCCCTCCCAAACCTATTCTACAAGCCCAACCTAATTTTTTATTTTAGAAGTCTACTAACTAAGGGTTAACTAGTAGGCTCTGAAAACATTTTACTGTGTTGTACCCCTTTCCTCTATTTATGCAAGCAACTTATCATAGAGTCATTCGTGATACAGTGTACAAACGATTTTGTAGTCCACTATTTGATTAATTGTTTTAAGAGTATAGAAAACTTTATATTATAAATTTTAAATTTGTATGAAAATTTACGTAACATTTTTGTAGTGTGCAGTTTCCAACATTGTGGGCTGGGCTACTTTGTTTGTCAAATTATATATAATATCCATCTTTTACCTTGTTATATCACATTTTCTCAATACTATCCAAGGAGAACTGAACGTAGCTCAGTTGGCAAGGCACGAGCGTTTGCAGCCATCCCACCAAGGTTCAAGTCTCGGCTTGACCGTTTGATGCTCACGGAGTTTTCTTTTATAAAAAAATGCCAACAGGCTAGTCTAGCCCGGGTTGGTCTCGGTTTTTTTTTCAATACTATCCAAGTAATAGAATGGCTAGGCTTTATTATTACACCGTGATCTCCATTTGTGCCTTTCATTGAATTTATGCAGAATGAAGTGAATATGCTTATGCTGGCAGCTAATCCTAGAGATGTCAATAATCGTCACACGCATACCAAAGGATGGATGGCCAATGCATCAAGGAAGGAAGTGAAATCACTAACTCAGACATACACAAGCAACACTTCATTAGTGGCGATTCTCATTGCGACAATAACCTTCGCCGCCGCCTTCACCCTGCCTGGAGGATACAACAATGATGCTGGAAGCGAGGGCCTTCCTATCATGTCAAAGAAGTTTGCGTTTCAGGCTTTCTTGATCTCCGACGTCTTAGCAATGTGCTCCTCTTTTGCCGTAGCCTTCATATGCATCATAGCAAGGTGGGGGGATTACGAGTTCTTGATTTATTACAGATCGGTCACTAAGAAGATCATGTGGTTTGCATACATGGCAACTACTACGGCCTTTTCAACTGGTTTATACACAGTGCTTGCTCCACGTGTGCACTGGCTGGCAATTGCAATTTGCATCATGGTGGCTTTGTTGCCCATTCTCACTAAGCTGCTGGGCGAATGGCCGGTTTTGAAGCTCAGGTTTCGGCTGGGTAAAACTTTCAACTCCAATCTCCTTAGCATGGTGTGAGCTCAACAATTCGGTCTTATATATGGTTCTTATTTCTGATAGTGCTCTGTAATTTATGTGTAATCAACATTGTCTGGCTGGCTACTCGTTCTGTATTTGTTAACTCATCGGGACGAAATGTTGTACTACCATTATTGCATTTGTTTCAAACTTGGGACAACATATTGTACTGTTATTCTTGTATTCCCGTAGAATTTTATGCATCTCTCTAGTGTCTAGAGATGAATCACGCCATCCGCAATGACAATGGCCTTTTCTTTTTTCTTTTTTTGCGATAAGCATTGCAGCATCAATCCAGCTGCAGCGGCAATAAAATGGTATTTCTCACAAACATCCATTTGAAAATGGCAAGGTTAACTCACAGCTAGCAGTGATCAGCAAACAGAGGGAGACTGTGTTGGGCAAACCGACCCAACAGAATGAGCATGCTAGGGGCTCCCAACAAGCACGGCAAGCAGAACCATCAGGCACCATCTCACCATGACCAAAACAACGGTGCAACAAAGAAACCAACACCACAGGAGCGGAAGATGACCTAACATCGGAGAACAGTGACACGCTAAACTGAGCCGCTGGTGAGTCTGCAACTGCACCTGCTGGCCCAGCCACCACCTTCGCCTTCTTCCTTGCCTGCCCAGAGGCGTCCACAAGCGCGGTGACATCTGAGATTAAGCTATGTCCTTGCTAGGCTGGCGATGGTCAGAGACGGCATCAGGATGCTAAAGGAGGTCTTTTATTGACGATTAATGTCAAGAAGCATCGACGGTGGCATTCCCCTGTAAGTCGCCCTGTTTTCCTTCTTCTCCAATGCAAAACGAGAGCTCCTTTCCTGTCTGAGAAACGCCAAGCTTCAGAGATTGTAGGCTTTCCTTTAATTTGGAGCAAAAACGTGGAGATAGAGGCGTTTGCATGATAACAACTCCCCATGGGTAATATTTATTTATAATTTCAGAACAGAATGGAGGGTGGAAGCAATCTTCTCCACAATAATAAAGCTGTATGTAATGTATGTATATTGTATATAAGCGCTCGTGTACCGCTGCACTTGTTCAGGAACAAGGATTACCTGACTCCAACAATATATTCGTGTAGCAAAAATTTGTTCGTGTTTTAAAAAATGTTAGCGCTTTTCGATATTGTTTGAGATTTTAAAATTTCTTCACATATTTGAAATATTGTTTGACATTTAAAGAATATTTGTATCTACTGTGGCAGTGGATGTTAATGGCGTAGTTATACAATGACCAACGCTTGCTAGATCCACTGGCGAGCAGCACAACCTCTACTATTTTTAAGCTTATACTCCCTCCATTTCTAAGTATAACACCTTTTCGAGAATTTAGCATGGAGTATATACGGATGTAAATAGACCTATTTTAGATTGTAGATTCACTCACTTTGCTATGTATGTAGTCCATTTTGAAATCTCTAAAAAGCCTTATATTTAGGAATGGGAGGAGTATTTGTTTCAACGTGGAAATTCATAGCAGGCCCAATTCTCAAGTGTTGGATTACCCAATTTGAATTAGTTCCCAGTGAAGCTTTTTTGGATTATGTGGTGTACTGACTTGTTTTCTAAGCATTATCTTTTTTCTGCGTTCCCTCGGCGCTACTCTCTTTCATGGCTCTATGCATCTGTGCAATTTTCTTTCGTGGATAGCTCCAGAGGGGACCCAGATGTTGTTGTTTACTTGTACCAATTCATGTACTTTGGAGGATGCATCATAAATTACATTTATGCGGATATAGTATTATTCAGTTATTATTACATTCAGTTATTATTACACGGACTGTATATCAGAAGAAAATAGGGACATCTAGCAGTCCCTGGTGCACAAACATATGCCTCCGTTAAAACCCTGGCACACTCCTTTGGTAAAACCATCGGCCAGGCAATTACGTAAACAATTGTTGTCATTCGTGCACAACCCGCCAAACTGGTGGATCGGTGGCTTACACTCCCTTGCCGAAGCTACTTGCACTGCTCCCTGGTCCTCTACATGGGTTAATTAGTAAAGAAGATCAGTCATCTCACATGTATAACTGTACCAACATCGCCAATTATCGTAAGTATTAGCATATATACCTGTGGCCACAAGAAGCAGGGCGATGACAAAAAAGACCTTCATGACCCGATCCATTGGATTTCTTGTGAAAAAGTAAGATTGTTCTATGATAGATTAACACCTTCAAGATGGATTCTTTGATGGATGAATGTAGAGGAAGGATGAGGCTCGTTATCTATATCTATACGAATATATAAAGGGCGAGTTACGGACATCCAACATATCTCATTAATTAAAACATGTCTATCCAGTGGTTTATGTAGCTTTGAAGTATATCACTAAAAATGTTTAATATGCAATTAATATCATACCTAATATAAACTTCAGCACTAATTGTGTAGTTATATCCACCTAATACCAATGCCCAATCAATACAGGCAATTCAATTAATATCTTATCTAATATAAAGCGGTATTTATATATATCCTACCTAATTTCAGCATGCAACCAATATCTTTCCTAATATTAACATGCAATGCATTTAACATCTTATCTAATGTATTGTGCATTGTAGGTACACGACTATTAGTGTACTTGCAGTAACACACACCTATATTTCTCGCTTCGAGGCTAAGGGAGTAAATTTTTGTAGGGTAGTGTAACTGAGTTCCCGCTTTTCTAGGGTTGTGTAACTGGCTAGCTACAAAAACTGATGGTAAATATTATTGTTTTTGTGTGTGCGTGAATTATGGTAGTGTAGCTGACGTGTGAAAAACAGGAGCTGGCAAAAAAGGGTGAAAATATGGACGGTGATCATGCCTTGTCAGTAATTCTTAGTCATCCTAAATTTTATTGTATGTAGATTTAGGATGTTGCATGTTTATGTTGTTGCTTCTATATGATTATATCAAACCTAATGAAGCACACAAAAATGAAGCCACTTTAATATCTAGAAGATACTGGAAACAAGTAGAAGCAATAACATCGATGTAACTATATGGAGGATACAACAATGATGCTGGAAGCGAGTGACTTCCCATCATGTCTAAGAAGTTTGCGTTTCAGGCAATCTTAATCTCTGACGTCTTGGCCATGTGCCCCTCATTTGCTGTGATCTTCATATGCATTATAGCAAGGTGGGGGGATTACAAATTCTTGATTTATTACAGATCCGTCACGAAGAAGATCATGTGGTTTGCATACGTGGCAACAACTACGGCCTTTTCAACTGGTTTATACACGGTGCTTGCTACACGCATCCATAGGCTGGCCATTGCAATTTGCATTATGGCTGCTTTGTTGCCCATTCTCACGAAGTTGCTGGGTGAATGGCTTGTCTTGAGGCTCAGTTTTAAGTTGGGTAGAACTTTCAATTCCGATCTTCTTAGCATGGTTTGACCTCATCAATATGTCTTATGGTTATGATTTCTGACAATACTTGCAATTTCTATGTAATCTGTAGGGTAATGCAGCAGAAAACAAAAATTTCCGACCTACGCACCAGCCCAGGACCACTATGGAGACTGCATACAATGTTTGATCTTTTTCGTTACCGACTCGTAGCGCAGCGGGAAGTAGAGTCGATGACGATCGGTGGTGCAGATCCCCGCGGCTATGATTTAGAACCTCCCAACCGTGAGGATGTATACCCTCATCTGCCCCTCGGACAGCCCTCTGGGAGGCCGTCGGTCAGTCCCCCGGAAGGTGTCGCGGACAGCCCTTCGGGAGGACCTTCAAAACTCGGACGGTCACTCGGACAGCCCTTCGGGAGGCACTCTCGAACTAAGACCGAAACTACGATCTCTCTATAAAGTTGCACACATACGGTGTCATCTATCTGGCAGGGCTTCGCCGTCCAGAACTAGTTCCCACCAGAACCCAGACAGCCTTTCGGCTCTACGAGACTATTTCGCAGGGAGGGAGAGAGAAGCCAGATCATTGCAATGGCACTTGTATGTGAGAAAGAGTGTGTCTTTAGGCAGCCCCTCCACCCCTATTTATAGGCCAAGCCCAAGGGTGGCTTCTCCAAGAAGCCAAGGGGATAATACCAAAAGGCCCTCAAGGTGGCTTCTCCAAGAAGCCAAGCAAAAAGCACTTATATGGGCACTTATACTATTCATGACGACATTTTTCAGCATCCGTTCGAACTGAAAATATTTATGTGGGCTCAGAACATTTCCAGTACCCACTAAAATAAATGTCAACGCGTTCCGAAACAATTTTGGTTTAGTGATTTTCATCTGCGAAAAACAAACAAGAATGGGTTTTCACTATTCATGAAGACAATTTTTCGCGTCCATTAAATACGAAAATATTTCTGTGGGTCTTAGAATAATTCCAGTACCCACTAAAATTATTTTGGATTCATTCTGAAACAATTTCAGATTAGTGAATTTCATCTACAAAAAACAACCAAAGCGGTACCGACAACTTCGAAACTTTTCGGTTTTAATCCCGAAAAATTCCTAGAAGTTTCCGGAATAATTCTAGCACCCTCCAAGAATTATCAGGCATGTCCCGAAACCAATTTGACTTAATGGTATGTCCCGAAACAACTTTTCGGTTTTTACGAAACTATTTCGCTATTCTCTCTCTGGAACTCGTCCATTGTCTCTGAAACTTTTTCGGCAAATTTCTCTCAGACTCCCTGTCTAGTATTCAGCAGATAGATGACCCTTAAGCGTGTGAACCTATAGGTTCGGTGAAGCATAGACATGACCGGAACACTTTCCGATCAATGATCAACATCGGAGCCATGGACACCATATTGACCCCTATACCCACACGAATGAACGAGTGACCTTCTGGTTGCTGTGTGCTATTTCTGTTGCTTCGCGATATGTTACAAATACCCGAGGTGAGATTTACTTGCATCCCGTGGATCAACAACTTGTCCACTATGCTAGTTACCTCGTTACCGATTTTGTTCTCTTTTTTCGTTCCCGTGTTCCGGCATCCCCGTGATCAAATCACAAAGTGTCTGGCCAGACGATGATGGATACCGTAACATCGAGAGGGCCCAGAGATATCTCTCCATCGTCGGAGGAGCAAATCCCAATCTTGAGCTATCAAGTTACTTGACACACTTTTCCATGAACACGTAAGCCGCCATAATAGCCACCCATTTACGGATGACGTTTAACAGACCCCAAAGTTCATGAAGCAAGTATGAAGAAACTCGATATTCTCATGGTCTAAGGAATTATGTAAACATTAACTATCTCTTTGTTATTATCCATTAACTTGTGACGAATGTATCTCATAACAAAACATCAATTCGGGTCGATTCAACACAAATGTTCTTCTAACATTGTGGCCTCAAAGTTGCTGGCATAGACATGCCCATGATTAGGAAAACAGAACCATCATGCAACACTTGAGCTAGTCTTAGAGGCCAGACTAGGAATACATTTTGCCGTTTATTATTCCACACGTGCATATGAGTCTTCCTCCGAGCCTCGTGGTTATTGCAGACTCAAAAACCATAGCAATTGTAGCATGGAACATAAACACAAGTATGAACTTGGAGATAAATAATATCATTTATTATTGCCTCTAGGGCATATATCCTATGGACTCCCACTTGCACTAGAGTCAATAATCTAGTTAACGCTATTGCACTTTACACATATGGCATACCGGTGTATAAAATGCTTCGCATGTGGTATAGCCTGATGTCCATCGGATCTGAAAACTTCAGCTCCATGTGTATCTCTGCATATCCTCGCGTTTTCACGCTTTCACAAAATTCATATTTTGTGCGACTTGGCTTTGTATATATGTGAATCATTGGTCGAAACCTGATTCCTCAGACTGAGCTATGGAGCAACTATCTGCAATAGTGTCCCATTGACCAAAGGCTTCTTGGAACCATACTAAGTTCATGAATGAACTATATGATTCAACATCTTTCTCCTTGTCGCTTCTAAAGCGGCACCATACTTCGCCTTTGTTATACAATTCGCCACAGTAACTTGTTTGGAACAATTTCCAACTAACTGTGCCACCATATTGTGTGTTACACAAAACCCTAAATTTAAATCGAAAACCGCATGGAGAAATGATGAAGACTGTATCGACGTAACCTTTTACAACGAACTCTTCATGATATCCACTTGCGAGGAAACATGTCATAAGTGCTACTTTAGTACTCAATGATCAGTACTTTTGATCACTTTGGTATCTATACTCGCAACAGCTTGGGAGTATTGGACATATCTGGTTGTTTTACATACCATGGAATACATGATTAATCCAAACACATGAGTGTGTGGAATCTCCATCATGTATTTTGCTCATCAGTGTTTTGGGACACTTATTCTTGCAAAAACTCTTTCCATATGACTTCGGCAAGAATCACTCCTTGTCATTCTTAGTGCTAAATGGTTTTAGCATCTTGTCAATATGTATTTTTGCTCAGCCCCATTAGGTAAATCTATCTCCATAGATCATTATGCCTAATATCAAGGCTATTTAGCCCAAGCGCTTCATCGGAAAACTATTTTCAAATGAAGTCCTAATTCGTCTCAAGAAATTTATTTCGAATTAACAATGTGTCAAGCACACAAGGTTTTCAGAAATATTATTATGCTCCCACTTACTTTCTTGAAACCACAAGCATCTTTGTTACTCATTGATGAAGTCAAACCCCTTTGACCATTCCATCAAAAACGAAGATTCCAACTCCATTTTGCTCTCTTCTGTCCATTGCTGGAACTCTAAAGTTTGCATACTTACTAGCATACTCTGGACTGACAAAATACTTTGAATTGTATCACATACAAGTCCGAGGTTGTATTTCCATTTCATGGAAATTATTTTGTCATCCATGTTGCATATCTCATGTTTGAAATATCTATTAATTGCTAGTTTAACCCGAACCGACTTTAAGCATTGCTACGGTGAGACGATCTCATTGTAGTCAAATCCTTGAACTTGTTATTGCAACAAGTCGAGCTTAATAGATAAAACATTTTTATCCATATCAGTTTATAGTCCCATTACAATCTGTTAGACTCCAAGTCTTTCGGAGGGTTTATCAAGATTTAAATCTTGAATCATTTATGGAAACTATCTTGGATTATATTGGCATTTAGCCAATTCCGGAGTCAGGGCCCATCAACGCTTCCTTGTGTATCATAGGTATAATGTTGTCTAACAACATTATCTCATTTGCGCACCTGAGAGGTTTGCACGAGCTTTGCCTACATTGTTCAGCTGCAAGTTCGACCGAAGTCCATACATCTCATGTAGAGGCTTCCGTATAAGTCGCAGTAGGAAACTCTGGAATCACTTCCAAGGTTCCTTTCCTTTGACCTGATGACGAAGATACTTGTTATCTCGTCGAGTTGCACTATCCTCCCGCTTACCCTTTTGCAAGAACTATTCTCTTTAAAAGCATACCGTTTTGTGGCAAAAATCCTTTGCCTCGTATAGTGGTGGAGGAATACCCAATGACTTGGCATAACTTACAAAGTAGCACTTGTCTGATTTGGAATAGGTTTGTAACCTTTTACACAAGCCCCATATTCCAAATGATAAGAAAAGATATAACATGGTTGGGTGTACTATACCATGCCGTCATTTCAACAGACCTGATGGAGCTCTTTTCAGTGTCAAATCCGCAGTCTCTAAAGCATCACTCTTTTAAAAGTGATAATGGAAAATTTATTTATGTCATCTTTGATCTTACCATGTCCTAAATGGTTTGATTACATCTTCACAGACATTCCACTCATAGTTGTGTTCCGGGAGGTGTAAGTGATGAAACTCTTTTCACAACTCATCAGACATTTGCTAAACTTGTAACTGATAACCCACAAGTATAGGGGATCAATTGTAGCCTCTTTCGATAAGTAAGAGTGTCGAACCCAACGAGGAGCTAAAGGTAGAACAAATATTCCCTCAAGTTCTATCGACCACCGATACAACTCTACGCACGCTTAACATTCGCTTTACCTAGAACAAGTATGAAATTAGAAGTACTTTGTAGGTGTTGTTGGATAGGTTTGCAAAATAACAAAGAGCACGTAAATAAAAAGTAGGGGCTGTTTAGAGAGATTTTTGTCACGAGAAAGTTATTTTCCCCTAGGCAATCGATAACTAGACTGGTAATCATTATTGCAATTTTATATGAGGGAGAGGCATAAGCTAACATACTTTCTCTTCTTGGATCATATGCACTTATGATTGGAACTCTAGCAACCATCCGCAACTACTAAAGATAATTAAGGTAAAATCCAACCATAGCATTAAAGTATCAAGTCTTGTTTATTCCCATATGCAAACAACCTACTTACTCGGGTCCGTGCTTCTGTTACTCATGCCACCCACCATAAGAAAATCATGAACATATTGCAAACCCTACAATGGGTATCCCTCACGCTTGCGTGACACGGAGAGCACCATAGGACAACACCAATAATAAAACATGCAACTCAAACCAGTCACGATCATCAATTAACCCATAGGACAAAAGAGATCTACTCAAACATCATAGATAGCCATACATCATTGGGAAATAACATATAGCGTTGAGCACCATGTTTATGTAGAGATTACAACGGGTAAAAGAGGGGTTACAACGCTGCATAGAGGGGGGAAGAGTTGGTGAAGATGTTGGTGTAGATTGCGGTGACAATGATGGCCCCCGGTGGCACTCCGGCGCCACCGGAAGCGAGGGGGAGAGAGACCCCCTCCTTCTCCTTCTTCCTTGGCCATCTCCCTAGGTGGGAGAAGGGTTCTCCCTCTGGTCCTTGGTCTCCATGGTGTGGGAGGGGCGAGAGCCCCTCCGAGATTGAATTTGTCTCTCTGTCTCTCTCTGTTTTTGCGTTCCCGATTCTGGCCCTTCACCGTTTCTTAAATTCCCGGAGATCCGTAACTCTGATTGGGCTGAAATTTGAACACGATTTTTATCCGGTGTCATGGATTTGTCACGGCAGATCTCCTAGTGTGAGAACTTAGTCGTGAGGCCAACTCATCTATGTGGTATCTTGAGACGGGCTGGTCGGGACGAGAGACGCAGGACGGATCAACACACAAGACAAGGATTTAGACATCTTCAGGACCGGGAAACATCATCCAGTAATAACCCTACATGATGTTTGTGGTTAGATCTCATTATGCTCATCAGGGAGACGCCGCATAAGTCGGCTCCCCTTTAGTTGTGTCTAGCCCTAGAGATTGTTTCTTGTTGCTTGCCCTCTTGGAGTACCCTGCCCCTCCTTATATAAGTTGGAGGGGCGGGCTACATGTGGAGTCCTAGTAGGACTAGGACTATTCTATCTTCTCTTACAAGCTGAATACAAGTCTGGGTCCGCGATCCGTAGATCGATTTAATATGACCTGCTCTCCTTTCCAAGTCGGACCGCATGTCATTTGTATATCCTCGAGCTTTTGTGTTGGTTTTTGTTCGGTGACGTGGTGCGGGCTAGTGTTCGGGCTGATGTGCCGGTTTGTCTCGGCTACGTAGTGGCCGGTCAGCTGTATCATGCGCTGGTAGTTTATGCTCCAGTGCTTCATCATCGAACTGAGGTAACAACCTGCGCTTTGGGTAGCTTTTGGTTAGGCGCTCGAGTCCGTATTCCTCGACTGCCAGGACCTCGGTCCATCTATCTATGAGCAAATCTTGATTAGCTTGAAGCTGCTGCTATTTTTTATTCAGGCTGTTTGTAGTGGCTATAAGCCGGCACTTGAAGCGCTCCTGTTCGACGGGATTCTCTGGAACGGTAAATTCGTTGTCGCCGAGGCTCACTTCATCCTCGGAGAGGGACATGTAATTATCGTTATCCGAGTCTTCATTTATGGCCTATTCATCAGGGCTGGTTTGCCCATCCTCCCGCCTGGCCTGTTCGAAGCTTGGCTGGGCGGGGTCCTCTTGGTTATCTTCGGCATCGTCCGGAGTGCTATTGTCTCCTGTGCCAGTATTGCTGTTTTTACCATGGCGTGGTTTAGAGCGGCGCCGCTGACGTCGATGCTTCTGCTGCTTCTCTGGAGGTTTGTCCTCACCTGTATCCTTTTTATCCTCGCCATCATCTTCTTTGGGGGTATCCACCATGTAAATATCGTATGACGAGGTGGCTGTCCAGCGCCCTGTGGGCGGTGGTTCCTCTTCTTCTCCCGCATCGTTGTCCATACCGTCGATGTATTTAGAGTCGAAGTCAAGCATGTCGGTCAAGTCGTCGACAGTGGCTATCAAGTGGGTGGTGGGCAGGCAGCGAAGCTCTTCGTCGTCCGTTTCCCACTCAAGCCGGACATAGTTTGGCCACGAATCTCCTGAAAAGGAGAGAGATTTTAATGAACTTAACACATCGCCCAAGGGTGAGTGTTGAAAGATGTCCGCGGAGGTGAACTCCAAGGTCAGCGCCCAATTAGATTCGACGGGTGCGGACACATGCGGTTCGGAACCTGTATCCGGAGACGAGTCCGAGGGTCCAACGGCATAGACCTCGCTAGAGGCTGAATCTGTGTTCGGCTCTAGCACCGTAGAGTACGCGGCTTCCATGGTGGGGTCGAGCCCCCCGTCCCCAGACGACGCGATCTGTTCTAGATCTAGGGCCAGGACAGTCACAGGCGCTGTCCCCTGAGCATAGTCCGATGACAGATTTAAGTCATGTTCATCGTGGCTACAGTGTGCGGCTGTCATGGGCTCGAATCCGTCGAAGATCAAGTCTCCGCGGATGTCGGCGATGTAGTTCAAACTTCCAAACCTGACCCGATGGACAGGGGCGTAGCTGTCGATCAACTCCAAATGGACAAGTGAGTTGGCCCGCAGTGCGAAGCCACCGAATACGAAGATTTGTCCAGGGAGAAAAGTTTCACCCCGGACCGCATCGTTGCAGATGATTGAAGGAGCCATCAAGCCTTATGATGACGACACGATGGAACTCTCAATGAAAGCACCAATGTCGGTGTCAAAACCGGCGGATCTCAGATAGGGGGTCCCGAACTGTGGGTCTAAGGCTAATGGTAACAGGAGGTGGGGGACACGATGTTCACCCAGGTTCAGGCCCTCTCTATGGAGGTAATACCCTACTTCCTGTTTGATTGATCTTGATGATATGAGTATTATAAGAGTTGATCTACCACGAGATCGTAGAGGCTAACCCTAGAAGCTAGCCTATGATTACGATTGTTCTTGTCCTACGGACTAAACCCTCCGGTTTGTATAGACACCAGAGGGGGCTAGAATTACACAGAGTCAGTTACATAGAAGGAAATCTACATATCCGAATCACCAAGCTTTCCTTCCACGCAAAGGAGAGTCCCACCCGGACACGGGACGAAGTCTTCTATCTTGTATCTTCATAGTCCAACAGTCCGGCTAAAGCATATAGTCCGACTGTTCGAGGACCCCTTAATCCAGGACTCCCTCAGGGGCCCCTTGGGGGCGCCCTAGGCTACCTCCCCTCCTCCCCCACCTATATATGTGAGGACGGAGACGAACTGTGTTGCGCTCGGCCGTTTTGCAACACGAACAATGTGGGATAACAAGAGAGTGGTGTGGAAGGT
This sequence comes from Triticum aestivum, assembly GCF_018294505.1. Classification (NCBI taxonomy): domain Eukaryota; kingdom Viridiplantae; phylum Streptophyta; class Magnoliopsida; order Poales; family Poaceae; genus Triticum; species Triticum aestivum. The sequence continues at coordinate 841,363,032 of NC_057801.1, read as the reverse complement.
GCTATGTGTTGAGTAAATAGGCAAATTTTTGATTAATTCAACGGAGTCAAACACCGGCTTTACAATGTCAAGCTTGAGGAAGATGGCTCACCTCTTAGCTCTGTACAAGCTCTGAATCAAATTCTGCACATAAAGGAAGTTGGTCCTCCACCTTGGTTTTGCTGATTTGGTTCACAAAGTTGCCAAACATCAAGGAGTTTTATAAACTACAAATAAACTGACCATTAACTGAAAGGAATGTCTAATGCCTACTACAGAGCAGTTCATGACATCTGATGTAGCAAAGTATGACCCTGCATAGTGTGCTTCCTCATAAGCAGTAATACTGAACATCGTTAATAGTAGTATGTTAAAAATGGGTTGTGTAGCTTATGAGCTGTGCAAACTCTTTGCTGTATATTCCTTTTTGATACTCCCTGTGTAAACAAATATAAGAGCGTTTAGATCACTATTTTAGTGATCTAAACACTCTTATATTTCTTTACGGGGGGAGTACCATTTATAGAGAGTTCTGCTTGGACTATCTGCAGGGGTTCATCCTGCAATTTCATTGTGCACGGATACATTATCCACACCAATGTCATCACCACCGGCCGCGTCAGTTGATACCACAAGTGAAGGCACCACCAATCAAAGTTATTCCCGAAGCCAGTCAAAGAATCAAGATCCACATGCAAAGAGAGGTGCCCATCCGCGATCAACATCATCTCCCCTTACATCATGATCTGGCACCTGCCACTCCCTACGCCTTGCGGTAAGTACACCATATCATCCCCTGGGTACGCTGCTAGCTGTTTACTATTATCATGTATACTCCATAGAGAACAGAAAAATAGCATCCTTGTTGATGTATCACCACCGGTTTTATCATTCACAGGCTGCTGATGCAGGGAGTTGGCATTAAGCTATAGACACAAACCCACTTGAGTTGGTGCAGTTTGGCTGTGTCACGGTTTAGACGGCCCTCATCGAGCAAATTCTGAGTTTGAAAAACTGGACAAGAACAAATAAGCAGTGGGCCGTGTACTTGGTAGACACTGAGAGTTCCATCTCGAACTCATCCATCCGTAGCTTGTGTTCCCTCAACCCGACCCTAATGGTTCATATTAATCTGTGCAGTGAAGTGAAGCATCTAATAAATCTTCGACGGGCATTGCAGCTGAAGGTAAGCTTGGATTTGGTCCCTGCTATGCCAATTGTGGGTGATCTATAATATGTTGTATAAATTGTTAGTGGTTTCTCTGTATTGCATAATAATGTTTCTGGTAATCTTGGTAATGTAAGCACGTTAGATTTGGCCATAAACGGGTCTATTTCTGATGCCACGGTACTATTACAAGTAGGTCCATGGGATCCCATAGATAATTGTACCAAAAAGCGAAATACGATACAAAAACGAGGACCTGGATCCTGAGCAGCTGGTCAAGAACATTACTGAATCAAGTGCGGAGGCCAATGCAAGGGGTCATTAGTTTAATGCTCCATCACATGGCTAATCACGTATACACTATTTAACATGATGACTCCCGGCTCCATTAGTTCCTCTATTAGCCTTCTCCATAGAACATTAGTGAGCGGGCTGTTGGATCTCTTCATCTTGCGACTATGTCTCTCTGCTATTGTGTGAGGTGAGTACCTGCTATTTTCACCATATTTATGCCCATTTTTCTTGTTATAGCTACCTTGTTTCTTCAATTGCGAGTTTGATTTTACGAAATTTTCTTGCGTCTCATGTGAGACGACAGAGTGGTCTAGTCTAACTTAGATGTTTAGATTAAAAATCACAATGGAAACAACAACCAAATGAAATGCACAGGTAGCGGAAATGGAATGATAATACTTAACTTTTTTTGCTTTAGTCTTTTAGAGAACATGGTTAGAACTTAGAAGAGAATTATTCTGGACAGCAGTTCCGCTTCACACCTTGAACGTTGCTGGCAATGGACCCAAACCCACGACAAATGGATGACAAACATCACAACTGCATGCATCAAACGCAAGAACACATAAATCACATTAAAAAAATCACAAGAACCGCAACGCAACCATGCAAAATGCTCGCCCAACTTCAGGAAAGAAGACACCAGATCCACCTTCACGCTGCCCATACTCACATCTACCACATTACCCACCAGCTCTTTGCCCACCGATCCATAACCGTTGGCTATATAAGTAGTCATTTCCCCCACTTCATTAACCTAATACTGCTGCAGCCTCACTGCCGGAGCCAAACTCTGCAGTACTAGGTGAAAGTTCGTTACCGAGTTAAAAAACACTTGCTGTCGAAAGTTCATTACCGGGCTAAACTCTGCATTACTAGGTGAAAGTTGATCATCTAGTTTTTCCATCAAATTAATTGTAATATTGATAGTTGAAACTTCAATCCTTTATTCCGCTTTCCTCTCTGTCCATGTGGAAGGCGACTCCTTCATATTCCATGTTTTACATAATAAAGTGTTATAGTAGTATATCAATTTTGCAATAGCCATCTAGGCGCCTACTAATTTAAATAGACTCATTCGACCGAGGTCAAGTAGAGTATATATAACAGCAAACCCAAAATAGCATCTCAAAAAAGGAAAAGGAAACCCAAAATAGTTGGTTTGAACATGTTACTGCATGTTACCATTCAGCTAATCAACAAGTCATTATCTGCACCTGGTTTCTTTATTCGAAGGGTTGCTCTTCATTAATTGATTGGATCTAGCTAAACCCAACTAGCTAGTTGCAAAATTGATCTTTGAGGGATACGTTTTTATAATGAATTCATCATACATACACTAGGACTTTGACTATGGGGGCCAGGACAAAATTAAGGGCCAAAGCCCATGTTCCCATCCTAGCTCATTGAAAATGAAAGACAGTCTGATCCAGCACGTCATCATGGTTTTCATTATTGATCTTAATAGCGTGCGCTGGCACTCAAGGTTCCATCTTAATGAATCAACTGTTACTTGCCCAAAAATGAGTGCTACAACGGTAATGTGTATCAGTAGTTTACTAAATGGGTACACAAAACAAGGACATTATTCTTGTACACCTTTCAAAGTATTCCGTCCGTCTGAAAATACTTGTCAGAGTAATTCCGGATGGAGGGAGTACTAGACCATGACCGCGTTTCACGGAGTCTGGAACTCTGGATCAGATCAAGTTCACTATTGACTGAAGATGCCATCAACGTGCTAATCAACTACTCCCTCTGTAAACAATAAACAAACACATACTAAGATAGTGACCTAAAATGTCTTATATTTTAGTTTACAGAGGGAGAAGTAGATAGATCATCTTATAATTACTAAATGATTGAGTACCTAATCTTTTGGCATTAGTTCAGTGGGCGCCCAAATTTTGTCTCAACTCTGCATGGACAATTGGACAGGCTGGGGCCTGTACTAATTTTTGTGGATCGATGTACTCCTACTGACAGCTCCTCGATCCCTGTCGGGTGTTCTTTACTAGTACGGAGCAGGTCAGTTTTTTGGTAGATGAAAAGGCCCAAAGCCCCTTCTCTTTGAAAATCAAACACCGTCTGACCAGGCCAAGTTTTTTTTATTGGATCAGCTGTGGATCTCGATAGCTGTCAAAGGCGTGCCGTGGCATTAAAGGTGCCATCAAATGGCTAATATCAAATGATCTATATGCACAAATGTCTAGACAAATTAAGCTACTAGTAGTAATACCAAAGGGTTGCCTAGACTTTATAAATGCAGCTAGCTTTCGCCCCCGTAAATAATGTGTTTAGGCAAGATTTGAGTGCTAGATGGAAATGTATCTGGAAATGGCGGCGTAGCTAATTAATAGCATCAGTTGATATTCTTTGTCTCTAGTTAGCAGTCGACCCAATTATCCCTTAATTCTGATTGTGGAGACACTAGCCTTACAAAATGGGCTATATTTTTGATCAGAAGGCAACATCTTAATCTTGTAGCTCATCCTTCCCACACCGATCTAAGACAACTTTTTTTTAAGAGAAGGAAGACCCCGGCCTCTGCATCTGGGCAATGCATGCAGCCACTTTATTAATTATTCACAGAAGATCTTACAAAGAAATATAATAGTTAATCTGAAGCCACTGTCTAGGCAACATCTGTCGCTACTCCTATCCAGTTGATGAAGGGATGCTCATAGTCCGGGCCCAATACCACAGACCTTGCAGCCAAGCCTAACATCTAAGACCTGAGGCCCCAACCTAGCCACTTGTCGGGTCTGGGGCACACACTGGTCCGGCATGCTCTCAGAGGCCGCCGCCGCCAACTGACGCTGCTCCATCTTGAGAGTTGTACTGACGCATCAACCTTGCTCGGTCTAGCTGTCGTCAACGCCACCACGGCGCCCAACAGCACCACCTCCTTGCACGCAAACAGCCGAGCACGTCGCGGTCGCCACTGATGCACATCAACACCATGCTGCCAAGTGCCACCAGCTGACACAACTTGATGTCTTTGGAAGATCTATCGAGCGTAGCACCTGCCGACCAGGCATGACAAAGCGTAGCACCTGTCAGTCAGGCATGACTTGACATCTCCACCGAAGCTCTGTGCAAGACGAAGCCGCTCCACCTCCTACCTCTATGTTCCAGCGGTGCTCCACAAACGATGCTCCCAAAATATAAACGACACCGCAGTGCCGCCATCATCCGATCTACAACACCAGATCCTAGGGTTTCCTCCGGAGTAGCACGAGTGGGTCGATAGTAGTTACACGACGATGCCTGCATCAAGGTAATGACGTAGAATGCCGCCATTGCCTGCCGTCGGCTCGGTTTTCACCGGCAACCATGTGTCCCCAACTCGCAGCCGGGACTAGATGATGGATCTCGAGATCTGATCACCAAGCCTCTGTCCGACCACCTCCGACGAAGAAGATGACCACCACCACTGGCCAGCGAGACGACGCGAACCACCGGTGCTAGGCCCGTCCGGGACCACGCCCCATGGCCGGGAACAGCGGCAAGCGCTGCCACGACGGAGATGCAGACCCGAAGCCCAGACCCAGCCCACCCACACGCCGCCAAGTGGCCACCACCAAGCGCCGTTTAGGGGCAGCCCCGCCGCCGTGAGGGACACCGCCCCACGGGCAACAACGCCAGCCACCGGTGGACCACCGCCGTGCACCACCGGCCGCCGCGAAATCTGCACGGGGCAATGGCGAAACGACTAATAGTCATTACTGAATAAACACGAGGAGGACTGCTATATCGCGTTTGTTTTATGAAGTCAGGTCAAGTCTATATTGATTAAAAGTGCCCCATTACATGCCTAATGAAATGATACATGCACAAATTAACTCAAACTGAATTGGTGCGTTGACTTCCCACTCTTTAAGTTGTTGCCATCCTCTCGCATGGAACACTAGTGTGCCTGCTAGCTGTTCTCTTCATTGTGCGACTATGTTCGTTCTCTCTGCGGTTGTCTGAGAAAGGTGTGTACTTCTACGCCGACGAGATTAATCATGCCTAAGGATGTCTTTTTATTCGTTTTGATTGTAATTGGCTCGTTTCTTCCGTTGCTGGCTAGTTTGTTGTTTAGGGAAATCTTCTTCGATTGTTAGTTTGATTTTTATGGAATTTTCTTGCGCCCCCCTTGACTTGAGCCCCACAAACGCCATTGACAGTTCGCCACGACCTCGCATCGAACCGCCGCCGCCTCCACCCTCCTCTCCCTACCCATTAGCGGAGGCCGCCTGCTACTCATGCCGCCATGGGCGTCGCCTTCTCTTCTTCCCCATCGCCAATGCGAGCTATTCTTCCTCCTTTCCGCGGTGCAGTTATGATGCTAAGCCCGGATCAGTGGGCATGCCAATTTTGTCTCAAATTTGCATAGAGTGGTCGGGTTGTGGATTACTGTACTCCTACTAGCACCTAGCTTCTCCATGTCAGGTGTTCTTTACATACGCGTGCAATTACGGTCAATAAAGCTAGTAGTTTATTGGTTGTTTTTCACTATATATCCCCATTGAAAGAGAACTAAGCAGAAGCTAATCTAGCTAGCTAGCATTTCTCTTCTCGATTGGAGTACCCCATTCACTTTCCTTTGTAGCCAAGTGCGTTACTTACTATTTCATCGAGTTAATTTAGTCTTAAATTTGCTATAACTACCCTGTTTTCTGTAGCTACCATTTTGAATAATTTTGTGGAACCTTATTGCAACTAGAATTAGTGTTGGCATGGTTTGCAGATTTCCTCTTCAAAACTAGCGGCTAATCATTTACCCATCATTGTATTTGTTCCCATTTTTCTCCTGCTGCAGTTAAATCAGAATATAGATGGCAGATAATACATCAACAACTAGTTCATTGGAAGGACAACATGAAGAGCTATGGATGGACCAACTTCTTCTGGAAGCAGCCACATCCGGCGATTCCGCATCAATGAAGGACATGGCATCACAGGATCCAAGCATGCTTCTTAGAACAACTCCAGCTGGGAACACCTGTCTTCACATATCGTCCATCCATGGCCATGAGGCATTTTGCCTAGATGTGGTGGCCCTGGAGGTGTCTCTTCTCACTACAGTAAACCTGGATCGAGAGACGCCACTTCTTGCCGCGGTGAAAAGTGGTTCTGTCATCTTGGCTTCCGTTCTACTCCGTTGGTACCGTGAACATCGACTGAGCAAGGCAATCTTGGAAAAAGACATTGATGGCTGCAATGCACTCCACCATGCCATTCGCAGTGGCCATAGGAAGCTTGCGATGGAGCTGATAGATGCAGAGCCGGTTCTGTCGACACATGTGAATAGAATGAACGAGTCACCTATGTATATTGCAGCGATGAGGGATTTTACTGATAGTTCAGAGATTTTACTTGAAATTCCTGTTTCTGCTCATATGGGACCATGGGGCCAGAACACTCTGCAGGCTGCCGTGAAGAATGGAAACGCAGGTGAGAACCAGTGTGTGCATGTATATATTTCCCGAGTTTGGGACTGTAGCAATTGTCCATGGATGCCCTACAACCGCTGTGTGGGTGCATGTGGTTTGGTAGCATGGTTGCCTGCTCACTTGCTCAGCTCAATAGTACAACTAGATGTTGAATTATTGTTTACTCCTGGTATTTTGTTACTCTATTAGTTTACAACTGGGAAAAAGAATTTGAATGTACAATATTATCTAGAGCACGGTACATTGATGTTATAGAACTATTCTAGTATATCATTACTAGTCCTCACAAGGACTATCGTCATCCCATTGCTAATTAACCGTTGTTCATGTACTGATTTGTTTTCAGGTTTGGCTAAGAGAATTGTGGAAACACGTCCTGGGCTGGCCAAAGAAGCCGATAACAATGGGTGTACTCCGCTAAGTTCAGCTGTATATCGTGGCCTGGTTGACGTGTTACGAGTATTGCTGGAACATGATTGCTCTTTAGGGTATGATGTGCCAAGTAATGGTAATCCTTTCCTTAGTTATGCTGCATATGAAGGTCACCTCGATGTTGCTCAAGAGCTTCTTAAATACTGTCCTGATACTCCTTACCGTTCAACACAAGATGCCTGTTGGACATCCCTCCATGTAGCTGTATACGAGGATCAAGTGGAGTTCACAGAATTCATCTTGAGGACCCCACAACTTCGGAAACTCATTAACATGCGAGACTCCAACGGGAAAACTGCTCTACATTTGGCGGTAGAGAAGTGCAATCCTAAAATGGTTGTTGCTTTGCTGTCTCACGATGACATAGACACAACTGTGCTTGATAATGAAGGTGTTACAGCAGCTTGGGTATTAGCTCATGTCATTGATCATGCGAAGACTTTAAACTGGGTATGTATATTATCAACACACACACACACACGCACACGGTTACAAAAAAGAAAGAAAAAAAACTCTTTACTGTATTGTTCTGAAAGGAACTCACCATAGAACCATCAATGCTGCAACATACAAAAAAATTTGTAGTCCACTATTTGGCTCTGTTCTAAGACTAATAGTGACATAGAAAACTTTATATTACAAATTTAAATTTTGTTTATAAATTTATATAGTCCATCCGTTTCATAATGTAGTGCATATAGAATTTTTTTGAAGTCAAACTTTGAAAACTTTGACCATTGTTTTAGAGATAACTATTTTTATCTACAATACCAAAATTATAACGTATAAAAGTTCATTTTATAATGAATCTAATGATATAACTTTGGCATTCTAGATGTAAAAGTTTTTCTCCGTAAATTTGGTCAAAGTTTGCGATACTTGACTTTTCAAAAAATCTATATGCTACAATATGGAGCAGAGGGAGTAACATATTTGTACTTCAGTATTATCAACATCATTGACTAGTTTGCTTATCAATTTAAATATATGGTCAAATTTAATTTTGGTTCACTTTTTCTCAATACTATAGATCCATGTAATAGAATTGCAAATCTCTGTTATTACACTATGATCTTCATGTGCGCCTTCTTTGAATATATGCAGAATGAAGTGAGCATGCTTATGGTGAGAGCTGATCCGCAAGATGCCAAAACTCTTTATAATCTTCACACGCATACCAAACACAAAGCGACCTTAGAATCAAGGAAGGAGGCGAAGTCACTAACTCAAACATACACAAGCAACACTTCGCTAGTGGCGATCCTCATCACGACAGTCACCTTTGCCGCTGCCTTCACCCTGCCTGGAGGATACAGCAATGATGCCGGAAGCGAGGGACTTCCCATCATGTCTAGGAAGTTATCATTTCAGGCATTCTTGATTTCTGACGTCTTAGCAATGTGCTGCTCATTTGCTGTCGCCTTCATATGCATCATAGCAAGGTGGGGGGATTATGAGTTCTTGATTTATTACATATCCGCCACTAAGAAGCTTATGTGGTTTGCATATGTGGCAACAACTACGGCATTTTCAACTGGTTTATACACTGTGTTGGCTCCACGTCTTCACTGGTTGGCTATTGCAATTTGCGTCATGGTAGCTTTGTTGCCCATTTTCACTAAGCTGCTGGGCGAATGGCCGGTGTTGAAGCTCAGATTTCGGCTTGGTAAAACTTTCAACTCTGATCTCCTTGACATGGTGTGACTTCAACCATCCGTCTTATGGTCATGATTTCTGATAGTACTTCGAGGTTTATATGTAATAAACATTATTGGGCCAGCTACTTGCTCTGTATTTGTTAACTCATTGGGACAGAATGTTGTACTATGTACCATTCTTGCATTTGTTTCAAACTTGCGGAAAATTCTAATAATCTTGTATGATGTTGGTTCCATCTCCGACTCTCGGTAGAGATGATTCATGACATCTGTAATGGCAATGGCAATGTCCATTTTTTTTGTTTTGCTATTCCATAAGCGTCATGCATTGCAGCATCACATCTATCCATCGACAGCGGCAACAAAACGGTATTTCTCACCAACATCTGTTTGAAAACGGCAAGGTTGATGCATTGTGAAACCAAGGACTACATGCAGCACTGAACAGAAAATAGGAGGCAAACTCGGAAAACAGCAGAAAGTTCCTCTTCCTTGCCTGGGGCCTTGTAACCCCGCGGCCCTAGCTGGGATGGAATCTCAGAGGAGGCCATGGATCGACGAGTAATGTCAAGAACTGTCGCCTGTGGTTGTTTGTACTGTATGATATGGGTTTTGTGCTCTCTTTGTGGCCTTGTCATTCCACTGTAATTTCAACTGTTTTCCTTCTTCGCTAATCCAAAAGCAGAGCTCTTGCTTGTTCCTGTCAACAAAAGGCCAAGCTTCAGAGGTTGTAGTCTTTCGTTTAACTTGGAGCAAAAACATGGAGACACGGAAGCCTCGATAGAGTGTCTGCAGGACGAGAGCACGCCATGGGTATAGCATGCATGCTTAGTACAGTACTAAAGTGACGTCAGATAACATGGCCAAATTAAAACCAAGGGGTGAAGCAATTTTTTAGACAGTACTAAAGCTGCATTAAGATACTACTCCCTCCATCCTATAATATAAAAGTATTTTTGACACTACACTAATGCCCAAAACCCCGAAAATCCAACTCAGTGCCCATACTCATCTGCTCCTTGTCAGAAAAAAAATCAAAACAAATACTAGAAAAATTCAAAAGACTCCAATTTTTTTGTATGGTAGACAAATTAGGTAAGAACGGTGCGTGAACAGTAAACTTCTTTACAAACCCCGATTTTGTCTTTTTTTGCCGAGAGCTGCTCAATTTCCAAATGAGTTGAAATTTGGAGCAGACCTCTCGCATCAAATTATCTGCGACACAATTTTTCTTTTTTGGAATTTTTCTAGTATTTGTCTTGATTTTTTTTCGTGAGCGCGGGTGCAACTAAGCCCGGGAGCATAAACTACGTGTCCCAAAAACGCTTTTATTCTTATATTATGAGACAGAGGGACTATAATATAAGCACTCATGTACTACTGCTTTCTTCAGGAACATGGTTTACCTGAATCAAACCATATCGGCATCCCTGAACAAGTTTATGCCCTGCAGGTTTCTCCCCTGCCCCAGCAGCTTATGCACGTCAGGCCGCAGGTCCGCAGCTGGTCCTCCTTCCAGTACACTCCTTGCGTTGGCGGCATGCAGTTTCTGTAGGTTGCTTCCGACCGAGTTGTACATCGCACCACAGCTGCTGATCCATAGTTTCTGCAAGTATTACAACATGGTAATTAATATACAAATCTGAGAGATGGATATATCGAAGTTATCCGGGGGGTATATCGACAACGACGACATATACATAGAAAAAAATGTTATCGAGGAGGGGGTATATCGACCCCCCCTCATGTCGAAGTTAATTATCGGAGAGGGGGTATATCGACCCCTCCACGACCCTCGACCCTCGACCCCTCGGCGACCCTCGACCCTCGACCCTAGCTAGTTCACGACCCTCGACCGCTCGGCGATCGACGACCCCTGTACCCTAGTTCCCGACCCTCGACCCCCTCATGTCACGTTTGTCTAGTGTCAAAGGATTCAACAAAACCATGTCTTCATCATTAGGCGAAAGTAACAGGCGCATGATGGTACGAAGCTATCTAAAGTTATTTTGAAACGGAATCCCAGATAGGATAATTCGCTTTTTGGTATAAAGTACAGCAAGAGCCTTCCGAATATCGCTATTTGTAAGGCCTTTGCTGAAATTTGTACCAAAAGGCGCATTATCCTATGCGGGACTCCTTCCAGAATAAATTTGGAGAACTTCGTACCATCATGCCCCGGTTGCTTCTAGCTAATGATGAAGCCATGGATTTCTTCAATACTTCGACACTAGGCAACCTCTCGACCCCTCGGCAATCCTCGACCCTCGAACCCTCGACCCCTCGACGACCCTCGACCCTCGAACTCTCGGCCCCTCGACGACCGTTGAACCCTCGAACCCTCGATCCTAGATCCCTCGACCCTAGAACCCTAGAACCCTCGAACCCTCGAACCCTCGACCCTCGAACCCTCGAACCATCGACCCCCTCCCCCCTCCTCATGTCGAAGTTATCGGGGATGGGGTATATCGACAATAGCTAGGCAACCTCTCGACCCTCGACCCTCGACCCTCGAACCCTCGACCCTCGAACCCTCGGCGACCCTTGAACCCTAGGCCCCTCAACGACCCTCGAACCCTCGGTGACCCTCGAACCTCTAGCCTAGTTCCTGACCCTCGCCCCTCGAACCCTCGGCGACCCCCCCTCATGTTGAGGTTACAGGGGAAGAAAAAAACAAGAAAAAAAGAGGAGAAGAAGAAAGGAATAGAGGAGAAGGAAGAAAAAATATAATATTTTCTATTTTTTTCTTCTTCTCATCTATTCCTTTCTTCTTCTCCTCTTTTTTTTTCCTTTTTTCCTCTTCCTGTTTACTCCTCTTCTTCTCCTTTTTCTCTTCCTTCTTCCTGAACTAAACATAAACCAAAATAATCCTAAAACTAAACGAAACATCTCCTCCGCCGACCCCCCACCCCTCATGTCGAAGTTATCGGGGAGGTGGTATATTGACAACGACATATATACCCGACAAAAAATAAGAAGAGGAAGAAGAAGAAAAAAAGAGGAGAAGAAGAAAGGAATAGAGAGAGGAGAAGATCGAAGAAAAGAAAAGAGGAGAAGAAGACAGGAGTATAGGTGAAAAAAAGAAATTACTCTATTTTTTCTTCTTCTCTTCTATTCTTTCTTCTTTTCCTCTTTTTTCTTCTTTTTTTCTCTTCTTTTTTATTTGTCCTCCTCTTCTTCCTCTCCTCTTCTTCTCCTTTTTCTTTCCTTCTTCCTCTTCTTATTTTCCTTTTCCACTCATTCTTTTTCTTCTTCTTCCGTCTTCCTTCTTCCTCTTTTTTTCCTTTTCCTTATTTTACTTTTTCCTCTACACTAACCTAAAATGCACTAACCTAAAATCAATATCTACTAAGTAACAACCTACATAAAAAATTAATACATATACAAAAAAAACATTATATTAAAAAAACATCATATGCACAAAAAACATCATATGAAAAAAAAACATATGTACATATATGAAAAAAAAACATCGGAAGCCGCCGGACCGTGCGGCGGCGTGGCGGCGGTGTGAGGGCGACATGGGGTGGCGACGGCGTCGGGACGACGCTGGGCGGCGCGGCGTCGGTGCAGCGGTGGCGCGGCATTGGGGGAGAGGTGGCGCGGGGCGGCGACGGCGTCGGGGCGGCGTGGGGAGGTGACGGCGACGGCGTCGGGGCGGCGCGGGGAGGAGACGGCGACGGCGCGGGGTGGCGCGCGGAGATGGCGTCGGGGCGGCGCGGGGCACGGGTGGCAATGCGGGCGGCGATGACGGGCGCGGGTGATGACGGGGGCAGCGACGACGAGCGCGGCCGACGGCGACGACGAGCAAGGCGTCGGGGCAGAGGGCGGCGTCGGCGGTGGGGAGAATGAGAAACTGCTGAAAATTTGCAAAGTATTGGCTTATATAATGAGAGCATTGGTCCCGATTCGTGGCACCAACTGGGACCAAAGCCTACCTTTCACTAGTGCAGAACCGGGCTATAGCTCCGTTCATAAGACCGTTTAGTGCCGGTTCTGTAACCGACACTAAAGGGTGGGGGACTAAAGCCCCCCCCCCCCATTTAGTACCGGTTCTGTAACCGGCACTAAAGGGTGGGGGAGTAAATGCCCCATCCCCTTTAGTACCGGTTCTACACGAACCAGGGCCAAAGGTTCACCATGTGGCACGAGCCCGTGCGGTGGTCTGGGGGGCCTTTAGTACCGGTTGGTAACACCAACCGGTAATAAAGCTTTGGTTTTTTTAATGATTTTTTTAATTTTTTTTTGATTTTCAATTTTCTGAATTATTTGATGATTTAATCTCTAATTCCCGCTCATCATAGGTCTAATCACCCCTCATCATTCCAAATCTGAGCACGCTTGACTTTCGAGTTCTATTCCCCCTAGTTTCCAAGGCAACACTTGTTGTTTACCTGACAATAGTAAGTTGTCAATCCTATTAACCCTCAGGAATTTAGCTTGAGCATGAAGTCACACGTTTCACCATTTGAGTTTGAAACTATTATTCTAAAAAATGATTATTATTTAGTAACAGAAATCTTTCTTGAATAAGTAGTTTGACCATAATTTGACCAAAAGTCAAAAAACTAAAATAATTATTGATTAACACTAATATTTCTTGAATAATTAGTTTGACCATAATTTGACCAGATTTATTGAAAATAAAAAAAATTGAAATTTGAGCATATCTTATTTTCCTTTTAGAATTTGATGATTTTAAAAATTTGCAAACAGGCCATAGGCCGTCTCCATCAGATGCCGATTTTCGTGCTGATTTTTTTGATATATTATATGTTCTTTGACATTGTATGCAAAAGATATGACCGTTTTACTTTTTCATAAAACTTTTTTTGCAAAACATGTCCAAATTTAAGTTTTTAAATTTTTCTAACTAGTAGATGTAGTAACGTAACTACATCTTGAAGGATTTTCATTTTTGAAGTTTTTATCATTTTCTTTTGTTTTTTAGAAAACTGAAATGGCGATACACGTGCGAGGGGGGGGGGTTGAGTTTGAAAATTTCCCTTTAGTCCCAGTTTGTGTCTCCAACCGGGACTAAAGGTTAGACCCATTTTGTCCCGGATTGTGACACAAACCGACACTATAGGTTAGACCTTTAGTCCCGGTTCGTGTCACAAACTGGGACTAAAGGGGCTCGTGGGGCCCCGGCCTGACGCCAGCTTGCCACCACCCCTTTAGTACCGGTTTGTGACATGAACCGGTACTAAAGGTTCAACACGAACCGGGACTACTGCATAGCCGTTTGAATTGGCACTAATGGTCACACTAGTGCTGGTTAATTTACAAACCAGGACTAAAGAGCTGAACATTAGGTCCTTTTTCTACTAGTGTTTAGTCTCGGTTGGTGCCATCAACTGGGACCAAAGGTCTCTTTTTAGCAGCCTAAAGGGTGGGAAGCAAAGGTCTTTGCTCCCGGTTGGTGGCACCAACTGAGACTAAAGGGGGGCATTGGTCCCGGTTGGTGCCACGAACCGATATCAATGCCACCCTTTAGTCCCGAATGGTGGCACCAACCGGGACCAAAGGCCTTGTGCTGTCCGCGTCAAAAGTTTAGTCCCACCTCGCTAGTTGAGAGAGCTCGAGAGTGGTTTATAAGTGCTGTTGCGCCCACCATCTCGAGCTCCTCTCAACTGCAGGCTTTCGGGCCTAACCTGTCACTATCTGTCTGTGGCCTACTAGGCCTTCTGTGGGCCTAAATGCTGGCCCATGATTGGGTTTCTAGTCGTATTCAGGCCGTGGTGGCCCAACAGGTGGCACTATTTTTTCTTTATTTATTTTACTTTGTTTCTACTTACTATTGCTGTTTTTATTTATTTTATTAAAGTTTATTTATTTTACTTTATTAAAGTTTATTTTGTTTCTACTTATTTATTAAAGTTTATTTTGTTTCTACTTATTTATTAAAGTTTATTTTGTTTCTACTTATTTATTAAAGTTTATTTTGTTTCTACTTATTTATTTTATTTTGTTTCTACTTATTTATTTTCTTTTCTTTTTTCTTTTTTATTTATTTTATGAAAATTCTTTTTGCTTTTAATGTTTTTAACAGAAAATACTTTGATAATTTTAGTTGCATAAATTTTATATAATTTTAGTTTGAATAATACTAGAGGTTTATAAAAGCATTTCAAATGAACTCTGAAAAGGTTGAAAGTTGGCATGATATCATCATTTCACCCACATAGCATGTGCTAAAAAGTTGAGAGGGTTACCACAAAAACTGGATGCACTTTGTGTACAAAATAGACAATCTCTTTGGAAGTATCAGGGTTTCGGACGAAAACTCATCTATTACAAAGAGATTTCATTTGTTCAAATCTAACTGCAGTAATATTCTACATGAAAGGCATCATCATAATAGTTGTTGATAGAAAGTCTTCACATTTTCTTCGCTTGTGTTCTTTGCTTATTGCGCCGTAACCATGGATAATCTTCATCGTTTAACAGGGTGCTTTGGTCAGCCTTGACTTTGAAGGGAGGAATTTCATAAAACTTTTCATAATCTTTAGACATTTATGTCTTACCCTTCAATCCCACTATGACTCTTTTTCCTGAAAGAACTATGTGGCGCTTTGGCTCATCGTATGATGTATCCGCTTCCTTATCTTTTCTTTTTCTTGGTTTGGTAGACATGTCCTTCACATAGAAAACCTGCGCCACATCATATTCTAGGACTAATGGCTCGTCTGTGTACCCCACATTGTTCAGATCCACTGATGTCATTTCATACTATGGGTCTACCTGTACCCTGCCTCCTGACAGATTGACCCATTTACACTTAAACAAAGGGACCTTAATATCATATCCATAGTCAAGTTCCCATATGTCCACTATGTAACCATAATATGTGTCATTTCTCCTTTTGATTGCTGCATCAAAGCAGACACAACTGTTTTGGTTGGTGCTCTTTTCATCTTGGGCGATCGTGTAAAATGTATTCCCATTTATCTCGTACCCTTTGTAAGTTATTACAGTCGAAGATGGTTCCCTTGCCAACGAGTACAGGTCATCAGAAACAGTGTTGTCGCACCTGAGACGTGTTCGGAACCAACTTCTGAAACTCCTAATGTGTGATACATCCATTTTGCATCATGCTTTTATATCAATATTTATTGCATTATGGGTTGTTATTACACATTATGTCATAATAATTATGGCTATTCTCTCTTATTTTACAAGGTTCATCATGAAGAGGGAGATTGCCGGCAGCTGGGATTCTGGCTGAAAGGGGAGCAAATATTGGAAACCTATTCTGCACAGCTCCAAAAGTCCGGAAACTCCACGAAACTCATTTTTGGAATTAATGAGAATTAATGAGCAAAGAAAGTACCAGAGGGGGCCCACACCCTGGCCAGGAGGGTGGTGGGCGCCCCCCTACTGGGCGCGCTCTCTGTCTCCTGGCCCCCCTGGTGGCACTCTGGTGCCCATCTTCTGCTATATGAAGTCTCTTGTCCTGGAAAAAATCATAAGCGAGCTTACAGGACGAAACTCCGCCGCCACGAGGCAGAACCAATCCAGGGCTCCGACGGAGCTGTTCTGTCGGGGAAATTTCCCTGCGAGAGGGGGAAATCATCACCATCGTCATCACCAACGATCCTCTCATCGGGAGGGGGTCAATCTCCATCAACATCTTCACTGGCACCATCTCCTCTCCAAACCCTAGTTCATCTCTTGTGTCCAATCTTGTATCGAAACCACAAATTGGTACCTATGGGTTGCTAGTAGTGTTGATTACTCCTTGTAGTTGATGCTAATTGGTTTACTTGGTGGAAGATCATATGTTCAGATCCTTAATGCATATTAATACCCCTCTGATTATGAACATGAATATGCTTTGTGAGTAGTTCCGTTTGTTCCTGATGACATGGGTGAAGTCTTGCTATTAGTAGTCATGTGAATTTGGTATTCGTTCGATATTTTGATGAGATGTATCACTAGTAGAAAAAGGGCTTTTAGTCCCGGTTCATAAGGGCCTTTAGTCCCGGTTCTGGAACCGGGACTAAAGGGTCGTTACTAAAGCCTTCCCCTTTAATCCCGGTTCTTACACGAACCGGGACTAAAGGCTCTCCATGTGGCCGCTGCCTGGAGGTCCACCTTTAGTCCCGGTTGGTAACACCAACCGGTACTAAAGGAATTTTTATGATTTTTTTATTTTTTTTGAAAATTCTTTTTTGGAATATTTTTTTATTTTCAAATTTCTGAATTATTTTAACCTCTCATCTCTAATCACCCCTCATCACTGCTCAATTTAACCTCTAATCTCGAATCACCCCTCATCATTCCAAATCATCTAACTTCCCGGACGGTCACCCGTCCACTCACTACTCCAGCCTGAGCACGTTTAACTTCCGAGTTCTATTCTCCCTCATTTCCAAGCCTGCGCTTGTTGTTTTCCTGACAATAGTAAGATGTCAATCCTATTAACCTCAGGAATTTAGCTTGAGCATGAAGTCACACATTTCACTATTTGAGTTTGAAACTATTTTTCTAAAAAATAACACTAATATTTAGTAACACTAATATTTCTTGAATAATTAGTTTGACCATTGTTTGAACACATTTTGACCATAGTTTGACCAGATTTGACCAAAATTCAACAAAACTGAAATAATTATTTAGTAACATTAATATTCTTGAATAATTATTTAGTAACACTAATACTTCTTGAATAAGTAGTTTGACCATAGTTTGACTAGGTTTAACAAAAATTCAAAAAAAACTGACATTTGATGAATTTTTTTGCCTCCAGATATTAAAAGCCCTGTAACTTTTTTTCTGTTAGGTTTTTGAGGATCTTGAAAATGTTTAACAGGGTTCCCCGATTAAATTTGGATGTAACTTTTCGAGTAGATGATTTTTCATATAAAAAACTTTTTCATCCGAGTTAGTATGCAAAAGTTATGCCCATTTTACTATAGAGAGATTTTGCAACTAAAGTCGAAATTCACATTTGCAAATTTTTCCAACAAGTAGACCACATATCACATGGGAAACTTATTTTCTTTTATTTTTTGACATTTTCATCATTTTCTTTTATTTTATTTTAAAACTGAAAAGGCGATCCACAAGGGGGGGGGGTAGAGTTTGAAAATGGGACCTTTAGTACCGGTTCGTGCCATGAACCGGTACTAATGCCTCCAACCCCATTAGTACCGGTTGGTGGTTCGAACCGGGCTAAAGGTCTAACTTTTAGTACCGGTTGGTGCCACGAACCGGTACTAATGGGCATCGCACCCTTTAGTCCCGGTTCGTGGCACCAACCGGGACTAAAAGCTCCAGACAAACCGGGACAAATGGCCCACGTGCCCCCTGGGCTCATGAACCAGGTCTAATGCTCCCAAGTCCCGGTTCTGGACTAAACCGGGACTAATGGGCTAACCCGGCCTGGACCAAAGCCCTCTTTTCTACTAGTGTATGTTGTCTCTCCTCTAGTGGTGTTGTGTGAACGTCAACTACATGACACTTCACCATTATTTGGGCCTAGAGGAAGGCATTGCGAAGTAATAAGTAGATGATGGGTTGCTAGAGTGACAGAAGCTTAAACCCTAATTTATGCGTTGCTTTGTAAGGGGCTGATTTGGATCCATTAGTTTCGTGCTATGGTTAGGTTTACCTTAATACTTCTTTTGTAGTTGCGGATGCTTGCAATAGGGGTTAATCATAAATCGAATGCTTGTCCAAGTAAGGGCAGTACCCAAGCACCGCTCCACCCACATATCAAACTATCAAAGTACCAAACGCGAATCATATGAGCATGATGAAAACTAGCTTGACGACAATTCCCATGTGTCCTCGGGAGCGCTTTTCTCATTATAAGAAATTGTCCAGGCTTGTCCTTTGCTACAAAAAGGATTGGGCCACCTTGCTGCACTTTATTTACTTTCATTGCTTGTTACTCGTTACAAATTATCTTATCACAAAACTATATGTTACCTACAATTTCAGTGTTTGCAAAGAATACCTTACTGAAAACCGTTTGTCATTTCCTTCTGCTGCTCGTTGGGTTCGACACTATCGGAAGTATTTTGATAGATCCCCTATACTTGTGGGTCATCAAGACTCTTTTCTCGCGCCATTGCCGGGGAGTGAAGCGCCTTTGGTGAGTGGAACTTGGTAAGGAAACATTTATATAGTGTGCTGAAATTTTCGGTCACTTGTTACTATGGAAACTAATCCTTTGAGGGGCTTGTTCGGGGCATCTTCGCCCCGACCAGAAGAGGAAAGAGTTTCTCCTCAACCTACTAAACCTACTGAAAATGTTTACTTTAAATTCCTTCGGGTATGATAGAGAAACTGCTAGCTAATCCCTTTGCAGGAGATGGAACATTGCATCCCGATTTACACCTTATCTTTGTGGATGAAGTTTGTGGATTATTTAAGCTTGCAGGTATTCCCGATGATGTTCTTAAGAGGAAGGTTTTGCCTTTATCTTTGCAGGGAGACACATTGACATGGTATAGGCTATGTGATGATACGGGATCTTGGAACTATAAACGATTGAAGTTGGAATTTCACCAGAAGTTCTATCCTATGCATCATGTTCACCGTGATCGTAATTAAATATATAATTTCTGGCCTCGCGAAGGAGAAAGCATCTCTCAAGCTTGGGGGAGGCTTAAGTCAATGTTATATTCATGCCCCAATCATGAGCTCTCAAGAGAAATGATTATTCAAAAAATTTATGCTCGGCTAGTTCTCAATGATCGCACCATGCTCGATACTTCCTGTGCTGGTTCTGTTGGGGAACGTAGTAATTTCAAAAAAATTCCTACGCACACGCAAGATCATGGTGATGGAATAGCAACGAGAGGGGAGAGTAATGTCCACGTACCCTCGTAGACCGTAAGCGGAAGCGTTATGACAACGCGGTTGACGTAGTCGTACGTCTTCACGATCCGACCGATCCAAGTACCGAACGTACGGCACCTCCAAGTTCAGCACACGTTCAGCTCGATGACGATCCCCGGACTCCGATCCAGCAAAGTTCCGGGGATGAGTTCCGTCAGCACGACGGCATGATGACGATGATGATGCTCTAATAGCGCAGGGCTTCGCCTAAACTCCGCGACGATATGACCGAGGTGGAATATGGTGGAGGGGGGCACCGCACACGGCTAAGGAACGATCCGTAGATCAACTTGTGTTGTCTATGAGGTGCCCCCCTGCCCCCGTATATAAAGGAGCAAGGGGGGGGGCGGCCGGCCTAGGAGGAGGTGCACCAAGGGGAGTCCTACTCCCACCGGGAGTAGGACTCCCTCCTTCCTTGTTGGAGTAGGAGAAGGGGAAAGAGGGGGAGAGGAAGAAGGAAAGGGGGGCTGCGCCCCTTGTCCAATTCGGACCAGAGGGGGGGGCGCAGGCCTCCTTCCTTTTGGCCTCTCTCTTCTATTCCCGTATGGCCCAATAAGGCCCATATACTCCCCGGCGAATTCCCGTAACTCTCCGGTACTCCGAAAAATACCCGAATCACTCGGAACCTTTCCGAACTCCGAATATAGTCGTCTAATATATCGATCTTTACGTCTCGACCATTTCGAGACTCCTCGTCATGTCCCCGATCTCATCCGGGACTCCGAACTCCTTCGGTACATCAAAACTCATAAACTCATAATATAACTGTCATCGAAACCTTAAGCGTGCGGACCCTACGGGTTCGAGAACTATGTAAACATGACCTAGAACTATTCTTGGTCAATAACCAATAGCGGAACCTGGATGCCCATATTGGCTCCTACATATTCTACGAAGATCTTTATCGGTCAAACCGCATAACAACATACTTTTGTCCCTTTGTCATCGGTATGTTACTTGCCCGAGATTCGATCGTCGGTATCCAATACCTAGTTCAATCTCGTTACCGGCAAGTCTCTTTACTCGTTACATAATGCATCATTACGTAACTAACTCATTAGCTACATTGCTTGCAAGGCTTATAGTGATGTGCATTACTGAGAGGTCCTAGAGATACCTCTCCGACAATCGGAGTGACAAAACCTAATCTCGAAATACGCCAACCCAACATGTACCTTTGGAGACACCTGTAGTACTCCTTTATAATCAACCAGTTACGTTGTGACGTATGGTAGCACCCAAAGTGTTCCTCCAGTAAACGGGAGTTGCATAATCTCATAGTTACAGGAACATGTATAAATCATGAAGAAAGCAATAACAATATACTAAACGATCAACTGCTAGGCTAACGGAATGGGTCATGTCAATCACATCATTCTCCTAATGATGTGATCCCATTAATCAAATGACAACACATGTCTATGGTTAGGAAACATAACCATCTTTGATTAATGAGCTAGTCAAGTAGAGGCATACTAGTGACTATATGTTTGTCTATGTATTCACACATATATTATGTTTCTGGTTAATACAATTCTAGCATGAATAATAAACATTTATCATGATATAAGGAAATAAATAATAACTTTATTATTGCCTCTAGGGCATATTTCCTTCAGTCTCCCACTTGCACTAGAGTCAATAATCTAGTTCACATCGCCATGTGATTTAACACCAATATTCATATATGTATATGATTAACACCCATAGTTTACATCGTCATGTGACCAACACCCAAAGGGTTTACTAGAGTCAATAATCTAGTTCACATCGCTATGTGATTACCACCCAAAGAGTACTAAGGTATGATCATGTTTTGCTCGTGAGAGAAGCTTAGTCAACGGGTCTGTCACATTCAGAGCCGTATGTATTTTGCAAATATTCTATGTCAACAATGCTCTGTGCGGAGCTACTATAGCTAATTGCTCCCACTTTCAATATGTATCCAGATTGAGACTTATAGTCATCTGGATCAGTGTACAAGCTTGCACTGTTGTAACTATTTACGACGGGCTCTTTTATCACCTCCATAATCGAGAAATATTTCTTTAGTCCTCACTAAGGATATTCTTAACCGCTGTCCAGTGATCTACTATTAGATCAAAATTGTATTCCTTTGCCAAACTCAGAGCAAGGTATACAATAGGTCTGGTTCACAGCATAGCATACTTTATAGAACCTATGACTGAGGCATAGGGAATGACTTTTCATTCTCTTTCTATTTACTGCCGTGGTCGGGCTTTGAGTCTTACTCAATTTCACACCTTGTAACACATGTAAGAACTCTTTCTTTGACTGCTTCATTTTGAACTTACTTCAAAATCTTATCAAGGTATGTACTTATTGAAAAAAACTTATCAAGCGTCTTGATCTATCTCTATAGATCTTGATGCTCAATATGTAAGCAGCTTCACCGAGGTCCTTCTTTGAAAAACTCCTTTCAAATACTCCTTTGTGCTTTGCAGAATAATTCTACATTATTTTCGATCAACAATATGTCATACATATACTTATCAGAAATGTTGTAGTGCTCCCACTCACTTTCTTGTAAATACAGGCTTCACCGCAAGTCTGTATAAAACTATATGCTTTGATCAACTTATCAAAGCGTGCATTCCAACTCCGAGAGGCTTGCACCAGTCCATAAATGGAACGCTGGAGCTTGCACACTTTGTTAGCTCCTTTTGGATTGACAAAACCTTCTGGTTGCATCATATACAACTCTTCTTCCAGAAATCCATTCAGGAATGCAGTTTTGACATCCATCTGCCAAATTTCATAATCAAAAAATGCGGCAATTGCTAACATGATTCGGACAGACTTAAGCATCACTACGGGTGAGAAGATCTCATCGTAGTCAATCCCTTGAACTTGTCGAAAACCTTTTGCGACAATTCTAGCTTTGTAGATAGTTACACTACTATCAGTGTCCGTCTTCCTCTTGAAGATCCATTTATTTAACTTGACTTGCTGATCATCGAGCAGGTCAACCAAAGTCCACACTTTATTCTTATATATGGATCCTATCTCAGATTTTATGGCCTCAAGCCATTTCACGGAATCTGGGCTCATCATCGCTTCCTCATTGTTTGTAGGTTTATCATGGTCTAGTAACATGACTTCCAGAATAGGATTACCGTACCACTCTGGTGCGGATCTTGCCTTGGTTGACCTACGAGGTTCGGTAGTAACTTGATCTGAAGTTTCATGATCATCATCATTAGCTTCCTCACTAATTGGTGTAGGCATCACTGGAACTGATTTCAGTGATGAACTAGTTTCCAATTTGGGAGAAGGTACAAATTACCTTATCAAGCTCTACTTTCCTCCCACTCACTTCTTTCGAGAGAAACTCCTTCTCTAGAAAGAATCCATTCTTAGCAACAAAGATTTTGCCTTCGGATCCGTGATAGAAGGTGTACCCAACAGTTTCCTTTGGGTATTCTATGAAGACGTACTTCTCCGATTTAGGTTCGAGCTTATCAGGTTGAAATTTGTTCACATAAGCATCGCAGCCCCAAACTTTAAGAAACGACAACTTTGGTTTCTTGCCAAACCACAGTTCATATTGTGTCGTCTCAATGGACTTAGGTGGTGCCCCTTTTTAACGTGAATGCAGCTGTCATTAATGCATGACCCCAAAATGATAGTGGTAAATCGGTAAGAAACATCATAGATTGTACAATATCCAATAAAGTACGGTTATGACGTTTGGACACACCATTACGCTGTGGTGTTCCGGGTGGCGTGAGTTGCGAAACTATTCCGCATTGTTTCAAATGTAGACCAAACTCATAACTCAAATATTCTCCTCCATGATCAGATCGTAGAAATTTTATTTTCTTGTTACGATGATTTTCAACTTCACTTTGAAATTCTTTGAACTTTTCAAACGTTTCAGACTTATGTTTCATTAAGTAGATATACCCATATATGCTCAAATCATCTGTGAAGGTCAGAAAATAATGATACTTGCCGCGAGCCTCAACACTCATCGAATCGCATACATCAGTATGTATTATTTCCAATAAGTCAGTTGCTCGCTTTATTTTTTCGGAGAACAGAGTCTTTAGTCATCTTGCCCATAAGGCATGGTTCGCAAGCATCAAGTGATTCATAATCAAGTGATTCCAAAATCCCATCAGCATGGAGTTTTTTCATGCGCTTTACACCAATATGACCTAAACTACAGTGCCACAAATAAGTTGCACTATGATTATTAACTTTGCATCTTTTTGTTTCAATATTATGAATATGTGTATCACTACGATCGAGATCCAACGAACCATTTTCATTGGGTGTGTAACCATATAAGGTTTTATTCATGTAAACAGAACAACAATTTATTCTCTTACTTAAATGAATAACCGTATTGCAATAAGCATGATCAAATCATATTCATGCTCAATGCAAACACCAAATAACACTTATTTAGTTTCAACACTAATCCCGAAAGTATAGGGAGTGTGCGATGATGATCATATCAATCTTGGAACTACTTCCAACACACATCGTCACCTCGCCTTTTTACTATTTTCTGTTTATTCTGCAACTCCCGTTTCGAGTTACTACTCTTAGCAACTGAGCCAGTATCAAAATACCGAGGGGTTGCTATAAACACTAGTAAAGTACACATCAACAACATGTATATCCAATATACCTTTGTTCACTTTTGCCATCCTTCTTATCCGCCAAATACTTGGGGCAGTTCCACTTCCAGTGACTAGTCCTTTTGCAGTAGAAGCACTTAGTCTCAGGCTTAGGACCAGACTTGGGCTTCTTCACTTAAGCAGCAACTTGCTTGCCGTTCTTCTTGAAGTTCCACTTCTTCCCTTTGCCCTTTTCTTGAAACTAGTGGTCTTGTCAACCATCAACACTTGATTCTTTTCTTGATTTCTACCTTCATCGATTTCAGCATCACGAAGAGCTTGGGAATCATTTTCGTCATCCCTTGCATACTATAGTTCATCACGAAGTTCTACTAACTTGGTGATGGTGACTAGAGAATTCTATCAATCACTATCTTATCTGGAAGATTAACTCCCACTTGATTCAAGCGATTGTAGTACCCAGACAATCTGAGCACATGCTCACTAGTTGAGCGGTTCTCCTCCATCTTTTAGCTATAGAACTTGTTGGAGACTTCATATCTCTCAACTCGGGTATTTGCTTGAAATATTAACTTCAACTCCTGGAACATCTCATATGGTCCATGACGTTCAAAACGTCTTCGAAGTCCCGATTCTAAGCTGTTAAGCATGATGCACTAAACTATCAAGTAGTCATCATATTGAGCTAGCCAAACGTTCATAACGTCTGCATCTGCTCCTGCAATAGGTCTGTCACCTTGCGGTGCATCAAGAACATAATTCTTCTGTGCAACAATGAGGATAAACCTCAGATCACGGATCCAATCCGCATCATTATTACTAACATCTTTCAACATAGTTTCCTCTAGGAATACATATAAAAATAAACATATGAAAGCAACAACGCGAGCTATTGATCTACAACATAATTTGCAAAATACTACCAGGACTAAGTTCATGATAAATTAAAGTTCAATTAATCATATTACTTAAGAACTCCCACTTAGAAAGACATCCCTCTAATCTTCTAAGTGATCACGTGATCCAAATCAACTAAACCATAACCAATCATCACGTGAGATGGAGTAGTTTTCAATGGTGAACATCACTATGTTGATCATATCTACTATATGATTCACGCTCGACCTTTCGGCCTCCATGTTCCAAGGCCATATCTGCATATGCTAGGCTCGTCAAGTTTAACCTGATTATTCTGCGTGTGCAAAACTAGCTTGCACCCATTGTAGATGGACGTAGAGCTTATCACACCCAATCATCACGTGGTGTCTGGGCACGACGAACTTTGGCAACGGTGCATACTTAGGGAGAACACTTCTTGATAATTAGTGAGAGATCATCTTAAAATGCTACCGTCAATCAAAGCAAGATAAGATGCATAAAGGATAAACATCACATGAAATCAATATAAGTGATATGATATGGCCATCATCATCTTGTGCTTGTGATCTCCATCTCCAGAGCACCGTCATGATCACCATCGTCACCGGTGCGACACCTTGATCTCCATCGTAGCATCGTTGTCGTCTCGCCAACTATTGCTTCTACGACTATCGCTACCGCTTAGTGATAAAGTAAAGCAATTACAGGGCGTTTGCATTTCATACAATAAAGCGACAACCATATGGCTCCTGCCAGTTGCCGATAACTCGGTTACAAAACATGATCATCTCATACAATAAAATATAGCATCACATCTTGACCATATCACATCACAACATGCCCTGCAAAAACAAGTTAGACGTCCTCTACTTTATTGTTGCAAGTTTTACGTGGCTGCTACGGGCTTAGCAAGAACCGTTCTTACCTACGCATCAAAACCTCAACGATAGTTTGTCAAGTTGGTGCTGTTTTAAGCTTCGCAAGGACCGGGCGTAGCCACACTCGGTTCAGCTAAAGTGAGAGAGACAGACACCCGCCAGCCACCTTTAAGCGCAAGTGCTCGTAATGGTGAAACCAGTCTCGCGTAAGCGTACGCGTAATGTCGGTCCGGACCACTTCATCCAACAATACCGCCGAACTAAAGTATGACATGCTGGTAAGCAGTATGACTTATATCGCCCACAACTCACTTGTGTTCTACTCGTGCATATAACATCAACGCATAAAATCTAGGCTCAAATGCCACTGTTGGGGAACGTAGTAATTTCAAAAAATTTCCTACGCACACGCAAGATCATGGTGATGGCATTGCAACGAGAGGGGAGAGTAATGTCCACGTACCCTCGTAGACCGTAAGCGGAAGCGTTATGACAACGCAGTTGATGTAGTCGTACGTCTTCACGATCCGACCGATCCAAGTACTGAACGTACGGCACCTCCGAGTTCAGCACACGTTCAGCTCGATGACGATCCCCGGACTCCGATCCAGCAAAGTGCCGGGGATGAGTTCCGTTAGCACGACGGCGTGGTGACGATGATGATGCTCTACCAGCACAGGGCTTCGCCTAAACTCCGCGACGATATGACCGAGGTGGAATATGGTGGAGGGGGGCACCGCACACGGCTAAGGAACGATCCGTAGATCAACTTGTGTGTTATGGGGTGCCCCCCTGCCCCCGTATATAAAGGAGCAAGGGGGAGGGGGCGGCCGGCCTAGGAGGAGGCGCACCAAGGGGAGTCCTACTCCCACCGGGAGTAGGACTCCCTCCTTCCTTGTTGGAGTAGGAGAAGGGGAAAGAGGGGGAGAGGAAGAAGGAAAGGGGGGCTGCGCCCCTTGTCCAATTCGGACCAGAGGGGGGGGGGCGCAGGCTTCCTTCCTTTTGGCCTCTCTCCTCTATTCCCGTATGGCCCAATAAGTCCCATATACTCCCCGGCGAATTCCCGTAACTCTCCGGTACTGCGAAAAATACCCGAATCACTCGGAACCTTTCCGAACTCCGAATATAGTCGTCCAATATATCGTTCTTTACATCTCGACCATTTCGAGACTCCTCGTCATGTCCCCGATCTCATCCGGGACTCCGAACTCCTTCGGTACATCAAAACTCATAAACTCATAATATAACTGTCATCGAAACCTTAAGCGTGCGGACCCTACGGGTTTGAGAACTATGTAGACATGACCTAGAACTATTCTTGGTCAATAACCAATAGCGGAACCTGGATGCCCATATTGGCTCCTACATATTCTACGAAGATCTTTATCGGTCAAACCGCATAACAACATACTTTGTTCCCTTTGTCATCGGTATGTTACTTGCCCGAGATTCGATCGTCGGTATCCAATACCTAGTTCAATCTCGTTACCGGCAAGTCTATTTACTCGTTACGTAATGCATCATTCCGTAACTAAATCATTAGCTACATTGCTTGCAAGGCTTATAGTGATGTGCATTACCGGGAGGGCCCAGAGATACCTCTCCGACAATCGGAGTGACAAAACCTAATCTCGAAATACGCCAACCCAACATGTACCTTTGGAGACACCTGTAGTACTCCTTTATAATCACCCAGTTACGTTGTGACGTTTGGTAGCACCCAAAGTGTTCCTCCGGTAAACGGGAGTTGCATAATCTCATAGTTACAGGAACATGTATAAGTTATGAAGAAAGCAATAGAAATATACTAAACGATCAAGTGCTAGGCTAACGGAATGGGTCATGTCAATCACATCATTCTCCTAATGATGTGATCCCATTAATCAAGACAACACATGTCTACGGTTAGGAAACATAACCATCTTTGATTAATGAGCTAGTCAAGTAGAGGCATACTAGTGACTATATGTTTGTCTATGTATTCACACATGTATCATGTTTCCGGTTAATACAATTCTAGCATGAATAATAAACATTTATCATGATATAAGGAAATAAATAATAACTTTATTATTGCCTCTAGGGCATATTTCCTTCAGGTTCTTATATGCTGAAGACTACTGAATTCAAGTGGGTTCCGACGATGGTAAGGAGTCAGGTATAACACCTAAGTTTGATTGTGTTAAATCTTTTATGGATACCAATGCTTTTCGTGGACTTAGCGCTAAATATGGACTAGACTCTGAGATAGTAGCTTCTTTTCGTGAATTTTTTGCTGCTCACGTTGATCTCCCTAAGGAGAAGTGATTTAAATATAATCCTCCCATTGAAGTAAAAGTAGTTGCACCTATTACAGCTGATGAAAAGACTAATACTTATAATGATCCTATTGTTCCTACTACTTATGTTGAGAAACCACCTTTTCCTGTTAGAATGAAGGATCATGCTAAAGCTTAAACAATTTTTCGTAAGAGTAATACTAGAACATATACCCCTCCGGAGCAAATTAAAGTTGAACCTAGTATTGCTATGGTTAA
Organism: Triticum aestivum; assembly: GCF_018294505.1. NCBI lineage: Eukaryota > Viridiplantae > Streptophyta > Magnoliopsida > Poales > Poaceae > Triticum > Triticum aestivum. The sequence continues at coordinate 841,334,305 of NC_057801.1, read as the reverse complement.
AGATCTCTTGGATGATGATATAGATGGGCATGTTATTTATTACTGTGGTGAAGCTGCTAACATTGCTAAACCCGATGCTAAGATACATAGACTTGTTGTAGGCATGCCTGTTATTTTTGTTAAAATAGGAGATAATTGTTATCATGGTTTATGTGATATGGGTGCTAGTGCTAGTGCAATACCCCATTCTTTATATAAAGAAATTATGCATGATAATGCACCCGCTGAAATAGAAGGTATTAATGTTACTATTAAGCTCGCCAATAGGGATACTATTTCACCAGTTGGGATTGTTAGAGATGTTGAAGTCTTGTGTGGGAAAGTCAAATACCCTACTGATTTTCTTGTTCTTGGTTCCCCACAAGATGACTTTTGTCCCATTATATTTGGTAGACCCTTCTTGAATACTGTTAATGCTAGGATCGATTGCGAAAAGGATATTGTTACAATTGGCTTGGATGATATGACTCATGAGTTTAATTTTCCTAAGTTTTGTAGACAACCCCATGATAAAGAATTGCCTAGTAAGGATGAAATTATTGGTCTTGCTTCTATTGCCATGCCTCCTACTGATCCGTTAGGACAATATTTGCTAGACCATGAAAATGATATGTTTATGAACGAAAGAAGGGAAATAGATAAAGTATTCCTTCAACAGGGTCTTATTCTGAAACACAACTTACCTGTTGAAATCCTTGGGGATCCCCCTCCACCCAAGGATGATCTCGTGTTTGAGCTCAAACCTTTACCTGATAATCTTAAATATGCTTATCTTGATGAAAACAAGATATATCTTGTTATTATTAGTGCTAACACTACTAGGAAAACCCTTATAGATAGAAGTTTACCAGTAGCGTTTGGTTGTGACCCAACGCTACTAGTACTTAGTAGTAGCGCTGGCTAGAAAGAGCGCTACTGGTATATGTTAGCAGCAGCGCTTGTTTCCTAAACCCACGCTACTGCTAAGTGTAACACACCACAATATCTGATCACAAAATATTAGCAGCGCTCGTCGCCCAACCAGCGCTACTGTTAGTTTTTGATCTATAGCCACTACTAGGGAAAAGCCTAGCAGCAGCGCGGGTTTTGGGCCTATTAGCAGCGCGGGGGCCGACGCTACTAATAAGGCGCTACAGCTAACATATAGCAGTAGCGCGGGTGCCACCCGCGCTACTACTACGTCCTTTAGTAGTAGCGTGGGTAAAAAACCCGCGCTACTACTACCAGTGCGGGTTTTTTTTTGAATTTTTCAAAAAAATATTCCGATTTTTTCCCCTAATTTTCAAATTTCTGAATTATTTTAACCTCAAATCTCTAATCACCCCTCATCGCTGCTCAATTTAATCTCTAATCACCCCTCATCATTCCAAATCATCTAACTTCCCGAACGGTCACCCGTCCTCTCACTACTCCAGCCTGAGCACGCTTAACTTCCGGGTTCTATTCTCCCTCGTTTCCAAGTCTGCACTTGTTGTTTTCCTGACAATAGTAAGATGTCAATCCTATTAACCTCAGGAATTTAGCTTGAGCATGAAGTCACACATTTCACTATTTGAGTTTGAAACTATTGTTCTAAAAAATTAGTAACACTATTACTTCTTGAATAATTAGTTTGACCACAGTTTGACCACAGTTTGGCCATAGTTTGACCAAATTTGACCAAAATTCAAAAAACTAAAATAATTATTTAGTAACACTAATATTCTAGAATAATTAGTTTGACCATTGTTTGACCAAAGTTTGACCACACAGTTTGAATTTTTTTCGATTTTTTCCACTCTAGATCTTAAAAGCCCCGTAACTTTTTTCTGTTAGGTTTTCGAGGATTTTGAAAATGTTTAACGGGGTTCCCCCGATTAAATTTGGATGTAACTTTTCGAGTAGATGATTTTTCATATAAAAAACTTTTTCATCTGAGTTAGTATGCAAAAGTTATGCACATTTTTACAAATTCTCGAGAGATTTTGCAAATAAAGTCGAAATTCATATTTGCAAATTTTCCCAACAACTAGACCACATATCACATGGGAAACTTATTTTCTTTTATTTTTTTGACATTCTCATCATTTTCTTTTATTTTTTTTAAACTGAAAAGGC